>NC_137784.1:110814672-112014672 GCF_963455305.1 Plecotus auritus | reverse complement strand
AAGGAAATACTTTACTAAGAATACAAGCAACATCAAAGCAGGCTGCCTGAGTAGATATTTTCCTAATGCTGCCATAATTTACTTGTAGTCCCAAATAATTGGTCTAATTTCACCAGAATCTTAGCTGCTTTTTGGCCTTATCAGCTCCCTGTTATTCTCCACATGGTGGCTGTCATCTTATTTACCACAGAGAGTGTGAGCACCCAGTCTTTTTCCTTTCCAGCCAAAAGGGGGAAGAGATCATTTTCAAGGTCCAGTTTTTTTTTCTCAAGCAAGTTGCTGGTTTTTGTTTTCATCCTGAAGGATGTTTCTTGTTCACCATCAATTGGCAGGATGAGGTGTGTCCTTTATCTGCAATGTTGATCACAGGTGAGGCTATGTAGGAAAGTCTGGACTGCTCAGTGCAAATTGATGAAATAGCATATTTAAGCTTCAAGGGACAGACAGAATTACTTTGCAGGATTTTATTCATGTCCTTTAGGGAGGACACTCTAGGAGCATTAAAGAAGTATTTCAATTATACAAAAGGCTTTCTTTTTAAAATCATTTTTTATTTTTCAATTACAGTTGACACACAATACATATTATATTAGTTTCAGGTGCATACCCCAGTGATAAGACATTATATAACTTACTAAGTGTTCTGAAGTATTGGATGGCCATGTGTGCAGTTAAGCCTTTCCAATTTTTAAAAAAATACGTTTTTATTTGTTTTAGAGAAAGAGGAAGGGAGAGGGAGAGAGAAAGAGAAATACTGATGTGAGAGAGAAACATTGATGGGTTCCTTCTCATACACACCCTAACTGAGAATTGAACCGGCAATGCCTTGGTGCATGGGATGACGTTCAACCAACTGAACCACACTGGCCAGGGCTTCAATTTTTTTAGGTGGTTACTTGGAGCAAATGATGACATGTTTTAGCTTCCTCAAATTCATGAAGATTATGGTGCACTTTCAGCTTATCCTGAAAACTAGACCTTTTAGACCACGCTTCTTGCAGATGAGGAAACTGAGGCCCATAAAAGGAAAGGAACTTGTCAGAGTCACTCAATAGATCACTAACAGAGCCAGGACTAGTTTCCAGGCTGGTTGAGTGCCAGGGCAATGCACTCTCAGGTAAAGAACTTTGGGGAACCAAATTAAGACAATAGAATTAAGCAACTTGACTCACACAGATCAAACCCAGAACTAATTATAGCTCATTATTGCCTTCTGACATAAGGTTCTAAAGGGCCCCATCTGGTACAAGAATTTTGAGCAATAAAAGATCTCTTTATTCCTACCAGGTTCAGTCCTATCACCTGGTCTCTTTGGTTATAGGTAAAAGGTAGTCCGTGGTAGAAAATCTTGTTACTTTCTCTCCCTATTATTGCTTTCACTCCTCTGAACTTATACCAGATATTGCGTTTGTTTCATGAAATTCACATAAGGTATATCTGGAGTGAAATGGGTAGAGGAAGAAAAGTAGAGGGAGGAGAAGGAGAGGATAGATTTTCTTGAACTCATGGGTCAAGATCAGCCCAACTACATGCAATACCTTGGGCCATATCTCTGGGGGAGTGCTCATCTTCAACAAACTATCCAGAGAGACCTTCTGCTGACCAGATACCCTCCAAGAACCACCTCCCGTAGTCTGCAACTTTCTTGCTCAGCAAAAACCCAGCTGAAGAAACTACTATTTTACAGAGTGAATACTGATACAGTTTATTTATGGGTCAGGGACTCACTTTGTGGAACATCTATGGCAATTATTTCTTACAGAGGTGAAATATATGTAACATAAAATTAAGCACTTTAAAGTGCATAATTCAGTGATATTTAGTACATTCATGATATCATGTAACCACCACCTCTATATAGTAACAAAACATAGTCATCACCCCAAAAGAAACCCCATAACTATTGAGCAATAACTCCTTATTCCTCTCTCCTCCAGGCTCTGGCAACCACCAGTCTTCATTCTTTCTCTATTAATTTACCTATTTTGGATATTTCATATAAATGAAATCATACAATATGCGACCTTTGGTGTCTGACTTCTTTCACTTAGCATAAAGTCTTCAAGGTTCACCCAAATTGTAGCATATATCAATACTTCATTCCTTGTTTTTAAGAATTTATCTTTATTGTTGAAGGTATTACAGATGTCCCTCATTTTCCCCCCTTCACCTCCTCCACTCACTCCTGCCTCCCCAGGCTCGCACTGCACTATTGTCTGTGTTCATGGATTATACATATCCTATATAATAAAAGCCTAATATGCTAAGTGTCTGAATATTCGACTGTTCGACCAGCCACTATGATGTGCACTGACCACCAGGGGGCAGATGCTCCGACCAGTAGGTTAGCTTGCTGCTGGAGTCCAGCTAATCGGGACTGGGCAAGATGGGCCACACCCTGGAGCCCTCCTGCAGTCCCTCCCCGGCCCTGATCATGCACCAGTGGGGTCCGTCAGCCTGGCCTGTTCCCTCTTGCAATCCGGGACCCCTCCAGGGATGGCAGAGAGCCGGTTTTGGTCCGATCCCTGCAGGCCAAGCTGAGAGACCCCACTGGTGCATGAATCCATGTACTGGGCCTCTAGTATGCATATAAATTTTTTGGTTAATCTCTTCCTGCCTTCCCCACCCCGCTTCCCTCTGAGACTCATCAGTCTGCTCCATGTTTCCATGTTTCTACATCTATTTTGTTCATCAGTGTATTTTGTTCATTAGATTCCATATATGAGTGAGATCATGTGATACTTGTCTTTCTCTGACTGGTTTATTTCACTTAGCATAATAATCTCCAGGTTCCTCCATACTGTCTCAAAGGGTAAGAGATCCTTCTTTTTTACTGCTGCATAGTATTCCATGGTATAAATGTACCACAGCTTTCTTATCCACTTATCTACTGATGGGCACTAGAGCTATTTCCAGATCGTAGCTATTGTAAATAGTGCTGCTATGAACACAGGGGTACATATATTCTTTCTAATTGGTGTTTCATGATTCTATAAAGAACTCATACAACTTAACAAAAGGAAGACAAAAAATCCAATTAAAAAATTGGCAAAGGACCTAAATAGACACTTCTCTAAAGAGGACATACAGATGACCAAGAGACATATGACAAAATGCGCAAATTCACTAATCATCAGAGAGATGCAAATTAAAGCGACCATGAGGTATCACCTCACACCTGCCAGAATGGCTACCATCAATAAATGAACAAATGACAAGTGAGGGTGTGGAGAAAAGGGAATCCTGGAACATTGCTGGTGGAATGCAGTCTGATAGAACCACTATGGAAAACAGTATGGAGTTTCCTAAAAAAATTAAAAATAGAACTGCCATTTGACCCAGTGATCCTAGTTCATTCCTTTATATGGCTGAAAAATATTTCATTGTCTGGGTATACCACAATTTGTTTATTCAGTCATCCATTGATGGGCCTTTGTGCTATTTTAAACTTTTGGCTATTCTAGATAGTGCTGCTTAGGAATATGTGTGTAAATGTATTTGCTTAAGCACCTGTTTTCATTCTTTGGGGTATATATCTAGGAGTGAAATTGCTGGGTCATATGTTAATTCTGTTTAAACTTTTGAGGTAGTTTATGGCAAATTTTAAATATTATTCTGACTTCTCTTGACCACTTCTCAGGCTCCATGACCATATTATCCCACTCCACAGCTGGCAAACACTCAGAGGATATTAATTGGTTTTAAATTAGTCTATTTAACCTAAATTTAATAAAATACAAATTTTAAAGTAAGTCTTACTGCAAATTCATCATAAAATGCTTTAAATATCAAAAAGAAAATTATTTTTACATTATAGACCAGCATTATCTACTATAACATTTTTCACTGTCCAGTATGGTAGCCATTAGGCAAATGTAACTATAGAGCACTTAAAATGTGGGTAGGGAAGCTGAGAAATTAAAATTAAATATTTAATTAATTTTTAAATTTAAAGAGCCACATGAGACTAGTGGCTACCACAGTTATAAATTGCATCTGCAATCTTTTCTAGCAGAGTAAAAACTGAAACTTATTCCCCAGTAGTATTTAGTTTTCACATTAGTGAAGGAAAACACCCTTGGAGACAACTGTGGCACTCACCGAATAGCTGCGAACCCCAGAGAACTAGTCCCCGATTGGCGCAAACAAGCGGATTCAGAGGAGCTCTACACTCCACCACCGAAAGGTCAGATTTCGCCTGGGATAAGGAGAGAGAACTACATAACCAGACACCCGGAGAAGAGAGACCATTGGGAGACAAAGAAACAGCCTGCATATGAAAGAAAAGCAGGCATCACCAGGAAAGGAAGTAAACGAAATGGAGTCAAGCAAGCTGTCAGAGAAAGAATTCAGAGAAATGGTCATAAGGTGGCTGAAAAGAATGGAAGACAAATTCGACAATATGAGTAAGAACCAAGAGGAAATGAAAAATGACATCGCTGCTGTAAAGAACTCAATAGAAAGCATCAAGAGTAGACTAGAAGAAGCAGAGGACCGCATCAGTGAGCTAGAAGACAAGGTAGGAAAAAATACCCAAGTAGAGCAGCTTCTAGAAAAAAAAATTAAAAAGCAGGAGGAGAGTCTAAGGCAGGGGTGGGCAAACGTTTTGACTCGAGGGCCACAATGGGTTCTTAAACTGGACTGGAGGGCTGGAACAAAAGCATGGATGGAGTGTTTGTGTGAACTAATATAAATTCAAAGTAAACATCATTACATAAAAGGGTACGGTCTTTTTTTTTATTTCAATAGTTTTATTCATTTCAAACATTTTAACAAGAAGAATGTAAACACTAATTATTATAATTTGAAACTTCAAAAAATGGGGGAATCATAGCACAATCACATACCTTATATTGAAGATGGCAAAGGCAAAATAAAATTGCCTAACAAAGGAAAGGTACAAAAGCCTTTCAAATTAAACTTAAATATAATAAAATAATTTAAAACTAAAACAAATAGAAAAGAACAAAATGTATAAACAGTAAATTAAATATTTTCTTTAGTGCAACTTCCAAATTATGCCTGGGACGTAGATGTAGATGGCAATGTAGACTGGGTTGAAAGGTTTTTGGTCTTTAAAACATCAACTTCAGTGGGAACAGTGTTGTTGGTCTCCTTTTTAGCTAATGCTCTGATACTTGCTCTCCAGGGGCATGTCTCCCTACATCACCATGATAACGTGTCTACGCATTCCCAGGGTGATGTCGAGGGACGCGTCTGCGGGCATTACAAGGAGCCTCTGGAAGATTGAGAGGTTGTTCCTTCTACTGAATGGGCGGATATAAATCCGCCCACTCAGAAGAAGGAGCTGCGGCCGTGTTTCCTGATGTTGCCATGTTAACACTGCTGCTGGTGAAGGAGCGGAGGGGAGAGCAAGAGAACCCTCTGCTCTTTTGGCTCCGCGGGCCGGATAGAACAGCCAAATGGGCCGAATCGGGCCCGCGGGCCGTAGTTTGCTCACGGCTGGTCTAAGGGAACTTTGGGACAACACAAAACAAAACAACATCTGCATAATAGGGGTCCTAGAAGGAGAGGAAACTGAGCAAGGAATAGAAAACCTCTTTGAAGAAATAATGACAGAAAACTTCCCTGATATAAGGAAGAAAAAACCCACACAAATCCAAGAAGCTCACAGAGTCCCAAGCAAAATGAACCCTAAAAGACCAATGCCAAGGCACTTTATAATTAAATTGGCAAACACCAACGACAAAGTAAGAATCTTAAAAGTGGCCAGAGAGAGACAGAAAGTTACCTACAAAGGAACCCCCATCAGACTAGCAACTGATTTCTCAACAGAAACTTATCAGGCCAGAAGGGAATGGAATGAAATATACAAAGTCATGCAAAGGAAGGGTCTGAATCCAAGTATACTGTACCCAGCAAGGCTATCAATCAAAATTGAAGGTGAAATCAGGAGCTTCACAGACAAAAAAGGAATTTATTACCACCAAACCAGCAATGCAAGAAATGCTAAAGGGTCTGCTATAAAAAAAAAAAAAAGAAATAGGAAGCGAAGAAGGAACACAGGGGTAAAGAATAAAAATGGCGACAAATAAGTACCTATGAATAATAACTTTAAATGTAAACGGATTAAATGCCCCAATCAAAAGACATAGGGTAACGGATTGGATAAGAAAACATGACCCATATATCTGCTGTCTACAAGAAACCCACCTCAGAAAAAAAGACGCTCACAGACTGAGGGTGAAGGGATGGAAAAAGGTTTTTCAGGTGAATGGAAATGAAAAAAAAAAAGCTGGGGTAGCAATACTTATATCTGACAAATTAGATCTCAAAGTGAAGGACATAAAAAGAGATAAGGAAGGCCACTTTATAATACTAAAGGGAGCAATCCAACAAGAAGAAATAACTCTGGTAAACATATACGCACCCAATACAGGAGCACCCAAATACATAAAAAAAACTCCTGGAGGATATCAAAGGAGAGATTGACACCAATACAGTCATAGTACAGGACTTTAATACCCCACTATCACCATTGGACAAATCCTCTAAACAAAAAATCAGCAAAGAAACATCAATCATAAATGACTCACTAGACCAGATGGAATTAATTGACATCTTCAGAACATTTCACCCCAAAGCCACAGAATATACATTCTTTTCAAGTGCACATGGGTCATTTTCAAAGATAGACCATATGTTGGGACATAGGCAAAGTCTCTTCAAATTCAAGAAGATAGAAATCATATCAAGCATCTTCTCAGATCACAGTGGCATAAAACTGGAAATCAGCTACAATAAAAACAATCCAAAAAAATCAAACACATGGAGACTAAACAGCATGCTATTAAACAATGACTGGGTTACCAGAGAGATCAAGGAAGAAATAAAAAACATCATGGTAACAAATGACAATAAAAACACAACAATCCAAAATCTATGGGACACAGCGAAAGCAGTCTTGAGAGGGAAGTTCATAGCTCTACAAGCCTACTGCAAAAAAACAAGAAACAATGGTAATAAATTACCTAACCCTACAACTCAAAGAGTTAGAAAGAGAACAACAAGAAAAGCCCAGTGTAAGCAGAAGGAAAGAAATAATAAAGATCAGAGTGGGGATAAACGACATTGAGGAAAAAAAAACAACAATACAAAAGATCAACAAAACCAAGAGCTGGTTCTTTGAAAGGATAAACAAGATTGATGAACCTCTAGCCGGGCTCAGCAAGAAGCAAAGAGAGAGGACTCAAATAAACAAAATCAGAAATGAAACAGGTGAAATAACAACAGACACCACCGAAATACAAAGGATTGTTAAAAAATACTATGAACAACTCTATTCCAACAAACTGGACAACCTGGAGGAAATGGACATATTCCCAGAAAAACACAACCTTCCAAAACTCAACCAGGAAGAATCTAAACATCTCAATAGGCCAATAACTATGGAAGGAATTGAAGCAGTCATCAAAAAGCTTCCAGCAAACAAAAGCCCGGGGCCAGATGGCTTCACAGGGGAGTTTTACCAAACATTCAAGGAAGAACTAAAACCAATCCTCCTCAGACTATTCCAAAAAATTCAAGAGGAAGGAACACTTCCAAGCTCCTTCTATGAAGCCAGCATCACCCTAATACCAAAACCAGATAAAGACAACACAATGAAAGAGAATTACAGGCCAATATCCCTCATGAAGATAGATGCCAAATCCACAACAAAATTCTAGCAAATCGGATCCAGCACTACATCAGAAAGATCACACACCATGACCAAGTAGGATTTATCCCAGGAATGCAAGGATGGTACAACACCCACAAGTCAATAAACATGATACATCACATAAACAAATTGAGAGATAAAAATCACATAGTCATATCAATTGATGCAGAAAAAGCATTTGACAAAATCCAACACCCTTTCTTGATAAAAAACTCTCAACAAGGTGGGAATAGAAGGATCATATCTCAACATAATAAAAGCTATATATGATAAACCCACAGCTAACATCATACTCAATGGGCAAAAACTAAAACCATTTCCCATAAGAACAGGAACAAGACAGGGATGCCCACTCTCACCACTCCTGTTTGACATAGTACTGGAAGTAATTAGCCATTGCAATTAGACAAGAAGAAGAAATAAAAGGCATCCAAATTGGAAAAGAAGTAAAGCTGTCCATATTTGCAGATGACATGATATTGTACATAAAAAACCCGAAAGACTCCATCAAAAAACTAACAGACTTAATAAATGAATTCGGCAATGTAGCAGGATACAAACTTAACGCCAAGAAATCTATGGCATTTTTATACACCAATAGTGAACTTACAGAAAGAGAGACTAAAAAAGCAATCCCATTTACAATCGCACCAAAAAAATTAAGATACCTAAGAATAAACTTAACTAAGGAGGTAAAAGACCTATATGCAGAAAACTACAGGTCACTGAAAAAAGAGATAGAGGAAGATGTAAACAGATGGAAGAACATACCATGTTCATGGATTGGGAGAATCAACATCATTAAAATGTCCATACTACTCAAAGCAATCTATAGATTCAATGCACTCCCCATTAAAATACCAACGGCATATTTCACAGACCTAGAAAGAACTCTCCAAAACATTAATCTGGAATAAAAAAAGACCCCGAATAGCGGAAGCAATCCTGAGAAAGAAGAACAAAGTAGGTGGGATCTCAATACCAGATTTCAAGCTGTATTACAAAGCCACTGTCCTCAAAACAGCCTGGTACTGGCACAAGAACAGATGTATAGATCATTGGAATAGAATAGAGAATCCAGATATCGACCCAAACCACTATGCGCAATTAATATTTGACAAAGGAGGCAAGAGCATACAATGGAGTCAAGACAGTCTCTTCAATAAATGGTGTTGGGAAAATTGGACAGATACATGCAAAAAAATGAAACTGGACCACCAACTTACACCATACACAAAAATAAACTCAAAATGGATCAAGGACTTAAACATACGACGAGAAACCATAAAAATACTAGTGGAATCTACTGCCAGAAAAATCTTATGTATGCCGAAGCAATTTCTTCACTGATACTGCTCCTAGGGCAATGGAAACTAAAGAGAAAATAAAGAAATGGGACTACATCAAAATAAAAGGGTTTTGCACAGCAAAGCAGACCATCAATAAAACAACCAGAAAGCCCACTGCATGGGAGAACATATTTGCCAATGATATCAATGATAAGGGTTTAATCTCCAACATTTACAGGGAACTCATGCAGCTTAACAAAAAGAAGATAAACAACCCAATCAAAAAATGGGCATCTGATCTAAATAGACACTTTTCGAAAGAAGACAGAAGGAAGGCCAAGAGACATATGAAAACCTGCTCAAAGTCACTAATCATCAGAGAGATGCAAATCAAAACAACAATGCGGTACCATCTTACACCTGTCAGAATGGCTATTATCAACAAGTCAACAAATGACAAGTGCTGGCAAGGATGCGGAGAAAAAGGAACACTCGTGCACGGCTGGTGGGAATGCAGACTGGTGCAGCCACTGTGGAGAACAGTATGGAGTTTCCTCAAAAAACTAAAAATGGAACTTCCATTTGACCCAGTGATCCCACTTCTAGGAATATATCCCAAGAAACTAGAAACACGAATCTGAAAGGATATATGCACCCCTATGTTCATAGCAGCACAATTTACCATAGCTAAGATTTGGAAACAGCCTAAGTGCCCATCAGCAGATGAGTGGATTAAAAAACTGTGGTACATCTACACAATGGAATACTACGTTTCAGTAAAAAAGACCGAGTTCTTACCATTTGCAACAACATGGATGGAGATGGAGAGCATTATGCTAAGTGAAATAAGCCAGGCAGAGAAAGATAAATATCACATGATCTCACTCATTTGTGGAATATAATGAATGGCATAGAATGATGAACAAGAACAGATCCAGAGACTGAGAAACATGGATCAGAACCTCAAACCTCAGGGAAGAAGGGGGTCAGTGGGAGTAAGGGGGAGAGATCAACCAAGGGACTTGTGCTCATGCATATGAGCCAATTCAATGGACACAGACAAGAGGCGGGTCGGGCATGAGTGGGGGGTGGGGGTTATGGGGGAATAAGGACACATATGTAAATAATAATAATAAAAATAATAAAAAAGAAGGAGTTCTTACCATTTGCAACAACATGGATGGAGATGGAGAGCATTATGCTAATGAAATAAGCCAGGCAGAGAAAGATAAATATCACATGATCTCACTCATTTGTGGAATATAATGAACAACATAAACTGATGAACAAAAATAGATCCAGAGACAAAAACATCAATCAGAACGTGAAACCTCAGGGAAGGTAGGGGAGGGGGGGTGGTGAGGGGGAGAGATCAACTAAAGGACTTATATGCAAGCATATAAGCCTAATCAATGGACACAGACAACAGGGGGGTGGGGTCATGAATGGGCGGTGGGGGTAATGGGGGAATAAGGACACATATGTAATACCTTAATCAATAAAGAAATTTTTTAAAAAATATATTTTATTGATATTTTACAGAGAGGAAGGGAGAGGGATAGAGAGCTAGAAACATCGATGAGAGAGAAACATCGATCAGCTGCCTCCTGCACACCTCCCACTGGGGATGTGCCCGCAACCAAGGTACATGCCCCCGACCGGAATCGAACCCGGGACCCTTCAGTCCGCAGGACGACGCTCTATCCACTGAGCCAAACCGGTTTTGGCAATCAATAAAGAAATTTTAAAAAATCAATAAAAAAAAGAAAATAGCCTTGGATATGCTAAAAACTAAATTTACATTTCTTTGTATATATCAAGCATAAATAATGCTGGTAAGGTTAGTGCAAAAATGGTATTTTCATATAGTGTGGTGGCAATGTAAATTTATTCATTCATGCATTCATTCCTTCATTTATCCAGATTATTCAATAAATAATTTAATTGGATGCTTATTATATGCTAAGCACTGTGTTATGTACTAGGGACTCAGAGATGACCAAGACATGATCCCTTCCTTCAAAACTTAAAGTCAATCCTGGCCCACATGCCTCAGTGTTTGAGCACTGACCTACAAATCAGGAGGTCACAGTTCTATTCCCAGCAGGGCACATGTCCAGGTTGAGGGCTTGATCCCCAGTGCAGGAGGCAGCTGATCAATGATTCTCTCTCATCATTGATGTTTCTATCTATCTCTCCCTCTCCCTTCCTCTCTGAAATCAATAAAAGTATATTTAAAAAAACTTACAGTCAACTAGCTGGGTAAGCATAAAATTGCAATAGGAAGTGATAGTAATAATTGCTTTCATTTTTTTAAGCACTGACATTATGCATTATTTTATTTAATCCTTTTTTATTATTTAAAGTATTACATATAGTAGTACATATAGCTCCTTATTTAATCCTTTTAATAGCCCTGTGAGTTAGGCATGGTAATCTCCATTTTACATACAAGGAAATTCTGGCTTAGAGAAATAACTTGGCAAATGTTGCACCATGAATGTCATAATGGAGATATATACAAGCTACAGTTCTTGCATAAATAAGGAAGTAATTCACTCTTCTTGGAATGTAGGTAAGAAAAGAAAGAAGGAAACAGCTGGATTTTTAAGGATGAGCAAGAGATATGCCTCACAACAATCCATTTGGTTCTACAGCTTTTGTTAGGTCTGATCAAATAATTGAACCAATACTTCCTCCCTTGGGAAACTGACCTTTAGATCATTTCTCAACTGATATTCCCTTTTGCTTAGATCCACATTCCATTTGCTAAGACCATTATCTTTCCCCTCCGGACTTGCCCAGGATCCAGATCTGCCCAGAGAATTCCCTCCCAAAAAAGCCCACCTAGAGTCCTTTAAAACTTCTGACTCCCCTGTCCCATCCTGTGGGACTTGACAGGGGATCTCAAGGCATGCCTCCTGCCCCAGTGCCAGGCTGGGGGACCTCAGGCTGCAGCCCCCACCCCGGCACCGGGCCGGAGGACCTGAGGGTGGGCCGGGGGACCCGAGGCTGTGCCCCTCACCTGGCAGGGCTTGACGGAGGACCTCAGGCTGCACTGCCTGCTTTGGCGCTGGGCCGAGGGACCTCAGGCTGAGCTCCCCACCCCAGCGCTGGGCCAGGGGACCTGAGGGTGGGCTGGGGGACTTGAGGCTGTGCCCCCCACCTGGCGGGGCTTGATGGGGTCCCCGAGGCTGTACCCCGCACCCGGCACGGCTTGATGGGGGTGGGGCCGGCAGGGTCTGGGTCTCATGTGATTTTCAGGCACTGCAGGTGGGCGGGAACTTGACTTTGGTTCCGCGGTGCACCCCAGACTCCGACAGGAGGAAGATTTTCATATACATTTTACTAATTTTCTTTCATCTCTGACACTTCTATTATAGAGAAAGGGTAAATAGCAATATTAAAATATTTCCTCTAATAAATCCCCTTTTAATGTGCATGAATGTCGTGCACCAGGTCACTAGTTCTAAATAATATTAATGCTATACTGGAAATGATAAATTTCAGGTAGGTGGATCTTATTCTCTCTAGGAGCTCTAAAAGAAAAAGAGCAGGACTAAGTTTTCATTAGATTATTGTATTGGCTTGTCAGTTTAAAAATATATTTATTCTTGCCAAAACCGGTTTGGCTCAGTGGATAGAGCGTCGGCCTGCGGACTGAAGGGTCCCAGGTTCAATTCCGGTCAAGGGCACGTAACTTGGTTGTAGGCACATCCCCAGTAGGAGGTGTGCAGGAGGCAGCTGATCGATGTTTCTCTCCCATCGATGTTTCTAACTCTCTATCCCTCTTCCTTCCTCTCTGTAAAAAAATCAATAAAATATATTTAAAAAAAAAATATATATATATATATATATATATATATATATATATATATATATATATATATATTCTTCATCCTTTAGAGCAGAGATGGGGAACCTTTTCTTCTGCCAAGGGTCATTTGGATATTTATAACATCATTCACAGGCCATAAATTATCAATTTAAAAATTACTCTGCTATATTTGGTAAAACATTTAATTAACTCACCCCAATACCTTAGCAGGGCCGGGACAAATTATTTTGCAGGCCTTATGAGTCCCTCCAGCCAGACAGATGTTCCCCAACCCTGCTTTAGAGATAGGATGAGGCCTAGGAAATGATCTGCATTTTATCATGTTTAATCTTTGCATAAACTGTTTCTAAGATTGAGGCAAATGATTGGGCACTCTTGAGATTGCCAAATTTTCCTTCTGCAACAATTATTAATGATATCAAAACTAATTTGGAAATGTGATAATAAAATTAAAATTTGGATTTTTATAAATTATCTCCACTTTCAAGTCCCTCTCCTGGTCCTCATCCTCTCAAATGACTCTCTAAGTTGTTTTAGCCCCTGAGCTGTGGTTGAAATACTAAACTGATATACCTGAAGAATGGGAGGGGCATAGGTAGGCAGAGGGGTTGGTTCTAATATTGATTTGATTTCTGGGCAAAGGAAAAGCACAAAGCATATAGGAATCAGTTATATATACATACCTGGTATATTCTTCCTTAAGTAGATGCTTCAAATCTTTGAACACATTTGGTGATCTGCCATTGCTGTTGGAATCACTAGGTTGGCCTTGTGTTTGTCCCAAGAGGAGTGGATCTAATGGTTTCCCAGTGCCTGGCACCATAGAATTCTAAGCAGTTGTAGAAACCATTTTTCTGATATGTTCAGAAAAGAGCAAAATATAGTTGTAACTTAAGCAGCTCTATCTCTGCCTTGAGCATCCTATATAATAAAATCCTAATATGCTAAGTGTCCAGTTGTCCAGTTGGCTGTTCAACCAATCAAAGTGTAATATGCTAATGATATGCTAAGGCCGCTCAACTGCTCTCTATGATGTTCACTGACCACCAGGGGGTAGACTCTCCAACCGGTAGGGGTCCAGCCAATCGGGACTGAGCAAGACGGGCCGGACATATCCTGGAGCCCTCCTGTTGTCCCTCCTCAGCTGGCCAACCTCCTGCGTCCCTCCACACCCTGATCATGCACCAGGGGGTAGACTCTCCTGGGGTCCAGCCAATCGGGACTGAGCAAGACGGGCCGGACATATCCTGGAGCCCTCCTGTTGTCCCTCCTCAGCTGGCCAACCTCCTGCGTCCCTCCACACCCTGATCATGCACCAGGGGGGGTCCCTCGGCCTGGCCTGCACCCTCTTGCAATCTGGGACCCCTCAGGGGATGTCAGAGAACCGGTCTCAGCCAGATCCCCCCAGGCCAGGCCAAGGAACCCCACTGGTGCACGAATTTGTTTACTGGGCTTCTAGTAACAACATAAAATGCTTGATTCTGTGGGGGAAGAAAAATAATGTTCCCTTTACCGTTTGTTTTGTTTCATGGCAAATTATGCTCAGAGACTGAGAGTGCCTTTGCCAATAGTTTACTTAACACAGGTTTACCAGTGGAATTATAATAATCTCACAAGTCAATAGTGTATAGGATATCTTTTTTCATCTTCCCCGTTTACGTTATTTTTATTTTATTTTATTATTTTTTCATCACCATTTATCCTCCATATACCCTCTTCTACCTCCACCCAGCACATTGCCCCCCCACAGTCACTACACTATTGTCCCTGTCCATGAGTTTTTCTCTTTTTCCCTTTTTTGATCTATCTCTTCACTTCCCCCTAACACACTCCCCATCACCAGAGCTGTCTGTCTGCTCTTTATGAATCTGTCTCTATTTTGATTGTTACTTCTTTATATATATGTTTTTAATTGATTTTTTATATATAGAGAGGGGGAGACAGGAGAGGGAGTGAGAGAGGAGAGAGAGAGAGAGGAGAGAGAGAGAATTGGTTGCCTCTTGGACCAGGAATTGAACCCAAAACCTTTTGGTGTCTGGGACAATGCTCCAAGCCTGCTTGTTACTTCTTAATAAGCCAATAAAGAAAAAAAATACTCCAAAGCAATGATAGATTAATCACACAGTTGTTTCAGGCAAGGGATGATGAAAGGAATGAAGTCCAAATTTAGTTGAGATGGACCTTTATATGAGCTTGGCTTAGGCAATGGAGAGCTGATGTACAGCTTTGAGCACAAAAGTAAAAGTCCCCTGTTGTTAGAGTCAGTTGCCAGGAAACTGAGTGAGCAAGAGGATCTCTCTCTTCCTCCCAGGCCCCTGTGGGGTGTTCACCACTGCCTGTAAAAGGGCTGCCTTTACCACGGCAGGAGGTAATGCCCCAAAGGTCTTCAGAGAGCTTTTTAAAACTGCCAAGTGTAGCCTTGCTTAGACTGAAAGCACTCAGATAGCTTACACATTTTCTGTACTTATATTCTAAATGTCCTCTCACCTAGTTGCTTCACCACTATTTTAAAAAAATAATCCTATGCCAAAGAGACATAATTTAGGGTGGCCAATTCGGCCCCCTTTAATTTGGTTACTTTTAATTTTCCTCTCTCCTTTCATTAATTGGGCTGGGAGGCTATTGTACTGTAGTAAGACAAACACAGACTTTGTGGTCAGACAGTTTGAGGTTTGAATCCCAGCTCTGTCCCTTAATAGCTGGGTAATGTGGTGGAAGATCCTTACTGTCCTCTGAGCCCTAGTTTTTATCTGAAAAAAATTGATGAGGATTTAATGTGACATTGTATATAAAGCAACTAGCATATAGGATGTTCCAAAAATATTAGGTGAGGAAAGGAAAGATAATGTTTTGGTTGTTGATTTAAAAGAAAAAAATCACTTGGAAGAGTTAGTCTTTCTGGATCCTACAGCATTGACTCTTGGGGTCTTTATTGAGTCTTTAATGGCAGCATTTTTCATATGTGTTAATCAACAAACATTTACATGTGAGGCGAGTACAAGTGTATTCACTGGTCTGACTGGGATCTGTGTAACAGTTGTTTTTTATTTTCCACATTATAAACAAACTCAGATTTTTGTGCAGAAATAATTAAGTTTTCATATTGAGTAAGACATTTCTACCCAGGTTGGTTCTTTGACCCATTCTAAACAACACCAGCAGATTAGTTGTCCTGAAACACTAAGTTGAGAGTAGCATTTCCCTACTCACTAGAGTCCAGTGGCTCCCACTGCGTACAACTTTATAACTTCTCAGCCTGACAGTCAAGGCCATGCTTGGGACCATTCTAGTTTTGTCTTATACTGCTCTATCCTAGAAATCACTAAATGGCTAGCAGCCATTTCCTGGAAAGCACTTTGGAAGGGAAGGATAGAAGAGAGACGAAGGAAAAATGGAGAACTACTATGGAGTTTTCAATATGTGCGCATGTGTGCATGCGGGTATGTATGTGTAAACACGTGTGCTCATGTGTGTGTGTGTGTATGTGTATGTGTATATGGACAGCCCAGCCAACTTTTCTCACACTTTAAGAAAGACTTCTGCTGTGAAAAGACAGCTAGAAAGAGCCACTTCTGTGGTTTACACTGCTGCCAACTGAACTACCATTATCCCTTCAATATGCTTCCATTTTTCTTGTCTTACCCTTTGGAGAAAGTGTTCCACTCTCTTTCCTGCACCCATCATCATCTCCACCAATGAAAATCCTACCCAGCCACCAAGGCCAGATTCAGTTTCCACCTTCATTTCATGTTCTTTCCCTCTCTTCTGAGGTCTTTATGTACTGCACATAGAGTGTCAATTTCTTCTGACCCTGTATTTTAGTGGTTTGTGTTTCTTCCCTGACAGCAGAACTGCCAAATACAGTTGTTCTTGTTGTGCCCTGAATAAAATTGCCTAGCTGCAAAGGCAAATAGGAGCTGAGATCCAGCTGACAAGCCATGCTTTGGAGGGGGCACATTTTCTAATTTACACAAAGACACAGTGTGTGCTACCACCTCTGCTGCTGACATTAACATCTCCTTGAGCACAGGAACTAAATCATGAACACCTTTGTGTCTCCCCTGCACTTTGACCACTAATTGCTGGAGGCCTCATTGTAGACATCAAATGTAATATATAGCTGCCTCTCTCTCTCTCTCTCTCTCTCTCTCTCTCTCTCTCTCTCTCCCTCCCTCCTCCTCCCTCCCTCTCTCTGATGATTAATTTTACGTGTCAATTTGATTGGGATGAGGGATGCCCAGGTTGCAGGTAAAACCTTATTTCTAGGTATCTCTGTGAAGGTGTTTCCAGAAGAGATTAGAAATTAGAATTAGAATTGTGAAGAATAATAAACAGAAACCTCATTTACATTGAAGTTGGGAGGGCCTGTAGGAGGAGCTCTCACACCTACCACTCATCATCAATTAGCCCAAACAGGAAGAGATCTACTTTCCATTTCCAAAAGGAAGATATTTTTCTATTCTACTACTCCATCAAGAAGGAAATCTCATTATCTTACAACCACTAAGCCAATGAAAGAGTGCTGTAGCTCACCAATGAAAAGCCACTACACTTTGAATTCATGGACTCTTTGTTTACAATAGATCCTCTGAACTCCCTCTTTCCTCCATGAAAAAACAGTCCTCTTCTTTGTTCTCTGAGCTTGCACATGGTTCACCATTCGACTACTTACTGCAATTCTTTGTTGTTCCTGAATAAACCCTTTTGTTGGAGAAATACCTGGCTGTCTATTTGTTTAAGGTCAACAGAATCAGTAGACTGAGTAAAGAAGATCCATTCATCACCCAATCCATTGAGGACCCCAATAGAACAAAAAGGCAGGTGAAGGGTGAATTCTATCTCTCTCTTCTTGATCTGGGATGTCCATCTTCTCCTGCCCTCAGACATTGTATCTGTTGGTTCTTGGGCCTTTGGACTGGAATTACACTACCAGCTTTCCTGGTTCTCCAGCTTATAGATGGTATAACAGTGGACGGCAAACTGCGGCTCGCGAGCCGAGATTTGCCACTCTGTTGACTAATGAGTTTGCCACTGGTATAGCATAACTCAGCCTCCCTAATCACAGGAGTCAATTCCTATGATAAATCTCCTCTTATATATCTATATGTATCCTATTGGTTCTGTTTCTCTGGGGAGCTCTAATATACTTTCTCACCTACTGTATCTAATTAATCACTTTGTCTTGTTTATTCTATATCTTAAATAATCTCTCTAATCTGCCAACCATCTCTATTTCCTTGGCTGACCCCTAAAGTATTGTCATCTTCTTTAGAAATCAATACAAATTCAATAGAAAAAGTTTCTCAGCTTCCTCTCTTGCTTCCTTCCTACATATTCTCACAGCTATCAGGTAATCTAAAATAGAAAACTGATTATGTCACACCCTATTGCCATGCTTTCATAATCTGCTTCTGCTTCAACTTCATCTCTCACTCTCCCCACTCATTCCTTCCTTATCCTGCATTGCCTAATCTTTCCATTTTTTCCCTCCTTTGTCAATACTTTTCTTTCTGCTTGGAATTTCTTGCTGCCAGCTCCTTCCTTTAACTGGATAATTCCTATTCATTTTTCAAAAATCCTCAACTGAGGACATGCTTAGAGAGAGGAAGAGAGAGAAAAATATTGATGTATTGATGTGAGAGAGAAACATTGATCGGTTGCCTTTTGTACTCTCCCTAACTGAGGATCAAACCAGCAACGCAGGCATATGCCCTGACTGGGAATCCAACCAGCAACCTTTGGGTGCACAGGATGACACTCAACCAACTGACCCACTCAAGCCAGACACTCCTATTCGTTTTTCAGGTTCTCTCTCTCTCTCTCTCTCTCTCTCTCTCTCTCTCTCTCTCTCTCTTTCTCTCTCTCTCTCTCTCCTCTCTTTCACACACACACACATGCACACACAGACTACTTCCCCTATTACACGATACTGCAATTGGCCATTTATGTCTCTGTCTCCTCCACCAGACTGTGAGCTCTCAGAGAGAGATGAAAGCATGCCTGTCTTATTCATAATTATTTTCCTCTCCCATCTATTCCCACTGCGACTATACACAACAGGAGCCCACAATTGTTTGTTGAGTGAATACTTGAACTCCAGAGGTCCATTAGCTCTCATTCAATATCTTTTTAACACACACACACACACACACACACACACACACACAAATAAATGGTGTGGGTGGTAAATTTAATTTAATATATACTAAGGAAGACTTTTTAACAAATTATCTTTATTGTTGAAAGTATTACAGATATCCCCTTTATCCCATCACCCACCCACTCCTGCCTTCCCTCTGAGATTAGACAGTCTGTTCCATGATTCTGTGTCTCTGGCTCTATTTTGCTCAATTTATTTTGTTCTTTAGATTCTATATATGAGTGAGATCATGAGATACTTGTCTTTCGCTGACTGGCTTATTTCACTTAGCATAATATACTCCAGGTCCAAGGATTGGCTATCATTCACCAGCAGTGAGTATTATGTATACTTGGTTAAACCAATTCATATATACAGGTCAAAATGAAAAGTGTGTGTTTCACGAAAACAAGCACACAAAACATCACTGAATTGTTTGAATTTAGACAGAGCATCTATGAAATCCCCCACCCACCATTTCAGCATTCCTTTAACTTGTTTATTCAGTGGCTATGGTTTTTTTCTTGATTTAGTGGTGGTTATCTTTTTTTTCATGATTTAAAATGTCTTCAGCCAAAGTAGCAGTTATGAAAACCCTCAACGAGATGTGTTCTCTCCATAATCTGAACTCTTCCACAGCCTCTTAAATGGTTTTCATCATGATAACTAGTGTTACAATCATGAGGTTACACACCTCATATTTTGTCAACTTCTTGAGGACAGGGACTGTCTTTCTTTTTTTAAGAAACATTCTATTTTTTAAATATATATTTTATTGATTTCAGAGAGTAAGGGAGAGGGAGAAATAAAAACATCATTGGTCAGCTGCCTCTTGCACGCCCCACACTGGGGATCGAGCCCACAACCCAGGCATTTGCCCTGACCAGGAATCGAACCTTGACCTCCTGTTTCATAGGTTGACGCTCAACCACTGAGCTACAGCCAGAGACTGTCTTTCATTTTTGTACCTAAGCTCCTAGCAAAATGCTTAAGACATAGTAATATCTAGGGCATATTTGTTGAATGAACAGATGCAATAGACTAAAGGATCCTTCTTAAGAGTAGAAAGTCTCATTTGTATCTCAGGCATAGGCCAGTACCTCTAATGCATAAAAAGGATGCAGTCTCTAGTCTTCTGGTCCCAGCAGTCATTTTCACCTAACTGTTTGCATAACCAATTTTTCCCTAATTAGAACATAAACAAATGCACCAAAAGAAATGAATGTAGATAAATTGGACTTCATTAAAAGTAAAAACTGTGTATAATTCTTGGGACAATTTCTGTGTTCTCTGTTATGTTCCATTGATCTATATGCCTGTTCTTGTGCCAGTACCAGGCTGTTTTGATTATAGTGGCTTTGTAATATAACTTTATATCTATCTGGTATTGTGATCTCTCCTACTTTTTCTTTCTCAAGATTGCTGTGGCTATTTGAGCCTTTTTTGGTTCCATATAAATTTTTTAAAAAATATTTATTGTTGAGATTATTACAGATGTCCCTCTTTTTTCCCCCCATAGCTCCCATCCACCTGGTTCCCACCCCACCCCAGGCCCTTGCCACCTTATTGTCTGTGTCCATAGGTATTGCATACATGCATATAAGATCTTTTTCTAAACTTTTCCCACACCCCCACACCACCTTCCCTCTGAGACTCATCAGTCTGTTCCACTTCCATGCCCCTGATTCTATTCCATTCACCAGTTTATTCTGTTCATCAGATTTTTTATTCATTTGATTTTTAGATTCACTTGTTGATAGATATGTATTTGTTGTCACTTTGTTGTTCATAATTTTTTATCTTTACCTTTTTCTTCTTCTTCCTCTTCTTAAAGCATACCCTTTAGCATCTCATATAATACTGGTTTGGTGGTGATGAACTCCTTTAGCTTTTTCTTGTCTGTGAAGCTCTTTATCTGACCTTCAATTCTGAATGATAACTTTGCTGGGTAGAGTAATCTTGGTTGTAGGTTCTTGCTATTCATCACTTGGAATATTTCTTGCAACTCCCGTCTGGCCTGCATAGTTTCTGTTGAGAAATCAGCTGACAGTCTTATGGGCACTCTCTTGTAGGTAACTAACTGTTTTTCTCTTGCTGCTTTTAATATTCTCTCTTTGTCTTTTGCCCTTGGCATTTTAATTATGATGTGTCTTGGTATGGTCCTCTTTGGATTCCTCTTGTTTGGGGTTCCTGTGCTTCCTGGACTTGTAAGTCTATTTCTTTCACCAGGTAGGGGAAGTTTTCTGTCATTATTTCTTCAAATAGGTTTTCAATATCTTGCTATCTCTCTTCTTCTGGCACCCCCATAATTCGGATGTTGGTATGCTTGAAGTTGTCCCAGAGGCTCCTTACACTATCTTCATATTTTTGGATTCTTTTTTTCTTTTTGCTCTTCTGGTTGGGTGTTTTTTGCTTCCTCGTATTTCAAATCATTGACTTGATTCTCGGGATTCTCTAGTCTACTGTTGAGTCCCTGTATATTATTCTTTATTTCAGTCAGTGTATGCTTAATTTCTGACTGGTCCTTTTCCATCTTTTTGGCATTCTCACTAAGATCCTTGAAGGTCTCACTAAGTTCCTCAGAGGTTTCTAGAAGATTCTTGAGTAACCTTATAACTTTGGTTTTGAACTCTATATCCAGTAGTTTGCTTTCTTCCATTTCTTTCATTTGTGACATGTTTCTTTGTCTCCACATTTTGGCTGCTTCCCTGTGTTTGTTTCTATGTGTTGGGTAGCTGCTAAGTCTCTTTGAGTTGATAGAGTGGCCTTGTGTAGTAGGTGTCCTATAGGGCCCAGTGACTCAGCCTCCCCAATCACCTGAGGTGGATACTCTTGGTGCACTCCTTTGTGGGCTGTGTGCACAGTCTTGTTGTAGTTGAGCCTTGATTACTGTTGGTGTTACTGGGAGGAATTGACCTCCAGGCCAATTGGCTGTGAGGATCAGCTGTGTCTATGATGGGAGAGCTGCTGTGCAGGAGACACCTTATGGGGCAGGATTTGCTTCAGTGGAGCTTTGGTGCTCACTGAGTCTGCCCCTTGAGTGTGTCACTTATGGATGTGAAGAGTTGTAATATGTTATGGCCTCACACTGACCACTGGGTACACTGGCTCTTGGGTCTCCAGGGAGGTGCAAAGTCAGCCACTGCCTGGGGCCACCCATCAGGAGCTACAGAGAGATCTTCAGATTCCTCCTCTTTGTATCAGATTTGGAAGTGCCCAGATGAGGCTCAGCTGTGAATCAAGGCAGATGGTGCTGGTGCCGGCCTTGGGCCTTTTATTGATAGCTTTGGGGATCCCTGACCCAGCTGCAGCTTGTCTGACAGGTTTTAGGCTGAGAAAGGACAGACCATTCATATGCAAAAGCCACTGCACACAGCTTCGGTGGGGTTGTATATTGGGTGGAGCCTGCTTTCAGGGAATCTTCAGGATGGAGCAAACAGAAATGGCTGCCAGTCAGCTCTGCACCAGGGAGGTCCCAGCCAGGAACAATGACCAGCACCTCTATCTGGAAGTAAGCCACCCTCGCGTTCCTGCTCTGATGCCAGACAGTCCCGTTTCTCCCTGTGTGTGTCTGGGTCCCCCAGAGCCTCACTCAGCACTGGAACTCAGAACAAGCAGGAGCTTGTAAATTCAGTTTGGGGTGCTGGTCTTTTAAGAGGAGCAGCTGGGTCTCCAGCAGCCTGTGTGTTACTCATCTCCAATCCACACTGGTTTTTACAGTCTGTAGTTCTTACAACCCATAGGGACTTCTTTCCCCAGCTCTGGAATGCTGGGCTGGGGGTCTGGTGTGGGGCTGGGACCCCTTGCTCCTCTGTGCAGCCTCCTCACAGGTGATCGCCCTCCCGATTAAAAAGGCAACACACCCTGGTGCTGGACCAGCCTGTTCTGCACCTCCGCACCTCCTACCAGTCTTAATGCTCTTTCTTCTTTACCTCTCTAGTTGTAGTACTTCCACTCAGCCAGCTTTCCCACAGTTCTGGATGATAGTTTTTCTGTATTTTAGTTGTAATTTTGTTGTGGTTGTGGGAGGCACCAAGTATAGGCATTTACCTATGCCGCCATCTTTGTTCCTCCTCCCCATATAAATTTTTGGAGTATTTGTTCTAGATCTGTGAAATATGCTTTTGGTATTTTAACAAGGATTGCATTGAATCTATACATTGCTTTGGGTAGTATGGACATTTTAATGATGCTGATTCTACCAATCTATGAACATGGTATATTCTTCCACTTGTTTATATCTTCCTATATCTCTTTTTTCAACATCCTGTAGTTTTCCAAGTACAGGTCTTTTACCTCCTTGATTAAGTTTATTCCTAAGCATCTTAATTTTTTGTACTAATGGTAAATGGGATTGATTTTTAGTTTATCTTTCTGATAATTCATTATTGGTGTAACTCAATTAATATTTGACAAAGGAGGCAAGAGCATACAGTGCAGTAAAGATAGTTTCTTCAAAAATGGTGCTGGGGAAAACTGGACAGATACTTGCAAAAAAATGAAACTAGACCACCAATTTACACCATATGCAAGAATAAACTCAAAATGGATAAAAGACTTACATGTAAGTAGTGAAAACACAAAAATCCTAAAATAAACCATAGGCAACAAAATCTCAGACATCTCTCTTGGCAATATGCTTGTCAAAAAATCTCTTAGGGCAAGGGAAACAAAGGAGAAAATAAACAAATGGGACTACATCAAAATAAAAAGCTTCTGCACAGAAAAACAACAACACCATCAACAAAATGAAAAGGGAGCCCACTATATGGGATAACATATTTGCCAATGATACATCTGATAATGGGTTAGTATTCAAAATATATAATGAACTCATACAACATAACAAAAGGAAGACAAACAATCCAATTAAAATATGGGCAAAAGAACTAACTAGATACTTTTGCTGCTGTAAAATAAAGGATCTCTTACTTTTTGAGACAGCAAGGAGGGATGTAGAGGATATTATGATAAGCAAAATAAGCAAGTCAGAGAAAAACAAGTATCACATGATCTAACTCATATGTGGAATCTAATGAACAAAATAGATCCATAGACATAGAAGCATGGAACAGACTGATGAATCTCAGAGGGAAGGCGGGAGTAGGTGGGTGGGTGGGAGAGATTAACCCATACCCCATGGACACAGACAGTATTGTGGTGAAGACCTGGGGGGAATGGGTATGGAGTGGGGTAAATGGGGGAAAATGGGGACTTCTGTAATACTTTCAACAATAAAGATAAATTTTAAAAAACTTTCAACAGTAAACATAAATTTTAATAAAGACGATCACAATCAAGAAAGTGACACCATAATCTGCAGAATGGGAGAAAATATTTGTAAGTCATTATCTGATAAAGATTGAACATCCGGAGCATATAAAGAACTCTTATTATGCAACAATAAAAAGACAATCCACCCAATTAATACACAGGCAAAGGATCTGAATAGACATTTATCCAAAGATATGCAGATGGATAACAGGAATCCAGAAATGTTCAACATCATTAGCCATTAGGAAAATGCAAGTAAAAAATACAATGAAATACCACTTCACACCTACTAGATTGACAATAATAATAATAATAATAATAATAATAATAAATGTTGGTGACCATGTGGAGAAACTGGAACCATCCTATATTGCTGGTGAGAATGTCAAATGGTGCAGCCATTTTGGAAAGCAGCCTGGCAGTACCTCAGGCAATTAAACAGAGTTATGACCTGGAAATTCCATTTCTAGGTACATATCCATGATAAGTGAAAATATATTCACACAATAGTTCATATGTGAATGTGTATAGAGACATTATTTATAATAACTAAAAAGTAGAAATAACCCACAATATATAAAGAACTCATGTAATTCAATAGCAAAACAACAACAAATAACTCAATTAAACAATAGGCAAAGACATACAAATGGCCAAGTATTTGAAAAGGAGCTCAACTTAACTAATCACCAGGTAAATGGAAACAAAACCAAAATGAGATATCACCTCATATCTGTTACAATTGCCATCATCAGAAGGACAAAAGCAAGATAAGTGTTGATGAGAATATGGAGAAAAAGGAACTCTTGTGTACTTTTGGTGGGAATGTAAATTTGTATAGCCATTATGGAAAACAGTATAGAGGTTCTTAAAAAAATAGAACTATCATATGATCCAGCTGTCTTGTTTCTGGGTATATATTCAAAGCAAATTAAATCCATATCCAAAAAAGATGTTAGAACTCCCATGTTTATTGCAGCATTATTCACAGCAGCTTACATATGGAAACAACCTAATGAAAGGATAAAATACACACACACATACACACAGAGTACTATTTAATCTTAAAAAAGAAGAAAATACTGCTATTTGTGACAATAGATGAACCTTGAGGACATTATGCTAAGTAAAATAAACCAGGTATGGAAAGATGAATACTGGATGATCTCTAAATCTAAGGTATCAAATTCATAGCAACAGAAAGCAGAAAAATAGTAACCAGGAGTGCGAGGGTGGGAAAGGGACACAGAGAGGTGATGGTCAAGGGTGCAAAATTTCAGTTTTGCAGATGAGTAAGTTCTGGAAATTTAATGTCTAGCAATGTGACTATAATTAACAATATTGTATTGAATATTTGAAATTTGTTAAGAGGATAGATCTTGAGTGTTCTCACCAAGCACACAAAAAAGATAACTATATGAGATGATGGATATGTTTGATTATGATAATTAGTTTGATTATAATGAATATTTTACATTGTATTCTATGTCAAATCAAGTTGTACATAATTGATTTGATATGAGTTTCTTATATATTGTCACACAATTTATATACAATATACTGTATATAATATCTATACAAAGTTGGAAAAATTGAAAGATATTGTAAATTAAATTACAAAAAAGTGGAAACAACCCAAAAGTCCATAAACTGGTGAATGGATGGACAAATAAAATGTGTTATAGCTTCACAATGGAATAGTATTCAGCCATAAAAAATAATGAAGTACTAATGAAAGTTACAGCATAGATGAACCTTGAAAACAATATGCTAAGGAAAGAAGCCTGTCAAAACAACTATGCAATGCATTATTCTGTTTATACAAAATGTCCAGAATAAGCAAATCCACAGGTGCAGAAAGTATATTAGCAGTTGTCAGGGCCAGGCTGGAGAGAGGAATGAGGAATGACTGCTTAATGAATAAGGGTTTCATTTAGGGTGAAGAAAATGTTCTAAAATTAGATGATAGCAATGGTTGTACACTTTAGAAGGGTGAACTTTATTGTATGTAAATTATATCTCAACTAGAGGCCCGGTGCACGAAATCCGTGCACGGGGGTGTGTGTTCCTCAACCCAGCCTGCACTTTCTCCAATCTGGGACCCCTCGAGGGATGTCCGACTGCCCTCTCACAATCCAGGACTGCTGGCTCCCAACTGCTCACCTGCCTGCCTTCCTGATTGCCCCTAACCGCTTCTGCCTGCCAGCCTGATCACCCCCTAACCACTCTCCTGCCAGCCTGATTGATGCCTAACTGCTCCCCTGCCAGCCTGTTTTCCCCTAACTGCCCTCCCCTGCAGGCCTGGTCACCCACCCCCAACTGCTCTCCCCTGCAGGCCTGGGTACCCCCCAACTGCCCTCCTCTGGAGGCCTGGTCACCCCTAACTGCCCTCCCCTGCAGGCCTGGTCCCTCCCAACTGCCCTCCCCTGCTGGCCATCTTGTGGTGGCCATCTTGTGTCCACATGGGGGCAGGATCTTTGACCACATGGGGGCAGCCATCTTCTGTGTTGGAGTGATGGTCAGTCTGCATATTACTCTTTTATTAGATAGGATAGAGGCCTGGTGCATGGGTGGGGGCCAGCTGGTTTGCCCTGAAGGGTGTCCTGGATCAGGGTGGGGGTTCCCTTGGGGCATGAGGCAGCCTGGGTGAGGGGTCTGTGGTGGTTTGCAGGCCGGCCACGCCCCCTGGCAACCCAAGCGGAGGCTCTGGTATCTGGGGTTTATTTATCTTCTACAATTGAAACTTTGTAGCCTGGAGCGGAGCCAAGCCTTCTGCTTGCTCCATGGCGGTAGCCATTTCTATTGGGATTTATGTATCTTCTATAATTGAAACTTTGTACCCTTAAGCGGAGGCCTGGGCCGGCCAGGGTGTGCGGAAAGCTTGGCTTCCTCCATCACTGGGGACAACACTAGCCTCCTGCTCTTTCCAGCTCCATGGCTGCCGCCATTTCTGTTTGGGTTTATGTATCTTCTATCATTGAAACTTTGTAGCCTTGAGTGGAGGCCTAGGCCAGCAAGGGCAGGCGGAAAGCTTGGCTTCCTCCATTGCTGGGGAAACCCAAGCCTCACTCCTGCTCTCTGTGGCCGTAGCCATCTTGGTTGGGTTTATTTGCATATTCGCTCCTGATTGGCGGGTGGGCGTGGCTTGTGAGTGTAGCGGAGTGATGGTTAATTTGCATATTACTCTTTTATTAGATAGGATTAAGCTGTTATTGAACATAAATATCTTATCACGCCAATTCACTTCCAGTCCTTGTCAGTGCTTACACATACTCATTTTTATATTTGTAATCAATGATGTCCAGTATTTTGTGTTATACTTTTTCATTTAACATCACATATATTTCCATGTGCTATATTAACCTAGTTTATATGTTTGCCATTTTATAATAAAATTGTAATGAAGTATAGCATATATAATATATAGAAAAGTATACAAATTACATGTGGACAACTTGGTCGGTTTTCCCAAAATGAGTAGAACCATCTGTTTATGATTTTGTATGGCAAAAATAAAGTGCATCATGGTGTCATACCACACTTGCTTAGCTATTTTTCAATTGAGGGGTGAGCTTTTAAGAGTTTTCCAGTTTTTCAAAATTAAAAATAATAATACCAATTGGGGCGGGGCTGGCTGGGTGAGGGGCCTCAGGAGGTTGGCCAGCTTGTCCCTCCCCTTCCTACTCCCCGCAGTGCATGTCATAGCAACCAGTTGTTCTGGTTGTTCCGGGTGCTTAGGGTTTTATATATATAGATTTAAGTCTTTCAATTATCTAGAATATTTTAATCATCACCTGAGGACATTTATTCCATTGATCTTTAGAGAGAGTGGAAGTAAATGATGGATGGAGGGAGGGAGACAGGGGAGAGAAACATCGATGTGAGAGAGACACATCGATTGGTTGCCTCCCATATGTGCTCCAACAGGGTCTGGGATCGAATCTGTAACTGAGGTACATTCCCTTGACTAGGAATTGAACCTCAACCCTTGGGTCAACAGACCAACGCTCTAACCACTGAGAAAAAAAGTCCAGGGCTAGAATTTATTTTATTTTATGATTTGAGCTATAGGTCTAAGTTACTTTCACCCATACTAAAATCCATTAATTAAGGAATGAGTCTACAATAATTGTATTATTCCAGTGGAATTTTTCTAACTTGTCAAAATCTATAAAAGTTCTCTGTGACTTTCATTTGTACTGCATTAAATTTATGTGTAAACCTTGCTATCTTTATAGTATTTGATATCTCTAGTATTTTTCTTCTCAGTAAATAACATCATTTATGCATGTCTTCCTGTACTTTTCCCACTGATATTTCATAATATTCTTTCAATATTTTTCTCTCAAATTAAGTGGATAATCAACTATTTCATATTTTGTCATTATTGTGAATCTCATTTTTCATTATATTGTCTAGCTCTGTGTCGCTTATTAGGGATGCAACTGACTTTTGTCAGTTATATTATACTAGAGGCCCATTGCACAAAGAGATTCATGCAATAGGCCTTTCTTCCCTTGGCTTCCAGCACCGATTTTCCTCCAGCACCCAGGACCCAGGCCTTCACTCCAGTAGGAGTCTGCCATCTTCGTCTTCCCAGAGTCTGCCATCTTTGCTGCAGACTCAGGCCAGAGTCTGCCATCTTTGTCTTCGCTGTTTCACTGCAGACTCCGGCTGGAGTCTGCCATCTTCGTCTTCGCTGCAGACTCCGGAGGCTGCAGTCTTGTCTTCGCTGCAGCCTGAGTGCCACTCCTGTAGATCCCTTCGCCAGCCCCCCCCCCCCCCGCCGCCCTCCCTCTCATAGCAGGCATCCTGCCCCACCTGGCCACTCCACGCCTAGAGCAGCTGGGTGGCTGCCATCTTTGTCCTTCCTGATTGGCTGGTGGGCATAGCGGAGGTATGGTCAATGTACATGTTTGTCTATTATTAGGTAAGATTACTTTGCTCAACATATTTATTTTTAATAAATGTTATGTTGATGACTTACACTTCTCTATATAATCCTGTCATTTGAGTGAAGTGATATTTATATTTCTTCCACATATTTATAACTATATTATTTTTTCTTCAATATAACTTTATTACAAAATTAATTTAGACTGATGAGAGAGACATATGTGTCATATTTATGTATTTAATAGAGTGTCTCCAGTGCCTCCAGGTCTTGATTTTAGGCATGTATAATGATTCTGTTTAAAAAAATCTTCCATGCCTTTTTATTTTGTTTAACCAATGGAAGGTTTAAATTTTTAAAAAGATGTTTTTATTGATTTCAGAGAGAGGAAGGGAGAGGGAGAGAGAAATAGAAACATCAATGATGAGAGAGTATCATCCATCAGCTACCTCCTGCATGCCTCACACAGTGCATGTCTTCTCACCATCTTTTGAAATAGTAGGAAACAGCTCAAACATCTCCAGGGTGGTCTTTCTTGATACTCTTATATAGTGTGACCACTCATCTCTGGTCACACTCTCTCATATCACTGTCTTATATTCTTCAAGCAAGTAGGGCTTTTTGCCTGTCTTGTTCAGTGTTGTATCCCTAGTACCTGATGCATACTAGGCACTCAATCCATATTTTTTGAAGACATAAATGGATGTAATTTTTAGACTTTATCCATTAATGTGATATCTTTCTAAGTTTATAACAATTTTTACTTAGTGCACAGCAGTTTTGTTGTATTGTATTCCTTTTTTTACCTTACCATATTGTTTAGAATTTTTGTGTCCATATTCATAAAACTAACATAATTTTCTTTCTTGATACTGTTGTTTTTGAGCATTTAAATAAAAACATTTGCTTCATAAAACAAGTTTGGTAGTATACCCTTTTCTGTATTTTTGTACATATTGCTTAATTAGAAGGATTGTTTCTTGGCAAAATTCTCCAGTGACTCAATCAGAGCCAGGTACTTGATTTTACATTATATTATTTTTTCAGCATTACTGAGGTACTAGAGGCCTGGTGCACGAATTCATGCACAGGTGGGGTCCTGCGGCCTGGCCAGCAATTGGGGCCAATCGGGGCAGTCTAGCCCAGTCTAGGGGGAGGGACTGCAGGAGGTTAGCTGTGGGAGCACACTGACCACCTGGGGGCAGCTCCTGCATTGAGTGTCTGCCCCCTGGTGTTCAGTGCACATCATAGCAACTGGTGTACTGGTCGTTTGATCAATCAGTCGTAACGGTCACTTGGGCTTTTATATATATAGATAATTGACTATGCTACTTTAATATGCTTTTTTACTTTGCTTTCCCTGTGAATAGTGTATTTGCGCTAATTTTCCTGCTTCGTAGTTGGTATTGTATATATCTGTATGCAAGGTCCTCTTCATAGCTAGCTACTCAGTTATCACTTTCATAGCATGAGTGAGAATGATAACTCACTCAATTAAATCATTCACTCATTCAACAAAATATTTTTTGAATCATTGCTTCTATGTGCTGATGACAAAAAAATGAATAAAACACAGTCTCTGTTCTCATGGACTGCTCTGTGCTTTGGGAGGCTGACTCTATGGACTCAATCACCAAGATTGTCTTGCCCTCTGGCTTCAGGTAGGATTCCATCTTTGGAAGGAATAACAGGAAATGAGAGGCCCTGAGGTATGAGAGGTTGGCATGTTTATTCCTCTGGCTTCCTGCCTCCCAGAATGTTTTTGGTGGTGGCTTCTTCTGTCTATTGCCATAGCTCCTGTCAGGAAACCCCTCTGTCACCATTCCAGTTCTTGCCATGTTCCCCTAACACCATTTATTCTCCTAGCTCCTTAGTACTGGGAAAGAATTGACTTCTTGCTGTTGGTAGCCCAAGGGTTCTTCAGCCTCCCTTGTTGATTCCCTTAACCCTACAGGTATTATAGCAAATAGTCTCTTTATTAGTCCTTTCAACAAGACCTTTTTTAGTGTGCCATCTGTTTCCTGCCAGGAGCCTGGCGAATACAATGACAGACAAATAAATATATAGTGAAAGTATAGCAAAATAAAAAGCTTTCATAGAGATATACACAGTATGCTATAGAAACAGAGAAGGGGGGCACATAACCCCAAGTGATTTGAATTTCTCTCCTATTCATTGTTAAATATCTTTTTTGTCTCTGACAATTTTTTGGATGTTTTTCTTTTTCTGTAAGTCATTCAGCCAAAAACTCTGCTAATATTTCAAAGAAACAACTTTTAGTTTTGTTTTTTGTTTTTTACCAAATGTTCCTTTGTATCTTTTCTATTTTACTGATTTTTATTTGGCTTTTCTATTTTTATATTTGGGGGGGAGTGCTTTCCCTTTAAAAGGATTTAGATATTTAGGTTGTTATATTTCTCTCACTCTCTCATTCTTATTTATTAACTAGAGGCCCAGTGCATGAAAATTCGTGCACAGGTAGTGTCCTTAGCAGCTCCTGGCCGCTGGCCAGGGCCTTCCTTCATTCCATGCTGCCCCCTGGTGGTCAGCACACATCATAACGAGTGGTTGAGCTCCCAGTCGGTCAAACTCCAGCCTGAGGAGAAAATTTGCATATTAGGCTTTTATATATATAGACACAGGCATTTACAGTGATAAGTTCTCCTTTATTCCATACGTTGGCAGCATTCCATGTAATATAAAATTCTTTATATTTTCATTTTAAAATACTCTGTCATTTTTGTATTGCATTTTCTCCCTGACTTGGAGTAACTTAAGGGAGTTTTTAATATTCTACATTGTTGTTTGTTATTTATAAACATTCTTGCTATATATTTTTAATATTATTTCATTGTTGTCTGAGAACATGCTACCTAGAATTTTTATATTTACAAAATAATTTTGGGGGGTATTTTCTGTATGTGACTGATTTTTGTGACATTTCTGTATTAACTAAAAATGAAGTGTCTTCTATGGCCATATCACAAAGTTGTCTCCATGTTGTAATGCTGTCCAGACCAGTGTGGGTCCTTTAAAAAGCCTCTCCAGCCCTGGCCAGTGTGGCTCAGTTGGGTGGGTGTCATCCCGTGCACCAAAAGGTTGCTGATTTGATTCCCAGAGCACATGCCTAGGTTGCAGGCTCAATTCAATCCCTGGTAGGTGACATGCAGGAGGCAGCCAATAAGTGCTTCACTCTGGCATTGATGTTTTTCTCTCCCCATTCCCTTTCTCTTTTCCTAAAAATCAATTAAAAATATTTTGTAAGGAAACCTTTAGTAAGCTATCTTTATTTCTCCTTTTATAAGAACCAATTTCTTTCTTTTCTTAAATTTATCTTTATTATTGAAAGTATGACATATGTTCCCCTGTTTTCCCCATTGAACCCCTCCACCCAGCCCCCCCCCCAGGCCTTCACTGCACTATTGTCTGTGTCCATGGGTTATGCATATAAGTTCTTTGGTTAATCTCCTTCCATCCTTCCTCCCCTCTTCCTTCTGAGATTCGTCAGTCTGTTCCATGCTTCCATATCTCTGGATATATTTTGTTCATCAGCTTATTTTGGTCATTAGATTCCACATATAGGTGAGACCATGTGATACTTGTCTTTCTCTGACTGGCTTATTTCGCTTAGCATAATACTCTCCAAAGAGGACACACAGATGGCAAAGAGACATATGAAAAAATGCTCAAAGTCACTAATCATCAGAGAGTTTCAAATTAAAATGACAATGAGATATCACCTCACCTCACACCTGTCCAAATGGCTACCATCAAGAAATCAACAAATGACAAGTGTTGGTGAGGATGTGGAGAAAAGGGAACCCTATATACTGCTGGTGGGAATGCAGACTGGTGCAGCCACTATGGAAAACAGGATGGGGTTTCCTTAAAAAATTAAAAATGGAACTGTCATTTGACCCAGTGGTCCCATTTCTAGGAATATATCCTAGGAATCCTGAAACACCAATCAGAAAGAATATATGCACCCTTATGATACATTTACACCGTGAAATACTATGCGGCTGTAAAAAAGTAGGATCTCTTACCCTTTAAGACAGCACAGAGGGACCTGGAGAGTATTAAAACATATTTTTTAAAGCCATCTAGCTCCTGTTTCCCTCACCAAGTGCCACCACCTAAAGGACTTCTTTGGAGCATACGTTCTTTTTGTTTTCAACCAAAATCTGAACAAGTAATCTGACTCAAACCTTGTCCCTGTTTTGTTTTGGTTTTGTTTTGTTTTTGGTGGTGGCGGTTTTGGGGGGTGGGGCAGGTAAGAAGAAGGGCGGGGTTGCCTGTTTGTTTCTTTGTTTGTATTCTTCTAGCCACTAATTTTGTTATTCCTTTTCTATTATGCCTTTGGCCCTTTAGAATTAATGAAGTAATGAATATGCCTTTCTTCGCTTTGACAATTTTATCTGCTCTTCTGACTCTTCTTCAACTTAAGACCACTTCAGGTAATGTGTCTCCTACTTGAATCTGCCCTCCAGTCTTATAATGTAATCTGAACAGATGCTGCCTTATTTTCTATGTTTGATTTTAATTGTTTGTTCTTTGGCTCTCTGTTGCAGAGGTGGTGAGTTAGTTTGTCAAGAAAAAACTTGCAGCCTGGCTGGCATGGCTCAGTGGTTGAGCATTGACCTATGAACCAGAAGGTCACCGGCTCGATTCCTGGTCAGGGCACATGCCTGGGTTGTGGGATCAATCTCCCGTGTGGGGCGTGCAGAGGCAGCCAATCAATTATTTTCCCTCATCATTGATGTTTCTATCTCTCTCCCTCCTTTCATCTCTGAAATCAATAAAAATACATTTCTTTAAAAAGAGAAAAAACAATACACTTGGAGATCCATGATGGTGGCAGTGTAGCTAAAAGTTACACTCTCCTCCTCCCAGGACAAAAGTGAAATTACAACTAGAATTAGAACAATTAACCTGAATAACCAACTGACAATTAACTGAACAGAAGTCTCATAACCAAGGATTTACAGAAAAAGCCAAGTCAAGACCGGTACAAAGGGTGGAAATGTGAAAAGGGCTGGCCACACTGGCACAGATGTTGGTTAAGATTCTGAAGGGGTATTTCAGCTGCAAAAACTCCCCCTGAAAAGTGTAGGGTCTCAACCCCATGCCAGACTCACCAGCCCAGAGCAGCAGAACTGGAAGGAGGTATCCACATAATATCTGGCTGTAAAAATCAGTGAGGTTTCTGTCTGCCAGGGAGAGATGGGAGTCTGCAAGAAATACAGGAGCCATCTTAAATAGCCAACTCATAAAATCTCACTTGCAGCTATTCTCCCTGGTCTCTTGTGCAGAGTGGGAGAGAGTCCTTTGAGGAGAGAATAGGGTTTGTGTCTCCTGAGAGAGAGCTAAATGGACAGCCAGCAGAGTCACTGTGTTGAGGATCTCTCCCATGATTCAAATGCCATCTTTTTGGGGTTAAACACTCCATTCCATATGACATCAGCCTGAAGAAATTCAATAGCTCCACCATGCAGATTCCCTGTGGCCCCACTCAGTAGAGCTCATGTCCTGTGCAAGTGTCAATTACTTGGACCTGGGGTTTAATGTCTGGGAGGACTGAGAGGCTCTTATTGACTGAGTTGTGTGGCTCTGGATTGGGGACCATACATCCTGTGAGCCTGGCGGAGGCCTCCCTATCATGGAGGTCCACTAGCCTCACCCTCTAGAATTCTGGTGGCTCCACCCACTGGACCTCTGAGCAGCCCCACCTCCCAACTCTTGGCAGCCCTGTACTGCTGACCTCCAGCTTTCCTACGAGGTCCAGGCAAAACCTATGACAGAATGAGTAGTGTGGCACTAGGGTGGGGGCCATTATTTCCTCATACACCTGACCATTGCAGAGCCCTTCCTTTACCTGGCCAAATTTTTGTCTGTTTGGGCCTGGAAAATTCTGCTGGCCTCACCCTGACAACTCTTTGAGACCCCATGCCACCACAAAGGTCTGTGGACACTTGGCACATGGCAGCTAGTCTTGGTGTACCCTAGAACTTTTGCTGAGTGGCCTTAAATACAGTACTGGCACCGAGATTGAACCTGTAATAATCTGGTGAATAGCACTCACCCTTACCTGATGACTGACTGAGAACCTACCTCATGAAACTGGAATCCTGCCAGAGGCTTTTTCAGTGAATGAGTCTAACAGGCATCTAGCAGGTGGAGGCAGGGGAAGGCAAGTCTTGGGGTTCCTTGGGACTTTTGATGATCTGCCCCCCAGGCTTGGTGCTAGTGGAAGCTCACCTTGGTGCACAACCAGGCCCAGCAGAAGTAGTCACAAACTGTGGATCACTTTGTAGCTACAAACAGGTTAGCCAGGGGCAGACACAGGCAGTGTCTGGCATTGACATGTACCAGAGTCCCTGCCAAGAGGCCCTGGAAAAAACACACTCAGTGGGGAGCATCAAATAATATCAGATCAGGATCTAATTAGTTACACAAGTGGCACATCCAAAGGGAGATCTCAGCAGGAACCAGACCCTGCTGAGGCGAATGGCCTTTGTGTGGTTAGTACGCGCACAGCAGCTCATACATTGTGGTCAGGGTCAGTCCTCACATTCAGCCAGCCTGAGGGTTGACCCCACACAAAATGGGCTGTTAGCAATCAAAACACAATTACAACCGGAGGACTAAAATAGCCCACACAAGGTACATTCCTGGAGCACCTTCTCAGGTGATCAAAGGGACTGTGGCATTGGATCTCACAGGATATCAATAACATAAGGCCACCCTATTAAACCTTAGAGACATAGAAGATAGACCTAATACACAGAAACAAACACAAAGAAGCAACCAAAATGGGGAAACAAAAAATATATGACCTAAATGAAAGAATAGGAGAAAGCTTCAGAAAAAGAGCTAAATGAAATGTAGGCAAGTAATCTACCGGATATAGTTTTAAAAAATTGTTATAAGGATGTTCAAGGAACTTAGTGAGAACTTAAATAGTACTAAAAAGAACATAGAAACTATGAAAAATAACCAGTCAGAAATGAAGAATACACTAGAAGCAGAGGCTATAATCAGTGATTAGAAAGACAAGTAGCAGAAAACAACCAATCAGAGCAGCAAAAAGAACAAAAATTTTAAAAATGATTATAGTTTAAAGGACCTTTGGAACAACAACAGTCACATCACAGGGGTAGCAGAAGGAGAAGAGAGAGAGCAAAGGATTGATACCCTATTTAAAGAAATAATGACTGAAAAATTCTTAACCTCATGAAGAAAAAACTCACAAGTCTGGGAAGTGCAGTGTCCAAATCAAGATGAACCCAAAGAGGCCCACACCAAAACATATCATAATTAAAATGGCAAAGGTAAAGACGAAGAGAGAATCTTAAAAGCAGCAAGAGAAACACAGTTACCTACATGGGAACTTCCATAGGACTGTCAGCTGATTTCTCAATAGAAACATTTTAAGCCAGAAGGGATTGGCACAAAATATTAAAAGTGATGAAAAGCAAGGACCTACAGCTGAGACTGATTTCCCCAGCAAAGCTATCATTTAAAATTGAAGGAGAAATAAAGAGCTTCCCAGAAAAAAAAAAAAAGTTTGTTGACACCAAACAAGTTTTACAAAAAATTTTAAATGGTCTTTTTTAAGAAGAATAAAGAAAAGAAAAAAAGTAACATAGTTATAAAAAAATAAAATGGTAATAAATATGTACCAATCAAAAATCACTTTAAATGTAAATGGATTAAATACTTCAATCAAAATTCATAGCTGAATGGATAAGAAACAATACCCATATATATGCTATATACAAAAGACCCACCTCAGACTGAAAAATACACACAGACTAAAAGTAGTAAGATGAGAAAAGGTTTATCATGCAAATGGAAATTAAACAATAAAAAAAAGCTGGGTGGCAATACTTTACCAGGCAAAATAGACTTTAAAACCATGGCTATTGTAAGAGGTTCAATCCCAGCAGCAGATACAACCCTTGTTAACATTTATGCACCCAACATAGGAGCATCTTTTTTTTTTTCTTTATTGATTAAGGTATTACATATGTGTCCTTATCCCCCATTGTCCACCCCACCCCCCAGCTCGTGACCTCACCCTCCTGGTGTCTGTGTCCATTGGTTAGGCTTATATGCATGCATACAAGTTCTTTGGTTGATCTCTCCCAATTCCCTGCAAACTCCTCTGCCTTCCCTCTGAGGTTTGATGGTCTGATTGATGCTTCCCTGTCTCTGGGTCTGTTTTTGTTCATCAGTTTATGTTGTTCATTATATTCCACAAATGAGTGAGATCATGTGACATTTATCTTTCTCTGACTGGCTTATTTCGCTTAACATAATGCTCTCTAGGTAGGAGTTCCTTCCTTTTTACAGCAGCATAGCATTCCACTGTGTAGATGTACCACCATTTTCTAATCCACTCATCTGCTGATGGGCATTTAGGCTGTTTCAAATCTTAGCAATTGTAAATTGTGCTGCTATGAACATAAGGGTGCATATATCCTTTCTGATTGGTGTTTCTAGTTTCTTGGGATATATTCCTAGAAGTGGGATCACATGGTCAAATGAGAGTTCTATTTTTAGTTTTTTGAGGAAATACCATACTGTTCTCCACAGTGGCTGTACCAATCTCCATCCCCACCAACAGTGCACGAGGGTTCCTTTTTTCTCCACATCCTCGCCAGCACTTGTCATTTGTTGATGATAGCCATTCTGACAGGTGTGAGATAGTACCTCATTGTCATTTTGATTTGCACCTCTCGGATGATTAATGATTTTGAGCATGTTTTAATATGTCTCTTGGCCTTCCTTCTGTCTTCTTTCAAGAAGGGTCTATTTAGGTCCTTTGCCCATTTTTTGATTAGATTATTTTTCTTCCTTTTGTTAAGTTGTATGAGTTCCCTGTAATTGTTGGAGATTAAAACCTTATTGGAGATTACATTGGCAAATATGTTCTCCCATGCAGTGGGCTTTCTCGTTGTTTTGTTGATGGTTTCTTTTGCTATGCAGAAGCTTTTTATTTTGATATAGTCCCATTTATTTATTTTCTATTTTGTTTTCTATTTAGTTTCCATTGCCTTAGGAGCTGTATCAGTGAATATATTGCTTTGGCATATGCCTGAGATTTTGCAGCCTATAGATTCCTCAATATTTTTATGGTTTCCCATCTTACATTTAAGTCATTTATACATTTTGACTTTATTATTGTGTATGGTGTAAGTTGGTGGTCTAGTTTCATTTTTTTGCATGTATCTGTCCAATTTTCCCAACACCATTTATTGAAGAGACTGTCTTGACTCCATTGTATGCTCTTGCCTCCTTTGTCAAATATTAATTGAGCATAGTGTTTTGGGTCGATTTCTGGGTTTTCTATTCTATTCCATTGGTCTATATGTCTGTTCTTATGCCAGTACCAGGCTGTTTTGAGAACAGTGGTGTTGTAATATAGCCTGATATCTGGTATTGAGATTCCTCCTACTTTGTTCTTCTTTCTCAGGATTGCCGCAGTTATGCAGGGTCTTTTTTTATTCCAGATGAATTTTTGGAGAGTTCGTTCTAAGTCTGTGAAATATGCGTTTGGTATTTTAATAGGGAGTGCACTGAATCTATAGATTGCTTTGGGTAGTATGGACATTTTAATGGTGTTGATTCTACCAATCTATGAACATGATATGTTCTCCCATATGCTTATGTCTTCCTCTATTTCTTTTTTCAGTGTCCTGTAGTTTTCTGAGTACAGGTATTTTACCTACTTAGTTAAGTTTATTCCTAGGTATCTTAATTTTTTTAGTGCAAAGGTAAATGGGATAGTTTTTTTAATCTCTCTTTCTGTAGGTTCACTATTGGTGTATAAAAATGCCATAAATTTCTGGGCATTAATTTTGCATCCTGCTACATTGATGAATTCATTTATTAAGTCTAATAATTTTTTTCTTGAAACTTTATTTTTTTATTTTTATTTTTATTAAGGTATTATATGTGTACATATCTTACCATTGCCCCCCCCCACCCCACTCCCATACATGCCTCACCCCCCAATGTTTCGAATCCGTTGGTTACTCTTATATACATGCATATAAGTCCTTCAGTTGATCTCTTATTTCCCCCACCTCTCCCTAAACTTACTGCTGTAATTTGACAGTCTGTTTGATGCTTTACTGCCTCTGTATCTATCTTTTTGTTCATCAGTTTATAATGTTTTTCATTATCCCCAAATGAGTGAGATCATGTGGTATTTTTCATTCATTGACTGGCTTATTTCACTTAGCATAATGTTCTCTAATTCCATCCAGGTGCCTACAAATGGTAGTAATTCCTTCTTTTTTATGGCAGCATAGTATTCCATTGTGTAGATGTACCATAGTTTTCTGATCCAGTCATCTGCTGACGGGCACTTAGGCTGTTTCCAAATCGTAGCTATGGTAAATTGTGCTGCTATGAACATAGGGGTGCATATATCCTTTCTGATTGGTGTTTCTAGTTTCTTAGGATATATTCCCAGGAGTGGGATTACTGGGACAAATGGGAGTTCCATTTTCAGTTTTTTGAGGAAACTCCATACTGTTCTCCACAGTGGCTGCACCAGTCTGCATTCCCACCAGCAGTGCATGAGGGTTCCTTTTTCTCCCCATCCTCGCCAACACTTGTCGTTTGTTGATTTGTTGATGATAGCCATTCTGACAGGTGTGAGATGGTATCGCATTGTCGTTTTGATTTGCATCTCTCGGATAATTAGTGACTTTGAGCATGTTTTCATGGGTCTCTTGGCCCTCCTTCTGTCTTCTTTCGAAAAGATTCTATTTAGGTCTGTTGCCCATTTTTTTATTGGATCATTTATCTTCCTTTTATTAAGTTGTATAAGCTGCCTGTAGATGTTGGAGATTAAACCTTTATCAGTGATAACATTTGCAAATATGTTCTCCCATACAGTGGGGTTTCTTGTTGTTTTGTTGATGGTTTCTTTTGCTGTGAAAAAGCTTTTTATTTTGATGTAGTCCCATTTGTTTATTTTCTCTTTGGCTTCCATTGCCCTAGGGGCAGAATCAGTGAAAAAGTTCTTTTGGCATATGTCTGAGATTTTGCTGCCTGTGGATTCCTCCAGTATTTTTATGGTTTCCCGTCTTATATTTAAGTCCTGTACCCATTTTGAGTTTATTTTTGTGTATGGTGTAAGTTGGTGATCTAGTTTCATTTTTTTGCATGTATCTGTCCAATTTTCCCAACACCATTTATTAAAGAGACTGTCTTGACTCCATTGTATGCTCATGCCTCCTTTGTCAAATATTAAATGCGCATATTGGTTTGGGTCGATATCTGGATTCTCTATTCTGTTCCATTGATCTATATGTCTGTTCTTGTGCCAGTACCAGGCTGTTTTGAGGACAGTGGCTTTGTAATACAGCTTGAAATCTGGTATTGAGATCCCTCCTACTTTATTCTTCTTTCTCAGGATTGCTGTGGCTATTCGGGGTCTTTTTTTATTCCAGATGAATTTTTGGAGAGTTCTTTCTAGGTCTGTGAAATATGCCGTTGGTATTTTAATGGGGAGTGCATTGAATCTATAGATTGCTTTGGGTAGTATGGACATTTTAATGATGTTGATTCTACCAATCCATGAACATGGTATGTTCTTCCATCTGTTTACATCTTCCTCTATCTCTTTTTTCAGTGTCCTGTAGTTTTCCGCATATAGGTCTTTTACCTCCTTGGTTAGGTTTATTCCTAAGTATTTTAATTTTTTTTGTGCGATGGAAAATGGGATTGCTTTTTTAGTCTCTCTTTCTGTAAGTTCACTGTTGGTGTATAGAAATGCCATAGATTTCTTGGTGTTAATTTTGTATCCTGCTACATTGCCGAATTCATTTATTAAGTCTGTTAGTTTTTTGATGGAGTCTTTCGGGTTTTTTATGTACAATATCATGTCATCTGCAAATAAGGACAGCTTTATTCTTCTTTTCCAATTTGGATGCCTTTTATTTCTTCTTCTTGTCTAATTGCAGTGGCTAATACTTCCAATACTATGTCAAACAGGAGTGGTGAGAGTGGGCATCCCTGTCTTGTTCCTGTTCTTAGGGGAAATGGTTTTAGTTTTTGCCCACTGAGTAGGATGTTAGCTGTGGGTTTATCATATATAGCTTTTATTATGTTGATGTATGATCCTTCTATTCACACCTTGTTGAGAGTTTTTATCAAGAAAGGGTGTTGGATTTTGTCAAATGCTTTTTCTGCATCAATTGATATGACTATGTTATTTTTATCTCTCAATTTGTTTATTTGATGTATCACCTTTATTGATTTGCAGATATTGAACCATCCTTGCATTCCTGGGATAAACCCTACTTGGTCATGGTGTATGATCTTTCTGATGTACTGCTGGATCCTATTTGCTAGAATTTTGTTGAGGATTTTGGCATCTACATTCATGAGGGATATTGGCCTGTAATTCTCCTTCATTGTGTTGTCTTTATCTGGTTTTGGTATTAGGGTGATGCTGGCTTCATAGAAGGAGCTTGGAAGTGTTCCTTCCTCTTGAATTTTTTGGAATAGTCTGAGGAGGATAGGTTTTAGTTCTTCCTTGAATGTTTGGTAAAACTCTCCTGTGAAGCCGTCTGGCCCCGGGCTTTTGTTTGCCGAAAGCTCTTTGATGACTGCTTCAATTTCTTCCATAGTTACTGGCATGTTGAGCTGTTTAGATTCTTCCTGATTGAGTTTTGGAAGGTTATATTTTTCTAGGAATATGTCCATTTCCTCCAGGTTGTCCAGTTTGTTGGAATAGAGTTGTTCATAGTATTTTTTAACAATCCTTTGTATTTCGGCGGGATCTGTTGTTATTTCACCTCTTTCATTTCTGATCTTGTTTATTTGGGTCCTCTCTCTTTGCTTTTTGGTGAGCCTGGCTAGAGGTTCATCAATCTTGTTTATCCTTTCAAAGAACCAGCTCTTGGTTTTGTTGATCTTTTGTATTGTTTCTTTGGTCTCTATGTCGTTTATCTGTGCTCTGATCTTTATTATTTCCTTCCTTCTGCTTACACTCGGCTTTTCTTGTTGCTCTTTTTCTAACTCTTTGAGTTGTTGGATTAGGTAATTTATTACCCCTGTTTCTTGTTTTTTTGCAGTAGGCTTGTAGAGCTATGAACTTCCCTCTCAAGACTGCTTTCGCTGTGTCCCATAGATTTTGGATTGTAGTGTTTTCATTGTCATTTGTTGTCATGATGTTTTTTATTTCTTCTTTGATCTCTCTGGTAACCCAGTCATGGTTTAATAGCATGCTGTTTAGTCTCCATGTGTTTGATTTCTTTGGGTTGTTTTCATTGTAGTTGATTCCCAGTTTTATGCCACTGTGGTCTGAGAAGGTGCTTGATATGATTTCTATCTTCTTGAATTTGAAGAGACTTTGCCTATGTCCCAACATATGGTCTATCTTTGAAAATGACCCATGTGCACTTGAGAAGAATGTATATTCTGTGGCTTTGGGGTGAAATGTTCTGAAGATGTCAATTAATTCCATCTGGTCTAGTGAGTCATTTAGGATTGATGTTTCTTTGCTGATGTTTTGTTTAGAGGATTTGTCCAATGGTGATAGTGGGGTATTAAAGTCTCCTACTGTGATTGTATTGCTGTCAATCTCTCCCTTGATATCCTCCAGGAGTTTTTTTATGTATTTGGGTGCTCCTGTATTGGGTGCATATATGTTTACCAGAGTTATTTCTTCTTGTTGGATTGCTCCCTTTAGTATTATGAAATGGCCTTCCTTATCTCTTGTTATGTCTTTCAGTTTGAGATCTAATTTGTCAGAAATAAGTATTGCTACCCCAGCTTTTTTTTCAGTTCCATTTGCCTGGAAAACCTTTTTCCATCCCTTCACCCTCAGTCTGTGTGCGTCTTTTTTTCTGAGGTGGGTTTCTTGTAGACAGCAGATATATGGGTCGTGTTTTCTTATCCAATCCGTTACCCTATGTCTTTTGATTGGGGCATTTAATCCATTTACATTTAAAGTTATTATTGATAGGTACTTATTTGTCGCCATTCCTATTCGACCCTTTAGCATTTCTTGCATTGCTGGTTTGGTGGTAATAAATTCCCTTAGTCCTTTTTTGTCTGTGAAGCTCCTGATTTCACCTTCAATTTTGATTGACAGCCTTGCTGGGTACAGTATTCTTGGATTCAGACCCTTCCTTTGCATGACTTTGTATATTTCATTCCATTCCCTTCTGGCCTGATGAGTTTCTGTTGAGAAATCAGTTGCTAGTCTGATGGGGGTTCCTTTGTATGTAACTTTCTGTCTCTCTCTTGCTGCTTTTAAGATTCTTACTTTGTCGTTGGTGTTTGCCAATTTAATTATAATGTGCCTTGGCGTCGGTCTTTTGGGGTTCATTTTGCTTGGGACTCTGTGAGCTTCTTTGATTTGTGTGGGTTTTTTCTTCCCTATATCAGGGAAATTTTCTGTCATTATTTCTTCAAAGAGGTTTTCTATTCCTTGCTGAGCTTCCTTTCCTTCTGGAACCCCTATTATGCGGATGTTGTTTTGTTTCGTGTTGTCCCAAAGTTCCCTTAGACTCTCCTCCTGCCTTTTAATTTTTTTTTTCTAGAAGTTGTTCTACTTGGGTATTTTTTTCCATCTTGTCTTCTAGCTCACTGATGCGGTCCTCTGCTTCTTCTAGTCTACTCTTGATGCTTTCTATTGAGTTCTTTACAGCAGCGATGTCATTTTTCATTTCTTCTTGGTTCTTCTTCATTTCCTCTTGGTTCTTGCTCATATTGTCGAATTTGTCTTCCATTCTTTTCAGCCACCTTATGACCATTTCTCTGAATTCTTTTTCTGGAAGGTTGCTTGCCTCCATTTAGTTTACTTCCTTTTCTGGTGATGCCTGCTTTTCTTTCATATGCGGGCTGCTTCTTTGTCTCCCCATGGTCTCTCTTCTCTGGGTGTCTGGTTATGTAGTTCTCTCTCTCCTGGGTTGATTTAAAGGCACAAACTACAGCACTACCAGGTACAACTCACAAGGCACTGAACAGGAATGTATTCACAATATTAATAACCTCCAATATAGGTGACCACCAGAGAAAGGCAAATTAGGTGATAGGAGAGAAAGAAGAAGAGGAAAAAAGAGAGAAAGAAAGAAAAAAAGAAAAAAAGGAGTGTGAAAATGAAATTGGGAAAAGGGAAAGTAAAGAAAAAAAAAAGTAAGAGAGACAAGAAATTGACTAAGAGAGAAAGGGGAACAGACTATATATATATTGGGGATAAAACTCCAATAGAACAATCACTAATCCCAGCAAATGCCAGCAACAAGTGCCTGGGGATTAGTACAAATACAACACCAACTAATATGGAGTGAGGCAAGGGAAAGCTGAAGCACAAAACAAACAAAAAAAAATAAACAAAAGAAGAATAAGCAGAACAATCTCACAAAAAAGCATAAAAATTCGATATAACCTACATTCAAGCAAACAACAACAAAAGGACAGAGAGAAGGACAAGTTTATGGATAGCTCAGACAGCGAAGGGAGAGGTGTATGTGGACTTGGAGCAGGGGATTGGAGATTAGATATGTAAGTAGGGTGAAATTTTAACAAGGGGTAAACAGAAAGAATAGGGAAAATCTAAAGCAGTAAATGGGTAAGATAAACAGGACACTGAAAAGGGGGAGGTTAGGAAGAGAGTGATGGCCTAAAGGTAGAGTTGAGATAGAGTAAAACGATGCTAAAGGAAAGATAAAAATAGAATGTAGAACCCTAATCCCAAAATAAAATGAAGAGAAAATAAAATGACACTTAAAAAAAAAAAAGATAAAATAGCAGTAGTAATAATACGGATTGAAAATAAAAATGTAATAATTAAAAAGGTAAAATCAAGTGATGAAAAAAGAAAAAAAAAGTTTCTTGATTAAAAGATGCAAAAAATGAAAAAATAAAAATAAATAAAAATAAATAAAAAAATAAAAGGTAAAAATAAGATGTGAAGTAGTGAAGGTCATTCAGTTCCTCTGTTTTTCTGTTTGGCACGCCTGTTTCTCAGTCCAGACAGTATTGCAGTTCCCTGCGATCCACTGCTCTTCAGTGTTGTAAGCCAGTCCTGATTTTAAGCAGGCGGTGTGTCTTAATTTCTCGTATTCCTTTATTTTTGATTACACAAGAGTCAATTTGTGATTCAGCCCCTGGGTGGCAGTGTTTCTGGATTGAATTCCAGGTCTATCTATGGCCTCTCTAGGCAGTGTTAGAGCCTTCTTTCCCTGTGGCACTCACTACCGGTTTGTGGGAGTGTGCTGCCTCAGAGCTGACTCTCCGATGGTCACTCCCTGCTCCGATCCCCAGGTTCCAGAAAAACAACTTTCCCCTGCAGTCTCCCAGGGTGTCCCCAACTGGGTGATCCTATGTATTGGGCTTAGTAATCAGAAGCAAGAATTTCAAGAGGAAAAAGCCCAGTTGTGCGAACTCCGGGACTGCGTGTAAGCCCAGGCACCCAGGGAACGCAGGGGCTGCGCGTAAGTCTGGACTGCCTGAAATTCTTAGGGTGTCCCTGCACTTCAGATCAAAATGGGTTGCTTTTTAGAGTGCCCTTCTCTTAGCAGCTCTGAGGACCCCTTTCCACAATCACAGATCACGCCAGCCCCTGCAGCCACGGATTTTTCTAGGCACAGACTTCCCTGGTCCTCCAGCTCCCGCAAAACGCGCATTCCTCTCTCGCGCTGGGACCAGAGACCTCACCTTATCCCAGGCGAAATCTGACCTTTCCGTGGTGGAGTGTAGAGCTCCTCTGAACCCGTGTGTTTGCGCCAATTGGGGAGCGTTGTTCTGGGGCTCGCAGTCGTTCCTTGGGTGCCTCAGTTGTGGATTCTCAGGCTTCCGATAAGCTCCACTTTCCGGATCAAGATGGCGCAGACTCCGTGTCCAAGCCCGCAGCTCCGGGAGGGGACCCAGCCGCAGTTGGTGCTGCCAGGTCAGGGGAACCCCGTTTAGCAGTCCCCCACCTCCTGCTGGAATTCAGCTGTCTCCCAACCAGCCAACAAACACTCCTTGTGCGACCCTCAGCTGTTCTTTCTTTCTGCTCCAGGACAAGGCTTGGAACACGTCTGTCTATTCCACCGCCATTATTCCTTCCAAGTCTAATAATTTTTTGATGGAGTCTTTAGGATTTTCTATGTCATCTGCAAATAATGACAGTTTTACATATTCTTTTCCAATTTGGATACCTTTTATTTCTTCTCCTTGTCTAATCACAATGGTTAGCGCTTCCAGTACTATGTCCAACAGGAGTGATGAAAGTAGGCATCCCTGTCTTGTTTCTGTTCTTAGGGGAAATGGTTTTAGTTTGCCCATTGAGTATGATGTTGGCTGTAGGTTTGTCATATAAGGCTTTTATTATGTTGAGGTATGATCCCTATATTCCCATTTTGCTGAGGGTTTTTATCAAGAAAGGATGTTGGATTTTGTCAAATGCTTTTTTTGTATCAATTTATATGACTATGTGATTTTTATCTCTCAATCTGTTTATGTGATGTATCACGTGGCTATGGTACCATCCTTGCATCCTTGGGATAAATCCTACTTCGTCATGGTGTATCATCTTTTTGATGTAATGCTGTATCCGATTTGCTAGAATTTTGTTGAAGATTTTGGCATCTATGTTCATGAAGGATATTGGCCTGTAATTCTCTTTCTTTGTGTTGTTTTTATCTAGTTTTGAGATTAGGGTAATGCTGGTTTCATAAAAAGAGCTTGGAAGTGTGCCTTCCTCTTGAATATTTTGGAATTGTCTGAGGAGGATAGATTTTATTTCTTCTTTGAATATTTGCTAAAACTGCCCTGTGAAGCCGTCTGGTCCTGGGCTTTTGTTTGCTGGAAGCCTTTTGATTACTGCTTCAATTTCCTCCATAGTTATTGGACTATTGAGATTTTTAGAATCTTCCTGATTAAGTTTTGGAAAGTCATATTTTTCTAGGAATATATCTATTTCCTCTAGGTTGTCTAGTTTGTTGGAACAGAGTTGTTCATAGTATATTTTTACAATCCTTTGTATTTCTGTGGGTCTGTTGTTATTTTGCCTTTCATTTCTCATTTTGTTTATTTGGGTCCTCTCTCTTTGCTTCTTGGTGAGCCTGGATAGAGGTTCATCAATCTAGTTTATCTTTCAACCAACTAGCTCTTGGTTTCATTGATCTTTCGTATTTTTTTTGTCTCTATGTCATTTATTTCTGCTCTGATCTTTATTATCTCCTTCCTTCTGATTACTGTGGACTTTTCTTGTTGCTTTCTTTCTAATTATTTAAGTTGTAGAGTTAGATAATTTATTACCGGCTTTTGTTTGTTTTTTGAGATAGGCCTATAGAGCTATGAACTTCCCTCTCTGGTCTGCTTTCACTGTGTCCCATAGATTTTGGATTGTTGTGTTTTCATTGTCATTCATTTCCAGGATGTTTTTAATTTCTTCTTTGATCTCTTTGGTAACCCAATCATTGTTTAATAGCATGCTATTCAGCTTCCAAGTGTTTGAGTGTTTTGGATTTTTTTTATTGTAGTTCATTTCTTTTTTTTTTTTTTTTTTTTTTTTTTTTTTTTTTTTCAAATTTTTATTAAGGTATTATATGTGTACATATCTTATCATTGCCCCCGACCCCCACCCCACTCCCATATATGCCCTCACCCCCCAATGTTTTGCATCCGTTGGTTACTCTTATATACATGCATATAAGTCCTTCAGTTGATCTCTTATTTCCCCCACCTCTCCCTAACCTTACCACTGTAATTTGACAGTCTGTTTGATGCTTTACTGCCTCTGTAACTATCTTTTTGTTCATCAGTTTATAATGTTTTTCATTATCCCCAAATGAGTGGGATCATGTGGTATTTTTCTTTCATTGACTGGCTTATTTCACTTAGCATAATGTTCTCTAATTCCATCCAAGTGCCTACAAATGGTAGTAATTCCTTCTTTTTTACGGCAGCATAGTATTCCATTGTGTAGATGTACCATAGTTTTCTGATCCAGTCATCTGCTGATGGGCATTTAGGCTGTTTCCAAATCTCAGCTATTGTAAATTGTGCTGCTATGAACATAGGGGTGCATATATCCTTTCTGATTGGTGTTTCTGATTTCTTAGGATATATTCCTAGGAGTGGGATTACTGGGTCAAATGGGAGTTCCATTTTCAGTTTTTTGAGGAAACTCCATACTGTTCTCCACAGTGGCTGCACCAGTCTGCATTCCCACCAGCAGTGCACGAGGGTTCCTTTTTCTCCGCATCCTGGCCAACACTTGTCCTTTGTTGATTTGTTGATGATAGCCATTCTGACAGGTGTGAGATGGTATCGCATTGTTGTTTTGATTTGCATCTCTCGGATAATTAGTGACTTTGAGCATGTTTTCATGTGTCTCTTGGCCTTCCTTCTGTCTTCTTTCGAAAAGCTTCTATTTAGGTCCGTTGCCCATTTTTTTATTGGATCATTTATCTTCCTTTTATTAAGTTGTATAAGCTGCCTGTAGATGTTGGAAATTAAACCTTTATCAGTGATACCATTTGCAAATATGTTCTCCCATACAGTGGGGTTTCTTGTTGTTTTGTTGATGGTTTCTTTTGCTGTGCAAAAGCTTTTTATTTTGATGTAGTCCCATTTGTTTATTTTCTGTTTGGCTTCCATTACCCTAGGGGCAGTATCACTGAAAAAGTTCTTTTGGCATATGTCTGAGATTTTGCTGCCTGTGGATTCCTCCAGTATTTTTATGGTTTCCCGTCTTATATTTAAGTCCTGTACCCATTTTGAGTTTATTTTTGTGTATGGTGTAAGTTGGTGATCTAGTTTCATTTTTTTGCATGTATCTGTCCAATTTTCCCAACACCATTTATTAAAGAGACTGTCTTGACTCCATTGTATGCTCATGCCTCCTTTGTCAAATATTAAATGCGCATATTGGTTTGGGTCGATATCTGGATTCTCTATTCTGTTCCATTGATCTATATGTCTGTTCTTGTGCCAGTACCAGGCTGTTTTGATGACAGTGGCTTTGTAATACAGCTTGAAATCTGGTATTGAGATCCCTCCTACTTTATTCTTCTTTCTCAGGATTGCTGTGGCTATTCGGGGTCTTTTTTTATTCCAGATGAATTTTTGGAGAGTTCTTTCTAGGTCTGTGAAATACGCCGTTGGTATTTTAATGGGGAGTGCATTGAATCTATAGATTGCTTTGGGTAGTATGGACATTTTAATGATGTTGATTCTACCAATCCATGAACATGGTATGTTCTTCCATCTGTTTACATCTTCCTCTATCTCTTTTTTCAGTGTCCTGTAGTTTTCCGCATATAGGTCTTTTACCTCCTTGGTTAGGTTTATTCCTAAGTATCTTAATTTTTTTGGTGCGATGGAAAATGGGATTGCTTTTTTAGTCTCTCTTTCTGTAAGTTCATTGTTGGTGTATAGAAATGCCATAGATTTCTTGGTGTTAATTTTGTATCCTGCTACATTGCCGAATTCATTTATTAAGTCTGTTAGTTTTTTGATGGAGTCTTTCGGGTTTTTTATGTACAATATCATGTCATCTGCAAATAAGGACAGCTTTACTTCTTCTTTTCCAATTTGGATGCCTTTTATTTCTTCTTCTTGTCTAATTGCAGTGGCTAATACTTCCAGTACTATGTCAAACAGGAGTGGTGAGAGTGGGCATCCCTGTCTTGTTCCTGTTCTTAGGGGAAATGGTTTTAGTTTTTGCCCATTGAGTATGATGTTAGCTGTGGGTTTATCATATATAGCTTTTATGATGTTGAGGTATGATCCTTCTATTCCCACCTTGTTGAGAGTTTTTATCAAGAAAGGGTGTTGGATTTTGTCAAATGCTTTTTCTGCATCAATTGATATGACTATGTGATTTTTATCTCTCAATTTGTTTATGTGATGTATCACATTTATTGATTTGCGGATATTGAACCATCCTTGCATTCCTGGGATAAATCCTACTTGGTCATGGTGTATGATCTTTCTGATGTACTGCTGGATCCTATTTGCTAGAATTTTATTGAGGATTTTGGCATCTACATTCATGAGGGATATTGGCCTGTAATTCTCCTTCATTGTGTTGTCTTTATCTGGTTTTTGTATTAGGGTGATGCTGGCTTCATAGAAGGAGCTGGGAAGTGTTCCTTCCTCTTGAATTTTTTGGAATAGTCTGAGGAGGATAGGTTTTAGTTCTTCCTTGAATGTTTGGTAGAACTCTCCTGTGAAGCCGTCTGGCCCCGGGCTTTTGTTTGCCGGAAGCTCTTTGATGACTGCTTCAATTTCTTCCATAGTTACTGGCATGTTGAGCTGTTTAGATTCTTCCTGATTGAGTTTTGGAAGGTTATATTTTTCTAGGAATATGTCCATTTCCTCCAGGTTGTCCAGTTTGTTGGAATAGAGTTGTTCATAGTATTTTTTAACAATCCTTTGTATTTCGGCGGGATCTGTTGTTATTTCACCTCTTTCATTTCTGATCTTGTTTATTTGGGTCCTCTCCCTTTGCTTCTTGGTGAGCCTGGCTAGAGGTTCATCAATCTTGTTTATCCTTTCAAAGAACCAGCTCTTGGTTTTGTTGATCTTTTGTATTGTTTCTTTGGTCTCTATGTCGTTTATCTGTGCTCTGATCTTTATTATTTCCTTCCTTCTGCTTACACTGGGCTTTTCTTGTTGCTCTTTTTCTAACTCTTTGAGTTGTTGGGTTAGGTAATTTATTACCCCTGTTTCTTGTTTTTTGCAGTAGGCTTGTAGAGCTATGAACTTCCCTCTCAAGACTGCTTTCGCTGTGTCCCATAGATTTTGGATTGTAGTGTTTTCATTGTCATTTGTTGTCATGATGTTTTTTATTTCTTCTTTGATCTCTCTGGTAACCCAGTCATGGTTTAATAGCATGCTGTTTAGTCTCCATGTGTTTGATTTCTTTGGGTTGTTTTTATTGTAGTTGATTTCCAGTTTTATGCCACTGTGGTCTGAGAAGATGCTTGATATGATTTCTATCTTCTTGAATTTGAAGAGACTTTGCCTATGTCCCAACATATGGTCTATCTTTGAAAATGACCCATGTGCGCTTGAGAAGAATGTATATTCTGTGGCTTTGGGGTGAGATGTTCTGAAGATGTCAATTAATTCCATCTGGTCTAGTGAGTCATTTAGGATTGATGTTTCTTTGCTGATGTTTTGTTTAGAGGATTTGTCCAATGGTGATAGTGGGGTATTAAAGTCTCCTACTATGATTGTATTGCTGTCAATGTCTCCCTTAATATCCTCCAGGAGTTTTTTTATGTATTTGGGTGCTCCTGTATTGGGTGCATATATGTTTACCAGAGTTATTTCTTCTTGTTGGATTGCTCCCTTTAGTATTATGAAATGGCCTTCCTTATCTCTTGTTATGTCCTTCAGTTTGAGATCTAATTTGTCGGAAATAAGTATTGCTACCCCAGCTTTTTTTTCAGTTCCATTTGCCTGGAAAACCTTTTTCCATCCCTTCACCCTCAGTCTGTGTGCGTCTTTTTTTCTGAGGTGGGTTTCTTGTAGACAGCAGATATATGGGTCGTGTTTTCTTATCCAATCTGTTACCCTATGTCTTTTGATTGGGGCATTTAATCCATTTACATTTAAAGTTATTATTGATAGGTACTTATTTGTCGCCATTCCTATTCTTTACCCCTGTGTTACTTCTTCGCTTCCTGTTTCTTTCTTTCTTTCTTTTTTTTTTACAGTAGACCCTTTAGCATTTCTTGCATTGCTGGTTTGGTGGTAATAAATTCCCTTAGTCCTTTTTTGTCTGTGAAGCTCCTGATTTCACCTTCAATTTTGATTGACAGCCTTGCTGGGTACAGTATTCTTGGATTCAGACCCTTCCTTTGCATGACTTTGTATATTTCATTCCATTCCCTTCTGGCCTGATGAGTTTCTGTTGAGAAATCAGTTGCTAGTCTGATGGGGGTTCCTTTGTATGTAACTTTCTGTCTCTCTCTTGCTGCTTTTAAGATTCTTACTTTGTCGTTGGTGTTTGCCAATTTAATTATAATGTGCCTTGGCGTCGGTCTTTTGGGGTTCATTTTGCTTGGGACTCTGTGAGCTTCTTGGATTTGTGTGGGTTTTTTCTTCCCTATATCTGGGAAATTTTCTGTCATTATTTCTTCAAAGAGGTTTTCTATTCCTTGCTCAGCTTCCTTTCCTTCTGGAACCCCTATTATGCGGATGTTGTTTTGTTTCGTGTTGTCCCAAAGTTCCCTTAGACTCTCCTCCTGCCTTTTAATTTTTTTTTCTAGAAGTTGCTTTTCTTGGGTATTTTTTTCCATCTTGTCTTCTAGCTCACTGATGCGGTCCTCTGCTTCTTCTAGTCTACTCTTGATGCTTTCTATTGAGTTCTTTACAGCAGCGATGTCATTTTTCATTTCTTCTTGGTTCTTCTTCATTTCCTCTTGGTTCTTGCTCATATTGTCGAATTTGTCTTCCATTCTTTTCAGCCACCTTATGACCATTTCTCTGAATTCTTTTTCTGGAAGGTTGCTTGCCTCCATTTCGTTTACTTCCTTTTCTGGTGATGCCTGCTTTTCTTTCATATGCGGGCTGCTTCTTTGTCTCCCCATGGTCTCTCTTCTCTGGGTGTCTGGTTATGTAGTTCTCTCTCTCCTGGGTTGATTTAAAGGCACAAAATACAACACTACCAGGTACAACTCACAAGGCACTGAACAGGAATGTATTCACGATATTAATAACCTCCAATAAAGGTGACCACCAGAGAAAGGCAAATTAGGTGATAGGAGAGAAAGAAGAAGAGGAAAAAAGAAAGAAAGAAAGAAAAAAAGAAAAAAGGAGTGTGAAAATGAAATTGGGAAAAGGGAAAGTAAAGAGAGAAAAAAAAAGTAAGAGAGACAAGAAAGTGACTAAGAGAGAAAGGGGAACAGACTATATATATTGGGGATAAAACTCCAATAGAACAATCACTAATCCCAGCAAATGCCAGCAACAAGTGCCTGGGGATTAATACAAACTACAACACCAACTAATATGGATTGAGGCAAGGGAAAGCTGAAGCACAAAACAAACAAAAAAATAAACAAAAGAAGAATAAGCAAAACAATCTCACAAAAACAGCATAAAAATTGGATATAATCTACATTCAAGCAAACAACAACAAAAGGACAGAGAGAAGGACAAGTTTATGGATAGCTCAGACAGCGAAGGGAGAGGTGTATGTGGACTTGGAGCAGGGGATTAGAGATTAGATATGTAAGTAGGGTGAAATTTTAACAAGGGGTAAACAGAAAGAATAGGGAAAATCTAAAGCAGTAAAAGGGTAAGACAAACAGGACACTGAAAAGGGGGAGGTTGGGAAGAGAGTGATGGCCTAAAGGTAGAGTTGAGATAGAGTAAAACGATGCTAAAGGAAAGATAAAAAATAGAATGTAGAACCCTAATCCCAAAATAAAATGAAGAGAAAATAAAATGACACTTTAAAAAAAAAAAAAAAGATAAAATAGCAGTAGTAATAATACGGATTGAAAATAAAAATGTAATCATTAAAAAGGTAAAATCAAGTGATGAAAAAAGAAAAAAAAGTTTCTTGATTAAAAGATGCAAAAAATGAAAATAAAAAAAATAAAAAAATAAAAAAATAAAAGGTAAAAATAAAATGTGAAGTAGTGAAGGTCATTCACTTCCTCTGTTTTTCTGTTTGGCACACCTGTTTCTCAGTCCAGACAGTATTGCAGTTCCCTGCGATCCACTGCTCTTCGGTGTTGTAAGCCAGTCCTGATTTTAAGCAGGCGGTGTGTCTTAATTTCTCGTATTCCTTTATTTTTGATTACGCAAGAGTCAATTTGTGATTCAGCCCCTGGGTGGCAGTGTTTCTGGATTGACTTCCGGGTCTATCTATGGCCTCTCTAGGCAGTGTTAGAGCCTTCTTTCCCTGTGGCACTGCCACCGGCCTGTGGGCGTGGTCTGCCTCAGAGCTGACTCTCTGATGGTCACTCCCCGCTCCGATCCCCAGGTTCCAGAAAAACAACTTTCCCCTGCAGTCTCCCAGGGTGTCCCCAACTGGGTGATCCTATGTATTGGGCTTAGTAATCAGAAGCAAGGATTTGAAGAGGAAAAAGCCCAAGTGTGCGAACTCCAGGACTGCGAGTAAACCCAGGCACAAAGGGAGCGCACGGGCTGCGCGTAAGTCTGGACAGCCTGAAATTCTTAGGGTGTCCCTGCACTTCAGATCAAAATGGGTTGCTTTTTAGAGTGCCCTTCTCTTAGCAGCTCTGAGGACCCCTTTCCACAATCACAGATCACGCCAGCCCCTACAGCCACGGACTTTTCTAGGCACAGACTTCCCTGGTCCTCCAGCTCCCGCAAAACGCGCGTTCCTCTCTCCCGCCGGGACCAGAGACCTCACCTTATCCCAGGCGAAATCTGACCTTTCCGTGGTGGAGTGTAGAGCTCCTCTGAACCCGTGTGCTTGCGCCAGTTGGGGAGCGTTGTTCTGGGGCTCGCAGCTGTTCCTGGGGTGCCGCAGTTGTGGATTCTCAGGCTTCAGATAAGCTCCACTTTCCGGATCAAGATGGCGCAGACTCCGCGTCCAAGCCCGCAGCTCCGGGAGGGGACCCAGCCGCAGTTGGTGCTGCCAGGTCAGGGGAACCCCGTTCAGCAGTCCCCCACCTCCTTCTGGAATTCAGCTGTCTCCCAACCAGCCAACAAACACTCCTTGTGCGTCCCTCAGCTGTTCTTTCTTTCTGCTCCGGGACAAGGCTCGGAACACGTCTGTCTATTCCGCCGCCATTATTCCCTCTCCGTAGTTCATTTCTAATATTATGCCATTGTTGTCTGAGAAGATGCTTGATATGATTTCAATCTTCTTGAATTTGGGAAGACTTTGCCTATGACCCAATATGTGGTCTATCTTTGAAAATGTCCCATGTGCACTTGAGAAGAATGTATATTCTGTGGCTTTGGGGTGAAATGTTCTGAAGATGTCAGTTAAGTCCATCTGATCTAGTGAGTCGTTTAAGATTGCTGTTTACTTTCTGATTTTTTGTCTAGAGGATTTATCCAGTGATGTCAGTGGAGTATTAAAGTCCCCTAGTATGATTGTATTGTTGTTGATCTCTCCCTTGATATCTTCCAGAAGTTTTTTTTTAATGTATTTGGGTGCTCCTGCATTGGTTGCATATATGTTTACCATGGTTATATCCTCTTGTTGTATCGATCCCTTTAGTATTATGAAGTGGACTTCCTTATCTCTTGTTATGGCCTTCACTTTGAGGTCTATTTTGTCAGATATAAGTATTGCTACCCCAGCTTTTTTTCATTTCCATTTGCCTGAAATATATTTTTCCATCCCTTTACTTTCAGTCTGTGTGAGTCCCTTGTTCTTATGTGGGTTTCTTGTAGATAGCATATATATGGATCATGTTTTCTTATCCATTCAGCCACTTGATGTCTCTTGATTGGAGCATTTATTACATTTATGTTTAAAGTTATTATTGATAGGTACTTGTTTATAGCCATTTTTATTTTTTATGCCTGTGTTCCTTCTTCCCCCCATTTTTTTTTTAATCCTTTTTTACACCAGTTCCTTTAGCATTCTTGCATTGCTGGCTTGGTAGTGATAAACACCCTTAGCGTTTTTTGTTTTGTTTTTGTCTGTGAAGCTCCTTATTTCCCCTTCAGTTTTGAATGATTGTCTTGCTGGTTAGAGTATTCTTGGATTCAGTTCCTTGTTTTTCATCACTTTGTATATTTCCTTCCATTCTTTTCTGGCCTGATGTGTTTCTGTTGAGAAATCATTTGATGATCAAATGGGAGATCCCTTGTATGTAACTTTCTGTCTCTCTCTTGCAACCTTTAAGATTATTTGTCCTGAACGTTTGCCATCATAATTACGATGTGTCTTGGTGTGGGTCTTTTCAGGTTCATCTGTTTTGGGACTCTCTGCGCTTGTGTGACTTTTTTTCTTCCCCAAATCAGGGAAGTTTTCTGACATTATTTCTTCAAATAGGTTTTCTAACCCTTGTTCCTCTTCTTGTCATTCTGGTATCCCTATTATTCGTATGTTGGTTCATTTAATGTCCCAAAGCTCACTTAGGCTCTCCTCCTGTCTTTTAATATTTTTCTGCAGTTCAGTTTGGGTTTGTTTTGCTGCCCTGTCTTCTAATTCACTAATTCGGTCTTCCACTTTTCTTAGTCTACTGTTGAAACTTTCCATGGTGTTTTTTATTGTAGCTATGTAACTATTTCCTCTTGATTCTTATATAAATTATTGATTTTCTCATCCATCCAGTTTATGAACTGTATGACCCTTATTCTGAGTTCTTTTTCTCACATATTTCATGCCTCAGTTTCACTTAGCTCCTTTTCTGGTGATTCCTCCTTTTCCTTACTTTGGGGGTTTCTTTGTCTCCCCATTTTTTATCTTACCAAAGGATCTAGGTGTAGAGTAGTGTCAATGCTGCTTCTCAGGTGGCAGCAGCTACTCAAGTGGTGGCTGCTCCTCAGGCATTCGTGGCAGTGTCTGCTCCTCTGTTGGTGGCAGCTCCTTGGGTGGGCACTGCTTGCGTGGCTTTTTGAGGCAGTGGTGGCTCCTTCAGCTGGCGAGGGGTGGGCTGAGGATGAGATGCTAGTGGGGCTGCTGCTCCTCGGACAGGGGCAGGCTGCTCATGAGGCTGCTGCTCCTCTGATGGAGGTGGGCTGCGTGTGTCTACTGCTCCTTGGATAGGGGTAGGCTGAAGCATATTTTTTTATCCTCACCTGAGGGTAAGTTTATTAACTTTAAAGAAAGGAAAAGAGAGGGAGGGAGAAACATTGATGTGAGAGGGAAACATCAATAGGTTGCCTCTCATACACACTGCCACCAGGGATCAAACCTGCAACCTCGTGCCCTGACCAGGAATCCAGCCCATAACTTTTTGGTGAATGGAATGACTCTCCAACCAACTGAACTAACTGGTCAGGGCTTATAAAGTAAATCGTGATGAACATAAAGAGAGAGAGAGATTGACAGTAATACAGTCATTGGAGGGGATTTTAACACACCATTGACATCAATGGGTACGCCTCCCAGACTGAAAATCAACAAGGAAACAGCAGTATTAAACAACACAATAGATCAGATGAGTTTTCACCCCAAAGCAGGAGACTATATATTTTTTTCAAGTGCATCCTGGACATTTTCTAATATAGAACGCATGTTAGGATTCAAAAGAAATATCAATAAATAAAAGAAGATTGAAATCATATCAAGCATTTCCTCTGACTATAATGGTATAAAACCAGAAATCAATCACAATTTTTTATTAGAAAACACTAAAGAACACACACCCACACACATGTTACTAAACAATGAATGGTTTAAAAATGAGATTGAGGTAGAAATTAAAAGATACCTTGAAAGAAATGAAAATGAGAATATTACAACAAAAAATGAATGGGGCATAGCAAAATCACTCCTAAGAGGGAAATTCATAGCATTACAGGCCTACCTCAGAAAACAATAAAAATTCTGAATATATATAATTCACGAGAGTAGCAGGATACAAAATAAATGTTCAGAAATCAGTTGCATTTTTATATACTAACTAGAGGCCTGATGCACTAAATTCGTGCATGGGGGGGGTGTGTGTCCCTCAGCCCAGCCTGCACCCTCACCAATCTGGGACCCCTTGAGGGATGTCCGACTGCCCATTTAGGCCCAATCCCACCGTGATAGTCAAACATCCCTCTCACAATCCAGGACTGCTGGATCTCAACTGCTTGCCTGCCTGCCTGCCTGATTGCCCCTAACCGCTTCTGCCTGCCAGCCTGATCACTCTCTAACCACTCTCCTGCCAGCCTGATCGACACCTAACTGTTCCCCTGCTGGACTGATTGCCCCTAACAGCCCTCCCCTGCCGGCCTGGTCACTCCTAACTGTCCTCTCCTGCAGTCCTGGTCTCCCACAACTGACCGCCCCTGCTGGACTGGTCACCCCTAACTGCCCTACCTTGCCAGGCTGGTCACCCGTAACTGCCCTCCCCTGCTAGACTGGTCACCCCTAACTGTCCTCTCCTGCAGTCCTGGTCACTCCCAACTGCCCTCCCCTGCTGGCCCAGTCACCCCTAACTTCCTTCCCTTGCCAGCCTGGTTGCCCCTAACTGCCCTCCCCTGCAGGACTGGTCGCCCCCAACAGACCTCTCCTGCAGGCCTGGTCCCCCCAACTGCCCTCCCCTGCCAGCCTGGTCACCTCTAACATCTTTCTCCTGCTGGCCTGGTCGCCCCCAACTGCTCTCCCCTGCAGGCCTGGTACCCCCCAACTGTCATCCCCTGCAGGCCTGGTCACTCCCAACTACCCTCCCCTGTAGGCCTTGTCCCCTCAAATGCCCTCTCCTATAGGCCTGGTCCCCCCAACTGCCCACCCCTGCTGGCCTGATCACCCTCAATTGCCCTCCCCTGGTTGCCATCTTGTGGTGGCCATCTTGTGTCCACATGGGGGAGGTCATCTTTGACCACATAGGGCCAGCCATCTTGTGTGTTGGAGTGATGATCAATTTGCATATTACCCCTTTTTATATAGGATAATGAACTATCAGAAAGGGAAACTAAGAAAATATTCACATTTACAATTGCATGAAAAAATAATTTCTAGGAACACTAGTAGATTTAACTAAGGAGGTTAAAGACATCTATTCAGAAAGTTATAAGACTCTGAAGAAAGGCATTGAAAAAGATACAAATAAACAGAAACATATGCTGTGCTCAAGGATAGGAAGAACTAACATTGTTAGAATGTCCAAACTACTCTAAACAATCTATAGATTTAATGCAATTCCTATCATAATCCCAATGGCATATCTCAAAGAACTAGAATAAATAATCCAAAAATGTATGTGGCATCACAAAACCCCCCAAATAGCCACAACAATCTTGAGAAGGAAGAACAAAGTTGAGGAATTCACTCTACCTGATATCAAACTTTTGACAAGACCATAGTAATCAAAACAGCATAGTACTGGCATAAAAACAAACATGTAGATCAATGGAATGGAATAGAGAGCCCAGAAATAAACCCACACATATATGGTCAATTACTATTTGACAAGTGAGGTAAGAATACACAAGGGGATAAAGACAGTCTATACAATAAATGGTGCTGAGAAAACTGGACAGATATATACAAAAAAAACTAAATTAGACTACTTTCTTACACCATATACAAGAGTAAACTCAAAATGAATAAAGTATTAAATGTAAGACTCAAAACCATACAAACTACTAGAAGAAAACAGGGTGTAAAATCTTGGATGTTCCATAGTATCTCCTTGGGCAAGGGAAACAACAACAACAACAAAAAATGGGACTACATTAAACTAAAAAGTTTTTGCACAGCAAAGGAAATCATCAACAAAATAAAAAGACAACCCACTGAATGGGAGAACATATTCACCAATGATACATCTGAAAAAGGGTTAATATCCAAAATTTATAAAGAACTCATACAACTTGAGAAACCAAGATGGTGGCATAGGTAAACACCTGCACTTGCTGCCTCTCACAACAATTTCAAAACTACAACTAAAAGACAAAGCAGACATCATCCAGAACCACAGGAAGGCTGGCTAAGTGGAAATTCTACAACTAGAAGGGAAGAGAAAAGCACACTGAGACTCAGAGGAGCTGCGGAAGTAAAGTGCAGAGGTATGGGGGCATGCGTGGAGAGGGCTGGCAACTGAGTACGCAGCTGGCTTTTTCAATCCGGAGGGACACACAAGCTCCTGACTGCTCTGAACTTCAGTTCCAGGCGAGACTCTGGGGACCCAGACTCACACGGGGAGAAACTGGATTTTCTGGCATCGGGCAGAACTCGAGGGTGGCTTTCTCTCAGAGGTGCTTGCAGTGATTACCAAGGGACACTGAGACCCAGGGACCTCTTAGGGCAGGGCTGAAGGGAAGTCATTTCTATTTGTTCCACCCTGAGACTCCGCCCCATCCAAGCTGTACGCAGAGGCTTTTGCATTTGAATGGCCTGGTCCTTTGAAATCTAAACTTACCTAACAAACTGCAACTGAGTCCAAGAGACCCAGAACATCCAAAAGAAGGCCCCACAGCAGCTTGCATTGCTTCACAGCTGGGCCTCATCTGGGCACCTCCAAAACCAAAACAAAGAGGAATCTGCAGATCTCTCTGTAGCTCCTGGTGGGTGGCCTCAGGCAGAGGCTAAATTAGCACCTCCTTGGAGATCCAAGAGCCAGTGTACCCAGGGGTCAGAGTAGGACCATCCAGATTACAGCTCCTCAGATCCATAAGGGACACACTCAGGGGGCAGACTCAGTGAGCACCAAAGCCCCACTGAAGCAAGTCTTGCCTCATAAGGGTGTCTCCAGCACAGAAGTTCTTCCATAGTAGACACAGCTGAACCTCAAAGCCAATTGGCCTGGAGGCCAATTCCTCCCAGTGATACCAACAACAATCAAGGCTTAATTACAACAAGACTGTGCACACAGCCCACAAAGGGGTGCACCAAAAGTGTCCACCTCAGGTAAGTGGGGAGGCTGAGCCACTGGGCCCTATAGACACCTACTACACAAAGCCACTCTATCAACTCAGGGAAGCAGCCAAAATGTGGAGACAAAGAAACAGGTCACAAATGACAGAAATGGAGGAAAGCAAACTACTGGATATAGAGTTCAAAACCACGGTTATAAGGTTTTTCAAGAATTTTCTAGAAAAGACTGATAAATTTAGTGAGACCCTCAAGGATATGGAAAAGGACCAACTAGAAATTAAGCATACACTGACTGAAATAAAAAATAATATACAGAGATCCAACAGCAGACTAGAGGATTGCAAGAATCAAGTCAAAGTTTTGAAATACAAAGAAGCAGAAAACACCCAACCAGAAAAGCAAAAAGCAAAAAGAATCCAAAAACATGAATATAGTGAAAGGAGCCTCTGGGACAACTTCAAGCGTACCAACATCCAAATTATGGGCGTGCCAGAAGAAGAGAGAGAGCAAGATATTGAAAACCTATTTGAAGAAATAATGACCAAAAACTTCCCCCACCTGGTGAAAAAAATAGACTTACAAGTCCAGGAAGTGCAGAGAACCACAAACAAAAGTTATCCAAAGAGGACCACAACAAGACACATCTTATTAAAATGCCAAGAACAAAAGACAAAGAGAGAATATTAAAAGCAGCAAGAGAAAAACAGTTTGTTACCTACAAGGGAGCACCCATATGATTGTCAGCTGATTTCTCAACAGAAACTATGCAGGCCTGATGGGAGTGGCAAGAAATATTCAAAGTGATGTATAGCAAGAACCTACAACCAAGATTACTCTACCCAGCAAAACTATCATTCAGAATTGGAGGTCAGATAAAGAGCTTCACAGATAAGAAAAAGCTAAAGGAGTTCATCACCACCAAACCAGTATTATATGAAATGCTGAAAGGTATTCTTTAAGAAGAGAAAGAAGAAGAAAAGGGTAAAGATAAAAATTATGAACAACAAATACATATCTATCAACAAGTGAATCTAAAAATCAAGTGAATAAAAAATCTGATGAACAGAATAAACTGGTGAATATAATAGAATCAGGGGCATAGAGAGGGAGTGGACTGACAATTCTACGGGGGGATAGTGGTGTGAGGGGTGTGGGAAGAGAGTGAAGAAAAATCGTACACCTATGGATGTGGACAGTGCGGGGGTAAGGGCAGAGGGTGGGTTGGGAACTGGGTGGAGGGGAGCTATGGGGGGTAAAAGAGGAATAATTGTAATAATCTGAACAATAAAGATTTATTTTAAAAAAAACTCATACAACTCAACACCAAAAAAAAAAAAAAGAAAACAGTCCAATTTTAAAATGAGCAAAGGACCTAAATAGACATTATAGACATCTGAAAAGATGCTCAAAGTTAATAATCATCAGAGAATTCCAAATTTAAACTACAATGAGATATTGCCTCACACCTGTCAGAATGGGTATCATCAATAAATCAACAAACAACAACTGTTGGAGAGGGTGTGGAGGAAAGGTAACCCTTTTGCAATGCTGGTGAGAATGCAGATTGGTGCAGCTATTTTGGAAAACAGTATGGAGGGTCCTCAAAAATTAAAAATTTAACTGCCTTATGACCCAGTGATTTCACTTCTGGGTATAATTCCAAAGGAACCCAAACACTCATTCAAAAAATATTTACACTCCTATGTTCATTGCAGCATTATTTACAATAGCCAAGCTATGGAAGCAATCCAAATACCTATCAATAGATGACTGGATAAAAAAGCAGTGGACATATGCACAATGGAATATTAGTTGGCCATTAAAAAGAATGAATTATTACTATTTGTGACAGCATGGATGGATTTAGAGAGTATCATGCTAAGTTAAATAAGTCAGAGAAAGAAAAATACCATATGATTTCACTTATGTGTGGGATATAACTAACAATAAAAACGCGCAAACAAAACAAAAACAGACTCACATATACAGGGAATAGACTGATGGTTGCCAGAAGGGAAGGAGATTGGGAGACTGGGTGAAAGGGTGAAGGAATTGAGAAGTACAGATTGGAAGTAAGAAAAATAGTCACGGGGATGTGAAGTACAACATAGGAAGTTTAGTCATTAATCTACATAATAATAGAAGAATATGCAAATTAGCCAGGACACCGTAACATCACAACCGAACAGCATGTACCTGAGGCTGCATGGTGCCTGGTCGGTGCAAGGGACCTCAGGCTGCATCCTCCGCCCCACAGGGCTTGACAGGGGACCTCAGGCTGTGCTCCCTACTCTGCAAAGCTTGACAGGGGACCTCAAGCTGTGCTCCCTACCCCGCAAAGCTTGACAGGTGACCTCAGGCCATGCCCCCTGCCCCGCGGAGCTTGACAGGGAACCTCAGGCCACATCCCCTGCCCTGGTGCCAGGCTGGGGGACCTGAGGCTGCACCCCCCACCTGGCGGTGCTTGACAGGGGACCTGAGACTGCTCCCCCCACCTGGCACCTGGCCGGGGGACCTCAGGCTGTGCCCCTTGCCCAGCACTGGGCTGGGGAACCTAAGGCTGTGCCCCTTGCCCAGCACTGGGCTGGGGAACCTAAGGCTGAGCCCCCCGCCTGGAGGGGCTTGACGGGGGTGAGGCCAGGCATGTCTGGGTCTAACCCAATGGGGGTTGGGTTGGCCAGGTCTGGGTCTCCTGCATTTTCGAAGTACGTGTGGGTGGTGGGCGGGGATTTGACTCTAGGTCTCGCAGTGTACCCCAGACTATGACAGGAGGGAGATTTTCATATACATTTTACTAATCTTCTTTCATCTCTGACACTTCTATTATAGAGAAAGGGCAAATAGCAATATTAAAATATTTCCTGTAATTAATTCCTTTTTAATGTGGACAAATTTCATTGCACCTTGCCACTAGTATTGTAATAACTATGTATGATGCCTGTTGGGTACTGGAAATATCAAGGGGAACACTTTGTAAATTATATGATTGTCTAAACACTATGCTGTATAACTGAAACTAATACAAAATATTATTGAATGTAAACACTAATTTAAAATTTAAAAAAGTAAAAACCAAACAAAGTAAAAAAAGAATAACCCTGATCCCTCTTGCATATTGCTGGTGGTCTTGTTCCAGCATCTAGAAGGGTTCAGGAATCTGGAGAAGGTGCTGTGTGTAAATTAATCAAGAGTCCAGAGACGAAACATAATTTTGGAAGGCATTTTGAGGAGCCAGAGAAGACTTAGCTAAAGGAACCAAGTTCTCTGTCTCTCTGGACCCCTTGCTTTTTTTATTAACACAAATTGTCCTAAAGCAAGTTAGATATACATATCAAAGGCCAGGGTTTTAGTATACAGAATCCATTGTCAGATTGGGGGAAACTGCCTATGGCTCTTCAGGTGTTTGGCCAGCAGGAGGCAATAACATGTAGATTAAGATGCCCTCAGCTATGTGGTAGCAAGCAATCCTTCATGCATCCTTTTCAGGTTTGGGGAAATGGCCTTAGCCATTTCCAACAGGCAATAACATATGTGATTCAGCCCTTGCTGAGTCCCCAAGTTCCATCAATCTTTTGATGAAACTCTTGCATTTATGACATGCTGTAATTAGCATCCAGCATCTCACCCTTTTTGATTTTATAAATTTAACAAGAATGTATGTTTTAAGATTTTTAAATTCAATGGAAAGAATAGAGTTCTATCAAGTCCCTTTAAATTGCTTTCAGGCATTAAAGGAATTAGTCTATAGTCAGTTTCTTTCTGGGCCAACAGTTGTTTGAGTACCAATTTCAATGTCCAACAGTTTTTTATGTGTACATGCCAGCAATGATATGCTAGTTCTGGATGGTGGACAAACGGTGGCAATGCAGGTCCGACCTTCTCTGGTTTTGTCCTGGGCAACCTGCAGTGACACACAGCTGCTGACTGCTAGCATGGCAAGGTGTCTTCACCATCTCCATCTCTGGACTGTTTCTCCTCTTGTTTCATCAGCGTGTTGTTTGGGGGCCACTGCTATTTTGTGGCTGGAACAATCTGGTCAGTTTCTCTCTGTGATCCTTTGTTTTAGGAATCCACAGGGGCTTGGAGGAGTTTTGTGGAAATATACAAACATATTCTCGACCAAAGGTTAATAAAGAAAAATTTTCTATAAATTAGACTTGGGATCCTTTCATTTTTGCCCCAAATGATTTTCCTTTGGCTTATTTTTACACTATGTGTGTCTTCATGGGTGTCTTGTCATCAGCATTACAAATGAAAAATAATTTTCAAAGTAAAAAATTTCTTGATGTAATTTACTTACAGGGGATTATTCCACTATCCCTCCTTTTTTTATTTAAACATTTTTAGGAGGCTTTTGGAAATCTTACAATGCAGTTTTGATAATTTTTTAATTTTAATTTTCTGCACAGAAATATGACTGGTCTGGATTCATTGCATGTTAAGTACTTTTGAACCATTAGTAAAAATTAGCTAATATTCCAGGAACAGTTTCCTGCCCAGTACAATTAGGTTCCCCTGAATATTTATTTATTTATTTCAATTTGCCAATTTAAATCAGTCTGAAATAAGGTTAATTTTTTAACTTTACTTGTAGTAGGTTATGGACAGTAAATGACATTAATTAAATTTCTGCAATTAGTCTTTGAGTAATTTTACATAAACTTTGTTTAGGGAGGCAAAAATACAAATTATTTACTTTCCTTTTTGAGGCCTACTATATTGACTTTTAATTAAAGTTTTCCAGACATTTGAAGGAAACCTCTCTTTATTTCCTTCCAGAATAATTTTTAGGCTACATTTAGAGAGTTTCTTTTAAAAGTCTTTGTCTTTCTTTTTTTACACCAAGCAACAAATGTAACAAACATGATTGTTTTTTGAAATTTTTTAAATTTATATTTTTAGTGTTTAAAATATTACATATATATTTTTTTCCAATTGACCTTCCCCCAGCCTCCCCTACCCCCTGTCGCATGCCCTCATCCCACCCCTCCCCCCAGTGTCTTGTGTCCATTGGTGTGCTTATATGCATACATACAAGTCCTTTGGTTGATCTATTTCCCTCCCTCCCCAACACTCCCCAGCCTTCCTGCTATAATTTGACAGTCTGTTTGGTGCTTTACTGCCTCTGTATCTATCTTTTTATTCATCAGGTTATAATGTTCTTTATTTTCCATAAATGAGTGAGATCATGTGGTATTTTTCTTTCATTGCCTGGCTTATTTCACTTAACATAATGCTCTCCAGGTCCATCCATGCTGCTGCAAATGGTAAGAATTCCTTCTTTTTTTATAGCAGCGTAGTATTCCATTGTGTAGATGTACCATAGTTTTCTAATCCACTGATCTGCTGATGGGCATTTAGGCTGTTTCCAAATCTTAGCTATGGTGAATTGTGTTGCTATGAACATAGGGGTGCATATATCCTACAAAGCCATATATTTCAAGTGATTTTTCAATTACGGTGACTTTAATTATCGTCAGATTTAGTACATTAACAACAATCTTTAGTTTACCTTGTAAATATTAGTGGAAGAGATTTCAAAATTTTCAAATTTCTCCTTTTTTTAAGATTAGATTTATATATATATATATATATATATATATATATATATATATATATTTTAAATTTCTTTATTAAGGTATTACATATGTGTCCTTATTCCCCCATTACCCCCCACCTCCCATTCTTGCCCCCACCCCCCTGTTGTCTGTGTCCATTGATTTATATTTTTAAAGAGTATCCCCCTTGTCTTATTTGCATATACAGAGGGATTATGGGAAGCCTTAGTAACCTTTCAGAGGGCTTGTGGTATGCAAATTTTTTACTTTGGCTTTTGTTAAACCTAATTGCTTATTAAATATTGGCTTCTCATATAACATAATTTATATGAGACCTTGATTATATTTTAAAAAGCTAATTTTTTAAGTAATTTAAGTAAGTATTTTCTGATGTTGAAAAATTTGGCTTTATTTAAGAAATATTTTATAACTTGTTTTGCCCTTTCTTAAAGGGCAAAACATTCATAACATTTAAAGTATATGTACATAAGTAAAATATAGTTATTAATTTTTATTTGATAAAGCTTTCCATGTGATTTCAAGTATATTAGAACAGTTTCCTTTAAGAAGAGAGAACAAGTTTTTTTAATCACTCCAGGCCCTTGGAGTTTTTCAAAAATCATCCCTTGGTTAAAATCTTGAAATTTAACTTGGAAAGACCATCAAATACACACACACACACACACACACACACACACACACACACACACACACACTAGTGGCCCGGTGCACAAAATTCGTGCACATTAAAAGGGGATTAATTAGAGGAAATACTTTAATATTGCTATTTGCCCTTTCTTTATAATAGAAGTGTCAGAGATGAAAGAAAATTAGTAAAATGTATATGAAAATCTTCCTCCTGCCAGAGTCTGGGGTGCACGACGGGACCCAGAGTCAAGTCCCTGCCCACTCACATGTGCCTCGAAATCGCACAAGACCCAGACCCAGCCAGCCCCACCCCATTGGGATAGATCCAGATCCGGCCGATCCCACCCTTGTCAAGCCTTGCCAGGGTCCCCTGGCCTGGCGCCGGGCAGTGGATGCAGCCTGAAGTCCCACATCAAGCTCCGCCAGACGGGGGGCATGGCCTGAGGTCCTCTGGCCTGGTGCCAGGGCAGGGGGCATGGCCTGAAATCCTCCAGCCTGGAGCCAGGGTCAGGGGCGTGGCCTGAGGTCCCCTGTCAAGCCCCACCAGGGCTGGGGGCATGGCCTGAGGTCCTCCGGCCTGGTGCTGGGGCAGGGGACACGGCCTAAGGTCCCCCAGCCTGGCGCCAGGACGGGGGATGTGGCCTGAGGTCCCCCAGCCTGGCACCAGGGTAGGGGGTGTGGCCTGAGTTCCCCCAGCCTAGTGCCAGGGTAGGGGGCATGGCCAGAGGTCCCCTGGCCCAGCGCCAGGTGGGGGGCATGGCCTGAGATCCTGCGTCAAGCCCCACCGGGCAGGGGGCACAGCCTCAGGTCCCCCAGCCTGGCACCAGGAGGGGGGCTCAGCCTCAGGTCCCCTGTCAAGCCCCTCTGTGTGGGGGGTGCAGCCTCAGGTCCCCCGGCACTGGAGTGGGGGGTGTTGCCTGAGGTCCCCTGGCCGGGGGCAGGGGGTGCAGCCTCAGGTCCCCAAGCCCAGTGCCGGGGCAGGGGACATGGCCTGAGGTCCCCAGTCTAGCCCTGCTGGGCAGGGGGCATGGCCTGATGTACCCTGTCAAGCCCCATGGGAGGGGACGCAGCCTCAGGTTCCTGCTGATTGCTCGTTAAGGCTCGTTAGAGGAACTCAGCCTCTGCTGTGTGTGTACAGCTATCTTGTGTTACGGAAACCCCGCCTCCACGGTGGGTGTGTCCATCTTGTTACAGAAACCGCCCTCTCCTTTGTGGGTGCCACCATATTTGTGATGGAGTGATGGTCAATTTTCATATTCCCTCTTTATTATATAGGATATATATATATATATATATATATATATATATATATATATATGATTTAAAGATTATATACTTTTTATAATTATCTTAAAAGTTATCAATTAAATTTTAACTGGTTTTTGTATTAAGAAATTCAGTTGCGATCATAGAATTAATCATTCTTTTTTAATTAGACCAATAAGCAACATATTTTGAATTCCTAATTATTTCAGAGAAAATACAAAAATTATTTTCTCAAAAATAAATGTCTATACTTTAGGCATTTAGTTACCACAACTATATAATTTTTCCCAATTTAATTTGAACCTTGAACTTTTATAGCTGGCAAGTCAAATATTTAGCATTTCTCAGATTAGTAACACCTTTATATTTTTTAAAATATATTTCAAATATACAAGACATAATCAATTAATAGATTTAATTGTCCTCTAGATTTTTCATGAGGCAAATTCAGATTAATATTTCAGTATTTTGTCATTTCAAAAATACCTAGATATTGAACAAGTTTTTATCATTTGATTTAGTAAACTTTAAAGTTTTAAGTTGCCAGTGGCTCTGGAAAACCATGTTTGAGTCTGGCAAAACAGGTTTAGCCTAGCTTGGTCTATTTCAGTGGTCGGCAAACTGCGGCTCGCAAGCCACATGGGGCTCGCGAGCCGCGGTTTGCCGCTCTGTTGATTAATGAGTTTTCGGACCACTGACCTAGACTCTGGATTCCAATAATTACAGGCTGTTGTTGTTCTTTGTGATTAAGCCCCTAGAGCAGTGGTTGGCAAACTCATTAGTCAACAGAGCTGCAAACCGCGGCTCGCGAGCCCCATGTGGCTCGCGAGCCGCAGTTTGCCGACCACTGGTCTATTTAGATGTAAATTGACCACATTCTTTCCTTAGAGATTGCTGCTGGCGGGAAATTTTGGCCTACCTGCTTGACTTCAAAATGACAATATTTTTTTCTGCTGTGGGAAGTGGAGAAGCAAACTTGTAGTTATTCAAATGCAAAATTGTCACATTCTTTCCTTAGAGATTGCCATGGGAAGCCAGCCTTCTTAATTATCAAAGGGCATAGCCAGTCTTCACCTGGGCTACTTAGATTTTTATAATTAATATATTATTTATCTATGTTCCAACAATTTAGAGATTCTAAAGCCAATAATAATTATGTAAGGCATTTACTTTGGTAAATTCTATAACAGTTATTTACTGATTTTCTAGCAGTTTTAATGTTAATTTTTGAATGTGGTCCATTATTATTTTAAAAACTACCTTTTATTATGGAAATCTTTTGGTTGTCTCCACCATCTTTCTTTTGCAGGAGAAAAACAGTCTTTGGGGTTTATTCTGTAGCATTTGTAAAGAGATTAAATCCAGCTCAAAACCTATCTAAAGTCCAAAATTTGGATGGTGTGCACATTTGTTTCAAGCTAGCTTCTCTCTTTACACATGCACAGAAATCCCACAAACATTTCTAAATTTTGTAAAACTTTTAAATTATGAACTGGAAGAAAGCATGGTGGAGATTAAACTTTTTAAATAGCTTTCTTAGGGAGTGGGCATCCATACAGGATCACAACGTGTCTCCCTTCCCCCACCTCCTGCTTGCTTTGGGAGAAAATTCATTTGATGGTTCTGCAGCGTTTCTTTTTCCAATCAAATTAAAGGCATGTTTAATCAATAATGACAGATCAACAAGACCAAATCAAAGTTCTTTTCCTAAATCTTTTTCTGTTCCATTTTCCAAAGTAATGACTAGCTTTCAGAGTTATTTTTGCCAACATTTTCTTATCCCAACGCGTTCTTCGGTACTTTTTAAACAAAGCATTGAGGAATCTTTTGCGAGAGAGCTGATAGCTCCACCCTCTCCAGTCACCTTTGAAATCAGAAGCAGAGGATCCAGTGGCTTTTTAGAAATTACAGATTTTCGATCCTCAAAACAAATTAGGTATTTTATGATTTGAACAAGAAACCACATTTTTAAATATGATAATGGCACTTTTTCCTGAGCCTGATTTAAAAAAGTACCTTTTAATATTCCAATTTAATTTTGCCTTTTAATCAAATTCTTCCCCATTATAATCTGACTTAAACAAAAGACTTTTCTTCCCCACTCTGGTTTGTGACTTCCAGAGCTTGGTACAAGCTTTACACACAGTTCAATCTTACTACCATACCAGTGTTGTTTCCGCTCAGGCGAATTCTTCTTCTCCAGATGTCCCTGAGTTCAGGGCACCATTTAATGCCAGTGGTTTTGTTCCAGCATCTTGAAGGGTTCAGGAATCTGGAGAAGGCACTGTGTGTAAATTAATCAAGAGTCCAGAGACGAAACATAATTTTGGAAGGCATTTTGAGGAGCCAGAGAAGACTTAGCTAAAGGAACCAAGTTCTCTGTCTCTCTGGACCCCTTGCTTTTTTTATTAACACAAATTGTCCTAAAGCAAGTTAGATATACATATCAAAGGCCAGGGTTTTAGTATACAGAATCCATTGTCAGATTGGGGGAAACTGCCTATGGCTCTTCAGGTGTTTGGCCAGCAGGAGGCAATAACATGTAGATTAAGATGCCCTCAGCTATGTGGCAGCAAGCAATCCTTCATGCATCCTTTTCAGGTTTGGGGAAATGGCCTTAGCCATTTCCAACAGGCAATAACATATGTGATTCAGCCCTTGCTGAGTCCCCAAGTTCCATCAATCTTTTGATGAAACTCTTGCATTTTATGACATGCTGGAATTAGCTTTTGGCACATATCATCGAATTGTTCCTGGGAAGTGGATGTAAAACCAGGGACTAAATTTCCCAGCCACCTTTGCATTCAGGCATAGTCATATTCTCTCCTGTGCAATGTGAGCATACATGGTCTGTGTCACTTCTAGGCTGGGGCTTCTGAGAAGTGGTGGAGTTTTCCACACTTTGTTTTCTCTTCTGATAGCCAGAAGCATAAGACCTCTTCTGGGGTGCTATGAGAATGGTGGAAACCCAGAATGGAAGCAACTTGGTCTCTTAATTGTGGAGGGCAGGAAGGGACTAAGCCCTGGGGTCTGAAGTCAGAGTAGAAAAATTTTTAAACAGCTATTTGGAAAGGTCACCCCTCACAGGCACTGAGTCCCTTCAACAAAGGAAATAGTTTCTACCTGACCACTGCTCCCCTGCATGCCAGAGGCATTACAGAACTGTCCCTGCGACGACCAACCCATATAGGGAAGGGTCCAGTGTAGAGCTTCCTCATTGCACCAGCAACCCATATTAGGAAGAGCCCAAGACAAAGGGGTCCCAAATTCGCGGGTCATTTAAAGGGGCCAATCAGGGAATGCCAGACCAACAGTTGTAGAGGGAAGGGGTATAAAGGAAGGGACTGCCCCTTTCAATGGCGGTCTCGCCACGGCACTTGCCTGCTGCTGCGTCAGCTACGGCGGGGCCCAGATTCGAATCTGCAATAAACTTTTCCCTGTTTGATCCAATTTGGTCTCGGTGGTCTATCTCCGGGGGACGCACTCCATTACATTTGGAGGCCCCAGCGAGATAACACTAGGGGGGCTTCTCGTTAAGCCCCTCCAAATTTCACCCCGTCCTCCGGAGCTCCGCGACGTTCCTGTTCCTGCCTGCGCGGTGCCGGTAAGTCAGGCCCGTTTCGTTTTCGTTTTCTTGGTCTGGTTCTTGGTCTGGTCTGGTTTGGTACATACCTCAGTAGTGAACTAGGGAGGCAGGACGCCGCTGAACTCCCTTTTTCACAGCCAAAGTGGTGACGACCACGGAGGCCTGGTTGCAGGTCTGTTGAGAGACCTGGTCTGGTTGGTCTGGTTGTATGAATGACTGGGGAAGTGACTGTGCGGCCACTGTTGATTGTGAGGGAAGTGTTGTTTGTCGGCTTCTTGTTTTGTTTTGCTTCTTTGTCTCTTTACAGTGTGTGGAGAATCGGGTCGAGGGCTAAGATGGGTCAAGGAGGCAGTAAACCCGGCCCTTTGAGTCCCCTTGAGTGTATGATAAGAATTTCACTGATTTCAGGAGGAGAGGAGAGGACTATGGGGTGTCGGTAGATGCCTTCACCCTTCGGAGATTCTGCGAGTTAGAATGGCCAACGTTTGGGGTTAATTGGCCTTCAACAGGGACCCTAGACATGGGACCCTGTACGGGAGTCCGGCGCACACCCGGCCCAAATTCCTTACATTGACATCTGGATTGATGTCCTGTTTGATAACCCCAAATGGCTGAAGGATTGTTGTTGCCCCCAGTCTAGAGAAAAATTGGGAAAGAGACCCACTAGGTCTATCTTAGTGGCGAAGTCACCCGGGGAGCGCAGCGGGAAACCACTGCGGGCCCCCTCGGCTCCCCCGATTTTGGACGCCCATGAGGACCCGATCCCGGGACCAAGAGCTCCCCGTCCGCCTCCCTACGTGGCCGTGGCCGACTCAGCCACCACCGCTGGGTCTCGGGAGGAGCCCCGAACCAAGAGAGAGAGAGAGAGAGAGAGAGAGGGAGAGAGTATCCACCCTTGCCACAGGAAAGTGCGGCTCCACCCTTGCCACAGGGAAGTGCGGCTGGTCCGGACCTCCCGATGGCACCTGATTCTTCCACCTTGCAGGGGGAGTCCCACCCTAATGACTTCCCCTTGAGCCCTCCCCATACAAGGTCAGGAGTCCTTTTTGGCGATATCCGAACAGTGGCACAACTCCCCCTGAGAGAGGTGGGAGAGGTAGACTCCTGCAGCGTCCACCTAAGGACTTATGTTCCGTTCACCACCTCCGACCTTTATAATTGGAAGAATCAAAACCCCCCTTTTTCCCAGAACCCACAAGGGCTGATAACTCTTCTGGAGTCTGTTTTCTATACCCACCAGCCCACATGGGACGATTGCCAACAGCTTTTAAATACCCTCTTCACGTCGGAAGAGAGAGAGAGAGGATAAAGACAGAAGGAAGGAAGCCAGAACTGGCAAAGTCACCAAGTCTGCCCAGAAAGCTCAAAAACTAAATGAATCTTATTTCTGACACCTGCCGCCACCCAGTCTTAATCAGTGGTGGAGGAATGGTCTCAGAACTGTTTGTCTCAATTGGCCATTTAAGTTTAATATGGTTAATGATTACAATGCATTGTAAAACATTTAGAAGAAAAGGAAAATATTTTGTGGGCCACTTGGTCCTTTTGTGTGTGGCAACTCTCAAGTTATTGGTTCTAAAATCAGTACTTTTTAATGGAAACACACTCAAGCAGAGGGGCTTTTCAGAGAGGTCAGAAAGTCTCATTGCAGTGTAAGGGTCACCGGTTCCCCACACGCCACCTTCGCGGGCAGGAGGCAAGCGCTTTTCCCAGTGGACTGCGGATGAAAACGCCTCGGTGGGAGCACCTCCATTCGCCACCTGGGACCCGAGCCGCGCTCCCTGCCTCCGCCCACCCAGCGCCCGTCCCCTGCAGGGGTTGTTTTGAGTAGCTGGAGGTGGTGGCGAAGAGGGAAATTCCCTTGTGACCCCCTGCGCCCCAATGAGACCCAAGAAACCCCGGCGACTCTTTTCACCGTGTTCTGTTAGGGGGCTTAAAGAGGGCAGCTAGAAATTCCCCCATTCCCCTTTTCAGGCTTATCAGAAACTGAGATCTTTTATCTTTAGGAAGAATGTGGCAGTTTGAATTTCAAGGGACTGGAGGCCTGGGAACCGCATGCTGGGCCTGTTCCCTCCTCCCTCTACCTTTTCTAAATATTTTAAAATAATAGAAGGTTTGAGGCATGGTTATGAATTTTTGAAGGACATAGAAAGAAGATTTGAAGGCTAATTTGAAATTGTGAGATCTGTGAAGGTTTGTGTATGTGGTGAGAAGGAAAAGAGGAATGTAAAAAAAAAAAAAAAAAGGCCAGTAGCAAATAGGAAGGAATTAGTATGCCTATTGCAGGAAGCAGGGGCACTGAAAGAGAGAATGTCCTGGCAGGTTAGCCAGGGAAGCAAAAGGGGAGACTCAGACTCCAAGGATCTTTAACTTAGAGGAAGAGGACTGTCGGGGCCAGGGCTCCTTTCTCCCAGGAGCCCAGGGTAACCTTACAAGTGGGGGGCAAAACTGTTAGTTTCCTGGTGGACACTGGGGCAGTCTATTCAGTCTTGACAGAGCCGATGGGACCCGTTACCTCTAAGAAGACATCAGTCCAGGGAGCCTGCCTGTTTTCCTTGGACATCAAAAAGGACTGTGGACCTCGGAAGGAACACGGTAATGCATTCATTTCTGGTCATGCCAGAATGCCCATACCCCCTGCTTGGACGTGACCTCCTACAGAAGCTACAAGCCACCATATCCTTTGAGGGGGACAGAGCACACCTCACCGTGGATCTAAGGAACCCAGGTCCGGTTACATCCTCCCCCGCCTGTATTCTTTTAACCTGTCCTCTGTCAGAGGAATATATCTTGCAGGAAACGGAAAAAGCGACACCAGGGGAAAAGCATAAGCCCACTACCTACCTGGAGGAGTTACAACGTCTCTATCCCATGGTCTGGGCAGAAAACAACCCCCCCCCCCAGGTTGGCAAGTCATCAAGCTCCTGTAGTAGTCCAATTGCAAACCACCACCACTCCAGCCCGGTACTGGGGGAACACTGCCGCTGAACTGGACCAAAGTGGAACAACGGGCCTTTGAGGAACTAAAGAAGGCTCTCGTCTCAGCACCTGCCCTAGCCTTGCCAGACATCACGAAGCCCTTCCACCTCTACGTGAGTGAGGTAAGGGGCATTGCCAAAGGGGTTCTCACTCAGACTCTAGGTCCCTGGAAGAGACCTGTTGCCTATCTAAGAGACTAGACCCCGTGGCAGCAGGGTGGCCAGCGTGCCTCCGGGCAGTGGCCACCACAGCATTGCTGGTAAAGGAGGCAGATAAGCTGACTCTGGGCCAGGAACTAGCCCTGGCAACACTCCATGCTGTGGAGGCCCTCCTTCGAGCTGCTCCGGAGAGATGGATGTCAAACACCAGGATCACCCAGTGCCGAGCTCTTCTCCTGGACCAGCCCCGTATCCGGTTCCATAAGACACTGGACATCAGCCCTGCCAGCCTGCTTCCAGATGATGATCCGGAGGAACCCATTCATGACTGCATAGAGGTAACAGACGCAGTACAAACGGCTCGCCCAGACCTGACAGATGTCCTGCTATCATCACCAGACAAGGTACTGTTCACGGATGGGAGCAGTTATGTTCAGATGGGATCTGATATGCAGGGGCAGCAGTAGTCACCCTGGACCGCACCATTTGGGTGCAGTCCCTGAATAGGGGACATCAGTACAAAAAGCTAAACTTTTGGCCTTAATCCAGGCCCTTCGATGGGGACACAGTGCCATCCACCGGGAAAGAGGGTTACCAACTTCAGCCGGAAAGGACATTAAAAATAAGGAAGAGAGTTTAGCCTTATTAGAGGCCATCTGGCTCCCAAGGGCAGTTGCAATAGTGCACTGCACAGGACATCGGAAAGGGGAGGCAATTGAAGCCAGAGGAAATAGAGCCGCAGACCTAACTGCCAAGGAAGCTGCCCTAAAACCAGTGGGGCCTTTACAAGTCTTAGTAACCCTGCCGGACCTTGACCTATGGCAGACCCATCCTACACCAAACAAGAGGAGGAATTGGCAGAACAGAAGCAAGCCATCGAAGGACCACATGGTTGGTGGACCTTACCAGATGACAGACTGTTGGTCCCAGAGGCTCTAGGTCAGACGTTAGTTGCCCAGTTACACCAGGCTACCCACCTAGGCGTCACCAAGACTTCTGAACTTCTGTGAGGCAGGTACTATATACCAAGCTTAGATAAGATAATTAAAAGCATAGTCACTAGAAGTACTGTCTGTGCACAGGTAAATGCTAAGCAAGGTAAGAGAGGCCCCCTGGGAATTCGGGCCCCGGGGAAATTCCCTAGGAGAGCATTGGGAGGTGGATTTCACAGAGATTAAGCCACCAGCTTCAGGGTACAAGTACCTGCTAGTTCTTATAGACACCTTCTCGGGTTGGGTTGAAGCATACCCCACTAAGACCTAGATTTTGGCTACCAGTATCAGATAATGGCCCCGCCTTTGTAGCCAAGGTATCTCAAAGTATAGCTCAAGCCATAGGCATAAATTAGAAACTCCATTGTGCATACCAGCCACAAAGTTCAGGATAGGCATGAGCAGGACTCTTAAAAAAAGGAGTTTAATTAAATTTGTCCTGGGAACCGGTGAAAACTGGACCAACCTCCTGCCCTTCGCCCTCTTATGGGCCAGGTGTACCCCCTACCGGGAAGGGTTTCCTCCCCCTTTTTTGAGATCATGTATAGTAGACCTCCCCCCATCCTTCCCAGGGTCAAGGAGAAACTGAAAGCTGGAATTCATAACCATTCCTTGCTCAAGTCCTTACAGGCTCTGCAGTATACCCAGAGAGCCACCCATAAGCTTGTTTGAAACGCACTGCCAGTGCCCACCGCGGACCCTGTACATCCCTTCCAGCCCGGGGACTCGGTGTGGGTAAAGAAGTTCACTGCCCAAGGACTCACCCCAACCTGAAAGGGACGCTACACTGTTATCCTGAGCATGCCCACAGCTGTTACAGTAGATGGCGTCCAGACCTGGCTACACCACTCCCAGCTCCTGCAGCAGGAAACAGCCTGGATCCTGGCAACCAGCAGCCTCACCCGTGAGATCCCTAGCCTGGGCTCCACACAGGCCAGGAGAAGACTCGACGCCTGCAGGAGGGGAACTGGACTTCAGTGAGGACAGTACTGACGGAGACCGTGGTACTAGGGGCCTTGCCCTACAGGAACAATGCTGTTTCTACGCCAACAAGTCGGGGATCATTCGAGATAAGATCAAGACCCTTCAAGAAGACCTAAAAGAACTCCAAGAAAATCCCCTCTGGAGCGGACTTAATGGTTTCCTCCCCTACCTCCTTCCCTTGCTGGGCCCCTTAGTCGGGTTACTGTTAGTACTATCAATAGGCCCATGCCTCTTCAGATCCTTAGTCAACATGATACAGGCTAGGACCCAGAATCTTAAAATTATGGTCCTCTGGTCCCACTATCAAAATCTTACAATTGAAGAAGAAGAGGCAGAGGAATCAAGGATTTGATTCCCCGATAAGACCAGTAGGGAATGTGGAGGGCAGGAAGGGACTAAGCCCTGGGATCTGAAGTCAGAGTAGAAAAATTTTTTAAACAGCTATTTGGAAAGGTCACCCCTCACAGGCACTGAGTCCCTTCAACAAAGGAAATAGTTTCTACCTGACCACTGCTCCCCTGCATGCCAGAGGCATTACAGAGCTGTCCCTGCGACGACCAACCCATATAGGGAAGGGTCCAGTGTAGAGCTTCCTCACTGCACCAGCATCCCATATTAGGAAGACAAAGGGGTCCCAAATTCGCGGGTCATTTAAAGGGGCCAATCAGGGAATGCCAGACCAACAGTTGTAGAGGGAAGGGGTATAAAGGAAGGGACTGCCCCTTTCAATGGCAGTCTCGCCACGGCACTTGCCTGCTGCTGCGTCAGCTACGGCGGGGCCCAGATTCGAATCTGCAATAAACTTTTCCCTGTTTGATCCAATTTGGTCTCGGTGGTCTATCTCCGGGGGACGCGCTCCGTTACATTAATTATTAGAGGAAAGAAACCAGGAACATCACATTCTACCATTCAATGGGTGAAACCTTCTACTGTCCTAAACCACTAAAATGTTGGGGTTTTATTTTATTACTGAAGCTAGCATCAACCTAACTAATATGATCAGTTAACTGTCCTATCTCAATTATTAAGATCTCAAATTAAATTTAATGTGATCCTTTCTTCTGATATTTCTGTCAGTTTTATTTTTAAACATATGTTGTTGGTATGTATTTAGGGACATAAAATCCGAATTTTAAGTTTCATTAACTTTTTATCATGTTTTCCACATGTTTTTGTTTTTTAAAATATATTTTTATTGATTTCAGAGAGGAAGGGAGAGGGAGAGAGATAGAAACATCAATGATGAGACAGAATCATTGATTGGCTGCCTCCTGCATGCCCCCTACTGAGGATTAAGCCTGCAACCAGGGCATGTGCCCTTGACCAGAATCGAACCCAGGACCCTTCACTCCACAGGCCAACACTCTATCCACTGAGCCAAACCAGCTAGGGAATTGTTTCATTGTTTAATCTGTTATCATTTTGCAGTGGTATTTATTTTATCTTATATTTTTAGGAATCACTGTTCTATTGGCATTTTCTTAAGATATAATAGACCTTAAACCAGCTCTTAACTGTAGATAAGTGTGTGTCCTTTTATTTATGGTATCTTGTGGGTGATAAGATGTATTTTTCAAAAGTCATCCTGTTACTCTCTTTTTTAGAAGAAACTTCAAGCCATATATACACTGTTCCTATAATGGATATTCTGCCAGCATGATTCATTGAAAAGAATACTGCATTTAGATTCCAGACTCATCTAAGTCCTAGTTCCACCATTCACTAGGTTTGTTCTCTACTTCCTCTGTACCTCAATTTTCTTATCTATTAAATGTAAGTCAAATATTATAGCATTGCCATGAGAATTAAATGAAACAAAAATGTGAAATGTCCCTGTTGAACTCTGTTGACAATTTGCTTCAGTTTTCCTAGAACTTAAAATACATTGCTTTCCAAAAGAAATCTCAAATTGCTTCGATCCTCTGTGTTGACAACTAAAATTCACTTAATTTTGCATAGATTTGCCTCCTGATTTTTCTTCTCCAGAGCATGAGGAGCAAGATTTGGAAGCATCCTTGAAATATTTTTTTATTTTCCTTCAGCAGCTCAATAATGTCCTTCATCTTAAAATGAAAATATTTGATATGTGGTTAACAGGATTTGAACCCAGATTTCCTGGCTCTTAAATCCAGAGCTCTTACCAGTGCATTAGAATTGTTAGTAGAAGATGAAACATTAACTTCCCTCTTTATCTATCATTACCACCACCATTAAAAAAAAAGCCCCCAAACCAATGACCCTTTACATAACTAAAAAAATCATGAAAGGTGTGGTAGGTAGTTTAGGGCCATTGAGTTTTTATTGAATTCCAGAATTTTTGCCGCTTCAATTAACTTGGCAATCCCTAGGTATAATTGCTTTCTAGATGATTTGGAAACAATGATGCAAGATAAGTAATCTGGGAGACAACCTTATAATGCTGTTGATTCCTTATATAATTGTCCTAAGCCTGAACACTGGTGGTAGCAAACAATGCTTTGTTGTTCTCAGAAACTCAGAGACAGCAACTCTGGCACAGCATCTTTCACTTCCCAGAGAAAATATAGCTTTCAATGAGCAATCCAATTGTGGGTTTAGGAAGAACGTTTTCTGGGGACAGAAAGAATATCCAGTGTTGCGGTTTTTCAGTGAGAGCTGTAATTGTGTGTTCCCAAGGGAAGAGGTTCAAGAAGGGCATCTCAGAGGGAAATTTCAGCCCTCCTCTGTGGCCCAAATATGACCATGGGAGCTGAAAAGTAGATATATGAAAAAGCCTGGTCTTCTAGGAAGGCATTAATTTGTATGGAGTACTTTGAGGGGCATTAGAAAAGCTTCCCTTACTATATACTGCCCACCACCACCACCACTGATGCCAACAACTTAACCTGAGCATTTTTGCATTAAGCATTGACATCTTTGAAAACACAAATCACCCTAGTACTAGTGAGGCAGGATAGAGAAAATTTAAGGGAAAATCCAGACAAGTGAAATGAGGAAGTAGGAGTCAACATCACAAGCCCATAAGCCGCTAGGTTCTATCACCACAAACCCCACCTCCACGCATGATCAAAGGGAAACAGTTTATGGCAGAAAACCTCTGTGGTGGTCATAGAAGTCAACATCAACAAGAACTAGCTAAGACTAGATAAATCGAAGATGGAAGAAAAACTGACCAGAGACTGAGCCCAAAGCTCATTATACCATCATTATAATGAAAACTGGCACAAGTAGAAGGGGAGTCAAATGGAACAAATGCCATAACACTTCCAGAACAGAGTATATTAGGAACAAGACCCCCTCCTAATCAGAAGGTGGAGTCAGAATTTGGGTCCACAAAGCTTAGAAACAATCCACCCTTGGAAACACATAAAATCCCAAGAACTGACTGATCACATAGGCAACTCACTTGCGAGTTGGCCCATGTTCACTTGGATATGTACTTTCACTTTCTTCACAGGAACATCCATGTAGTACTAGCCTCTCTCTTTGTCTCTGCCTGAATAAAACTTGCTTTCATTCTCACTCTGACTTGTTCTTTTTTAAAAAAATATGTTTATTAATTTCAGAGAGGAAGGAAGAGGGAGAGAGATAGAAACATCAATGATGAGAGAGAACCATTGATCAGCTGCCTCCTGCATACCCCCACCTGGGGATTGAACCTGCAACCTGGGCATGTGCCCTTACAGGGAATCAAACTGTGATTTCCCGGTTCATAGGTCGATGCTCAACCACTGAGCCACACTGGCGAGGCCTGACTTATTCTTGAAACCTTTGCTGCACAAGTAAATAACCTGGAAGTCCTGGATCAGGCTGGGACAGGGCCAGCCCCTGGCATGAAACCAGTCCAGTGACACCAGTATCTGTCAAGCTGCTAGTTAGCTCCTTTGTATGAATGAGTCTCTCAGATTCCTTTCTTTTCCTTTTTGATTACAGAAGCAAAGCTTTGATTGCTTTGGGAAAAAAGGTGAGATGGGAATGCAGAAGGAGCCTTTACTTGCCAAATTCATGTTTTCCCTAGCCACTTTGGACCCGGTTCCCTTGACATTGTTAGAAAGCTCATCTGCATACCATCTGCTTCACAAAGTCTTCAGGGTCCTGGAGCCATGGGTCTCAGCAGGGCTGCTTCCTTAGTGGAACTTAGTCTAGGCATGCCTGCCATGGTGCTGACAGAGTTAGATGGGAGGTGGCCCTCTGACTGGGGATCTTAAAACTGTGCTGCTCCCCCTCAGGCTTGGGCTGTCTTTCCAGCCCCTCTGCTGCTCATCCACAAAGGGAGCCCCTTGCTCTTGGGAAGAAGAGGCTCTTTTGGCCTTTCTGGATGGAGCTGGCTGCTGAAGAGGGGAATGTGCCAGGAAATGGAAGACAAATGTTCAAATTCCAAAGGGGAAGGGGAGTTCAGAAGGAAATCACTGACATGTATATTATCTCATGTATATAAGAAAAAAATGTTACCTGACTCACAGCTGGCAGAGAGAAAGGAAATGGAGATACTGCTGGGGGAGGAGATATCGTCCTAAGTTCTAAGGAACAAAGGAAGCTAGTTTGTGTGGGTTCCCTCCCAAGTTCTAAGGCTTGGGCTTTCTTGGGCCATTAGACTACAAGGAGGGCCTGAGACCAAATAATGAAGCAGGTAGATAGAGTTGAGCTTTGCTGTTCCCCTCCTCACCACTGCCTTCAGTTCTCATCTTGAATCCCTTCCCCCTATCCTTTCCCCTCTGCTTTTAACAGTCAGAGTTGAGTATTTCTGGGGTCTCTCCAGTGCCTTAGAAAACTTAGGCCTCATTCAAAATTTAGGGAGTGATAACTTCAAGTGGAATCCTACCTAGGAGATTTCAGATCTTCATTCCCTTGTGAAGGCTACCATGTATATGTTAAAATTTCATAAAATTTGTATGATGCTATTTTCTTGTGTGTGTGTGTGTGTGTGTGTGTGTGTGTGTGTGTGTGTGTGTGTGTTTAAAGAGGATGGTGCAGGCAGAGATGAATGGCTATCTCACCACTAGGCCTGAATCTCTAATAGAGAATTTTTAGGATTAGGAGGTAAGAATCTCAGAGTCCATGGAAGAGTGGGGCTGGGTCCTTGGGGGCTCAAAAAGCAACTTCAGAATTGCCATCCCTGGAAGAGAGAATTCTGAGCCATTTTGCAGCTTTTATTTTCATTGGGGAGAGATACAAGTATGGCAGTAATTCACTAGAACAGTTTCATATTGTGACAAGTGCTCTGACAAAAATAAGACAGAGTTATATGATAGAGTATGTCCAGGGCATTCTCCCAACCCCAGAAAGCACCTCTCTAGCATTTTGGCAGCAGCAGCCACCCACCCTTTATTTCTGTCTACTCCCTTCAGTGTATAGAATTATACTTTAGGCTGAGGCTGTGTTTGAATGAAATCCAAACAGTCTGCCCTGCCTTAGATCAGAATTCAGACAAGCAGAAAAACTCTCAAAACCTCACCTGTTTGTGGTTAATCTCCACCAATCAGAGCTCTACAGTATATGCAGTTACAGAGAATTCAAGTATCCAAATGGAGGAGAGAATCTCCTAATCCCCCTTTCCCAGGCCCAGAAGGAAAGAAAGCCGAGCAGAAAAGATGGCTTTTAATGGATTCCAAGAGGCTCCTAAACAAATGTCAAGTTTAACATTAATGTGTTTAGAAAAATCACCCAAGATCATTCTTCTAAAATCTATTTTGTAAACTGCCAGCTAGCAGGCCTCCCAGGATCATTTTTAATTTGTTGTGTTTATAGATGAAAACTGTCCCTCAGAGACCCCAGGCAGTCAGAAACATCCTCCTATTGATAAGAAAAAAAGGAGACTCATGAGAAGAGACTTTTAGTGTTAGAGCTGAATGTATTCAAAGACAAATGAAAATTAGGAGTCAGCCTGAAGAAACATATGGCTTGAAACTGACCATTCTAACCTCCATCAGCGAGTTTTCCATCCTCTAATGCAGCCTCCTAAGTGCATCCCTATGGAACCAAAGAGGAGTTTCTAGGTAGTCTTTAGGCAATTGTGTGAATCTATTGCCTTCTTGTTTGGTAAAGAAAGTAAGCCATTATTTACAGTTGTCTCTCAGGAGCCTCTGAGATGCAAAATAATTGTAGTTCTCTGCAATGTGATTAAAGTGTGTGAAAGTGATGCCCTGCAGCAATAACAGAACAGAAAAGTGAGACAGTACCTTGTTCCAATAGGTGTTTAAATTGGAAAGCCTCACACAGGACTTTCCAGCTAAACAAAGGAGGAAACTTAAAAGACATTTTAAAAATACATTAAAACTTGTTTGGGCATATGTATTTCTTGGGGAATAACTTCAGATTGGTGTCCCCAGAGCTGGCTGGAACCAGGGCAAGTCCAAGTCCTGTGAATTATTGGCCTGGCTTGCATCTGGGAGGAGTCTACATTTTAAAAAATTTATTGAATTTATTGGGGTGACATTAGTTAATAAAATTATATAGGTTTCTGGTATAAAATTCTACAACACATCATCTATATAATGTATTGTGTGTTCACCATCCCAAGTCAATTCTCCTTCCATCACCATTTATTCCCCCTTTACCCTCTTCTACCTCCCCCAAACCCTCTTTCCCTCTGGTAATCACCATACTGTTGTCTGTGTTTATGAGGTTTTTTTTTTTTCTTTGCTTAATCCCATCACCTTTTCACCCAGTCCCACAACCCCCCTCCCCTCTGAAAGCTGTCATTCTGTCCTCTATCTTTTAGTCTGTTTCTATTTTTTTGTTAGTTTATTTTGTTCATTAGATTCCACATAAAAGTGAAATCATATGGTACTTGTCTTTCTCCGACTGGCTTATTTCACTTAGCATAATGCTCTCCAGGTCCATCCATGCTGTGGCAAAAGGTAGAGTGGGTCCATCTGGACTCTCTAAACACAGAAAGGGAGTCTCTACCCAGGACTTTGCAGTCAAGAGGAAAATGGGGAGAGGTAGAGAGGCATGAGAAAAGCATTCCAGAAGGTGTGAGGGAAGTCTCCTGAGAATTATTGCTTTTCCATAAATCTGCTACTTAAAATTTAAGTGCCTGTGCATTTTTTCTTTCTGTTTTTCTAAATTAAAAACTCAGGGGGCAAATCCTATTGCCATATATGTACTGAAAGCTCAAGCTCATCAGCTAGAAAGCACACCTGCATCAGGGCATGGGAAAGCACATTTCCTTCCATTTTCACATTTGTCTTTTATTTGGGCAAATGAGGAAAGGGATTCCTCTAAACCCAACAGACTCTGTGGAAGAAAGGAGAGCACTGGGCCAGAAAGAGGAAGACTACTTGTATGGCCATCAGAAAACGTAGCTTCTAGGATCAGCCTTTCTCCTTCTTTAAGTTATATGATCTTGTGTCATCCTCTTCCCCTTGTGGGGCCTTAGTTTTCCCATCTTTATTAATCTCCAGGTGCATTTTTATTTATTTATGTATTAACTAGAGGCCCGGTGCACAAAATTTGTACACGGGGGTTGTGTGTCCCTCAGCTCAGCCTGCACCCTCTCCAATCTGGGATCCCTCTCACAATCCAGGACTGCTGGCTCCCAACCGCTTGCCTGCCTGCCTGCCTGCCTGATTGCCCCTAACCACTTCTGCCTGCCAGCCTGATCACCTCCTAATGCCTCCCTGCCAGCCTGATTGACACCTAACTGCTCCCCTGCCAGCCTGGTCACCCCTAACTGCCCTCCCCTGCCAGCCTGGTCACCCCTAACTGTCCTCCCCTGCAGGCCTGGTTGCCCCCAACTGCCCCCCTGCTGGCCTGGTCACCCCTAACGTTCCCCCCCCACCAGCCTGGTCACCCCCAATTGCCCCCCCTGTGGGCCTGGTTGCCCCATGCAGCCTGCTGCTCAGTCGTTTGGTTGCCCCTCACTAACCCCCCTGCGGGCCTGGTCACCCCACACAGCCTGCTGCTCAGTCATTTGGTCGCCCCTCACTAACCCCCCCTGCTGGCCTGGTCACCCCACGCAGCCTGTTTGGTTGTCCATTCGGTTGCAATGGTCACTTAGGTTTTTGTGTATATAGATTATATAGGTTTCAAGTGTACAACTCTATAATATATCATTTGTATATTGCATTGTGTGTTCACCACCCAAAGTCAAGTCTCCTTCCATCACCATATAATTAATCCCCTTTATCTTCCTTTACCTCCACCCACCCTCCTTGCCCTCTGGTAACCATTGAAATCCTATTCTTCTCAAACTCTTCCCCTAAAATTGAAGAATCAGCAGTATTTCCTAACTCATTTTATAAGGCCAGCAATACTAGCAAATCAAATACAATAATACATTAAAAATAAATCAAAATCAAGTGGGGTTCATTTTAGGGGCACAAGAATGGTTCAACATATGTAAATCCATCAATGTGATATAACACATTAATAAAATAAAGGATAAAAATCATATGATCATGTCAATAGATGCAGAAAAAAGCATTTGGCAAGATACAACATGCATTTATGATTAAAGCATTTAATAAGATGGTTATAGTTTTCTCATCTTTAAAATGAGATTAGTCATCTTTAAAACTGCCTTCTCTTTCACGGAATCTATCAACTCTAAAGATAAGAACTGTCATCTCAGGTATTATGTTTTCTACTTACTTTCATTTCCCCTTTTTCAAAGGTCATGCTTCCAACAGTTTAGGGCCCATTCTTTATTCTCCCTTTTATTCCCATCATCCAACAGATCCTTCTTGGCAATGAGCTCTTTGTGAAGACATGAGGAATTTGCACCTATTTGTATTCTGGACCAGCTAGTGTCTTGGATTAGTCTAGTGTGATTGTCTTCTCAAGATATCCCCTATAAACTAGAGATATACTTAGTCATTACATGAGCACTGATGATTTTCATTAGACCACTATTCTAAATAAGTTATAAGTGCATTTCTCATTATAATCTGACGCCAACATATTTCAAACACACAGAACTCTTGATTAAGAGGCAGGTACAGGGTTTGTTTGGAGGGTTGGAGTCAGACCCAAGTCTGAATCCAGGGCTCTCTGTACCTCTTTCTAGACCTTTGACCTTTGACACATTACCCCATCTTCCTAAGCATAACTGTGGTAAAATTGTCAGAAAGTTGGGGTCAGAATTAAACAAGCTAACACATAGAAAGCATTAGTACAGTGCCTGGGACTTAGTCAAAATTCTATCAGTGTAGTCATTGTTGTTATTTCACAAGGTTAATATCTAACATCTACCTCTATGTTTGCCATGGTATGTGGTTAGAAGCACCCATTTCTTTCACTGTGTGGAGTGTTACCTGTTGGATTCTTGGGATCTCTCCTGCTTTTCCCCCTGGCCCTGTCCATCAATTTTCCCACTTTATTTTCGTCTTCTTTCCTCCTCCCTGACCCTACGTTTTCCTCACTTCCCCCTTGTTTTCACCTCACCTCCTCCTCCTCACACACTCACTCTCACACAAACATCTGTTGTATCTATCCTGGCAATTTTCTGCTTCAATCTAACTAACTTCAGATATGACCTTAATGTTATAGCAATAGCAGTTAATTCAAATAGCCTACACTATGTACTTTTCATGTAACAACTCATTTAATTCTCACAATCCTAAGAGGAGCTACTACTCATATAACTGTCTTTACATATGGTAGCATGAAATACAGAGAGATTAAGTGACCTGTTCAGGGTTATATAACCAATGGATGGTGGAAATGGGATTCAAGCCCAGACAGTTTGGCTCTAGGACTTGAGTTCCAGGATCTGTGCTCTTAGTCACTAGAGGACACTGCCTCTGTGAAGCAAAGAGATTTAAGACTCTTGTGTTTTCACAGATAATCCAAACAATGAACAATGCATTTGTTGATAATTGAGTAAATTCTGAATATCCAAGGTTTCAGAGGTTGTGATACACTATGAGCTGAACCTTTGCTACTCTAGTTTTTTTTTTTTTTTTAAATCCTCACCTGAGGATGTTTATTGATTTGAGAGAAAGAGGAAGGGAGAGAGAGAGAGAGAGAGAGAGAGAGAGAGAGAGAGAGAGAGAGAGAGAGAGAGAGAGAGAGAAATATCAATGTGAGAGAGAAACATCGATCGGTTACCTCCCATATGTACACTGACCAGGGTTTTGAATGTACAGCTTGGTATGTGCCTTGAACAGGAATTGAACCTACAACCTTTTGGTGTATGGAACTAACTCAGCCACATGGCCAGAGCTGCTTCTCTAGGTTTTAACAGCAGGAAGGAAAGGGGCAAGGTAGAGTGATGCAGTACAGTGAAGTGTGGATAATGGTCTTAATGAGAATGAAAATAGGCCTAAGGTCCAAACCTCCCCAAACTGCACCCCTGAGCAGGCCCTAGGAAGTTGTTCACAGGCACCAGGAAGTTAAGGCTTCCACCTCTGAGGACTCTTTTGCTGTCACACCTTAAATGGACCTTGCCATTCCTTTTGTGGCTGAGGCAGGTTTTTCTGAGTTAGCTAAGGGGTCTTTTTGCCACCAACATTAATAGCTACTAGGTCTCAGTCAGTTTCCTCATCTGGAAAATGGGAATTTTCTTACCTACCTAGAAGGTAGAGTAACTGTGGACTTAAAGGAGACAGGGTGTAACTAATATAATATTGTATGTCAACTATAATTTAAAAATAAATTTAAAAAATAAAAAAGAAAGGGTGTATAAAGTACACAATACTACTCATGGCTCACAGTGGGCAATCTTCATAGGCTTTCAAAAGGATGGCTTGCACTTTCCAGTTTTGTTTTTTTTTAATGGTAACCCTATCCTTTACCTGACAACACCCTTACTTCCAATTCCTTGTGAAAATTCAGGTACCTGGGGAGAATTCCTTGCCCATCTGGGGCATACTCTTCTCTATCTTCATCAGCCCTCCAGGCTAGGAAGAGTAGCCTTTGACCTTTGTCTTTGGGAGCTTAATCCAAGTGTTTGCCCCACCCCCACCACCCCAATGGCAAATTGTGTGATCTTATTTAAGTCATTTCCCTTTGATGGGCTTTAGTTCTCCCTATATTTGATAAGAGGTTTGTATTTAGTTAATGGTTCACAACTTGGGGACCCTGGATGTTGTAGAAGGATCTATGTACACCTATCTTCACAGGATAACTCAAACATCTAGATGTCTGTGCTGAGACATTGCACATGTAATATTGAAAACTTATGTGCATCTTTAAACATGTTAGTTGTAGCTTTGGGGAATATACCCATTGTTTAGTTCTCTAAATTGATTCAAATTTCATCAGTTCTGTTTAGTGAGTTGTTTCTCGGTATAAAAGTCCTTAATTTATCTGTTGTTGGAACTTACCTCATTCATTCCCTAATTTCATTAACCTCAGGAATTGGAATTAGAAGGCAACAGTGATATTTTTTTCCATAGCAATTTGTTAACCCTTCAGTTATCTGACAGTCATGCAATAAAGAATTCAGGTTATCTGGTGAGAGGTTGGGGAACACCTCTTTTTACAGTGAAATAGTTCTAGAGAAAATGTTTCCTCACATAGGAGTGGGGTGTGGGATCTCAAGAACATTACTCTCTACTGTGCCTCAGCTCCTTTCTAAGCCCAGGTGTGTGTTTTTAATACTGTAGGTAGACCAAGGGTCAGCAAAGTATGGCCCACGGGTCATATCTGGCTAACCACCTGTATTTGTACACCTGTTTTGTGAGCTAAGAATGGGTTTTGCTTTTCTCAATGTTTGGAAAAAATAAAAAATATATACTATTTTGTGACACATGACAATATAAAATTAAAATTTCAGTGTCCACAAATAAAGTTTTACTGGAATACAGTCATATTCATTTACATATTATCCATGGCTACTTTTGTACCACAATAGTGGATCTAATTAATTGTGAAAGAACCTCTAAGGCCCGAAAACCTACTAGCTGACCCTTTACATGAAAATTTGTTGGCCCCTGAACTAGATCATCAGCCCTAGTGTTGCATGTTTGGGAAGAGATTCATGAAAACCCAAAATTCTGGCTACTTCTGGACCAGCAGAACAAATCTAGGGATATTAGCACTCCCTAACCCCCAGCCCATTCAAGCTCACCACACCCATAGCCCTACCCAACCATAGATTCAAACCTCAAACAGGTGGAAGGCATAAATCACTAAACATCCAACTCCTTCATATCCCTGGGTGACCAGTTGTTTTGAAGTGTTCTGGCTTGAGGCTCAGTGGCAGAGGGGAGGCCCCTCTGACCTGTGGAGCTTACCTCTGCCTTTGTTCCCAGGGACAGAAAAACCAAGGAGCCATACTGCTCTAAGTGTAACTTTCTGAACTCATTTGTATGAGGCAGCCTCCAAGAACAGATCTGAGTCATTCTGACAGCTCCCATGGACAAGAAGGACTTCCAGATGGAGACAGTTAATTTGCTGACCAATTTTTCTCCTTCCAAATCACATGTCTAAACCGGAAGTCATCCCTTGTGTGCAGGTATAAAATCCTCATTCTTTCAAGAAAAAAATAATTTTACTTCAGAAAGAAACTTTGAGGTTTAAAAAAATCAGAAAAGCTGCTTCCAAGAGCCAAAAAAATAATGCATTTTAAAAAGTGGTGACAACTTCCTCTGAAGGCTAGAGTTCAGGAGAATAGCAGGTGATGGTAAGCTATACACCTACTACCTGCTCATCCTACAGCTCCTTGCCTGTTTCCCTCTCCTCCCAGTTGCCTGTCTTGCCTTTACCTCTGGTTCCCCCCTTGGACTGGTATGATCCACTCTGCTTCTGGCCCTGTCCCAGTTCCCTTTTCTTCTCTCAATTCCATACCTTTCAGTTTGGCATCTCGTCTCATCCCCTGTGTTTTATCTTCCTCTCTTTTTATAGCCTACCCCTAATAGGTCCATAATATAAAATAAAAGGAAGACTTTTAATCACTTTAAATAGTATTTATGGCTTCAACTCTTAATTCTTAAAGCAGACGAGTGAAATGTTTTCTATTTGTCAAACTAAACGAAATTGCTTTTTGCTCATTGGTGTGCATTGGTAACAATTCTGGGCACCATGTTAGGCACTTAAGATGTTATTAACTCATGTAATACATGATGAAATAGGCACTGTTATTATCCTCATTTCAAAGGTAAGAAAATGGGGCACATATATTAAATGTTTTGTCCAAGGTCCTCCAGCCCATAACTGTTAGAGGTTGAATCTCAGAGAGTCTGGTTCCCAAGTACACATCCTTAACCAGAAACTTAACTAATGGCCTGCTGTTTGATGACCCTCAGCTGAGAAAAGTCACAAAAGCTCCCCCATTTATTATTCAGGCTTCCTTGCAGGATTTCACACTTTGAGTATGCACCTCTCCCATGGATATAAGGCATTCTTTTTATTTTTCAAAAAATATATAAAGAGATGGAGAGAAAATTTGAAATCCTCCCACTCTAACTAAAAGGTGTCAATTTTATTCTTATATTCTACCTCTACATGTTCACACTAACCTCAAGTAGAAGTATTTCTCTCTCTCTCTTTTTTTTTTGTTAATATGTTTTCATTAATTTCAGAGAGAGAAAGGGAGAGGGAGAGGATAGAAACCTCAATGATGAGAGAGAATCATCGATCCGCTGCCTCCTACACGCCCCATACTGGGGATCGAGTCCCCAAACCAGGTATGTGCCCTGACAGGAATGGAACCATAACCTCCTGGTCAGGGGTCCCCAAACTTTTTAAACAGGGGGCCAGTTCACTGTCCCTCAGACCGTTGGAGGGCCAGACTATAGTTTAAAAAAAAAACTATCAACAAATTCCTATGCGCACTGCGGGCCGGGGATGAGTCAGCTGCTAAGTAGGACAGGCAGCGGCACCCGGTGGGCCAGATAAATGTCCTCGGTGGGCCGCATGTGGCCTGCGGGCTGTAGTTTGAGGACCCCTGCTCCTGGTTCATGGGTCGACATTCAACCACTGAGCCACACCAGAAGAGCCCAGATTTTGTTGTTGTTTTTAATCCTCACCTGAAGATATTTTTTCCATTGATTTTCAGAGAGTGGAAAGGAGGGGTAGAGACAAAAAGAAACATTGATGTGAGAGAGACATCAGGTTGCCTCCCACAAGCACCCAACCTGCAACTGAGGTACTTGCCCTGACTGGAATCGAACCCGCAACCCTTCAGTCCACAGGCCGACACTCTAACCATTGAGCAAAACCAGCCAGTGCAAGATCTGTCTGATTTTAAAGCTTGTTCTTAGAAATCAAATTGCTATATTGATGACCTTTAAATTTTACCATGTAGATGAACACTATTGGCACTGCTCCCTCTCCATGGATCCAGTGACTAAAGTTTCTGCAAGCACAAACTCGACCCCTCATTTTCTGTCCTATTCCAGTAGGCCAGTGGTTCTCAACCTTCCTAATGCCGCAACCCTTTAATACAGTTCCTCATGTTGTGGTGACCCCAACCATAAAATTATTTTCGTTGCTACTTCATAACTGTAATTTTGCTACTGTTATGAATCGTAATGTAAATATCTGTGTTTTCCGATGGTCTTAGCCAGGGGTGGGCAAACTTTTTGACTCGAGGGCCACAATGGGTTCTTAAACTGGACCGGAGGGCCGGAACAAAAGCATGGATGGAGTGTTTGTGTGAACTAATATAAATTCAAAGTAAAGGAGCGGAGGGGAGAGCAAGAGAACCGGATAGAACAGCCGGATCCGGCCCGCGGGCCGTAGTTTGCCCACGGCTGTTAGGCTCTACAGCAGCGGTTCTCAACCTGTGGGTCGTGACCCACAGGTTGAGAACCGCTAGCAGGGTCGCATTAGGAAGGTTGAGAACCACTGCTGTAGGCCATCTGATTTAGAGGAGTGAGGAACTTGCCCCAAACCAGAGTTTTCTTAATTCTTTTAGTACCTCTTTTTCTTATTTTCTAAAAGCTACTAAAGTCAATTTTCTCTGAGGATGATTTTGTTGTTTTTCCTTTTGAGAATTGTTAAAAAGATTTCTTTCCTGGTTTGAAGTTCTGCTTGGCAATCTTGATTTTGGTTTTAATTAAGGAAGGAATTTGTCAAATTATGAAAGTAAATATAATGATAATGAGGAAAATTTGAAAAAGAAGGCAAAGAAAAACGACATGGGGTATCCTATTACCCTGGTATAATTGCTGTCATAATTTGGCAGAAGAACATAAAAAAGGGGCCTAAGCTCTGAAGTCAGACTGAATATGTTTAGATGCCCAGCTTATTAGTTGTGTTAATTAACCTTTCTCACCTTCTAAATGTGTTCTGATCCCAATTTCCAAAGTGTGTTTGTGGGGGTTGGGATTCCTCTCACACCACTCAATTCTCCAACACCAGCTGGGTAACCAACAATTCAACTCAATTCTGACACTATCCAGAGATAGCATTAGATCCCACAGGTTAAGGGCTTAGTCCATCAAGTCTGCCATTCCCACCCCCCATTTCAAATGTGAATCATGAGCTCAGGTTGTCACCTGTGCTTCTGAATGATCAGATATATAAAGGAGGTTCCCACGATCCCCTCCTTGGATTTGATTAATTTATAGATCATCCCACAGAACTCAAGAAACATTTTACTTACTAAATTATCAGTTTATTATAAAACTAGAGACCCGATGCATGAAATTCATGCAAGAGTAGGCCTTCCTTCCCCCGGCTGCTGGCACTGGCTTCCCTCTGGCACTCGGGACCTGAACTTCCCTCCGGGACCCCAGCTTCCCTCGCAGCCCAGCTTTGTCCAGAAGGTCGTCCGGAAGGATGTCTGGTCTAATTAGCATATTATGCTTTTATTATATTATAAAATAATGTAATTCAGGAACAGTCAAATGAAAGAAATGCATAGGGCAGGGTATGGGGTAGGAGTGCAGAACTTTCATGACTTCCCTGAGTGCGTCACTCTCCACAAATCTCCACATTTTCAGTGGCCCAGAAGCTCTCCAAACCTGGTCCTTTTAGGTATTTATGAAAGCTTTATTTTAGAGGCATGATTGATTAAATCATTGATCATTGGCAAATGATTCAACTTCCAGCCCCTCTCCCCTCCCCAGAGGTGAGGGAAGTTGGATTGAAAGTTCCAACCCTGTGATCACATGGATGATTCTTCTGGCAATAAGCCCCATCCATTGGTGGAGGTAAAAAAAAAAAAATCACCTAATTAATACAACAAGGATACTTTTATCATTCTTATCACTTCAGAAATTCCAATGGTTTTTAGGAGCTTGATGCCAGAAACAGAAAAAACAACTATATAGTTCTCATCATAAATCACAATATCACACCTTTATTTTCCATATCTGAAAAATAGGGATTACGTAAGGTCAGTGTGAGGATCCAATGAGGTGTAAAATGCTTATCTCTGCATCTTGTATACACATCATTTGTCAAATGAATAGTTTATTTCTCTCCAGTCTATTTCTTTAAGCAAATCCTGAATAATTATAATAATATATGTAATTCCTTATATTATGTTTCTTTTATTCATTTCTTTTTAAATTACAGTTTACAGTCAATATTATTTTGTATTAGTTTTAGGTGTACAGCACAGTGATCTGACAATAGTACACTTCACAAAATATTCTCCCTGATATTTCTAGTACCAACCTGGCATCACTCATAGTTATTACAATACTGTTGACTATATTTCCTATGCTATACTTTACATACCAATGACTGTTTAACTAACAATGTGTATTTCTTAATCTCCTTACCTTTTTCACTCAGTCTCACAATCCACCCCCCACCCATTGGCAATTATCAGTCAGTTCTCTGTATCTATGAGTCTTGTTTGAATTTAGTTTGTTTTTTAAATTCCACCTATAAATGAAATCATATGGTATTTGTTTTTCTCTGACTGACTGATGTATTTTACTTAGCATAATACCCCTAGGTCCATCTATGCTGTCACGAATTATAATATTTTATTCTTTATTATGGCTGATAGCATTGTATATATGTATCACCACTTTTTTTTATTTGCACATCTATTGATGGGCAATTGGGTTGCTTCCATATCTCAACTATGGTAAATAATGCTGCAATGAACACAGGGGTGTATATATTCTTTTCAATTCGTGATTTGGGTTTCTTCAGATATATACCCATAAGTGGAATGGCTGGGTCATAAGGAAGTTGCATTTTTAATTAATTTGAGGACCCTCCATACTGTTTTATACAGTGTCTGCATCAATCTTTATTCCCTTTGAGGGTTCCCTTTTCTTCACATCCTAGCCAACACTAGTTGCTTGTTTGATTTATTGATAATATGCATTCTTCCAGGTGTGAAGTGATATCTCATTGTGGTTTTAACTTGCATTTCTCTGAAGATTAGTGATATTGAGCATCTTTTCATATGACTGTAGGTCATCTGTATGTTCACTTTGGAGAAGGGTCTATTCAGGTCCTTTGCCTATTTTTAATTGGATTATTTGTTTTCTTGATGTTGAATTTTGTAAGTTCTTTATAAATGTTAGATATTTACCCCGTACCAGATGTATTATTGGTGAATATCTTCTCCCACTCATTAGGATGTCTTTTCATTTTGTTGATGATTTCCTTTGTTGTGCAAAACTATATAGTTTGATATAGTCCCGTTTGTTTATTTTTTCTTTTGTTTCCCTTGTCCGAAGAGATATGTCAGAAAAAATATTGCTAAAAGGAATGTCAAATTTTACAGCTTGTTTTATTCTAGGACATATATGATTTCCAGTGTTTCTAAGTTTTTAATCTATTTTTAGTTTACTTTTGAATATGGTGAACAAAGGTGGTCTAGGTATATTTTTTGCATGTATTTGTCCATTTTTCCTAATAGCTTTTATTGAATAGACTGTCTTTATCTAATTGTATGATCTTGTCTCCTTTGTCAAATATTAATTGCCCATATAGGCTGTGGTTTATTTCTAGGCTCTCTATTCTGTCCTATTGATTTATATGTCTGTTTTTATGCCAGTACCATGTCCTTTTGATTACTATAGTCTTGTAGTATAGTTTGATATGAGTTATTGTGATTTCTCCAACTTTGTTTTTTTTTCCTCAAAACTGCAAATTCCATATAAAAATTTGAATTATTTTTTCTAGTTCCGTGAAATACACCATTAGTATTTTTTTTATTGTTTAAAGTATTACAAATAGTAGTACATATGTCTTTTTTTCCTCCCATTGACCTTCCCCCGGCCTCCCCTACCCACCGACATATGCACTCACCCCACCCCACCCCAGGGTCTTGCATCCATTGGTTATGCTTATATGCATGCATACAAGTCCTTTGGTTAATCTATTACCTCCCCCTCCCCCGAGCCTTCCCACTGTAATTAGACAGTCTGTTCCATGCTTCTCTGCCTCTGTATCTATCTTTTTGTTCATCAGGTTATAATGTTCTTTATTATCCATAAATGAGTGATATCATGTGGAATTTTTCTTTCACTGATTGGCTTATTTCACTTAGCATAATGCTCTCCAGTTCCATCCATGCTGCTACAAATTGTAAGAATTCCTTCTTTTTTATAGCAGAGTAGTATTCCATTGTGTAGATGTACCACAGTTTTATAATCCACTCATCTGCTGATGGGCATTTAGGCTGTTTCCAAATTTTAGCTATTGTAAATTGTGCTGCTATGAACATAGGGGTGCATATATCCTTTCTGATTGGTGTTTCTGTTTTCTTGGGATATATTCCTAGAAGTGATATTAATGGGTCAAATGGCAGTTCCATTTTTAAATTTTTGAGGAAACGCCATACTGTTTTCCACAATGGCTGCACCACTCTGCATTCCCACCAAAAGTGAAGGAGTTCCTTTTTATCCCCATCCTCTCCAGCACTTGTCGTTTGTTGATTTGTTAATGATAGTCATTCTGACAGGTGTGAGGTGGTACCTCATTGTTGTTTTGATTTGCATCTCTTGGATGATTAGTGACTTTGAGCATGTTTTCATATGTCTCTTGGCTTTCTGAATGTCCTCTTTCTAGAAGTATCTATTTAGATCCTTTGCCCATTTTTTGATTGGATTGTTTATCTTCCTTTTGTTAAGTTGTATGAGTTCCCAGTAGATGTTGGAGATTAAACCCTTATCTGAGATAACATTGGCAAATATGTTCTCCCATGCAGTGGGCTTTCTTGTTGTTTGGTTGATGGTTTCTTTTGCTGTGCAGAAGCTTTTTATTTTGATGTAGTACCATTTGTTTATTTTCCCCTTAGTCTCTCTTGCCCTAGGATCTGTGTCTCTAAAGATATTGCTACGACATATGTCTGCAATTTTGCTGCCTATGGAGTCTTGTAAGATTTTTATGGTTTCCCATCTTACATTCAAGTCTTTTAGCCATTTTGAGTTTGCTTTTGGGTATGGTGTAAGTCGGTGATCTAGTTTCATTTTTTTGCATGTATCTGACCAAATTTCCCAGCACCATTTATTAAAGAGACTGATTTTACTCCATGGTATGCTCTTGCCTCCTTTGTCAAATATTAATAGAGTATAATGGCTTGGGTCAATTTCTGGGTTCTCTATTCTGTTCTATTGGTCTACACTGAGTGGCCAGATTATTATGATCTCTGAACGCATAATAATCTGGCCACTCAGTGTGTGTGGCCCGGTGCAAGAAATTCGTGCACGGCAGGGGGGGGGGTGTCCCTCAGCCCAACCAGCATGCTGTTCAATCTGGGACCCCTTAAGGGATGTCCAACTGCCCGTTTAGGCCCGACCTACCGGGATCGGGCTTAAACGGGCAGTCGGACATCCCTCTCACAATCCAGGAGAGCTGCCTCCCAACAGCTCACCTGCCTGCCTTCCTGATTGCCCCTAACCGCTTCTACCTGCCAGCCTGATCACCTCCTAACTGCCCACCCCTGCAGGCCTGGTCACCCCTAACTGCCCTCCCCTGCTGGCCTGGTCACCCCTAACTGCCCTTCCCTGCAGGCCCGGTCACCCGCAACTTCCCTCCTCTGCTGGCCTGGTCTCCCCCAACTGCTCTCCCTTGTAGGCCTGGGTCCCCCGCAACTGCCCTTCCCTGCAGGCCCAGTCGCCCCCAACTTCCCTCCTCTGCTGGCCTGGTCACCCCTAACTGCCCTCCCCTGCAGGCTTGGTCACCCCCAACTGCCCTCCCTTGCAGGCATGGTCCCTCCCAACTGCCTTCCCCTGCTGGCCTGATCACCCACAACTGCCCTCCCTTGCAGGCCTGGTCTCTCCCAAATGCCCTCCCCTGCTGGCCATCTTGTGGCAGCCATCGTGTGTCCACATGGGAGCAGCCATCTTTGGCCACATGGGGGCAACCATCTTGTGGGTTGGAGTGACGGTCAATTTGCATATTACTCTTTTATTAGATAGGATAGAGGCCTGGTGCACAGGTGGGGACCAGCTGGTTTGCCCTGAAGGGTGTCCTGGATCAGGGTGGGGGTTCCTTTGGGGTGTGGGGCAGCCTGGGCGAGGGGCCTGTGGTGGTTTGCAGGCCGGCCACGCCCCTGGGCGACCCAAGCGGAGGCCCTGGGATCTGGGATTTATTTATCTTCTATAATTGAAACTTTGTAGCCTTGAGCGGAGCCAAGCCTCCTGCTCGCTCCGTGGCCACAGCCATTTTTGTTGGGATCTATTTATCTTTTATAATTGAAACTTTGTAGCCTTCAGCAGAGGCCAGGGCAGGCCAGGAACTTGGCTTCCTCCATTGCCGGGGGCAACTCAAGCCTTCTGCTCTCTCCAGCTCTGTGGCTGCCACCATTTTTGTTGGAATTTCTTTATCTTCTGTAATTGAAACTTTGTAGCCTTGAGTAGAGGCCTGGGCCAGCCAATGTGTGTGGAAAGCTTGGCTTCCTTCATTTCCGGGGAAACCAAAGCCTCCTGCTCTCTCTGTGGCTGCAGCCATCTTGGTTGGGTTAATTTGCATACTTGCTCCTGATTGGTTGGTGGGTGTGGCTTGTGGGCGTGGCTTGTGGGTGTAGTAGAGTGATGGTTAATTTGCATATTACTCTTTTATTAGATAGGATGTATATATATATATATATTAGAGGCCCAGTGCATGAATTCATGCATGGGTGGGGTCCAGCCAGCCTGGCTATGGGGAGGGGACATGGGCGGTTGGCCGGCCTGCTTGCTGGTCGAACTCCTGGTCAAGGGGACAATTTGCATATTAGCCTTTTATTATATAGGATACTAGAAGCCTGGTGCACAAAATTCGTGCATGGGGGAGGGGCGGTGTGTGTCCCGCAGCCAAGCCTGCACCCTCTCCAATCTGGGACATCCCTCTCACAATCCAGGACTGCTGGCTCCAAACTGCTTGCCTGCCTGCCTGCCTGCTTGCCCCTAACCGCTTCTGCCTGCCAGCCTGATCACCCCCTAACCACTCCCCTGCCAGCCTGATCGATGCCTAACTGCTGCCCTGCCTGCCCGATTGCCCCCAACTGCCCTCCCCTTCAGGCCTGGTCACCCCTAACTGCCCTCCTCTGCTGGCCTGGTTGCCCTTAACTGCTCTCCCCTGCTGGACTGGTTCCCCCCAACTGCCCTCCCCTGAAGGCCTGGCACCCCCCAATTGCCATTCCCTTCATGCCTGGTTGCCCCTAACTGCCCTCCCTGCAGGCCTGGGTCCCCCCCAACTGTCCTCCCCTGCAGGCCTGGTTGCCCCCAACTGCCCTCCTCTGCCAGCCTGGTCACCCCTAACTGTCTTCCCCTGCAGGCCTGATCACCCCCAACTGCCCTCCCTTGCAGGCGTGGTCCCTCCCACCTGCCCTCCCCTGCTGGTCTGATCGCCCACAACTGCCCTCCCCTACCAACCATCTTGTGGTGGCCATCTTGTGTCCACATGGGGGTGGCCATCTTGTGTGTTGGAGTGATGGTTAATTTGCATATTACTCCTTTATTAGATAGGATACACTGAGTGGCCAGATTATTATGCGTTCGGAGATCATAATAATCTGGCCACTCAGTGTATATGTCTGTTCTTGTGCCAATACCAGGCACTTTTGAGAACCATGGCTTGGTAATATAGCTTGATGTCTTGTATTGTGATACCTCCAACTTTGTTCTTCTTTCTCAGGATAGCTGTGGCTATTTGGGGTCTTTTTTAATTCCAGATGAATTTTTGTAGAGTTTGTTCTAGATCTTTGAAATATGCCACTGGTATTTTAATAGGTATTGCATAGAATCTATAGATTGCTTTAAGTAGTATGGACATTTTAATGATGTTGATTCTACAAATCCATGAACATGGGATGTTCTTCCATTTGTTTATGTCTTCCTCTGTCTCTTTTTTCAATGTCCTGTAGTTTTCCAGTCCAGGCCTTTCACCTCCGTAGTTAAGTTTATTCTTAGGTATCTTAATGTTTTTGGTGCAATGGTAAATGGGATTGTTTTTTCAGTTCTCTTTCTGTGATTTCATTATTGGTGTATAAAAAGCCATAGATTTCTGGGTGTTAATTTTGTATCCTGCTACATTGCCAAATTTATTTATTAGGTCTAGTAGTTTTTTGATGGAGTTTTTGTGGTTTTCTATGTATAGTATCATGTCATCTGTGAATAAGGACAGTTTTACTTCTTCTTTTCCAATTTGGATGCCTTTTATTTGTTCTTCTTGTCTGATTGCTATGGCTAGTACTTCTAGTACTATGTCAAAGAGGAGTGGTGAAAGTGTGCATCCTTGTCTTGTTCCTGTTCTTAGGGGAAATGAGTTTAGTTTTTGCCCATTGAGTATGATGTTGGCTGTAGGTTTGTCATATAGGGCTTTTATTATGTTGAGGTATGATCCTTCTATTCCCACCTTGTTGAGAATTTTTATCAAGAAAGGGTGTTGGATTTTGTCAAATGCTTTTTCTGCATTGATTGGTATGATTATGTGATTTTTATCTCTCAGTTTGTTTATGTGATGTATCACATTTATTGACTTGCGGATATGGTACCATCCTTGCATCCCCAGAATAAATCCCACTTGGTCATGGTGTATGATCTTTCTAATGTATTGCTGAATCCGATTTGCTAGAATTTTGTTGAGGATTTTAGCATCTATGTTCATCAAGGATATTGGCCTGTAGTTCTCTTTTTTGTGGTGTCTTTATCTGGTTTTGGGGTTAGGGTAATGTTGGCTTCATAGAAAGAGCTTGGAAGTGTGCCTTCCTATTGAATTTTTTAAAATAGTCTGAGGAAGATAGGTTTTATTTCTTCTTTGAATGCTTGGTAGAACTCCCCTGTAAAGCCGACAGACCAGGGCTTTTGTTTGCTGGAAGATTTTTGATCACTGTTTCAATTTCTTTGGTAGTTATTGGCCTATTCAGGTTTTTTTATTCTTCTTGGTTGAGTTTTGGGAACTTGCATTTTTCTAAGAATATGTCCATGTCATATAGGTTGTCCATTTTGTTGGAATAGAGATGTTTATAGTATTTTTTCATAATCATTTGTATTTCTGTGGGATTGGTTGTTGCTTCACCTCTATCATTTCTGATTTTTTTATTTGGGTTCTCTCTCTTTGCTTCTTGGTGAGCCTGGATAGAGGTTCATCACCTTGTTTATCCTTTCAAAGAACCAGCTTTTGTTTTTTTTTATCTTTTGTATTTTTTTTTTTTTTTTGGTCTCTATGTCGTTTATCTCTGCTACAATCTTTGTTATTTCCTTTCCTCTGCTTACTCTAGGCTTTTCTTGTTGCTCTCTTTCTAACTCTTTGAGTTGTAGGGTTAGATAATTTATTACCATTGTTTCTTGTTTTTCGAGGTAGGCCAGTGGAACTATGAACTTCCCTCTCAAGACTGCCTTCACTGTGTCCCATAGATTTTGGATTATTGTGTTTTCATTGTCATTTGTTGCCATGATGCTTTTTATTTCTTCTTTGATCTCTCTGGTAAGCCAGTCATTGTTTATTAGCATGCTATTTAGCCTCCTAGTGTTGATTTTTTTATTGTAGTTGATTTCTTGTTTTATGCCATTGTGATCTGAGAAGATGCTTGATATGATTTCTATCTTCTTGAATTTGAAGAGACTTTGCCTGTGTCCCAACATATGGTCTATCTTTGAAAATTACCCACGTGCACTTGAGAAGAATGTGTATTCTGTGGCTTTGCAGTAAAATGTTCTGAAGATGTCAATTAATTCCATCTTATCTAGTGTGTCATTTAGGATTGCTAATTCTTTGCTGATTTTTTGTTGAGAGGATTTGTCCAGTGGTGTTAGTGGGGTATTAAGTCTCCTACTATGAATGTATTGGTGTCAATCTCTCCTTTATATTCTCCGGAAGTTTTTTATATATTTGGGTGCTCCTGTATTGGGTGTGTACATGTTTACCAGAGTTATATCTTCTTGTTGGATTGCTCCCTTTAGTATTATGAAGTGGCCTTCCTTATCTCTTGTTATATCCTTCACTTTGAGATATAATTTGTCAGATATAAGTATTGCTACCCCAGATTTTTTTCATTTCCATTTGCCTGAAATACCTTTTTCCATCCCTTCACCATCAGTCTGTGTGAGTCCTTTGTTCTGAGGTGGGTTTCCTGTAGACAGCAGATATTTGGGTCATGTGTTCTTATTCACTCAGCTACCCTATATCTTTTGATTGGGGTTTTAATCCATTTACATTTAAAGTTATTATTGATAGGTACTTGTTTGTCACCATTTTTACTTTTTATACCTGTGTCTCTTCTTTGCTTCCTATTTCTTCTTTTTACAGCAGACACTTTAGCATTACTTGCATTGCTGATTTGGTGGTGATAAACTCCCTTAGTCCTTTTTTGTCTGTGAAGCTCCTGATTTCACCCTCAATTTTGATTGATAGCCTTGCTGGATACAGTATTCTTGGCTTCAGACCCTTCCTTTGCATGACTTTGTATATTTCATTCCAATCCCCTCTGGCCTGATGTGTTTCTATTGAGAAATCAGTCACTAGTCTGATGGGGGATCCTTGGTAGGTAACTATCTGTCTCTCTCTGGCCGCTTTTAAGATTCTTACTTTCCAGTTGGTGTTTGCCAATTTAATTATAATGTGCCTTGGCATCGGTCTTTTGAGGTTCATTTTGTTTGGGACTCTGTGAGCTTCTTGGACTTGTGTGAGTTTTTTCTTCCCTAAATCAGGGAAGTTTTCTGTCCTTATTTCTTCAAACAGGTTTTCTATTACTTGCTCAGTTTCATCTCCTTCTGGCACCCCTATTATACGGATGTTGTTTTGTTTCATGTTGTCCCAAAGTTCCCTTAGGCTCTCCTCTTGTTTTTTAAGCTGTTTTTCTAGAAGCTGCTCTATTTGGGTATTTTTTCTTACCTTGTCTTCCAGCTCACTGATTCAGTTTTCCCCTTCTTCTAGTCTACTGTTGATGCTTTCTATTGAGTTCTTTATTGCAGTGATGTCATTTTTCATTTATTCTTGGTTCTTCTTAATTTCCTCTTGGTTCTTACACATATTGTTGAATTTGTCTTCCACCTTTTAGCTACCTTATGACTATTTATCTGAATTCTTTCTCTGACAGGTTGCTTGCCTCAATTTTGTTTACTTCCTTTTCTGGTGATGCTTCCTTTTCTTTCATATGTGGGCTGTTTCTTTGTCTCCTCGTGATCCTCCTCTCTGGGTGTCTGGTTATATAGCTCTCTCTCTCCTGCGTTGAGTTAGAGGCAAAAAAATACAACACAACAGGGCACAACACACAAGGCACTGAACACAAATGTATTAACAATACTAATAACCCCAAATAAAGATGACCACCAGAGAAAAGAGAATTAGGGGATAAAAAAAAGAGTGCAAAAATGATATTGAGAAAAGGAAAAAAAGTAAGAGAGAAAAGAAAGAGAATTAAAAAGAAGGGGGTAAATGCTATTTAAAATGGGAGAAAACTCCAAATAGAACAACAACTAACCAAAAAAAAAATGCAAAAAACTAACAACCAGATATGAATGCAACCTACAAACAACAACTAATAAGAGAGTAGAGGAAAAAAAGAAACAAAAGAGAAAAAATCACACAAACAAACAAATAAAAAACCAATATAATCAACAATCAAACTATCAACAACAATAGGACAGAAAGAAAGAAAGTCAAAACAAAGCAAAATAAAACAAAAAACATAAATTAAAAAATAACCAAAAAAAAGGAAGAGAAGAAAAAAATTTGGATAGCAAAGAAAGGGAAGAGAGAAGTGTGTATGGACTTGGAGCAACTGAGTAGAAATTAGATATATAAGTAGGATGAATTTTTAACAGGGTGTTAAAAGAAGGAATAGCGAAAATCTAAAGCATGAATAGGGTAAGAGAAACAGGACAACAAAAGGGGTAAAGTGAGGAAGAGAGTGTTGGCATAAAGGTAAAGTTGAGATAGAGTAAAATGATGCTAAAGGAAAAATGAAAATAGAATGTAGAACACTAATCACAAAATAAAATAAAATAAAATAAAATAAAGAGAAAATAAAATGAAACTTTTTTAAAAAGGTAAAATAGTAGTAGTAATAATAATGATTAAAAATAAAAATATACTAATTAAAATGGTAAAATCAAGTGAGAAAAAAAGAAAAAATTAGTGTCTTAAGTAATAGATAAAAAATAAAAATGTGCAGTAGTGAAAGTCATTCACTTTCTATACTCTTCTGTTAGGCACTCCTGTTTCCTATCAGGTAGCCAGGACAGTATTGAAGTTCCCTGCATTCCAAGGCTCCTCTGTGTTGTAAGCCACAATCTTGTTTTCTAGCAGGCAGTATTTCTTTGTTACTCAGCCTGCCTGTGGTTGTATTTACACAAGAGTCATTTTGTGTGGAGAAACCAAAATGGCAGCATAGGTAAGCACCTAAACTGCTGCCTCGCACAACAATTTCAAAAATACAACTAAAAGACAGAATGGACACCATCCAGAACCACAGGAAAGCTGGCTGAGTGAAAATTCTACAACTAGAAGGAAAGAGAAAAGCTCACAGAGAATTGGAGGTACGGCAAAGGGGCTTTGTGCGCGCAGAGAGGAAGGGCGGCTGAGAGCCTGGCTGACTTTCTCTGGCGGAAGGGGGAAGGAAGCCCCCGACCGCACTGAACCCCAGTTCTGACTGCACTGAACCCTAGTTCTGGGCGAGCCCCTGGGGACCCACGCTCTTACGGGGGGAGTCTGGACTCTCGGGCGGAGACTCAGGAGCTGGGGAAGGCAGAGGTCTGAAGGCATGCGCGTGCCAGTGCGCACAAAGGCTGCGGAGGTTGCCATAGGCTTTCCCTAGTGGAAGGGAGTCGGAGGCTCATGACTGCACTGAGCCCCAGTTCTGACTGCACTGGGCCCCAGTTCCAGGCAAGCCCCTGGGGACCCATGCTCTTGTTGGGGGAATCTGGACTCTCGGGCGGAGACTCGGGAACCGGGGAAAGCGGAGGTCTGAAGGTGCGCGCATGCCAGTGCGAACAAAGGCAGCGGAAGTTGCCACAGGCTTTCCCTAGTGGAAGGGAGTCGGAGTCTCCTGAGTGCACTGGGCCCCAGTTCTGACTGCACTGAACCCCGGTTCCAGGCGAACCCCTGGGGACCCACGCTCTTGTGGGGGGAGTCTGGACTCTCGGGCGGAGACTCGGGAGCCGGGAAGGCAGAGGTCTGAAGGTGCTCACGTGCGCGCAAGGGCAAGGCTGATGGGAAGCCAAGACTGTCTGCTCCGCCCTGAGACTCCACCCCATCCAAGCTGAGCACAGAGGCTATTGCAATTAGGCAAGGCTAATCCTATAAGGCTGTCTCCAGCACCAAACTTCTCCCAGCATAGACACAGTTGATCCTTACAGCCAACTGGCCTGAAGTTCAATTTCACCCAGTGATACCAACAACAATCAAGACTTAATTACAACAAGGCTGTACACACAGTCCACAAAGGGGTGCACCAAGAGTGTCCACCTCAGGTTAACTGGGGAGGCCGACCCACTGGGCCATATAGGAAACCTAGCACACAAATCTACCCTACCAACTCAGGGAAGCAGTGAAAATGTGGCGTCAAAGAAACAGATCACAAATGAAAGTAATGGAGGAAAACAAATGACTGGATATGGAATTCAAAACCACCGTTATAAGGCTCTTCAAGAATATCCTAGAAAAGGCGATAAATATAATGAGACCCTCGAAGATATGAAAAAGGACCAACTAGAAATTAAACATACACTGACTGAAATAAACAATATTATACAGAGACCCAACAACAGACTAGAGGAACACAAGAATCAAGTCAAAGAATTGAAATACAAAGAAGCAAAAAACAACCGAAAAAGCAAAAAGAAAAAAAAAATCCAAAAAGTTGAAGATAGTGTAAGAAGACTCTGGAACAACTTCAAGCTTACCAACATCAGAATTATGGAGGTGCCAGAAGAAGAGAGAGAGCAAGATACTGAAAACCTATTTGAAGAAATAATGACCGAAAACTTCCCCCACCTGGTGAAAGAAATAGACTTACAAGTCCAGGAAGCACACAGAACCCCAAACAAAAGGAATCCAAAGAGGACCACACCAAGACACATCATAATTAAAATGCCAAGAGCAAAAGACAAAGAGAGAATATTAAAAGCAGCAAGAGAAAAACAGTTAATTACCTACAAGGGAGCACCCATACGACTGTCAGCTGATTTCTCAACAGAAACTATGCAGGCCAGACGGGAGTGGCAAGAAATTTTCAAAGTGATGAATAGCAAGAACCTACAACCAAGATTACTCTACCCAGCAAAGCTATCATTCAGAATTGAAGGGCAGATAAAGAGCTTCACAGATAAGAAAAAGCTAAAGGAGTTCATCACCACCAAACCAGTATTATATGAAATGCTGAAAGGTATTCTTTAAGAAGAGGAAGAAGAAAAAAGTAAAGATAAAAATTATGAACAACAAATACATATCTATCAACAAGTGAACCTAAAAATCAAGTGAATTAAAAACTTGAGGAACAGAATAATCTGGTGAATATAATAGAATCAGGGGCATAGAAAGGGATTGGACTGATAATTCTCAGGTGGAAAGGGGTATGGGGGGGGTTCAGGAAGAGACTGGACAAAAATCATACACCTATGGATGAGAACAGTGGGAGGGGAGGTAAGGGCAGAAGGTGGGGTGGGAACCGGGTGGAGGTGAGCTATGGGGGGAAAAAGGAGAAACAATTGTAATAATCTGAATAAAGATTTATTAAAAAAAAAAAAAGTCATTTTGTGATTCAACCCCTGGGTGGCAGTGTTTCTGTATTGACATCCGGGGCTATAAGTCCTATCTACCCAGTATATAGAGTTTGTTTTCCCTGCTGCACTTAATACTGGTTTGTGGGTATGGACTGCCCCAGAGCTGGTTTTCTGATCATTTCTCCCGGCTCTGATCCCCAGGTTCCACAAAAACATCTTTCCCCTGCAGTCTCTGAGAGTGTTTTTAATTGGGTGATCCTATGTACTGTGCTTAGTAATCAAAAGCAAGGATTTAAAGAGAAAAAAGAGCCAGTGTAAGTGTGCAAACTCGCGACACCACCGCCACACCCCCTCCGGCACTGTGCGCGACTCTGCTCAAGTCTCTGTGCACGTCTCTTTCCCCTGGCACAGTGCAGCCGGTTTACTGGTAAAGCTTCAGGCTGCCTTTTTGTGCCCAGCTATGGGTTGATTTCTAGAGTTCCCTTCTGACAGCAGCCCTGTGGACCCATTCCACATTCGCGGACTACGCTAGCCCCAACGTCCACGGATTTTGTGGGGCGCAGACTTCCTCTGAACCTTTAGATCCCACTGTGTGCGTTTCTACCTTCAGCCTGGATCACAGACCTCACCTTTCCCTGGGCGAAATCTGACCTTTCTGTGAGAAGTTGCAGAGCTCGTCTGAGTCAATGTATTCGCACTGCTTGAGACCCGGTGTTTGTGGGTTAACAGCTGGTCCCTGGGTGTTGGGGTTGTAGGGTCCCGGGAGGTATCTGATTCTTCCCGACTGAAGGTAAGGCTAGGCTTCTGATCACAGCCACTCTCCCCTTCAAGATGGCATGGTCTCTGCGGCAGAGCCAGTCACTCCAGGAGAGATTTCAGCAGCAGTGGAGGCTGCCCGGTCAGGGGACCCCGGTCCGGCAGTCCCCAACAGTCCCTTGGAATATAGTTGTCCCTCACTCACAAATAGACACTCCCCATACATCCACACACTCTCCTTTCATTCTCTCACTCACACATTATCTTGCAGCCTGCCTTCCTGTTGGCAGCCATCTTCAATCTCTACACCATTAGTATTTTCATAGGAATTGTATTGAATATATATATATATATATATTATATATATATATTGCTTTGGTAGTTTTAATGATGGAGATTTTAATGATGTTAATTATTCTTATTCATGGGCATGGTATATACTTCCATTTATTTGTATCTCCACTTTCTTTCTTCAGTGTCATAATTTTCTGAGTACATACAGGTCTTTTACTTCCTTGATTAAATTTATTCCCAACTATTTTTTATGTGATTGTAAATGGAATTTTTTTTAGTTTCCCTTGTTGATAGTTCATTGTTGGTGTATAAAATTGCAACTGTGTCTTTATCTAGGAATCCAAGATGGCAGCACAGTAAGTGGAAGATAGATTCACCTCCTCCCAGGACCAAACTAGAATTACAACCAAATTATAGAACAATCATCCTGAATAACAAACTGAAGACTACCTCAAGAGCAGTTTTATAACCAAGGATTTACAGAAGAAGCCACATTGAGACTAGTAGGAATGGTGGAGATATGAAAAAGGCTGGCTCCAATCCCAGGGGTGGCAGCTGTGAATCTGTTAGGATATCTCACCTGCGGTTAATTCCCCCTGAGAAGCATGGATTCTCAACCCCAAGCTGGGCATCCCAGCCCAGATCCAGGAAAAGGCACCCACAAAAATATCTGGTTGTGAAAATCAGTGGGAGAGACAGAAGTTTGCTAGAGACAGAAGTTTGCTAGAGACACAGGCACCTTTTTAAAAGGCCAATAAACAAATTTTCATTCATAGCTACTTACTCTGGCAGAGGGAGGGAAGAGCAGACTACAGTTGTGTGAGGAGAGTCTGGGGAGAAAGTGGAAGGGACAGCCACATGGATCCCTGTGCTGAGTCATTCTCCCATACTTCAGATGCCATCTTTCTTGGGTGGGGCACTCCCTTTCCTGTGGCATCAGCCAGGAGGAAAGTAAGAGCCCCACCCTCTGGAATACTTCTTCCATGTAGATGTCTGGGCAGACTGAGAAGGTGTCAGTTACTGAGTTTTGTGCCTTTGGGATGGGGCCATTCCCCCAATTTCCCATGAATCTGACTGACAATTCCCCCTCAGGGGAGATCTATTAGAATCACCTTCAAGGCTTTAGGAAGACCCACCTGTGAGCCTCAAATGCCCCACCCTTCAGACTCCTAGTGGCTTTGCCCTGCCGAGGTTGGAACAAAATTCGGAACAAACTGAGCTATGAGGCTCTGGAGGAGAGGCCACAAACACCCACCTTCCCCAAAGCCTGACCAGCACCTATCCTCACAGGAGATCCACTAGCCCCATCTTTCTCATACCTGGAAACCCCACCATGCTAAGCTCAGGCTCCTTTCGGCAGAATCTGGGACAGACTGAGTTTTTTTCCTCTAGGACCGGGACCATTTTCCACTTGCACACTTAACTGGAGCAGAGCCCTGTAAACATAGGGCCAAATATTGGTCTGTTTGGGCTTGATAAACTCTGCAAGCCTCACCCTAACTCTCTGAGACCCTGTCCTAATATAAATGTATGCAAGCACCCAGCTGGTGGCAGCTAGATTTGGTATACCTGGGGACATTTGCTGAGTGGCCTCAGACCCAGCACTGGAATCAAGTTTGAACCTGTATTAAACTAGTGAACACCACTGGCCCCTACCTAGTGACTCGCTGTGAACCTATCTCATGCAACTCAAGTACCACTAGAGTTACTTTCAGGAACTGAGCCTAACAGGCAGCCAGCAGGCAAAGGCAGGTGGAGGCAGATCTTGGGACACCTTAGGACATTTGTTGACTTGACTCTAATCTTGTTACTGGTACAAGCCAGCATTGGTGTGCAACTCAGTCCTTCCTGTGTGTACCTAGGCCCAGCAGAGGCAGCCATAAACTGTGGATTGCTTGTAGTTCCAAACAAGTTGCCCAGGGCTAGTCACAGGCAGCATCTTACATTGACCTGCATCAGAGTCTTTCCCAAGAGGCCCATAACCAACATATCAAGTGGCCAGCTTCAGATAACATCAGAGCAGGATCCAATTAGCTTCTTGAGTGGCATATCCAAAGGGAGATCTTGACAGGCACCAGACTCTGCTGAAGCAAATTCTGCTTTGTGTGGTTAGCACCTGCAAAGCAGCTTGCAGGCTGTGAGCCAAAGTCTGACAGCATGAAGGTCAATCCTACACACAAACAGGCCAATAGCAATCAAGACTCAATTACAACAGGAGGGACCACATAACTAATACAAGGACATTCCTGGAGCACCCAGCTCAGGTGATCAAAGAGACTGCACTACTGGACCCCACAGAATAGTTACCACATAAGGACACACCATGAAGCTGGGAGTTATAGTAGATCTACTTAATACATAGAAACAATCACAAAGAGGCAGCTAAAATGTGGAGACCAGAGCACACTCAGAGGTCCTGGATTTGTCTCTTGCTTCAACAGTGTTTGGATGGAACAGACCCAGGGATGCCCCTTCTTCCAGCCTCCGGCCACTCTCTTGTGTCTCATCCAGTCACCAACTTCAGAACCACCTCTGGGACCAGCCAACACACCAGGTTTTTTTTCTACCTTAACTCCTTATTGCCCAACAACCATGGGCTCTCAAATTCGTCAGAATTATCCCACCGAGGTGGAGGCTGCAGTCAATCGCCTGACCAACCTGCATCTGCGGGCCTCCTACACCTACCTCTCTCTGGGCTTCTATTTCCACCATGATGATGTGGTTCTGGAGGGTGTGGGCCACTTCTTCCGTGAGTTGGTGGAGAAGAAGCATGAGGGTGCTCAGCATTTCTTAAAGTTGCAAAACAAGCGTGGCGGCCACATTCTCTTCCAGGACACACAGAAACCTTCCCAGGATGACTGGGGCAAAACTCAGGACTCCATGGAAGCCACCTCGGCCTTGGAGAAGAACCTGAACTGGGCCCTTTTAGAGCTGCATCCCCTGGCTTCTACCTGTGCAGACCCTCATCTCTGCGACTTCCTGGAGAGCCACTTCCTGGATGAGGAGGTGAAACTGATCAAGAAGATGGGTGACCACCTGACTAACATCTACAGGCTGCCCCCCCCCCCAGGCTGGGCTGGGCAAGTATCTCTTTGAAAGGCTCACCCTCAAGCACAACTAGGAGCCTTTGGAGCCCAAAGGCCTTTCAGAGGCCCATCTGAATCCCCCTGGTGTCTCTGGCTTTTACCTGAGCCTCTTCCAGAAACTACTAGCCATTCTTTTAACCACCCTGGAGCCCTCTCCCATGCATTGGACCAGATGAAACAATAAAGCTTTTTGAAGCAAAATATATATATATATATATATATATATATATATATATATATATATATATATATATATGGAGACCAAAAAACAGTCCCCAAATTAAAGAACAGGAGAAATCTCCAGATAAAGAGCTAAATGAAATGGAGGCAAGTAACTAATTAGATATAGAGTTCAAAATAATGGTTATAAGGATGCTCAACAGCATGAAAAAGGACATAGAAACCATTAAAATGTACTAGTCAGAAATGAAGAATACAATATCTGAAATGAAGAATATATTGAAAGGAATAAACAGTAGATTAGAAGAAGCAAAAGATCAAATAAGCGATTTAGAAGACAAGGTAGAAAAGAACACCCAAACAGAGCAGCAAAAAGAAAAAAGAATTTATATAATGAGGATTGCCCAGCTGGGTGGCTCAGTGGTTGAGCATCAACCTATGGGCCGGAAGGTCACAGTTTAGTTCAGGGTAGGTGCATATGCCCAGGTTGCAGACTTGATCCCCAGTAGGGGGCATGCAGGGGGCAGCTGACCAATGATTCTCTCTCCGGCCTGATGTTTCTATCTCTCTCTACCTCTCCCTTCCTCTCTCTGAAATCAATAAAAAATATATATTTTTTAAAAAATGAGGATAGTTTAAGGCACCTTTGGGACAACATGAAGCATAACAACATCCACATCACAAGCGCACCAAAATGAGAAGAGAAAGAGCAAGAGATTGAGACCCATCTTGAAGAAATAATGACCAAAAACTTCTCTAACCTAGTGAAGAAAAAATACACAGTAGTTGAGGAAGTGCACAGAGTCTTAAACAAGATGAACCCAAAGAGGTTCACACCAAGATACATCATAATTAAAATGACAAAGGTTAAAGACAGAGAAAATCTTAAAAGCAGTATGAGAAAGACAGTTAGTTACCTACAAGGGAGCTCCCATAAGATTCTCAGCTAATTTATCAACAGAAACATTTCAGGCCACAGGGAATTGCCATGAAATAATTCAAAGTGATGAAAAGCAATGGCCTACAACCAAGACTATTTTAATCAGCAAAGTGAGCATTTAAAATTGAGGAGAAATAAAGGACTTCCTAGACAAGAAAAAGCTAAAGGAGTTTGTTACCACCAAACAAGTATTACAAGGTATGTTAAAGGGCCTGCTTTCAGAAGGAGAAGAAAAAATCGACAACAAAATATAGTTAAAAGAATAAATACATACCTATCAATAATCACTTTAAATGCCAATGGATTAAATGTTTCAGTTAAAAGTCACAAGGTAGCTGAATTGATTAAAAAAAAAAAGACCCATATATATGCTGTCTACAAGAGACCCAATTCAGAACAAAAGATACACACAGACTAAAAGTAAAAGGATGGAAAAAGATATTTCATGTAAATGGAAATGAAAAAAAGCTGAGGTAGCATTACTTACATCTGAAAAATTAGACTTTAAAACAAAGGCTATAGTAAAAGACAAAGAAGGACAGTACATAATGATAAAGGGAGCAATCTTACAAGAGGATATAAACCTTGTAAACATTTAGGTACCTATCATAGAAGCAATTAATTATGTAAAGCAAATACTGATGGACATAAAGGGAGAGATTGATAGTAACACAGTCATAGTAGGGGATTTTAACACCCCATTGACATCAATGAATATATCTTACAGACAGAAAATCAACAAGGAAACTGTGGCCTTAAATGACACACTAGATCAAATTGATTTAATTTATATCTTCAGAGCATTTCACCCCAAAGCAGCAGAATATAAATTATTTTCAAGTGTACATGGAACATTTTCTAGAATAGACCATACGTTAGGGCACAAAACCCCTAAATTTAAGAAGATTGAAATCATATCAAGAATCTTTTCTGACAATAATGACATGAAACTAGAAATCAATCACAAGAAGAAAGAACCTGAAAATCATACAAACACATGGAGGCTAAATAGCATGTTACTGAACAAATAATGTGTTAACAATGAGATCAAGGAAGATAAAAAAATATATCTGAAACAAATGAAAATAAGAACACAACAAATCAAAATATATGGGACACTGTGAAAGCAGTCCTAAGAAGAAAATTCAAAGCATTACAGGCCTATTTCAAGAAACAAAAAAATCTCAAATAAACAAACTAACTTTACACTTAAAGAAATTTAAAAACAAACAACAAAGCTGCATGTGAGTAGAAGAAAGGAAGTAATAGAGATCAGAACAGAAATAAATATAATAGAATCTAACAAAACAGTAACTCAATCAATGATATCAAGAACTAGTTCTTTAGAAAGATAAACAAGATTGGCAAACCTTTAAACAGATTCATCAAGAAAAAAAGAGAGGACTCAAAAACAGAATCAGAAATGGAAGAGGAGAAGCAACAACTGACACCACAGAAAAACAAAGGATTATAAGAAAATAGTACAAATAACTATATGGCAACAAATTGGGCAATCTGGAAGAAATGCATAAATTCCTAGAAATATACAATATTCCAAAACTGAATTAGGAAGAATCAGAGAATCTCATTAGACAGTTTTCAACCAGTGACATTGAAGCAGCAAGAATAATAGTAATAGTAATAATAATAACAACAACTCCCAAAAACAAAAGTCCTGGACTGGATGGCTTAACAGATGGATTTTACTAAGCATTCAAAGAAGTAGCACCTCACCTTCTCAAACAATTCTAAAAATTTCATGAGGATGGAAGACTTCCAAGCTCATTTTATGTGGCCAGCAATATCCCAATTTCAAAACCAGATAAAGACACTACAAAGAAAGGAAATTATAGGCGAATATCCGTGATGACCATTCATGCTAAAATCCTCAGAATAATATTAGCAAACCAGATCCAGCAATACATTAAAAAGGTAACATACCATGATCAAGTGGGCTTTATTCTGGGGGATGCAAGTTTGGTACAGTATACACAAGTCAATAAAATGTGACACACCACATAAACAAACTGATGGATAAAAACACATGATCATATCAATAGATGCAGAAAAAGCACTTGATAAAATCCAGCACCCATTTATGAAAAAACTCTCAGCAAAATGGGCATAGAGGGAACATACCTCAATGTAATAATGACCATATATGACAAACCCACAACCAACATCATACTTAATGGGCAAAACCTACAAGCATTTCTCTTAAGATCAGGAACAAGACAGGATGTCTGCTTTCACCACTCTTATTCAACATAGTTCTGGATGTCCTAGCCACAGCAATCAGATATGAAGAAGAAATAAAAGGCATCCAAATTGGAAAGGAAAAAGAAAAACTATCATTATTTGCAGATGACATGGTACTCTATATAGAGAATGCAAAGTTTTACACACACACACACACACACACACACACACAAAACTACTAGAACTGGTTAATGAATTCAGTAAAGAAGCAGGATACAAGACAGATCTCCAGAAATCAATTGCATTTTTATGCACCAACAATGAACTATCAGATAGGGAAACTAAGAAAATAATCCCATTCACAATCAATTAAAAAATAAAATAACCTAGGAATAAATTTAAACAAGGAAATAAAAGACCTGTACTAGTACTTAGAAAATTATAAGACACTGAAGAAAGAAGTTGAAGAAGATACAAATAAATGGAAGTATATACCGGGTTCATGGGTAGGAAGGACTAACATCATTAAAATGCCCATACTACCCAAAACAATCTATAGATTCAATGCAATTCTTACCAAGATACCAATAGCATATTTCACAGAACTAGAACAAATATTTCAAAAATTTATATGGAACCACAAAAGAACCCAAATAGCCACAGCAATCTTGAGAAAAAAGAACAATGCTGGGGGGAATCACACTACCTGATATCAAACTATATGAGAAGACCATAGTAATCAAAACAGCATGTCAGTGGCATAAAAATAAACATAGATGAATAGAACAGAATAGAGCCCCAAAATAAACCCATGTCTCTATAGTCAATATTTGACAGAAGAGGCAAAAACTTACAATGGGGTAAAGACGGTCTATTCAATAAATGGTGCTGGGAAAACTGGACAGATACTTGCAAAAAATATGAAATTAGACTCCCTTCTTACACCATCCTATATAATAAAAGAGTAATATGCAAATTAACCATCACTCTGCTACACCCACAAGCCACGCCCACCAGCCTATCAGGAGCAAATATGCAAATAAACCCAACCAAGATGGCTACGGCCACAGAGAGCAGGAGGGAGGCTTGCGTTTCCCCGGCGATGGAGGAAGCCAAGCTTTCCGCCTGCCCTTGCCAGCCTAGGCCTCCACTCAAGGCTACAAAGTTTTAATGATAGAAGATACATAAATCCAAACAGAAATGGCAGCAGCCATGGAGCTGGAAAGAGCAGGAGGCTAGGGTTTCCCCCGGCGATGGAGGAAGCCAAGCTTTCCGCACACCCTGGCCAGCCCAGGCCTCACTTAAGGCTACAAAGTTTCAATTATAGAAGATACATAAATCCCCCCCAAAATGGCTGCTGCCATGGAGCAAGCAGAAGGCTTGGCTCCGTTCCAGGCTACAAAGTTTCAATTGTAGAAGATAAATAAACCCCAGATACCAGGGCCTCCTCTTGGGTCGCCAGGGGGCATGGCCGGCCTGCAAACCACCACAGACCCCTCGCCCAGGCCACCTCATGCCCCAAGGGAACCCCCACCCTGATCCAGGACACCCTTCAGGGCAAACCAGCTGGCCCCCACCCGTGCACCAGGCCTCTATCTTATCTAATAAAAGAGTAATATGCAGATTGACCATCACTCCAACACAGAAGATGGCTGCCCCCATGTGGTCAAAGATCCTGCCCCCATGTGGACACAAGATGGCCACCACAAGATGGCCAGCAGGGGAGGGCAGTTAAGAGAGACCAGGCCTGAAAGGGAGGGCAGTTGTGGGCGATCAGGCCAGCAGGGGAGGGAAGTTGAGGGCGACCAGGCCTGCAGGGAAAGGCAGTTGGGAGGGACTCAGCACTGCAGGGGAGAGCAGTTGGGGGGTACCAGGCCTCCAGGGGAGGGCAGTTAGGGGTAACCAGGCCTGCAGGGGAGGGCAGTTAGGGGTGACCAGGCCTGCAGGGGAGGGCAGTTAGGGGCAAAAAGGCTGGCAGGGGAGCAGTTAGGCATCAATCAGGCTGGCACGGTAGTGGTTAGGGGGTGATAAGGCTGGCAGGCAGAAGTGGTTAGGAGCAATCAGGCAGGCAGGCAGGCGAGCAGTTGGGAGCCAGCAGTCCTGGATTGTGAGAGGGATGTCCAACTGCCCGTTTAGGCCTGATCCCACCAGGATCGGGCCTAAACGGGCAGTCAGACATCCCTCGAGGGGTCCCAGATTGGAGAGGGTGCAGGCTGGGCTGAGGGACACCCCCCTCCCTCGTTCACGAATTTCATGCACTGGGCCTCTAGTATACTATATTGAACTCAAAATGGATTAAAGACTTAAATGTAAACTGTGAAACAATAAAAATTCTAGAAGACAATATAGGCAGCAAAATCTCAGCTATTTCTCATAGCAATATTTTTTCTGATATCACCTCAGGCAAGGGAAACAAAAGAAAAAATAAACAAATTGGAGTACATCAAACAAAAATGTTTTGCACAGAAAGGGAAACCTTCAACAAAATGAAAAGGGAATACATTGAATGGGAGAACATATTTACCAATGATACATCTGTAAGGTGTTATGTATTTTTAAGGGTGTTATTTTTCCCCAGAAGATTTTGAAAAATCATTGATGTGTTTATTTCAATTAAAATCAGAAAAGTAAAATTATAATAAATTATGTTTGGGGTATAAATAAAATATGGAAGCCTAAAATAATGTTAGGAGTTTTAATATAGTTAACTTAAATATTTTTCAGTATTTTTTTTTCAAATCCTTTAGTTTCAATTTTATGAGATAATTTTCCTGTTTCCCTTGTCTGCCTTGACAAATTCATCCCACAAACATTGCTTAATTACTATCTCTCCATCTTTGGGCTGGATACCGGGGATGATACAAATATAAGTAGTGTTATCAGACAGGGACCGGCCCAGAGCGGTTCTGCCTCAGGCCAGCCTCTAGTGTGAGGGTCCTTGACTTCATGTAGGAAAGATTTTACAATAGGAGTCCAGATGGATTTGAGAGTGTGTTTATTAATGCTGGGGACAGTGAAACAAAGGAAGGAATTAGGGTGGAAGACACAACAGGGGTCAGGGGTGGGCAAACTTTTTGACTCGAGGGCCACAATGGGTTCTTAAACTGGACCGGAGGGCCGGAACAAAAGCATGGATGGAGTGTTTGTGTGAACTAATATAAATTCAAAGTAAAGGAGCGGAGGGGAGAGCAAGAGAACCCTCCACTCTTTCGGCTCCATGGGCCGGATAGAACAGCCGAACGGGCCGGATCCGGCCCGCGGGCCGTAGTTTGCCCACGGCTGGTGGTGCTCTGCTTTGGCTCCTTAGAAATGTTATAGGAAAGAAGTGAGCCCAGGCGGGGCTGCTGCTAGCTCACTGGGAAGTGAAGGTCACAGTGACAGAAGTGAGCCAAGGAGGGGCTGCTTTAGCTCACTGGCAAGTCAGAGAAAAAGGGGGCCTTGGAGACAAGATCAGGGGGTGAGCCTGGGTCAAACTGTCCACTGCTCCCCTGGCTGCAAGTCTTGTGGGGAACCTTAAAAATAAAAAGTTCATGCCCCAGAAGGGGCATGGAAGTACTTAGAGCAAGCCCATATTGAGTCTTTGTCCCAAGAACGTTTTATCCTCTTTTTTCCCCCCTGCAGGAGAGAATCTGAGGGGAGGGTTTCAGTAGAATATTTATCAGTTTTCCAGGAGCATTTTTAGTATGTTGAACCACTGGAAATAAGTGTATAGGGGAGTTTTTGCTTATTCTTTGGTCTGTTTTACTTTTATCTTAGGTCTGTCTGGCTTTCATGGGATTTTTGTTATTTGTTTCCCAAGTTTATCTGTCCTTGGGTTTAGCTGGCACAAATGGCATTAATTGAGTCTTTGTTCTCTATTTTCCCAGGCCAGGGTGATTTAAGCTTTGTATTTTCTCATTTGGGAAGAGGTTGCAAAACATTTGCTCTCAAGTGTCCTTGGTTATGGAAGATAAGGTCTTGCAATTCACAAGCTGGCTGTAAATTGCCCAAAGTATTTGGCCTTGTTTAATTTTCTTTGTTGTTGTTGTTTTTTGTCTCAGTTTCCCCATTCCACTTGTCCAGGGATTTTCCTAGTTCTTACTATTGTGCCACAGTAGGATAGAGGGGTTGCCTTAAAGGTGCTCACAACAGAATTTAAACCATGCACTCCAGGGCTTCAAAAGAGGGAGAGGCCACAGTTTCATTGAAAATAGAATGTTCAAAAAGTCTGAAAAAGGGAGACCCACTGGCAGCAGCATAGAGAGTGTATAAAGGGAACTGGAAGGAGGTAAGATGGGAAAAATAGGCATGTCCAGAAATGAAGAATTTGATAGTGTATCAAGAATGGGATCTGGAGTCAGATAGCTCCAGGGTCAACCCTCAGCTCCATCACTCCCTCACTGGGCAAGTTATTTTGCCTCATTTTGCTTTCTTGTAAAATGAGTGTGTTGGATATTCTTTGCATGCTCCTTCAGATCCATCCTTCACCCTTCTCTACCCTGCTCTGTTACCCGGAGGTAGATCTCTTTTTTATTAAATCCTCACCAAAGGATATTTTCCCATTGATTTTCAGAGAGAGTGGAAGAGAGAGGGAAAGATAGAAATATCGATGTGAGAGAAACACATTGATTGGTTGCCTCCTGCACATGCCCTGACCAGGGCCAGGGCCGGGGAGGAGCCTGCAACCGAGGTACGTGTCCTTGACCAAAATGGAACCGGGGACTCTTGGGTCTGCAGGCCAACGCTCCATCCATTGAGCCAAACTGGCCAGGGCCTGGAGGTAGATCTCAATTGACTGCATCAATGGGTTTCCAGCCCCTCTGGCTTCTGGTTGGATTGGTCCCATGGAAGGTACTAACAGAATACTGGAGATCAAGAGGAGAGTGAGAACAGTGCATTTATCTATTTGGCTTCCTCCTTACCTCATTGTTGCAGGTTGGCTGTGTGCTTCTCCCCACAGCCACTCAGAGCTTCTTTTAGGTACAAATGTCTAGAACTGCAGTTCTTTTGTTCCCTCCACCTAGGGGTGCTAATGTTTCCCACCTGATGCTAGCACCAGGGAGCTTCATCATCCTTTTTGGGTCATCCTAAGTCTGCCCATACTTTTGTAAATAGTCTCTTCATTACATTCTCCTTATTTACCTCTCTGAACATGCCATCTCTTTTCTGCTGTTACTTGACACATAGTATGTGCTGAGTAAACATTAGCCAATATACTACATTGCCTAGATAAAACCTTAGATGGTGATGTCTCCTGCTGGAAGTCTCCATCCATCCTTTGCAAAGATCTGCCCCGGGAACCTGTGTTAGCCCACGTGTCAGCAAAATAAAACCAAGGCTTCTCAATTCGAAGTCAGCAGTTGTGCCAGGTTAATGGTCAGGACTGATTTGCCAGCCAGATATTTATTCCAGGCAATTTCTCCTGCCATTGTGCCCTTGGACTGGGTCCACCACTTTGTCACCTGGTTGAGAGGCTTCAATGAGCAGCATATCAACATTCATTACAAGCTGCTGTGTTTGTTTCGGTTTTTGTTTCTGCCTTTGGATTAGTGCAGGTCAACCACTCATTTAACTCATCCTATATAATAAAAGCGCAATATGCAAATTAACCATCACTCTGCTACACCCACAAGCCACACCCACAAGCCACACCCACCAGCCAATCAGGAGCAAGTATGCAAATTAACCCAACCAAAATGGCTGCGGCCACAGAGAGAGCAGGAGGGAGGCTTGAGTTTCCCCGGAGATGGAGGAAGCCAAGCTTTCCACACACTCTGGCCTGCCCAGGCCTCCGCTTAAGGCTACAAAGTTTCAATTATAGAAGATAAATTAATCCCAACAAAAATGGCGGCAGCCACGAAGCTGGAGAGAGCAGAAGGCTAGGGTGGCCCCCGGCGATGGAGGAAGCCAAGTTTCTTCAGCCCTGGCCTGCCTTGGCCTCCGCTTAAGGCTACAAAGTTTCAATTATAGAAGATAAATAAATCCCAACAAAAATGGCTGCCACCAAGGAGCGAGCAGAAGGCTTGGCTCCGTTCCAGGCTACAAAGTTTCAATTGTAGAAGATAAATAAATCCCAGATGCCAGGGCCTCTGCTTGGGTCACCAGGGGGCATGGCCAGCCTGCAAACCACCACAGGCCCCTCGTCCAGGCCGCCCCACGCCCCAAGGGAACCCCCACCCTGATCCAGGACACCCTTCAGGGCAAACCAGCTGGCCCCCACCTGTGCACCAGGCCTCTATCCTATCTAATAAAAGAGTAATATGCAAATTGACCATCACTCCAACACACAAGATGGCTGCCCCCATGTGGTCAAAGATCCTGCCCCCATGTGGACACAAGATGGCCACCACAAGATGGCCAGCAGGGGAGGGCAGTTGGGAGGGACCAGGCCTGCAACGGAGGGTAGTTGGGGGCAATCAAACCTGCAGGGGAGGGCAGTTAGGGGTGACCAGGCCAGCAGAGGAGGGAAGTTGGGGACAAACAGGCTGGCAGGGGAGCAGTTAGACATCAATCAGGCTGGCAGGGGAGTGGTTAGGGGTGATCAGGCTGGCAGGCAGAAGCAGTTAGAGGCAATCAGGAAGGCAGGCAGGCAAGCAGTTTGGAGCCAGCAGTCCTGGATTGTGAGAGGGATGTCCGAATGCCCGCTTAGGCCCGATCCCACTGGGCAGTCGGACATCCCTCGAGGGGTCCCAGATAGAGATGGTGCAGGCTGGGCTGAGGGACAACCCCCCTCCATGCACGAATTTTGTGCACCGGGCCTCTAGTTCCATAAAAAAAAGACCTTGACAGAAGTTCCTTCTTCTCCAGTCACATATCGCGAGATTGAATGTGAGAGTGCAGCACTGCTCAGGGTCTAAACTGCAGTAACGACAGGCATTTATTCTATCAGGGGCCTTCTCTGGATGTATTTTGTGTTGTGTTGATCAGTCAATGGAGAGAAGTTTTATTCCTGAGAATATTGTTGCAGAAAGCAATAATAAAGGGACTTAGCAGATATATTGTATTGGCCTCCTTTTCCCACTTCAAGCTGCCAGAAATCCTAATTCTATCCCCTTTTCTTTCATTGTAGGTGTCATCACTTAAGATGTTTCTCTCAAGCATGGTGCCTCTGATTTATCCTGTAAGTTTGCAAAGGCTACAAACACTACTCTGAGATGATGTACATCAATTCTTTCAGGGGATTTTACAGTTACCTATGAGGTGTGTACCTAACACCTACAGCACATTGATTCTGAGTGACTCATGTTTATGATTGGTGTGCCTGTTTTAGTGACTTCTCATTAAAGAAGAAACAGCAACCATGGAATATTATGAAACGTGGGAAGAAAATAATGGCACAAACTACAGAAAGAATATGTAAATTTGAAATGAACTAACCCACATTACACTTAACTCTCCATTTAATTAGCAAATCAAATCTTCAGATAAAATGCTCTCTTGTCGATGTTTCTAGCTCTCTATCCCTCTTCCTTCCTCTCTGTAAAATATCAATAAAATATATTTAAAAAAAAGAAAAGAAGAAGAAGTCTCCTGTGCTGAGAGTGGCTCCAGAGGATGCTCAGTCCCATAGCCTTCTCAAGCAGCTGTCTTTATACTTGGTATCCATAGGGAGCCAGGAGATCTAATGAGGAGGGCTTGTTGTCCTGTCACAAGATGAAACTCCTGACAGACTGTCAGTAGGATGGACAAATTTATCTGAAGGCTTCACCAAGTTCTTTGGGCTCATACATGATGGCCTCCTGTAATAATTAGCTCACACAAATTACCTGACTAGGATTAGGAATTCATTCTATGGGCAGATTACATAATTCATATACTAGCCTATATGAAAACCAATCCATGAACTTGGTCTACTATTAAACTAGAGTCTAAGCAGCTGGACTTACCAGTTCCTGCTTACAATCCATCCCCGCTACTGAAAAAACAATTCATGCACACTTCCTACTGATAATAGGATGTAATAAACCAATACAGTGGGTGGTCCAGGAAATTGGTCTTTGCAAATCTGAAAAGGCAGTAACTAGCATGGTATTCCTTTGGATATTTAGGAAGCTCTGTTTAGTGTGCAAAGGAACCTTGTACTAAAAAGGTTTTATACTTTGTTTGCTTATTGATTCATGAATTCATCTATTCAATGATTCATTCATTTACTCATTTACTTATTAAGCACCTTATGCATGCAAAGCATTGCACTAGGCTTAGAGGCTACAGAGATAAATAAGACAGTTTCTATTCTAGATAGTCTCACATGTAAATTAACACTAATCCTATAGAATAAAAGGCTAATATGCAAATCAACCACACAGCAGAATGACCGATCGCTATGACGAGCATTGACCACCAGGGGGCAGATACTCAATGCAGGAACTGCCCCCTGGTGGTCAGTGCACTCCCACAGGGGGAGCACTGTTCAGCCAGAAGCTGGGCTCATGGCTGGTGAGAGCAGCGGCAGTGGTGGGAGCCTCTCCCGCCTCCGCGGCAGTGCTAAGGATGTCCGGCTGCCGGCTTAGGGTGGGGATCGGGCCTAAGCCATCAGATGGACATCCCCCGAGGGCTCCCCAACTGTGAGAGGACACAGGCTGGGCTGAGGGACCGCTCCCCCCGCGTGCATGAATTTCATGCACTGGGCTATAATTGCTTATTATTTTATTATTATTGAATATAGAGTGATAAATACTAAAATCAAGCCATGTACATATACTATGGGATCACAGATATTAGTTACTATTTCAATCTTGGGGCAGGTGGTAGTCAGAGAGTATGTCAAAGATTTGGTGTTAAAGAAATTCATTAAACAAAGACTGGCAAGGGTTCATCAGGTTGTTGAAATGAAAAGATCAGACAACTTTTCATTTTAATGCCATAAGAAACAAAATTTCCTTATATAAATAAAATAGTTTCATATTTTCTTAATTTCATTTGTACCTATATTTAGACATTAATTCATTCAATATATTTATTTTTTCCAGTCCTATTGAGATATAATTGACTATACTAATAAAAGCCTAGGTGGCCCTCGCACACAATGTCGTCACAAGATGGCCTCCACAAGATGGCCAACACAAGATGGCCACATGCACAGTGGAGGCAGGGCCCAGCAACTGCTCTGCGTGGTGAGGCCTGGGGGTCCTGTGGCTCCACGCAATGCAGAGGAGGCAGGTTCCGGCATCTCCGCTGCCTCACACAGAGGAGGCGGGTCTGGCAGAGGAGATGGGTTGTGGCAGGGGAGGGCAGTTGTGGGCAATCAGGCCGGCAGGCAGGTGAGCAGTTAGGAGCCAGTGTCCCGGATTGTGAGAGGGATGTCTGACTGCTGGTTTAGGCCCGATCCTTCAGTCAGACATCCCCTGAGGGGTCCCAGATTGGAGAGGGTGCAGGCTGGGCTGAAAGACACCCCCCTCCCCGTGCACTGGGCCACTAGTAACAATATATTAGCTTAAAGTGTACAACATAATGATTTGATATATGTATATATTGCAAAATTATTATCACAATAAGTTTAGTTAATATCCATCACCTCACATAGTTACACATTTTCCCCTTGTGGTAAGAATTTTAAGATCTATTATCTTAGCAACTTTTAAATATGCAATATAGTATTTTTATCTATAGTCATTATGCTGTATATTACATTTCCAGACATTATTTAGCTTATAACTGGAAGTTTATAACTTTTGACCACCTTTATCTAATTCCCCCACTCCCTACTCCCTGCCTCTGGTAACAACCAATCTGATCTCTGTTTCCATAAGTTTCTTTTCTTAGATTCCATATATAAGTGATGTAATACAGTATTTTTCTTTCTATATCTGACTTATTTCACTTAGCATAATGCCCTCGAGGTCCATCCATATTGTTGCAAATGGCAGAATTTCCTTCTTTTTAATGACTGAATAGTATGCCCCTGTGTTGTGTGTATGGTGTGTGTGTGTGTGTGTGTGTGTGTGTGTGTTACATTTTCTTTATCCATTCATCTGTAAATATATACTTAGGTTGTTTCCATGTCTTGACTATTGTAAATAATGCTGCAATGACATGGGACATTCATTCAGTATTTACTGAATATGTACTATGTGCTATATAGTATGTACTATGTTTGGCACTGGGCATACAGCTCTTTAAAAATATTCTTTACCTCCTAGAACTTATTTTTATATTTATGCATTATACTAGTGTCCCAGTGCATGGATTATTGCACGTTGAAAGGAAATTAATTAGAAGAAATATTTTAATATTGCTATTCACGTCTTGCTAATGAAAAGAAAATAGAATTCTATAGAGTCTCCTATCTACCTACTCCAGGACTTCTGTGAGGATCAAATGAGATGAGGCACGGGAAAATGCTTCACAAACATTTGATTAAACTGTAAAATGTTTGCACGTGGCTATAAAGCAAGTCAAGTTCCTGGGCTGGAGAAACTCCAAGGATGCTAGTTGCTAGGGAAAGGAAGCCAAGCATTGCTATGTGACATCATTTCCCAGCTCCTACAGCGACCGTTTCTGGGCTGGGCGGGGCGGGGCTGGGCTGGGCTGTGGGCCTCATTTTACACCATGAGGTCTTGGCAGCATTGGCTGAGATTTGGTGGAGTGTTGCTCCAGTGTGGTGGCGGGGCCTGTGTCCCACTTGAGGGAAGCCAAGTGTTAGTTTGTTGGCACCAGGTCTGTAGTGCTGTTTATTTTTAAATGGCCAGTGTGCATCATGGCAGCTCCTGCATTGAGTGTCTGCCCCCTGATAGTCAGTGCGCATCATAGCTACCAGTATCATAGCTACCGGTTGGATGGACAGACACTTAGCCTTTGATATTAATGTGTGTGTATATATATATATATATATATATATATATATATATATATATATATATCTCCTATATAATAAAGAGGTAATATGCAAATTGACCATCACTCCAACACACAAGATGGCCACCCCCATGTGGTCAAAGATGGCCACCTGCATGTAGACACAAGATGGCCACCTCAAGATGGCCAGCAGACCATTGCAAACAGTACCGGGAGGCCAGCTTGTCCTCAGAGGCCTAGCATTTATGTTTTTTTTTTGTTTTGTTTTTAAATAAATCTTTATTCAGATTATTACAATTGTTTCTCCTTTTTCCCCCCATAGCTCCCCTCCACCCGGTTCCCACCCCACCTTCTGCCCTTACCTCCCCCCCACTGTCCTCATCCATGGGTGTATGATTTTTATCCAGTCTCTTCCTGAACCCCCCTATACCCCTTTCCCCCTGAGAATTATCAGTCCACTCCCTTTCTATGCCCCTGATTCTATTATATTCACCAGATTATTCTGTTCCTCAGGTTTTTAATTCACTTGATTTTTAGGTTCACTTGTTGATAGATATGTATTTGTTGTTCATAATTTTTATCTTTACTTTTTTCTTCTTCCTCTTCTTTAAGAATACCTTTCAGCATTTCATATAATACTGGTTTGGTGGTGATGAACTCCTTTAGCTTTTCTTTATCTGTGAAGCTCTTTATCTGCCCTTCAATTCTGAATGATAGCTTTGCTGGGTAGAGTAATCTTGGTTGTAGGTTCTTGCTATTCATCACTTTGAAAATTTCTTGCCACTCCTGTCTGGCCTGCATAGTTTCTGTTGAGAAATCAGCTGACAATCGTATGGGTGCTCCCTTGTAGGTAATTAACTGTTTTTCTCTTGCTGCTTTTAATATTCTCTCTTTGTCTTTTGCTCTTGGCATTTTAATTATGATGTGTCTTGGTGTGGTCCTCTTTGGATTCCTTTTGTTTGGGGTTCTGTGTGCTTCCTGGACTTGTAAGTCTATTTCTTTCACCAGGTGGGGGAAGTTTTCGGTCATTATTTCTTCAAATAGGTTTTCAGTATCTTGCTCTCTCTGTTCTTCTGGCACCCCATAATTCTGATGTTGGTACGCTTGAAGTTATCCCAGAGTCTTCTTACACTATCTTCAACTTTTTGGATTTTTTTTTGCTTTTTGCTTTTTCGGTTGAGTGTTTTTTGCTTCTTTGTATTTCAATTCTTTGACTTGATTCTTGTGTTCCTCTAGTCTGTTGTTGGGTCTCTGTATAATATTTTTTATTTCAGTCAGTGTATGTTTAATTTCCAGTTGGTCCTTTTTCATATCTTCGAGGGTCTCGTTGTATTTATCGGCCTTTTCTAGGATATTCTTGAAGAGCCTTATAACCGTGGTTTTGAATTCTATATCCAGTCATTTGTTTTCCTCCATTTCTTTCGTTTGTGATCTGTTTCCTTGACGCCGCATTTTCACTGCTTCCCTGAGTTGGTAGGATAGATTTGTGTGCTAGGTTTCCTATATGGCCCAGTGGGTCTGTTAGAGAGTGGGAATTTTTGAGCATGCTTACTACTACCATTCCAGAGAGGCCGTGGACTATGCCCCAGATAGAGTTGTCAGTGCTGACACCAGGCCAGGCCTTGGGATATGGTCTCATGGCCCCTTCCCAGCACATAGGCCTTCTTTCATAGAACACTGTCAGCTTTCTGAAGAACAGGGTGACCCTGTGAATAACATGGTCGTCAATGGCATGATCCTGACGTTGCTTAGGAAAAACTGTTTTGTCTTGGGTTACTTGTTCTGCAAAAACAGGATGTGGTTAATGTGCATAAAAGTGGTCCTGCACAAAGGGTAGGGGCTGCTCTCTGGACTCCCTGCGTGGAGAAAGGCAGAGCAGTCGCTGGCCGGCTGGCCGGCCAGCTGGCTAGCTAATAAAGGCTCCCTAAATTTTAATTTGGTCTGGGCTCCAGTGGTCACTCACTCGCACTCGCTCCACAACATTTGGAGATGCCCCAGCGAGATAACCAGCCTTTGACTGGTCTTGTGACCGGAGCCCACCGGGGTCCCTGGACTCTCCGACCCATGGGGAGATCTCTGAGAGACGTTCCTCAGCCCCGGGATTGGTAGAGGTCGGAGACCCTGCCTGCTAAATTTCCTGATTGACTCTGTTTGGAGCCGTCTGGATCTGGTTCTTACCGGTAAAAAACTTATTTCTGGTTCTGTGGGCACCCATCTTGGGTCTCTGGAAGGCTGGACGCAGCACTACTTCCGAGACCAGATCCCAGCGCACGACGGTGCCAGGTGATCCTCAGTCGGTTGTCTTTGTCTTTTGTTATTCTGTGTTATTGTGGTCTAATTGTCTCTATCATTAAAATGGGTCAGTCTACTTCATGTTCTTCTGTCTGTACTCCCCTGCAATGTTTTTGAAAAGTTTCAGGAATTCAATTGGCGAGCGGATGATTACGGAGCCTCCGTTAATGCTTTTGATTTATAGAAATTTTGTGAGCGGGACAGAACGGGGAAGTGCTGGTGCAGGAGCGCCGCCACGTAAGTCAAAAACTCAGACTGTCTGATGTATAAATGTAAGTGTGAGGGTCTGTGTGAAGTGAAAGCTACTTTGTGCCATCTAGCTGTACACATGAGAGTATTTGTTATCTCTTTCTGTTGTTTAATTTGTTTAAAGATAGTGCACCTCCCTGCTTTAGAGGGAAGACAGTAGAGAAATTTTAATTGCTTTTCCTTAATTTATAATTTTGCTGTGTTAGTTTAAAATTTTGGAATTCTAGGGTTAATTTGTGAAGGTTGCCAATCCAGAGAAGTTTAAACAAAGGCTTGTGGGGTTAAGATTAGTCATAATTAACTGCTTTGTAGGCTGCCTTTTTCAGCCCTGCTGGCAAACATAGAATCATGTGGTCCCGAGAACTGGGACCTGCCTGCCTTCCTGATAGATTTACAGTAGGTCTCTGGGGGAGGAAGAGAGCTGAAAACTGCTCCGGAGCAGGTGTGAGAAAGGGTAGAGGTGGTTGAATTCACTCTCAGCCTGCTGAGATAGAGAAGCCCTAGGCTGGGGGACAGGGGATGGTTGGAGATATCAGAAGTGGTGAAGGTTGAGATCCTCTGGGGCCTTGGAGTAAAGAAGGAAAATCTGGGAGGGAGAGCAGCTGTTCCTTAAGTATAAAAAGCCTGGTTATACAGGATCTCAGACTGCTTGCCTTATTTCCCCTGCTAAGGACAGAGTAAATGGTTAATGCAGAAAAGGGCGGGGGGGGGGGGGCGCTCGGCAGGGAGAGCAGGGAGAGAGAGGTTTTTGTTGATTTTGCTGGGTACAACCCGCTCTGCTGGCGTCCTTGGTTTCTTACTTATCTGAACTTTCTGCAAAACACAGTGGATCTTCCTCTGCCCCGTTTTCTTCTTCTTAACCCTTTCAATACACATAAAGAAAATCTCATTTTCCGAGCCTGGCAGGGAGAGGTTACTGGGTATTTCTTGGGTGGTGGTGGAATATTCAGCAAAGGAACTTTAAGATATAATATCTTTAATGTTACAACTAGTTTAAGTTTTAAAAATCTCTGTCTCTCAGAAAGAAATATTTGTACCTGCTCTTAGTTTTATCACAGAAGGTCTAATTCATAAATGTTAATCTAAGAAATTCTGGCTGTTTATTTTTAGGAGTCATTAAAAAATTGAGGTTTCAAAGAATAAGGAATACTGAGTAGAAGGTCTGAGGCATGGTTATGCATTTTTAAAGGACATAGAAAGAAGGTTTGAAGGCTAATTTGGAAGTAAAAATTGATAAAGATTGTGTATGTGATAAGAAGGAGAAGAGAAATGTTGTAAGGAAATTGATTAAATAATACAGGCCAGTAAACCAGGAAGAGTAAATAATTTCAAGGAAAATTCTATCTTAAAGCAGGTCAGTATATTTTTCTCCTTATACAATTCCTCTGAAATTTGGCAATACTTAATAGATAAATCATGGCAATATATTTCTTTGCATAAATTCAATAAGACCGGTTTCCAATAGTAGTTTTATTAACCAGAAACTTTGACTGGAGTATCATGTTTTAAAGAGCCCTGCCTGAACTCTGAAGACTTGAAGCCAGTAAGAGTGCCATGGAGAAAGCCTGGTATCCTGCTTGGTAGCCCTAAAAATACCTGGTGCTGGAGCTTCAGGCCCATGTCCTACCATCACTGGCGGTTGGTCAGAGTAGAAGGGGAGCAATAAGGGCGCCTCTGCATCCCTGCGGGACCCCCATGCACTCTGAGCCGCGACTAGTAGGAGGGCTGAGATGGGCCTTGAAGCCTAGGGCATGGGCCCGGGTAGAGCCACTACAGGTGAAGATTCACCTAACTCAGCAGATACTACAGGCAGGCCTGACGGCAGCTGGATAGCTTGGCTTCCTGGCCTTACAGGGCACATTAAGATTCAATCATGAAATTCCAGCAAAGGTAGTCAGTTACCATTCTTGTTATGTTTATGCAAACAATCAGGCCAAATTAAATACAATAGATAAATTAGTCTTGATTTGGCTCTTTTGATAAACATGGGGGTAATTTTGAGGAGAAAAATTCTATTTCAATAGAAGTTATTAAAACTGAAAGGTTTTCTTTCCAGACCATTTGTTACAGTTTGTCTCTGCCAGGTCACAAGCCCACCTCCTTCTGTGCCCAGGCCTCATTGTCCCTCTGACAGACAGCAAGAATCTCTTGGCTCTGAGAGAAACTTCTGACCCGCCTCAGCAGGAAGTAGCTAGAAGAGCCCACCGACATCCATTTTCCCTAAAAGAATTCAGAGCCAGGATCCTTGGGGTAATATATTAGGCAGTTAGGCAGATATGAGCAGGGCAAGGACGATGGGCCAACTAGCACTACCAGATGTAATTAAGTCTTTCCATCTCTACCTATGTGAGACAAGAGGACTCCCCAGAAACAGGAGGGAACGAGGCTGCAGATAAAGCAGCCCGGGAGGCTGACGTAAAATCAGAAGGGCCTCTACAGATTCTAGTGACTCTTCCAAACCCTGACCTACCAACCTCACCAGCTTACATGAAAACCCAATCTAGAAAAGCTGAAATCCATAACCAATCTTTACTCAAGTTCTTACAGGCTTTACAGTCCATCCAGAAAGCAGTCCAGAAGCATGTCTGATCTGGTCCATCCTTCCACCGTGGTGACTCTGTTTGGGTAAAGAAATTTGCCACGCAAGGACTGACTCCTACCTGGAAAGGACCACCTCCATAGCAGCCAAGGTCGACGGGATCCCTACGTGGCTTCATCACATCTGGCTTAAGAGAGCCCAGGCAAAATAGAGAGTCTAGGATTCTTTGGACCCTCTAAAGATTAGTCCTGGCCCTCATTCCAGGCCCTTATCTTATAAACAGGCCCACTGACTTTATTCAGCAGAGAATTAATTCTATCAAGCTTATAGTCCTCAGGGGTCAATATAACTCCCTTGCCAACAATGACCCAAAAGGGTCAATGATTTGACTCATGTACATAAAACCAGTGGGGAATGTTAGAGTGGGAATTTTTGAGCATGCTTACTACTACCATTCCTCCCTGCTGTGGACTATGCCCCAGATAGAGTTGTCAGTGCTGACACCAGGCCAGGCCATGAGATACGGTCTCATGGCCCCTTCCCAGCACATAGGCCTTCTTTCATAGAACACTGTCAGCTTTCTGAAGAACAGGGTGACCCTGTGAATAACATGGTCGTCAATGGCATGATCCTGACGTTGCTTAGGAAAAACTGTTTTGTCTTGGGTTACTTGTTCTGCAAAAACAGGATGTGGTTAATGTGCATAAAAGTGGTCCTGCACAAAGGGTAGGGGCTGCTCTCTGGACTCCCTGCGTGGAGAAAGGCAGAGCAGTCGCTGGCCGGCTGGCCGGCCAGCTGGCTAGCTAATAAAGGCTCCCTAAATTTTAATTTGGTCTGGGCTCCAGTGGTCATTCACTCGCACTCGCTCCACAGCAGGTCGGCCTCCCCAGTTAACCTGAGGTAGACACTCTTGGTGCACCCCTTTGTGGACTGTGTGTACAGCCTTGTTGTAGTTAAGTCTTTATTGTTGTTGGTATCACTGGGAGGAATTGACCTCCAGGCCAGTTGGCTGTAAGGATCAGCTGTGTCTATGCTGGGAGAAGTTCGGTGCTAGAGACAGCCTTATAGGATTAGACTTGCCAAATTGCAATAGCCTCTGTGCTCAGCTTGGATGGGGTGGAATCTCAGGGTGGAGCAGACAGTCTTGGCTTCCAGTCAGCTTTGCCCTTGCGCGCGTGCACACCTGCAGACCTCTGCCTTCCCCAGCTCCCGAGTCTCTGCCCGAGAGTCCAGATTCCCCCCACAAGAGCATGGGTCCCCAGGGGCTTGCCTGGAACTGGGGTTCAGTGCAGTCAGAACTAGGGCTCAGTGCAGTCAGGAGCTTCTGACTGCCTTCCACTAGGGAAAGCCTGTGGCAACTTCTGCAGCCTTTGTGCGCACTGGCATGTGCGCGCCTTCAGTCCTCTGCCTTCCCCGGTTCCCAAGTCTCCACCCGAGAGTCCAGATTCCACCCCCGTAAGAGCACGGGTCCCCAGGGGCTCACCTGGAACTGGGGTTCAGTGCAGTCAGAATTGGGGTTCAGTGCAGTCAGGAGCTTCGGACTCCCTTCTGCTAGCGAAAGCCTGTGGCAACCTCTGCAGCCTTTGTGTACACTGGCACGCGCGCCTCCAGAACCCTGCCTGCCGGGGCTCCCCCAGGTCTCCCCCAGGGTCTCTGAGTCTCCGGGTGCCTTTCTCTCTACCTGACAGTCCAGACTCCCCCTGTATGAGCCTGGGTCCATGGGGTTTTGCCCAGGACTGGGGTTCAGTGCAGTCAGAACTGGGGTTCAGTGCGGTTGGGGGCTTCCTTCCCCCTTCCGCCAGAGAAAGTCAGCCAGGCTCTCAGCCGCCCTTCCTCTGCGTGCACAAAGACCCTTTGCTGTACCTCCAATTCTCTGTGAGCTTTTCTCTTTCCTTCTAGTTGTAGAATTTTCACTCAGCCAGCTTTCCTGTGGTTCTGGATGGTGTCCATTCTGTCTTTTAGTTGTAGTTTTGAAATTGTTGTGCAAGGCAGCAGTTTACATGCTTACCTATGCCGCCATCTTGGTTTCTCCTCGAGGCCTAGCCTTTTTGAAGGGGAGAGCTGCTGTAACTGGGTTCCCAGCCTCAACTCCACCTAGAGTGCCCTCAGATAACACCTGGGACTCTACAGCCAACCCTGCCAGGGACCTGCTACCTAGGCTGTGATCCCATGGTCAACGAGGATCCACCCACCCTGGGCACAGGCTCCTGTGAGTTCTGAAGCATGCCCCCTTGACCAGCCCAACGCTTTAGCACAGGGCACTGCCACCATGTGAACAGCAGACATGTGAGCAGTCTGCTCCTATCCAAGGAGCAGCAGCCCCGTGAGCAACCTGCCCCAGGCCTAAGAGCAGCAGCTTCATGTGGCCTGCCCCTGTCCAAGGAGCAGCAGCTGTGTGAGCAGCCAGTTCCCCCATCTGAGGAGCAGCAGCCACTTGAGTAGCCCACCCATGACTGAGGAGAGGCAGCTCCATGCAGCTGGCCCCCGTCTGAGGAGCAGCAGCTGTGTGCAGCCCACACCCTACACCTGTCCGAAGAGCAGCAGCTGTTCAACCAACCTGCCCCCATCCAAGGAGTAGCAACCACATGAGCAGCCACACAAGCAGCCAGCCCTCTTCCAAGGAGCAGCAGCTATGCGAGCAGCCTGCCCCCGTCTGAGGAGCAGCAGCTGTGTAAGTAGACTGCCCCCTTCTGAGGAGCAGCAGCACCATGAACCGCCTGCCCCCATCCTAGGAGCAGCAGCTGCATGAGCAGCCCACTCCTTTCCGAGGAGCAGCACCTGTGTGAGCAGCCCACCCCCTTCTGAGGAACAGCAGCTGTGTGAGCAGCCCTCCCTCTTCTGAGGAGCAGAAGCCACAGAGCAGCATCCCCCATCTGAGGAGCAGCAGCCACATAAGCAGACTGCCCACGTCCAAGGAGCAGCAGCCCTGTGCAGTCCACACTGGTCCGAGGAGCAACACCCACACGCAGCCTGCACCTGTCCGACGAGAAGGAGCCAGGTGAGCGGCCCGTCGCTGTCCGAGGAGCATCAACAGCACGAGCAGCTCACTCCCACACGAGAAGCAGCAGCCACACAAGCAGACCAACCCCGTCCGAGGAGAAGCAGCTGCATGAACAACCCACAACCGTACAAGGAGCAGTAGCCCTGCAAGCAACCTGCCCCTGTCCAACAAGCGGCGGCATCAAGAGCAGCGCGTCTCATCTGAGGAACAACAGCAACACTCAGCCAGCCCCCATCTAAAGAACAGCAGCCACGGGAGCAGTCCGCCCCTGTCCAAGGAGCAGCAGCCATGTGAGAAGCTGGCCCCCGTCCAAGGAGCAGCAGACGTGAGCAACCCATCCCCATCCAAGGAGCAGCAACCCCATAATCAACCCACCCCCGTCCAATGAACAGCAGCTATAGGAGCAGCCTCCCCCACCAGCCAGAGGAGACACCACTGCTGCAAACAGCACCCACCAGAGAAGCTGCTGCCAACTGAGAAGAAGCTGCTACCGTGACTGCCTGAGGAGCAACCACAGCCCGAGAAGCCACTACCACCCAAGGAGCAGCCCCTGCATGGCTCAACATCTAGATCAGTTGCTGAGACCAAAAATGGGTAGACAAAGAAACCCCCAAAGGAAAGAAAAGATGGAATCGCCAGAAAAGCAGCTAAGTGAAACAGAGGCATGGAATATGTCAGAAAAATTTCAGAATAAGGGTCATAGGGTTCATTATGGTAATATTACCTGGGGAAAATGGGGAAGTATTTTGGACTTATGTTTCTGACCCTTCATGGGTAAGAGCCCTTACGTGGGCTGATCCCCCACCTAATGTAGTCACCAATAATACCAAACACCTTGGTCATCCAGGAGGACCATGGGTGGGGCAAGGAAGTATAATTACACAGGGGTCTCCACCCAGCTTCCCTTTTGTATGACACAAAATCAAACCACTGCTCCTTTGTGTGTAAAATTAAAGAGAGGTTTCTGGCTTGCGTGGACACCAAAGGAAGGGACTATCACTACTTGCTCCTGGGAGAGGTGCAGAAAATGTAACTAAGACCTTGTCCATTAAAAGAAATTGACAACCAGTTTGAATTGGAATTGCCATTGCCTAGAGTAAAGAATATCCTTACATGATATTATTCTACAATGTCATTGTAATTTTTCCCAGATGTGTACTATCCCCATTACCTATAATAGTACCTCACACCCTTGGGAATCAATAAGAAATCATCTTTTTGGTGCTTGGAGACAAAGGTAACACATCTCTTGATATTTTAGAATTACAACAGCATAATGTACAATTATCCCAAACAAACTTACAAACTAATTCTTTGAATGTCTGGCAGCAATTGAAAAAGGACCTGAAAGATTTTAATCCCTTCCACTGTGTAGAGGGCCCCCTGGGAAGGCACCTGAGCATTCTATATTGGCCCCTCTTGCCCTTTTGGCCAAGAGGGACCCTCTTCTCACAATCCAATTGCCCACAGCTGTTGCCTGTGCTTTCTGTTCATGCTGAGGTCGAGGTCTCGTGGTGGTTGGTACCATGGATCTGTCTCTCTACATTAGGTGGGGGATCTGTCTCTCATCCAGTGGGGTGAGCTGGGCCCTCCCTGGAGAAGAAACCTGGGTTCCCCAAGATATGTGATTAGTGCCGGGGCCCCACAAGCAGGCAAGGGGATCCCAAGGCAGGTGCTGGGCATGGAGGCCACAGGGGCATAGGCTACCAAGGAGACAGAACTGAACCTCACATCACCCTGCTTGGCCCTGGAAGATGGCTGGTTAGCCAGAGATGGGTAAGATTCCTCAGGGAAGGAACAACCTGAGGAACAACCTAAGACAGGCACAGTCTCAGAGAGGCCATCAGGAGAGAACATGGGAGTCAACAGAGGTGAGGCACAGACCCTCACCCCCGCAACTTTGCAGGGGCCTGAACCCTCACCCATTCTGAGGGAAGTCTCCTGCCCCCATGGCTGCTTCGCTTCCCATGCTCAGCTCAAATTGGGACCCAGGTAACAGACAGAGACTTGGCAGCTGCCCTCTCACTGCAACAAGACTTGTTTGAGTTGTCTTGTACCCATGGTGTGGGGAAGTGGGTTTTTGATATCTAAATCCAGCCTAGCACCAGGAATACTCAAGAAGGCAAATAATCCTTTCCACTAATATTTACAGAGTAAAATAAGATAGTTGTTAAAGTATTAAATTTGAAAGTAAAATAGTAGTCAAGTTCTCAGACTAATTTAAATTGGCTAAGTGAAATAAGCGAATATTCTAGAAAAATTAATGGTACTGGACAAAAAGCTGTTCCTAAAGTGTTAACTAAAATTTTTATTGGTAGTTCATCTCATGGTAAAATTGCATAACATGTAATGAACCTAAAGCAGACATATTTTAGTGCAAAAAATTACAATTTAAGAGCTATCAAGACTACATTATAAAATTTCCAAAAGCCTCCTAATATTTAAATTTAAAAAAGGGGGATAGTAGAAGAATATCATGTAAGGAAAAATATCCTGTAAGTAAATTACATCTAGAAAATTTTTACTTTAGAAAATTAACTTTCATTTATAATGCTAACAGCAAGACACCCATGAAAAACACACATGGTGTCAAAACAAGCCAAAGGAAAATCGTTTGGGCAATAAATGAAAAAGGATCCCAAGTCAAATTTATAGAAAAGATTCCTTTATTAACTTTTGGTCGAGAATATGTTTGTATGTTTTCAGAAAACACCTCCAAGACCATGTGGATTCCTGCAACAGAGAGGAATTGACAGGACTGCTCCAGCCATGAAGACAGAAGAGAAACAGTCCAGAGATGAAAGACGCTGATGACGCCTTGCCATACTAGCAGTCAGCAGCTGTGTGTAGCGGCAAGTTGCCCAAGACCAAACCAGAGAGGGTCGGACCTGCATTACCACCATTTGTCCACCATCCAGAACTGAAATATCATTGCTGACATGTACACATAAGGAACTGTTTGACATTGAAATTGGGACTCAAAAGAACTGTTGGCCCAGAAAGAAACTCACTACAGACTGATTCATTTGCCTCTCAGCATAATCATTATTGCTTGTCTCATTTTCGGTTCTTATAAGTGTATTTTTAGTATCACATGATCTCACTCATCTAGGGGAAATAATGAACAACATAAACTGATCAACAAAAACAGACCTGGAGACAGGGAAGCATCGATCAGACTATCAAGCTTCAGAGGGAAGGTAGGGGCGGATTGGGGTAAGGGGGAGAGATCAACCAAAGGACTTGTATGCATGCATATAAGCCCAACCAGTGGTCACGGACCACAGGGTGGTGGGGGCATGCATGGGGAGGGGTTTGGGATGGGAATGGGAGGATGAGGACATATATGTGATACCTTAATCAATAAAGAAATTTTTTAAAAGGGTCATAGGGTTCATAAACCGGATGGAAGAAAAAATAAACACCTTATGTAAGAATCAAGAAGAAATGGATGAAAAAATTAACAACTTATGTAAGAATCAAGAAGAAATGAAGAGTGATATAGGTGTAATAAAAAAACAGCATGGAAAGTTTCAACACTAGACTAGGAGAAGCGGAGGACTGAATTAGGGAATTAGAAGGCAGGGAAGCAAAACACAGCCAAACTGAATTGGAATTGGAGAAAAAAATTAAAAGACGGGAGGAGAGCTTAAGGGAGCTATGGGACAACATGAAACGAAACAACATATGAATAATAGGGGTGCCAGAACAACAGGAAGAGGAACAAGGGTTAGAAGACCTATTTGAAGAAATAATGTTAGAAAACTTCTTTGATGTGGCGAAGAAAAAAGTCACTCAAGCACAGAGAGTCCCAAGCAGGATGAATCCGAAAAGACCCACACGAAGACACATCATAATTATGATGGCAAATATTCAGGACAAAGAGAGAATCTTAAAGGCTGCAAGAGAGAGACAGAAAGTAACATACAAGGGAGCTCCCATTAGACGATCAAATGATTTCTCAACAGAAACACATCAGGCCAGAAAAGAATGGAAGGAAATTTACAAAGTGATGCAAAACAAGGGACTGAATCCAAGAATACTCTATGAAGCAAAGCTATCATTGAAAATTGAAGGGGAAATAAGGAACTTCACAGACAAAAAAAATGCTAAGGGAGTTTATCACTACCAAGCCAGCAATGCAAGAAATGCTAAAAGGGCTAGTGTAAAAAGAAGAAATAAAAAGGTAAGAAGGAACACAGACAAAAAAATAAAAATGGCTACAAATAAGTACCTTTCAATAATAACTTTAAATGTAAACGGACTAAAAGCTCCAATCAAAAGACATCAAGTGGCTGAATGGATAAAAAAACATGACCCATATATATGCTATCTACAAGAGACTGACCTCAGAAAAAGGGACTCATACAGACTGAAAGTAAAGGAATGGAAAAATATCTTTCAAGCAAATAGAAATGAAAAAAAAGCTGGGGTAGCAGTACTTATATCTGACAAAATAGACCTCAAAGTAAAGGCCATAAGAAGAGATAAGGAAGGCCCCTTCATAATAATAAAGGGATAGATACAACAAGAGGATATAACCCTGATAAACATGTATGCAACCAATGCCGGAGCACCCAAATACATAAAAAAAAAAAAAAAAAACAACTCGTGGAAGATATCAAGGGAGAGATCGACAACAATACACTCATAGTAGGGGACTTTAATACACCACTGACATCACTGGATAAATCCTCTAGACAAAAAATCAGCAAAGAAACAGCAATTCTAAATGACTCACTAGATCAGATGGACCTAATTGACATCTTCAGAGCATTTCACCCAAGAGCCATGGAATATAAGTTTTTCTCAAGTGCACAGGGGACATCTTCAAAAATAGACCACATATTGGGTCACAAACAAAGTCTCCCCAAATTCAAAAAGATTGAAATCATATCAAGCATTTTCTCAGACCACAATGGCATAATATTAGAAATAAACTACAATAAAAACATTCCAAAAAATTCAAACACTTGGAAGCTGAATAACATGCTATTAAACAATGATTGGGTTATCAATGAGATCAAAGAAGAAATTAAAAACATCCTGGAGACTAATGACATTAAAAACACAACAATGAAAATGCTATGGGACACAATGAAAACAGTCCTGAGAGGGAAGTTTATAGCTCTACAGGCCTACCTCAGAAAACAAGAAAAAATGGTAATAAATCATCTAACTCTACAACTCAAACAATTAGAAAGAGAGCAACAAGAAAAGCCCACAGTGAGCAGAAGGAAGGAAATAATAAAGATCAGAGCAGAAATGAATGACATAGAGACCAAAAAAAAAAAAAAAAAAAGATTAATGAAACCAAGAGCTGGTTCTTTGAAAGGATAAACAAGATTGATGAACCTCTACCCAGGCTCACCAAGAAGCAAAGAGAGAGGACCCAAATAAACAAAATGAGAAATGAAAGAGGGGAAATAACAACAAACCCCACAGAAATACAAAGGATTGTTAAAAAATACTATGAACAACTCTATTCTAACAAACTAGACAACCTGGAGGAAATGGACACATTCCTAGAAAAATACAACCTTCCAAAACTCACTCAGGAAGATTCTAAAAATCTCAATAGGATGATAACTATGGAAGAAATTGAAGCAGTCATCAAAAAGCTTCCAGCAAACAAAAGCCCGGGGCCAGATGGCTTCACAGGGGAGTTTTACCAAACATTCAAGGAAGAACTAAAACCTATCCTCCTCAGACTATTCCAGAAAATTCAATAAGAAGGAACACTTCCAAGCTCCTTCTGTGAAGCCAGCATCACCCCAATACCAAAACCAGATAAAGATAACACAATGAAAGAGAATTACAGGCCAATATCCCTCATGAAGATAGATGCCAAAATCCTTAGCAAAATTCTAGCAAATCGGATCCAGCACTACATCAGAAAGATCATACACCATGACCAAGTAGGATATATCCCGGGGATGCAAGGATGGTACAATATTCGCAAACCAATAAACATGATACATCACCTAAACAAATTGAGAGATAAAAATCACATAGTCATATCAATTGATTCAGAAAAAGCATTTGACAAAATCAACACCCTTTCTTGATAAAAAACTCTCAGCAAGGTGGGAATAGAAGCATCATACCTCAACATAATAAAAGCCATATGTGACAAACCCACAGCCAACATCATACTCAATGGGCAAAAACTAAAACCATTTCCCCTAAGAACAGGAACAAGACAGGGATGCCCACTCTCACCCCTTCTGTTCAACATAGTACTGGAAGTACTAGCCATTGCGATCAGACGAGAAGAAATAAAAGGCATCCAAATTGGAAAAGAAGAAGTACAACTGTCCTTATTCGCAGACAACATGATACTGTACATAGAAAACCCTAAAGACTCCATCAAAAAATTATTAGACTTAATAAAGGAATTCGGCAATGTAGCAGCATTCAAAATTAATGCCAAGAAATCTATAGCATTTCTATACACCAATAATGAACTTACAGAAAGAGAGACTAAAAAATCAATCCCATTTACCATCGCACCAAAAAAATTAAGATACCTAGGAATAAACTTAACTAAGGAGGTAAAAGACCTATACGCGGAAAATAACAGGACACTGGAAAAAGAGATAGAGGAAGCCATAAACAGATGGAAGAACATACCATGTTCATGGATTGGTAGAATCAACATCATTATAATGCCCATACTACCCAAAGCAATCTATAGATTCAATGCACTCCCCATTAAAATACCAACGGCATATTTCACAGACCTAGAAAGAACTCTCCAAAAATTCATCTGGAATAAAAAAAGACCCCGAATAGCTACAGCAATCCTGAGAAAGAAGAACAAAGTAGGTGGGATCTCAATACCAGATATCAAGTTGCCTTACAAAGCCACTGTTTTCAAAACTGCATGGTACTGGCATAAGAACAGACATATAGATCAATGGAATAGAATAGAGAACCCAGAAATCGACCCAAACCACTATGCTCAATTAATATTTGACAAAGGAGGCATGGACATACAATGGAGTCAAGACAGTCTCTTCAATAAATGGTGTTGGGAAAATTGGATAGATACATGCAAAAAAGTGAAACTAGACCACCTACATACACCATACACAAAAATAAACTCGAAATGGATCAAGGACTTAAACATAAGACGGGAAACCATAAAAATACTAGAGGAATCCACAGGCAGCAAAATCTCAGACATATGCCGAAGCAATTTCTTCACTGATACTGCTCCTAGGGCAATGGAAACTAAAGAGAAAATCAACAAATGGGACTACATCAAAATAAAAAGCTTTTGCACAGCAAAGGAAACCATCAATAAAACAAGAAAGCCCACTGCATGGGTGAACATATTTGCCAATGATATCAATGATAAGGGTTTAATCTCCAACATTTACAGGGAGCTCATACAACTTAACAAAAAGAAGATAAATAATCCAATGAAAAAATGGGCAATGGACCTAAATAGATACTTTTTGAAAGAAGACAGAAGGAAGGCCAAGAGACATATGAAAACCTATTCAAAGTCACTAATTATCTGAGAGATGCAAATCAAAACGACAATGCGGTACCATCTCACACCTGTCAGAATGGCTATCATCAACAAATCAACAAATGACAAGTGCTGGCAAGGATGCGGAGAAAAAGGAACCCTCGTGCACTGCTGGTGGGAATGCAGACTGGTGTAGCCACTGTGGAGAACAGTATGGAGTTTCCTCAAAGAACTAAAAATGGAACTCCCATTTGACCCAGTGATCCCACTTCTAGGAATATATCCCAAGAAACTAGAAACACAAATCAGATAGGATATATGCACCCCTATGTTCATAGCAGCACAATTCACCATAGCTAAGATTTGGAAACAGCCTAAGTGCCTATCAGAAGATGGGTGGATTAAAAAACTGTGGTACATCTACACAAAGGAATACTACTCTGCAGTAAAAAAGGAGTTCTTACCATTTGCAACAACATGGATGGAACTGGAGAGCATTATGCTAAGCGAATTAAGCCAGGCAGCGAAAGATAAATATCACACGATCTCACTCATTTGTGGCATATAATGAACAACATAAACTGATGAACAAAAACAGATCCAGAGACAGAAAACATCAATGAGAACTTCAAACCTCAGGGAAGGTATAGGATGGTGGGGGTAAGGGGGAGACATCAACCAAAGGACTTATATGCATGCATATAAGCCTAATCAATGGACACAGACAACAGGGGTGTAAGGGCATGAATGGGGGGTGGGGGGTAATGGGGGAATAAGGACACATATGTAATACCTTAATCAATAAAGAAATTTTAAAAATAAAAATTTAAAAAAAGGCCAGCAGGGGAGGGCAGTTGTGGGCGATCAGGCCAGCAGGGGAGGGTAGTTGGGAGGGACCAGGCCTGCAAGGGAAGGCAATTGGGGGCAATCAGACCTGCAGGGGAGGCAGTTGGGAGCGACCAGGCCTGCAGGGAGGGCAGTTGGGAGGGACAAAGCCTGCAAGGGAGGGCAGTTGGGGGGAGACCAGGCCTGTAGGGGAGGGCAGTTAAGGGTGACCAGGCCTGCAGGGGAGGGCAGTTGGGGGCGTCCAGGCTGGCAAGGGACAGCAGTTGGGGGTGACCGGGCCAGCAGGGGAGGGCAGTTAGGGGCGACCAGGCTGGCAAGGGAGGGAAGTTAGGGGTGACTGGGCAGACAAGGGAGGGCAGTTAGGGGTTACTGGGCCAGCAGGGGAGGGCATTTGGGGCCAACCAGGCCCGGCGGGGAGGACAGTTAGGGGTTACCAGGCCAGCACGGGAGGGCAGTTAGGGGTGACCAGGCCAGCAGGGGAGGGCAATTAGGGGCAATCAGGCTGGCAGGGGAGCAATTAGGCATCAATCAGGCTGGCAGGGGATTGGTTAGGGGCAATCAGGCAGGCATGCGGCAGGCGAGCAGTTGGGAGCCAGCAGTCCTAGATTGTGAGAGGGATCCCAGATTGGAGAGGGTGCAGGGTGGGCTGAGGGACACACACCCCCTGTGCACGAATTTTGTGCACCGGGCCTCTAGTAGATAGATAGATGATAGATAGATAGATAGATAGATAGATAGATAGATAGATAGATAGATAGATACTATATTATATAAAATATGGTAGAAGGTAAAATGTTCTCTGGAGAAAAAGTAGGAAAAGGATCTAGGGGTGTGGGCTGCTCACACTTAAATGTGGTGGTAAGGAAAGACCTTGCTGCATTGAGGATAATAGTTGAAGCATGGAGCAAGTCATGAGGCTGCAGGGAAGAGCATTCCAGGTAGGCCAATCAGTGTGGCTGGAGCAGAGTGGGAGGGACTATAGAAGGAAATTAGATTAGAGAGGTAATAGGATGTCAGAGTGTATAGAACCTCCTAAAATATAGTAAGCTATCTGGCTTTTACACTGAGACAAGAAGCCATTAGAAGCAATAAACTCATGGATGCTGCTTGTAAATTTGGCTTTCAGAATTTTGGGAAACTCCTGGAATAAAACAAGCATAAATATTTGCCAATGTAAACAATTACATTTATTTTAAAAAACTTTTTTTGCAATAATTTAGTTTAAAACTTACTTTAAAACCTTACATGAAGTTAAACAAAAGGTTTCATGAAATTCATTATTTTAGAATATTTTCTGTAATTCAGTCTTTTCCTTTATGTAATATTCCTTGCTTCTGATTCTAATCGTCTCTATACTACCATTCACCTGCATTTAGAAAAAGCTGTGTATGAGATTCCACATGGCCTGATAAGAGTGTGACTTGCATCACAGGAACATTGTCCCCAGGGAAAAAAGGCAGAGAGGAGAGCACAAGTGGAATGACTTTGCAAGGAGTGGGTGTTTGGGATCTTGATAGAGAAACATTTGCAGAACAATTCTTGAAGCTTCTTCTGGACCTCTGGTAAATAACCATGATGTGACTTTTAAATAAATAGGTCAATGAGTTAGACAATTACAAAATCCTATCCTTGCAGATTTTTACTGCTTAACATTTAACAACACTAACTAATATGAATTTCTGCATGTTTTTTTTTTAAAAAAAAACAACACAAAGAAAATAAAATAGAGTAAATTCAAGCATTCATATTTGACCCTTCTTAAAAGCACTGCATTCACACAACTGGCAGCTCTTTTCTGGTTATTTCTCCAAGTGGCCACTGAGTGGCAGTCCAGGAAAATTATTATAAAGCACAACATTGTTGAGTACATATTTCTTAAGTAGAACTAAGATAATGCTGAGGGTGAAAATATTTCCTGCCTCTGGATTTTACAGCTCTCTAAGTCCTCCCATAGACCTGCTGGAGGCAAAGACAGGCTTATTTGTCAGTGGCCCGCCATTAGTGAAGGGCACACATCTTTCACAGCCCCTCTGGGGACTGTGTGAGGGTATTATAAGCAGATATGTGTTTATGTTTATATGTGTAGGTCATGAACATTAATCTGCCAGTGCTGTTCAAATGGCACCTAGAGAGTTTCTCATTTAGCTGCATAATGTGCTCTTTCAATAGAACTAAACCAATTTGGGACTTCAGCCCTATTTAGCAATTTGGTGGGGTGGCAGTGAGAGAGAGGGGTAAGAAATAGTGCTGTGAACATTTAATACCTGAGATGGAAATAGCAGGGGCTGGGAGATGGCTGGGAGGAGGCTTACATGGAAGCAATTGAGATGTACTGTTATTTACTTACTTCTAGAAGTCAAAGCTCGTCCCTGCTATCCTATTAAAATTGCTATGCCCTAGTGTTTTATATCTGAATGCCACTCAAATGCAAGCACCCCAAGAGGTTCATTCCTTGGCCCTTTGCTCTTCTTTTTGTATAGATTTTCCCAGGAAGATCTTGTTCACTATTATAAGGAGGACTCCCATTTCCAGCACTGGCGCACCACTAGAAGATATTTCAACTTTTTGCCACACAAATACCTCAACTAATATAAACCCAGTTATGGGTTGATTCTTGTCCCCCTAAGTGCACATGTCGAAGTCTTAACTCCTAATACCTCAAATGTGACTGTATTTTGAGATAGGGTCATTAAAGAGTTAGTTAATATGAGTTCATTATGGTGGGTCCTATTACGATGTGACTGGTGTCCTTACAGGAAAATGGGAGTAGGACACAGAAATGTGCAGAGAGAACACTATGAGAAGACAGAGGGAGAATATGGTCATCAACAGGCCAAGGAGGAAGGCCTCAGAAGAAACTAATCTTGGCAACACCTTGATCTCAGACTTCCGGCTTTCACAACTGTGAGAAAATAGATTTACTGGTATGTTGTTTAAGCTACCTAGTTTATGGTACTTTGTTATGGCAGCCATAGAAAACTAATACAAGCCCCAAACATAACTCAATTTTCCTATTTGTTAGTTGATGATATTGCTATTTTTACTTCACCCAGGCAGAGTCATCTTAGTGCTCTTCTCTTTTTCTCTTCTCCCTCCAATTCCCTTTCTATCCCCATAAAACAGAATCCCAAACTCTATTTATTCTATCACTGAAATGTCTCCTGAATCCATCTTCTCTATTCAGTCCTCACTTCCATTGTCTTAATTCAACCCATATCATTTCCCATTTGAACTGTGCAACAGCTTCTTAAGGTATATTTTGGCCTATCATCTCTCCCTTCCTCCATCTACCCTTCACTCTACTACCAGTTGGCACTCTAGATGAGAGAAAGGATAGAATTATTGTATACTAATTAGGATAATGCAGTGGAGAGGAAAAGATGATGAGTCAGAAGAGAGGTGGTAGAATTTCTGGTGTAATGACACGGCACAGGTGAGAAGGGAGGGGATCTAGTACACAAGTGTGCTAGCACACAGGAGTGACCTGAGATAGAAACGCAGACAGCTCATCTATAGTAACAAGAGAGAAAGTAGAGAATATAATACAGGTGTAGATAGTGTTACAGGTTTGGCAGTGGTATTAGAGAGAAGTTTTCTCCTGACCGTTGTCATTTTCTCAGTGTAAGAGGAAGCAAGGTAATCAATCAGTCACTTGACAATGAGAATAGTAAGATGAGTAGTAGGGTTGAAAAAAATAGAGAAGTTATGAAACCATTATCTAGCATGTGGGAGAGTAACTGGCTTGAAAGATAGTGTGTTACTAGGTGGCACTCAGAGCCCACTGGACATTTGTGGTTTTGGAGATAAAGTTGGAGCAGTTAGCAGAGCTCAATGCTTTTCTCCAGCTATAATGAGCCTCACAGATGCAGGTACAGTGCTGGCAGAGAGGTGGATTTAATCAGGTTGGGAGGTTGCCAGGTGAGAATAACAGAGGAAGATGGAGACAAAAGAATTGAGGTCGTATACAAGAAAATGACCATAATGATGGACTACAGAATTTAATGCCAGAAACAAAGTGCAAAGATCTGATAGGCTGAGGATCAGTGAAAATATGATAATTACAATTCATTAACAGTAGACTTTAGGACCCTGTGAGGTTGAGGGACTGTCAGAGTTAGGGATCAAAGGCAAGTGAGTTGGAGATTTAGGAGATGGTGCCCAGAGTAGGAGACTTGAAAACAAGTTTCTGGCTGCAGAGGGCAGAGTGTAGCAGTGAAATTCTGGAGTGAAAGGCCAAGGCATCATTGAGACCAAGATCATTGGTGGAGAGGAGTTCAAGGAATTAGAAAGACTTCATGTGGGAAGGATTATTTATGTGTATATTAAAACTACTGAAAATGATGACAGATATTGAATTTTCTAGAGATTATAATCCCAGAGCTAAAACTGAAATCAGAAATATGTAGTTCAGGCTCTAAAAAAGACAGGGCTCAATCATTATCAAGCAAAATAGTTTATAATTTCTGACAATGTCACTTTAAAAGTCTGTCACATCCCCTGTCCTCATTACCTCTTCACTAAAACCCAGTCTTACTGGCTTTATTGGTCTGATTCATATACCCTTAGCTAACATGGTGCTAATGTAACTTCACTAGAAGGTTCAATCCAACTTTCTAAACTCATTTAAATGCTTTCAAATATAATGTGCCTTTGTCATTCACAGGCTTAACATTTGTAATCTCTACCTTTAGGAGAAATCCATGAAACCAACACCATGTAGTGATTTGCAATTTTGATGAAGCACAAATTTTAACTTCATTCCCTACCAGGCTGATGTGCAGAGTGAGGTAATGATTAACCAACACATGTTAAGCCTAGCCAATCAACCAGATTCCACCACTCAGAACAGGAACTCCTATGAAGTTCAAAACAATTTTGTCTCTTCTCTCTCCCCCATCCTATCTAATGAAAGGGTAATATGCAAATTAACCATCACTCCATCACAAAGGTGGCGGTGCCCATAGCGGCCAGGGTGCTGGATGCTGGCGGCGTCACCCCAGCGACGAACCCCAGCATCCTGTGCGCCCTGTCCCAGAGTCCAGCCGGGGTGCAGGACGCTGGCATTGTTGCAGGCCGGGCTGAGGGACCCTCCCCCGACCCCCCTGGTGCATGAATTTCATGCACCAGGCCTCTAGTATAAAATAAAGGCCCTGAAAATAAAGCCAACTACTAATGCTGGCAATGAAAGTAAGCAGAAATGAAAGGAATATACAAAGGTGGTGATTCTTTCGCAGAACATAGAGGTCTTGTGAGGGAAATCATATACCACAGCGACATATGGGAATTTTAAGGACCTCATGTACAATGTACATAAGAAAAGTCTGCATATTCTTTCTCCAATATTTCTGTTCTAGAATAGGCAAAACATCTCCTGACATCCATACCCCCTAACACCCTTTCAACTTGTACTCTTTGCAAATAAAGTACAATAACAAACATTTGCATTGTGTGGGAAAAATTATGACCACAAATAATTGGCTCTCCTCTCACATTGAAACAGTAGCTTTTTCTCTTATGGAGATTAGGATAAAATTAGAACTTTGGTTCTCATCAAGATTGTTAAAGTAGAATTGTACCTGTATAGGCAAATTACAGAAATCAAAGAAAGATTTAGGTCAGATGGACGAGGACCTTAATTACCAGCGGGGCACATTGCAGCTCGTAAAGCCTTTTGTGAAAGCCCAGGGTGCCTACTCCTGGTAACTACTATAATATTGAAGTGAGTTGGAGAGGACCTCTTCAAGGAGAAATTATAATTGGAAGTGTCATTTATCCTAAACTTCTATCCTAAAAGCTAAGACCCTGGGCACAAAGCCAAGAATCCCATATATTTAGAATATTTTTAACACTCTCAAATAAGGAATCATGTGTCAATGTAAGTTTAATGTCCAGAGTTCTTTTGATACATTTTATTTTTTTAGGTATGTCATTTCCTTCTTTTTTTATTGTTTAAAGTATTACAAATAGTAGTACATATGCCTCCTTTTTTCCCCCATTGACCTTCCCCTGGCCTCTTTGATATAACATTTTAGAAAGGAGGGCAAAAATAATAGAATCTGCAAGACAATGTGACATGGTAGGCGTGCAATATAGGCCAATGACTCACAAATGCCAAATCAAAGAGCTAAAAATCTTGCTGTATCAGCATACCTGAGGAACTTTAAAAAAAAAAGGCTCAACTATAAGAGATTCTGATTTGGGAGGTTTGGGGTGGAATTTAGGAGTCTGTATTTTAAAGATCCTCAGGCAATGCTAAGACAAAGCTACATTTGGGAACTACTGGCTAAGGCAGTGGTTCTCAACCTTTCTAATACCGCGACCCTTTAATACAGTTCCTCATGTTGTGGCGACCCACAGGTTGAGAACCGCTGCTGTAGAGCCTAAGACCATCGGAAAACACAGATATTTACATTACGATTCATTAACAGTAGCAAAATTACAGTTATGAAGTAGCAACAAAAATAATTTTATGGTTGGGGGTCACCACAACATGAGGAACTGTATTAAAGGGTCGCGGCATTAGAAAGGTTGAGAACCACTGGGCTAGGGTAGTGGTCGGCAAACTCATTAGTCAACAGAGCGGCAAACCGCGGCTCGCGAGCCGCAGTTTGCTGACCACTGGTAGGGGATTTGAGCATCACACAGGGGTTTGGACTGCCATCTAATAACTCAAAGTGTGGTCCTAGAGTTGCAGCATAGTTATCACCTAGAAGCTTCTAAGGAATACAGAATCTCAGCCTCACCCCAGACCTACTGAATCTGCATCTGCATTTTGAAAAGATTCCCAGATGACCCTATGCACCTTAAAGTTTGAGAGGCATGGCATGATCTTTGAGGTCTTTTCTAACCCTGAGGACCAGAATCTTGTTGCTGCCCTTCTGTGTTACTTCATGGTAAGTTACTAGAAACTCTCTATGTTGCTGGAAAAAGGTTTCCTAAGGTTATGATTCAAATTTCTGATATAGATATCAAACAAAATTTTTCCTGGAAATGAGAAGAACCCTGCTCAGTCAAAGAAGTGTTAGGCTTGCTCTAACTGGCCATGTAAGAGCTAAAGTTCCACACTAGGAATGAGGCCAACTACAACTGCCTAAAACAGTGGTTCTCAAATTTGAGCCTGCATCAGAATCACCCAGAGAGCTTATTAAAATGCAGATTTCTGGGCCCCACCTGCAGAGTTTGAAATTCAGTAGATCTGGAAGGGTTGACAAAATTTTATTTCCAACATGTTTCCAGCTAATGATAGTGCTGCCGGAGACCACACCTTTGAAACAATCTGCCCAGGTTAAAAGCCTGCAGTCCATTAGAGAACTTCATCAGATTAGCAACCTCCTCAAGGTTGAGAATGGCCTGGCTGCAATTTAACTTTCTTGTCAGGAAATTTGCTTATGTTTCCAGCACAGTATGAAGACTGGTCTGACTTTGCTACTGTGAGCCAGGTGGACCTGCTTGCTCGTGGGTTGTGACCAAAATGTGTCTGATTGGGATTTGCTGAGCCCTGCTCAATGAATGGAACGTGTTCTGCTTTCTGACTTTGCTCAGATTAATTGTGGTATGCAAGATGATTCAAGATGACCACCCACCCCTACCCAGGTGTTTGTGGTTTTTATGTAGAGTGTTCTCAAAGGGAGTTATTAAATTGAATCCACTGATAATCACAAGTGAACTTGGCCTTTATTACATACTAGTGGCCTGGTGCATGAAATTCATGCATGGAGGGGGGGTTCCCTCAGCCCAGCCTGCACCCTCTCCAATCGGGGACCCCTTGGGGGACATCCGACTGCCTCTCACAATCTGGGACCACTGGCTCCTAACTGCTCACCTGCCTGCCTGCCTAATCACCCCTAACTGCCTCTGCCTGCCTGCCTGATCACCCCTAACTGCCCTCCCCTGCCAGCCTGATCTCACCCCCAACTGCCTCTGCCTGCCTGATCTCACCCCCAACTGCCCGCCCCTACTGGCCTGATCTTGCCCCCAACTGCCCTCCCCTGCTGGCCTGGTTGCCCCCAACTGCCCTCCCCTGCCAGCCTGATCTTGCCCCCAACTGCCTTCCCCTGGCTCCTAGGCAGCCATTGGCTCCTCACAGTTGACCCACATTTGGTTCTCATTGGTCAGTTTCTATGCCAGTCAGCGTCAAAAGCTCCACCTCCTAGGCAGCCATTGGTTCCTCACACTTCACCTAGATTTGGTTCTGATTGGTCAGTTTCTATGCCAGTCAGCATCTCTGGGCCTATCAACGGGGCCTGATCAGAAAGGTGGGGCTGATCAGCACCCCCAGTGGAGTCCTGGAGAGAAATGGAGGCATGGCTGCTGGCCAGACTGGGAGAGAAAGAGAGAGGCAAGTGTTGGTCAAAAGCTGCCACAGAGGCAACGGATCAGTCCCTGCTTCTTTCTTCAGGCCTCTCTCTGGCCCTGATTCACAGCCCCCTCAGCAGTCAGTGCTGGGGCACCGCACCTGCAGCAGAAGCAGTCACAGCAACCCAGCCCTGACTTCTAGTCTGGTCAAGCTTTGGTTCTAACAGTCGTTACACCCTGGCTCTTTATTATAGAGATTACCCTGCTGAAAGATGCACAATCACAAGTGCCCCTGGTCTTTTTTACTCTGTAGTTTCAAAACCCCTAGTCTTCTCCTTCTCTAGTTGTCTGAATTCTGAAATAAAACTTATCTTTGAAGAAAGCTGCCTTTCTGTGACTCTTCTTACAGAAACAAGTAGATCTTTAAGAGCATCGCTCCACAATGTGACTTTGAATTTTCTGAGCATGGCTCCTTCCCAATGTCTTATTGAAGTGAGTTTTTCATCTGAACTTTTTTCTGCCTTCCTGTACTAGAAGCTTTTGGTGATGCCACTCTGCTTCTGCTGTCTCTAATCAAACCCTTCGATGTGTACCTGGGCAAATAATTTTGCCATTTGGCCTTTGAAAGGGCCAGGTTTATAAATGATTGGTGCATGTTACTATATACAAAATTGTGGGGACCCTGATTTAAGTACACCAGATAATAAAGGCCCATTTGCTGTATGCATGTGCAGTTTTACTGTCCACATTGTGCAGGCATACCTTTCTATAACCCAAATACTGATGTCATTATTTGGAAAGAAGCCTCTTTTGTCTGAACTGGTATAAAAATATGTTGCTGGCCAGCTGGTGCACGAATGCTTTGAGGGGACTACTTTGAAGAACTACTTTGTCTAATGGCTCCTCTGTTTGCGAACTACTTGCAATGACTGTCCTGTGTCTGCAATGACTGCTTAGTCTGCAATAAAGTCTCTCCTATATGCCTACAGCTACTCGTGTCTTCTTCCAATTCTCGTCACCCACAGAGGTCTAACCCTTAGCAGAGGAGTTATGACCCAACAAGAGTTGATAGTCCAATGATTCCAAAAGCAGAGGTTGTTTTTTTTGTTTTGTTTGTTTGTTTTGTGTGTGTGTGTGTGTGTGTGTGTGTGTGTGTTTTAATGTTCGGAGCAAGGTAACTGAAGGAGCTTATTTTGGTCAGGACCCTGTTTACGTTAAAGGTACACCAGTTATCATTTGCTGTTTAAGAAAATACCCCCAGCTAGCATGGCTCAATGGTTGAACATCAACCTATGAACCAAGAGGTCATGGTTCGATTCCCTGTCAGGGCACATGCCCGGGTTTCGGGCTCGATTCCCAGTGTGGGGCATGCAGGAAGCAGCGGATAAATGATTCTGTTTCATTACTGATATTTCTATCTCTCTCTCTCCCTCTCACTTCCTCTCTGAAATCAATAAAAATATATATTTTTAAAAATACCCCTAAATTTAGCCCAAAATTCCCTGGGTTGGCCATTTGGGCAGAATTCAGCTGGTGGTTCACCTAGACTTGGCTGGGTTTTCTCTTAGAATTGTGGTCAGCTGCTGGGTCAGCTGCAGGCCAGCTAGTCTAAGATGATTTGGCTCAGCTGGAATGGCATCTCTGTTCTGTAGTCTCTCATCCTCCAGCAAGCTAATCTAGGTTTAGTCACATGGCAACTGGGCAGGTTCCTAATGAAGGAGAAGTGCACAGGATTTCTTGAGGCCTAGGCTCTCACTTCTGTTGTATTCTATTGGCCAAAGCAAGGCACAAATCCAGTCCAGATTCAAGGGTTTGTACCTATTGGTGGGAAGAACTAAAATCATATTCCAAAAAGCCCAGATGAATGGAGGAAAGAAGGATTTGCAAAGAGCCACCTCAGGCCTTAGAATATGCTAGTCTCTTTTAAGTTATAATAAAGAAGGAGATCCTGTCATTTGCAACAACATGGATGGTCATTATGCTAAGTGAAATAAGTCAAGTAGAGAAAGGTAAGTACTATATGATCTCGCTTACATGTGAAATCATAAAAACTGTAACTCATAGAAACAGAGATCAGAAGGAAAATAATCTTTTGTGCAGATATTCCTAGAAAGCATGCATCCCAACTACAACGTCATCATGTTTGTTAATTTATCTCAGTGTGAGCTGGACCAGATTTCAAGAGGGCTAGAACAAGAATGAGATGAGTGAAGACAAGTCTTAAAAGTGCAGGGTCAGATCCTATATTTAGTTAAAATTTTGACATTTTGTTCACCATGGTTCTTTACATTAATTTTGAAACTTTAGCAATATTGCATTTAAATAGTATTTATCTTGATTGTTGAGGTTTTGGTGTCCCCTCAAATTTTGTGCCTGAGGTAAATGCTTCACTTGCTCCATACCCTTTTCCATTCTATTTCAGCCTTTTGTGTTATCAAACTTTAGTCACCTCCTGATCAATGCCACAATATCTTTTGCATTGATTCTAAACTCACTTCTAGGCATTATATTCTAGTGAAGTTACCAAAATGGGGGGGTGGGGAGTGGTGACAAGAGCAAAACTCTATTGCAGCACTCAGCTATGCCAGGAGGGCCAGAGGCGGTGTGATTAACTGGTGTCTAAACACTGTTTTCTGCAGATAGCATTTCCATTCAATGCTCATGAATAGGGGAGGTTCTGCTACATAATCTTGTGAATAGATCTAAGATTACTATTCACACTCGACTAATATTAATATTCATTGTTTGAGCTGTTTAAAGTAGTTTCTGAGGATATATGCACCCCTATGTTCACAGCAGCTCAATTTACAATAGCTAAGATTTGGAAACAACCTAAGTGCCCATCAGCAGATGAGTGGATTAAAAAACTATGGTACATCTACACAATGGAATATTATAAAAAAGAAGGAACTTATCATTTGCAACAGCATGGATGGAATTGGAGAGCATTATGCTAAATGAAATAAGCCAGTCAAAGAAAGATAAATATCACATGATCTCACTCATGTGGAATATAATGATCAATGTAATTTGATGAACAAAAATAGATCCAGAGACAAATGGCAGGGGAGGTGGAGGCGGTGGTTAGAGAGCAACCAAAGGACTTGTATGCATGCATATTAGCATAACCATGGACACAGACACTGGGGTGGTGGGGGCTTGCCCGGGGTGAGAATGGTTGGGAGGATCAATTGTGGAAAAAGGAGTCATATGTAAAAGTTAAGATAATAAAAAAATAAAATAAAGTAGTTTCTGTTCTCCTACCGTTAAAATAATTATATATTTGCCTCAAAGAGCCAGAAGTCTTCCTAGAGATTGCCTCCAGCCCTTCATTGTATGGGCAAGGAAACCAAAGCCCCAAATGGAGTGGACACTTAGTGTAATTTCATAACATTAAGCTGAACATAACAACAACCCAGTCAGTATCAATACTGCACTGCCTCTGTTTAATTTAAACAGCTTTCTAAAACCTACTTATACACTTTAATTTTTTTAAACTTGTGAAGCAATCACTGAAGTTACATTTTAATATTTGAGAAATAGGTGAGGTAGTGAAGATCCACTGGCCTTAAAATGAAACAGACCTGGGTTCTCTCCTGGCTCTGGCTATTACAAGCTGTGTGCCTCTGGAAAGCTTTTTTCAAGCCTCTGAGCTCCTTTTTCTGCATTTTAATGGCAGTAATAATAGGACTTACCTCGTTGGGTAGTTGTGAGGATAAAGTGAATCAGTGCACGGACAGTATCGCAAACATAATACTTGCTCAATGAGATATAGCCACCAGCCAGGGGGCTGTTCAGAGAACCTTGGTGCTGGGATGGCACTTAGTCTATGAAAGCAACTCTTCCATCCCCCTCAAAGCTCCCTGGCATGTTGAAACTCTTGCCCTCTGGCCTTTCCCTTTCAAAGCTCCTACACCTTGTTCTCTGCTGGCACAGCCTATTTAGCAGGAAGAACCTAAACATTCCTCTTTCAGATTTCTCTCTCTCATCTTCCCTTTCTTCATGCCCTTACCACCACCACCCTCCCACAAAACACACTTCTCTATGTCCTAGACACCCCCAGCACCACGGAATTGTGGATGCCAGAGTTTCAGGCTTTTCCCTGTGAAAATCATTAAAGAAATGATTTTCTACATTTCACTCTTCCCCCTTTACCTCCAATAGTAAGGCCTCAGATATTGACAGTCAGTGTCAATCTCTCTGTCTCTGTTTCTGTTTATGTCTATGTCTCTCTCTGTGTGTGTATTCTCTCATTTAAAAAGATGGTAAATGCAAGCAAAGTACTTGAACTGCCAACTATCTGCCTTTTCTGAATATTCTCACTAAAAGAAAAACAAAACACTGTAAAGGAAACACCTTTTTAAAAGACTCTAAAGATTTCGTGGGTAGGATTCTCAAAGCAAGATTTCTAGATAGGAAAACACTGCAGCCATAGTAGACAATTGCCTGTTGGAAAAGGAGGGTAAAACAAAGTAGTCTTTGCCCTTGCTTTTTGGGAACCCAGTAAAAAGTCCATGGAAATAATTAGTAACATATATATGTGTGAAACAAATAACTTGATAATATAGAATATGCTTGCCTTTCAAGTTTTTCACGGCACTCACTTGATTTTAGTAGAGAATAATGTGACAGGGTGGTATCAATGGGCCATGGTGTCACATGCCCCCACCTTGTAGGCCTTAATGAGATTCATTGTATTCAGGCAATATCTGTGTTGGAAAAGAATGGAATGAAAGCAAAATGCTAATTTGACTTCAATAATTTATTCATATAAACCAGGTAAAAAGTCACTATATTAACAAGTGTCAAAGAAAAAAAGGGACAATGAAGCATTGGCACATCTGTCCCCAGACAAGACCAACATCACCTTACCTGGCTTCCAAGAGTATTTGAAGGATTTGATGGTTTTCTTTTTTTTTTTAATATGTTTTTATTGATTTAGGAGAGAGTGGGAGGGAGAAGGACAGGAAGATAGAAACATCAATGAAAGAGAAACATCATCCTGCATGACCCTCACTGGGGATCCAGCCTGCAACCCTGGCATGTGCCCTAACTGGGAATCGAACTGTGACCTCCTGGTTCATAGGTTGATGCTCAACCACTGAGCTATCCTAGCCAGACTGGATGGTTTTCTTATTTAAAAAAAAAAAAACACACAAAAAAAAACAACAGAAAACAAAAAAACCCTCCACTTTGGAGGCTGGTCTCTTTCTATTTCTGTCTGTCTATCTGTCTTTGTCTGCCTCTGTCTCCCTCCTTCCTTTCTCCCTCCTTCTCTTCCCTCAGGGTCACACTATTGCCTGTGCCTGTATTTCCAGTATGTATTTAATTTGAAGGCAGCCATGCTACATTATTCAAGCCTACTTATTCTTCTTGGCTTTGGGAGAGGGGAATGAATTGGGCAGCAGGAGTGCTCAGACAGATTTTCTTTGTAATTTATCGCAACTGTCCATGTGGCTTCAGTTGAATGCTGGAAAGGATGAGTCTTCAGTGCGTGACGCTCTGCAACACAGCAGAAGGCTGGCTTCAGAGAGCCACGCGCCATTCTCTGTGGGCTTGGAAGCATGCAGAGAAAATACCAAGACGCAATGCCAAATCCATGACCAGAAATATTAAAGGGGTCTGAAGCAGCAGCAGCATAGCTGGAGTACAAATTCTGTCTGGAATTTGTCTCTGACATCAACAGAAGAAAAATACTGTAACTACTTTTCTGATTGGCAAGGAGTCTAGAAATGTATAATAAAATATGCCAGGGTTTTTTTTTTAAAGCAGATTTTGATTTCTTCTTGTTCTCTAAAGCATACAGAGCAATGCCAAAATGAGAATTTCCATTCAGCAGAAGCCCCCTATTTATGTGGTTCCTTTTGTTCCCAGTGTCTGTGGCCACAAAAGTTGAATAGATAAAATGCACTAATGGTTGTATAAATACCAGGTGACCTCCTCATTGGTATTTTGTTATGATCTTGATTTGATGAATGAGTGCTCCCCTGCAAGTAATTGTTATGTGGGGGAGGCAAGATAATTTTCCTTCTACCTTTCTAGGTTCTTCTGATTGGTCTAACAATCAAATTGGCATGAGACAGATTAACAGGAGAAAATGAGCAAATTTATTACATATGTACATATGGGGATTCTGTAAGAATATGGGACCTGAGGATAAATTGGGAAGTTGAGGCTTATGTGCCCTTCTGGACTAAAGAGACAGAGGCAAGGGTCTGGGACTTTAAAAGGAAAGTAGGCATTCACAGGTAGAGGAAAAAGAGTAAACATTTGGTAAATAAATTCTTGCTGGGCCACCCAGAAATAATGAGACCCAAAGGGTAGTCTAACAAACAGACTTTGCTAGGATTCCTCCCTGTCTGACACACTTAGATTATAGTATGATGTTAAGTGATAGCTCCTTCCTTTAAGCAGATTTTTCTATTTTAATTCCTGTAGGCAGACAAGGGAGAGGGTCAGACTTCTTTCTGATTCTTGTTTCTCAAAAATAACCTGCTTAAAATAATATTCCCAAGAGGTCTATTTTAGGGTGGTAAATTCTGCTTCCCCTCAGTTAACAAAGAAAACTTTCAGAGAATCCCACATGCTCACTCTGGCTATACTTATCCCTGGCTGTCTCTGAAGTTTTTTCCAATGGTTGTTTTAGTTTAATACAGCTACACTATAATTGTTGGTAGGAATGTAAAATGGTGCAGCTACTATGGAAAGTAGTCTGAAGGTTCTTTAAAAAATTAAAAATAGATTTTTTATATGACCCAGCAATCCAACTTCTGGGTATATATAAAAAAATTGAAATCAGGATCTCTAAGAGATATTTGTACTTTCATATTCATTGCAGAACGATTCACAATATTCAAGAGGGGAAGCAACTCAAATGTCCATCACAAGGTGAATGGGTAAACAAAATGTGGTATTTGCATAACATGGAATATTATTCAGCCTTAAAAAAGAAGAAAATCCTGCTGCATGCTACAATATGGATGAAGTTTGGGGACACTTTGCTAATTAAAGTAAGGCAGTCACAAAAAGGCAAATACTGTATGATTCCAATTGTATGAGGTGTAGTCAATCTCAGAAACAGGAATTAGAATGGTAATTGCCAGGGGTAGAAGAGAGGGACAAATAGGGAGTAACTAATGGGTATAGATTTTCAGATTTGCAAGATGAAAAATTCTGGGGATCTGTTGCTCAACATTGTGAATATATTTAATAATGCACAACAGTACACTTAAAATGTTAACATGGTCAATTTTATGTTACATAGTTTTTTATCACACAAACATTTTAAAACTATACTAATGAAAGGGTAATATGCTAATTAGACTGGACATCCTTCCAGACAAAGCCACGGTGGCAGGGCTGAGGCAGTGGTGGTTAGGGGCGATTAGGCTGTCAGGGGAGAGCAGTTAGGCAGTTAGGGTGATCAGGCCAGCAGGGGAGAGCAGTTAGGGTGATCAGGCCAGCAGGGGAGAGCAGTTAGAGGGATGAGGCCGGCAGGGGAGAGCAGTTAGGAGGATCAGGCTGGCAGGGGAGAGCAGTTAGGGAAATCCGGCCAGCAGGGGAGAGCAGTTAGGGGGATCAGGCCAGCAGGGGAGAGCAGTTAGGGGGATCAGGCTGGCAGGGGAGAGCAGTTAGGCTGTTAGGGGGATCAGGCTGGCAGCAGAGAGCAATTAGGGGGATCAGGCAGCAGAGGAGAGCAGTTAGGGGTGATCAGGCCGGCAGGGGAGCAGTTGAGGGCATCAGGTAAGCAGGCAGAGGCAGTTAGGGGTGATCAGGCAGACAGGCAAGTGAACAGTTAGGAGCCAGTGGCCCTGGATTGCGAGAGGGATGTCCAATTGCAGATTTAGGCCTGACCCTGCAGTCGGACATCCCCCAAGGGGTCCCAGATTGGAGATGGTGCAGGCCGGGCTGAGGGACCCCCTCCCCTGTGCACAAATTTCATGCACTGGGCCTCTAGTCTATGTACATAAAAGCCCCAAGTGACCAGTCAACTTCTTGACTGCTCAACTGGTAGCTATAACGTACACTGACCACCAAGGGGCAGACACTCAACACAGGAGCTGCCCCCTGGTGGTCAGTGCGCTCCCACAGTGGGAGCTTTGCTCAGCTGACAGATGGGCACCAGACACTGGGCTCACAGCTGGCGAAAGCAGCTGCAGGGGCACAAGCCTCTCCCGCCTCCCTGGCAGCGCTACAGAGCGGCAGTAGCGGCAGGTGCAGTGGCGTCGGATCTGTGCTCGGGCTCCTCCCCAGCTGCCGGTCACTTCATGCACTACTACATCCCTTGGGATTGTGAGAGGGTGCAGGCCAGCTGAGGGACCCCACCGGTGCACAAAACAGTGCACTGGGCCTCTAGTAAAAAATAAAAATAGAGCTTCACTGTGAAGTTTACATTTTATGTGGGTCTTACTGTTAGTTTTGTTTTAAAGACTCCTGCAGTATGCTATCACTGTGTTAGCAGGAATATCAGAAGATGGGCTCTTCCCAATGTGCTGCTTGTGTAAATGGTAGCAGTAGCCCTTAAGGTATTTGCACTCTGTCTCTCTGTCCCTGGGTTCAGTGCAGACTTGGCAGACAGCTCCTCTGTGTGTCTTCTTCATATATATATATATATATATATATATATATATATATATATATATAATTGATTTTTCACAGAGAGGAAGGAGGAAGGGAGAGGGATAGAGAGTTAGAAACATCAATGAGAGAGAAACATGGATCAGCTGCCTCCTGCACACTCCCTAATGGGGATGTGCCCACAACCAAGGTATATGCCCTTGACCGGAATCAAACCTGGGGCCTTTCAGCTCACAGGTCAATGCTCTATACACTGAGCCAAACCGTTTAGGGCTCTGTGTGCTTAGCTTTCAAAAAATTCAGGCAAAAAGTGTGCATGGAAATCCTCCCAAATCTGGCCAAACTGTTCTAATTTACAATGGTGACATATAACACTATGGATAGCATCAGGGATTACAAACATGGAGTTTCATTTCCATCTTCTCTACCAGTTGCACTAAAGCAGCTCTGCATACTACTCTCTGTTCCTTTATACTTTGTATTTTGTTCTAGAGGAGGAAGGGGCAGTTTATTATATTTATCCTTTTCAATTATTTGCCTGAAAGAGGTCATGGTACACATCTAAGGGAGAATGTGGTGAACACTGTTAAATGCAGCTAAAGTCTTTGTGTTTCTTCTCATCGTAATATTAATTATTGAAAATTACTTGAAATAATTTTAATCTTTTGCTCCAAAGGATCCCGAACCCCAATTTAGGAAACCAGAAATTGCTTCTCTCTCTTTCCTGATCTCTCTCTTTACTTACATATCCCACCTTTTCCCTTTTTAAATTTATTTTTCTCTCCCCATATATTTTTTCTTCCATTATTTCCTTGTTTATGTTGGTTTATCTTCTTTTATTCTTTCTCTTTCCATTTTCATCTCTCCTTTTTTCTCTTCTTCCATTATCTCCATTGCCCTTTCATCCCTTCTCCTTCCTATTCTCTTCTCCCCCTTCCCTTTGTTTCTCTTATTCTCTCTCCTCTCCTCTCCCTTCAAATTTAGGAAGCTTAAGGGAATCTTTGAAAAACATGAAGTGACCACTGAATTAGCACTCATTGTATCCATTGAAGGGAGATAGGCTGCCCAGGTGTTGTGCTTACTTCTTAGCGGCAGGAGGCACAAATAATTTTTCCTTTACTTTTGATGAGATATCCTGGCATGCCATAAACCACTGGACATCTAAAAACTGCTTTGAAGTGGCATATTCTCTGAATCTGCATGTATCTTACCAAGGCTTCCAATGCACTTGCTACTTCTTGCTTATCTAGTTCAATTAACATGATGTCATCAAAATAGCTGACCAATGTGGTGTTCTGAGGAATGTCCAGATACCTGTGGAAAGTTAGTATAGCCTTGGGCCAAGATCATATATGCATTCTAGTGTCTTGTCGGTTTCATGTGAACTATCTCTAGTGATAGGATAAAAAAGAACTCATTTTCCAGATCTCAGTGACCACATACCATCAACCTGAGGCTATGTTAATTTACTGTAGATATGACACTATATTTGGCACAGTAGCTACAGTTAGGGCTAGTACTTAGTTGAGTTTACAGTAGTCCAATAAAATTTTTCATGATCTGTCTGTTTTTTTTGTGGTGTCCAGTCTGGTGAATTAAATGGGGATATGATGGCAACAACCATCCCTACATCATTTAGGGACTGATTCCTGCCATTCATTCAGAGATTTTAATATACCATACTTCTGGAGGTTAGAAGGCAGTTTTAGCAAGGCATGTTGTCCTTTTTTATTTTTGTTTAGCTTTTTATTTAGAAATAATTTCACACTTACAGAAATGCTACAAGAATAATAATACAGAGAACTTCCATATTAATTTTTAACATTTTGCTATATTTGCTTTATCATTCTTATTTATAAACATAATTTTACTACTTATTTTCAATTTGATAATAGGTTGAAGTCATCATACCCTTTTATTTCTGAATACTTTATTGTACAATTCTTATGAATAAAGATATTGTCTTATATAAGTAAAGTGAAGTTATTAAACTCAGCAAATTTAACACTGATACATTTATCTAATTGGCAGCCAATATTCCAACTGTACCATTCAATGCTTCCTTTTGTAACCTATCCTCCCTCTAGTTCAAGGTCCAGTCCTGGATTCTGCACTGCATCTAATTGTCCTGCTTTCTAGAAACTCATTAGTTTCCTCCAATCTGGAACATTAACAGGTGATCAAAAGACATGTTGTTTTATAACACAGAGGCATCTTCATTGTATGCAAGCAATGGAGGGAGGGAACCAGCTTTTCACAGAGAAGAGTGGGTGACTTCTACAGGCCTGGAGAGTTCAGAAGAATCTGGGGAGTCAAGAATTTTTATTGTATCAATTAGATTCATCAACCCAAGTCTTAGGGTCTCACTCCTTCCTAAGCAGGGTCCAACCTCAGCATACCAGACCTGCTGGGAATGAGGAGTTAACCTTTTCTGAAGATATGCTACTCATATAATTGAGTATTGGGCCTGGTATTTAGTAGCTGCTTTTCATATTGGAAAGAGTAAAATGCACAGCCTTTGGCACCTTAATGTAAGTTAATTTAACTATAGCATCATCCTAATTGAATTGTAGCATGATTCAGAATAGCATGAGAATTCTGAATTTAGGATTATTCGAAATGGATACTCAAAGTAGGGATGAAGATAAAGAAAGAAGAGGCAATGGAGAGGATAGTGAACAGAAAGTACACAGAAGAAAAACTTCACAAACTTAGCAATTTTTTTTGTTTTGTTGCAGTATTAAACTCCATCTGCAGCTGTGTGCTAATGATCTAGGCTATCACAAAGCTCCAGCCTTGATGGGTGAAGAAACACCAATTTTCAGCCCTGTCAGGGGCCCTGCGGGGATGAAGCTTTGTTTACTGAGCAGTCTGGTTACAAAGGGAATCATATCTTCCCTACCAGGATTCTTGGCCTGAAAACCTGAGTGAGTTGTAAGTACAGTAAGTCCCTGACTCTAGTGCAATCATAATGAGTCATTTACTTTAAATTGCTTTTTTTTAAAATTTCATATATGAATATTACTCTAGAACTCTGAAGAAAGCAAGTACAAGCACTATTGAGGACAAGTGAGTAATCTTGAAATATTTTCTTAACACTGGACATCAGAAAGAAAATAGCCAAGGTAGTAAGTTTCTCACTAGAGAAACAAGATGGACAATAAAATCAATATAATCATAATCACAAACATTCTGTTACTTTCACTTTATTATGTTAGTTAGAAGTGGTCATAGAACCTGCCAACACTTGAGGGCAGGGGATCATACAATGGTGTGAACACCAGAAGGTGGAATTCAGAGGGGCCACAGTATCTCTTCATTTAGACTTAGAACTACCTTATTGCACAGCTTTCTGGAATTATATATTATGACAACCCTTTAATAAGTACTCAGTAAATATTTTCTGGCTAAAAGCACAAATAAACTAATTAGACCAGATTAGGAACAATATTAATTGAGGTATAGCATTATAGGAAGAGTTTTAATGTGGGAATCCACAGTTTCATCTGTCTGGTTTTCAATTTCCTTATCTGTAAAATTAGTGGCATAAACCAGCTGATCTCTAAGGTTCTTTTCATCTTTAAAATTCTGAAATTCTATATTATCAGTTTCTTTCCATCTTTATCTATCCCTTCTTCATGACATAATAATAGATGATGCTTATGTGGCATTTACTTGTGCCAGATACTGTTCTAAATGATATATATGTTTTAGATTCTTACAACATCACTTTAGGGTAAGTTCTTTTATTTTTTTCAACTAGTGGCCTGGTACTTGGATTCGTGCATTGAAAGGAAAATAATTAGAAGAAATATTTTAATATTGCTATTTGCCTTTTCCCTGTAATAGAAGTGTCAGAGCTGCCATTGATCCCAGTCTGTGGAGCAATCGGTGGGGCGATCTGACCCCCGCCCAGCTCCCTCAGCGCCTGGGTGCCAGGCAGCGGCCCCGTCCCCCACCGCCACCACTGGTCAAGGTCTGCGGGGTGATCAACAGGGCGATCTACAGGGTGATCGGGCCCCCACTCTCACCCACCTTGGCCTGGCGCCAACCGCTCACCTGCTCCACCATCCCTCCAGTCCTGCTCTCGTGGGGGCCCATCGGGCCCAGCAGCGCCTCCACTGCTGCCCGCTGCCAAGGCCATGTTGCTGATGACAGCCATGTTCCGCACCACCCCCTGGTGGTCAGCGCATGTTGTAGCAAAAGGTTGAACTCCTGGTCAAATTCCCGGACAAGGAGACAATTTTCATATTAGGCTTTTATTATATAGCATTATATGAATGAGGCAGCTGAAACTCAGAAAGTTAAGAAACATGAGCCTGGCCCGAGAGTGTATGCAGTAACAGCTATGCATCGCTGGCTTTCCAAAAGAGAGAAACAGAAGTGGGAGTGAAAGAGGGGAAACTAATTTTGAAGACTTGGCTGGTTATATTTAGGATTTGTTTTTCTTTCAAGGTTAGATTTTATGTTTAAGCACCATGAGCATAGGGAAAAGAAGACTAGACAATTTTGCATCTTTTTCTCAAACCCAGCAACTCCAAGAGCACAAAAGGTAGAACCAAAGATCAGCACAGCCAGCAAGAAGCAGCAGGAGGGAGAATATAGTAGTCCCCCCTTATCTAGTGGATGCCTGAAATTGCAGATAGTACTGAACCTTATATCCTGTTTTTTCCTATACATATATACCTATGATAAAGTTTAATTTATAAATTAGGCACAGTACTAGATTAACAACAAAATCTAATAATAAAATAGAACAATTATAGCAATATACTATAATAAAAGTTATGTGAATGTGGCATTATTAAGTAAAATAAGGGTTACTTGAACACAAGCACTAAGATACCACAATAGTTGATCCGATACTTAGTTGGCTACTAAGTGACTAAATGGTGGGGGAAGTGTATATAGTATGAACATGCTGGACAAAGGGATGATTCACATCCTGGAATGAACGGAGCAGGACAGCAAAACATTTCATCACACTACTCAGAATGGTGTACAATTTAAAATTTGTCAATTGCTTATTTCTGGACTTTTAGTATTTTCAGACCAGTTGACTGCGGATAACTGAAACCAGATAACTGAAATCATGGAAAGTGAAACCACGGATAAAGGTGAGTGGCTACTTACACATAGCTCTAACAGGGAAGTAGAAGACTCAAGCCTGAATTTCTCCTCCCTCTCCTGCCCCAGGCAGTGACTGTCAGGTACTATCTCCTTTATGTCCATTCTTTATCTGGTGTCAGGACAGTAACCCTTCCATGTTTGGAATTTTCAAATAGAAAAACAAGTATGTAAAGGTCAGGCTGGTATGTATTGTTGGAGAGTTGAGTAAGAAAGGCAATGAAGCAGAACATACCCATGAGTGACAGTTTCCTATTCATTAAATTATCAACTCCTTGACAGAACAGACTGAGTCAAAGTAAATCCTTATTAGACCTGAACTGGACTGGTTTAGTTCTGGCACTTTGCTCTATAAATTATTCTTTATTTCTCTACCAGATATAATTCTACACCAAATAGCAAGGAGTATTCTGACTTTTTATTACTTTTCTGTGAAGTGGTAGTTTCAGGTGCAGGAAAAGATATAGGGCTAAATCATGCATTGTGATCTCTCAACTGCCTTCTAAGTTAAATAGAAAGTCAGAATTATGGTAAATTGCCAACTTTGTTTCACCCTTGGAGACTACATTTTAGCTTTTATGGAAAAGAATCAACAATTTAATGGAGATACATAAAAAGTTATGTCCTTGGAGAGAATGAAAACTCTGTCAAACTCCTTGACCAGCCTGCTGACACAAAAGGGGATGTGTGGGCTGACAATGCATTCAGGCAACACCCTGGGGTCTGGGGGCACTGGGGGTGGGATTCTGAAGCTCGGAGTTAACAATGACTCCTAGGAGAATTACCCTTGAGAGATAAAATAACTTCCTTCAGTGTTTTTCAACATGCTGCCTACTTTTCCTTCTCACATCAAAATAGTTTGCAGAGTCTTGAATTTAATGGAGGAAATAAAGCACAGTTGGAGAGCCCTTTTGTTTGGATGAATTGTTAAAAGGTTTTCATGATGAAGAATTTAGAAATTTCAACCTAGTATAATGGTTAAGTAATGTAATGGTTAGACTCTCAACATAGACTGTCTAGGTTCAAGTCCTGGTGCTCACATTCACTAGCTATGCAACCATGGGCAAGTCACACAACCTCTCTGCACCTCGGTTTTCCTATCTATACATGAAGATAATAAAAGTACATATAACCTTATTGTTGTTATGAGGATTAAGTAAAGTGCTTAGAATAGTGTCTAGCATATAGTAAGCATTATATAAGTATAAAATAAACTAATATTTATTCGCTTTCTGCTAGGTCTTATAATGTAAGTATTATGAAACACAAATATTCTTATTCTAAATTTATTGATATATTCTTATTCTAAATTTATTGATATGAAAATTGAGTCTCAAGCAGGTTATATGACTTCCCCAAAGTTATACAGGTTGTATGTTTCAGACCAAGATTCAAAATCGAATGTGTCTCATCCAGAAGTGAAGATTCCTTCCATCACACCCCAACAGCTTTCCCTTTGTAGCTCTATAATATTTTGCTTCCCTCTTCTTAAAGGATATGAACCTTGAACAAACTTCTCCTGATATCAGCCTTTCTAGTTCCCCTGGAGCAGTGGCTGAAGGGGCCTCCAACTGCCACATAGCTCAGTATAGGTAGTCTCTGGATTTGTTGTTTCTCATTTTAGAAATATACTTCTGGAAAGTTGTAAGCACACATAAATGAACTGATCTTCTCTTATCCCATGAAATAACTTGGGTGGTTGAGTGTTATTTGATTTCTTCTCAGAGAAACCATGTTGTCTTCTTCAAACAAGTTGCATTTAATTATAGGCTCATCATCTATACATATAAAACCCTAAGCAACTGGTCGACTGTTTGACCGGTCGCTATGATGCACACTGACCACCAGGGGGCAGATGCTCAACACTGGAGCTGCCCCTTGGTGGTCAGGCTCACAGCTGGCAAGTGCAGCTGTGGCAGTGAGAGCCTCTCCCGCCTTTGCAGCAGCGCTACCAAGCAGTGGCCACAGCAGGTACAGTGGGGTCAGATGAGTGGGAGCCAAAGCCCAGGCTCAGGCTCCTCCCCGGCCACCTGCTGCTTCATGCACTTCTACATCCTGGATTGCGAGAGGGTGCAGGCCAAGCTGAGGGACCCCACTGGTGCATGAATCCGTGCACCAGGCCTCTAGTAGCTTTTATAAAATTTTCTAGCCAGCCTGATATTCAGCAACCTGTATAATCCCAATTTTCATTGTAGACCTATGAATCCTTAATTTCTTAGACATCCGCAACTGGGACCCTTATCCTGGGCCTTGCACTTTAGATAACCCCTGTCTGTACCCCCTCAGACTCCACATTTTCTAATGGGATAAAAATTCTGTGGGGCCACATTTTGAGTAACAAGAGTATAGTGGACATTGGAGGGATTTTGGATAGAATGACCCCTGGACATACCTGAATTTCAAGACTAAATCCAGCTATTCAATAGCTATGAATAGTTGGGCAAGTTAACATAATCTTTTCCTTTTATTTTTTATTTAATCACCATACTAATGTCTGTGTCTATGAGGTTATTTTCTTTGCTTAATACCCTCACCTCTTTCACTCAGCCCCCCTACTGTGGTTCTTTCTGAACCTCAGTTTCCTCATCTGGAGAATGGAGAGAATAATACAGGCCTCAAAGTGGTGTGAAAATTAAATGAGATAATGAATGTATAATACTCAGAATGCTACCTAGCACATAGACACTTGAGGAAACGAACTCCTTTTTGCATAGTAATCTCCTAGAATTGCAGACTTCATATTTTAACAAGCATCATCACAGTTTCTTCTCTGAGTTTCTTAAAATCCTCAGATGGATATTGCCTGGTCCTGTTCTCCTTGCTTGATCTATACTGACATAGTGTGTAAATTAGGATCAAAATATCTGTGCACTTATATTCTAATCCGGTACAACTTGGTGATCTGATTAAATATCCAATATAAAAGGGCAAAGAGAAGAAAAACAGCAAAGGGAAAAGTAAAAGATACATTTCTTGATTATAATGGAAAGTCTTTCCGAAGCTGGTTGCAAAATTATTTCCATCCCACGTGCTCTCTTTCAATGTGGTCTTGCCATTTCTCCCTTTGAGAGGAGAATTTGGACTGGCCCTGTGACCTGTTCTGACCAACAGAAGATAGCAGTGGTAACAGTTAAAACTTGAGACAGCTTCCGTTTCTGTCTTCCTGAATGGAATACTTCTTGTGACCTACCCTTCATACTATGAGAAAGCCCAAGAAATCTCACAAAAAGGCTCACATGAAGGAAAAATCAATGTCCCAGGAGCTTCAGCTGAACTCCCAGCCAGGAACCAGCACCAACTGACAGCCCCGTGAAGAAGGCCATGCTGGACCTTGCAGCCATCCCACAGACACAACCAACAGCACAGGAAGTAGATAAATCATCCAATCAACCCCATAACAAACAATAAGTTGATGTTGTTTTAAGCCATGAAGTTTTAGTTGTTTGTTATATGGCAATATGCAACCGACACTGAAATATTTAGTCATCGTGTTGTGTTCATGTACACTGTTTACTTGAAAGCAAGTTTATGAAAACACAGGCAGAAGGAAACACATCATATTACCTTGAAACAGATTTAAGAGAATATCCCCTTAGAAAAATTAATGACACTTTGATATTAGTAATACATAGATCTTTTCTTCATATCTATAGAAGTGACCTTTTTAAGATTTTATTTTAGTGTATTAAGCAGACATGCAGAGTGGTCAAATTTAAGAATATATATCTAGTTCCTAATTGTGTTTTGAATTGCTAACAAAATGCCTGTGCGATATACAGATGATGTATTATAGAATTGTACACTTGAAACCTGTATAATTTTATTAACCAATGTATGCCCAATAAATTCAATTTTTAAAAAGCCCATAGAAGTGGGAATATTGAGTTCCCAGAGTCACTTTCATATAAAGAGACAGAAAGCTGCTGGGAGACAATGTATGTTTGGCTGTGCCATGACTTTGGATGCTGTGATTGATTTTTCTTACCTTGCATCATGTTATTTCCTGTTCTGTTTTGCGTATGAGCAGGGATATGAGGCTGATCAAAGAAACATTTATATAAGAATCCTAACATGAATGGCAAGTGTGGAGTGTCATTCTTCATTTATTCATTCAAAAGTCAGTGCCTCCAACTCGTGCCAGGCATGGGCTTCAAACGCCAAACAAATTATTCTTCCTGTCTCAGGGTTCAAATCCTTTTTTGTTGTGAAAACCCCAAAATGTTATTATACTACCTTTAGAAGAACAAAGTTGGAGGGATCACAATACCAGATATGAAGCTATACTACAAAGCCACTGTTCTCAAAATTGCCTGGTACTGGCACAAGAACAGACATATAGACCAATGGAACAGAGAACCCAGAAATTGACCCAAGCCATTATACTCAATTAATATTTGACAAAGGAGGCAAGAGCATACAATGGAGTCAAGACAGTCTCTTCAATAAATGGTGTTGGGAAAATTGGGCAGATACCTGCAAAAAAAATGAAACTAGACCACCAACTTACACCATTCACAAAAATAAAGTCAAAATGGATAAAGAACTTAAATGTAAGATGGGAAACCATAAAAATCTTAGAAGAATCCATAGGCAGCAAAATGGCAGACATTTGTAGTAGCAATATTTTTACGGATACAGCTCCTAGCCAGGCTTCCTCAAACTACGGCCTGCGGGCCACATGCGGCCCGCCGAGGACATTTATCTGGCCCGCAGGGTGCCACTGCCTGTCCTGCTTAGCAACCGACTCGTCCCGGGCCCGCAGTGCGCATAGGAATTTGTTCATAGTTTTTTTTTAAACTATAGTCCTGCCCTCCAACGGTCTGAGGGACAGTGAACTGGCCCCCTGTTTAAAAAGTTTGAGGACCCCTGTTAGGGCAATGGAAACTAAGGAGAAAATAAACAAATGGGACTACATCAAAATAAAAAGCTTCTGCACAGCAAAAGAAACCATCAACAAAACAACAAGAAAGCTCTGCATGGGAGAACATATTTGCCAATGTTATCACTGATAAAGGTTTAATCTCCAAAATTTACAGGGAACTCATACAACTTAACAAAAGGAAGATAGCCAACCCCATCAAAAAATGGACAAAGGTCCTAAATAGACACTTTTCAAAAGAGGACATACAAAAGGCCAAGAGACACATGAAAACATCCTCAAAGTCACTAATCATCCTAGAGATGCAAATCAAAACAACAATGAGGTACCATCTCACACCTGTCAGAATGGCTATCATCAACAAATCAACAAATGACAAGTGTTGGCGAGGTTGTGGAGAAAAAGGAACCCTCATGCACTGCTGGTGGGAATGCAGACTGGTACAGCCACTGTGGAGAACAGTATGGAGTTTCCTCAAAAGTTAAAAATGGAACTCCCATTTGACCCAGTGATCCCACTTCTAGGAATATATCCTAAGAAATCAGAAATACCAATCAGAAAGGACATTTCCACTCCTATGTTCATAGCAGTACAATTTACAATAGCTAAGATTTGGAAACAGCCTAAGTGCCCATTAGCAGATGAGTGGATTAAAAACTGTGGTACATCTACACAATGGAATGCTACACTGCTGTAAAGAAAAAGGAACTTTTACCATTTGCAACAGCATGGATGGACCTGAAGAGCATTTTGCTAAGTGAAATAAGTCAGTCAGAGAAAGATAAATGTCACATGATCTCACTCATATGTGGAATATAATGAACAACATAAACTGATGAACAAAAATAGATCCAGAGACAGAGAAACACTGAACAGACTGTCAAAACTCAGAGGGAAGGCAGGGGTGGGTAGGGGGTGGGAGTTGGGATGTGTGTAAGAGATCAATTAAAGGATTTGTATGCATGCATATTAGCATAACTGTTATGGACATGGACCCTAGGGTCGTGGGGACTTGTCCTGGGGGTGTGAGTGGCAGGGGAGGGGTCAATGGGAGAAAAAGGAGACATATGTAACACTTTAAACAATATATATTTTGTTTCTATATACTAACTTTATATACACTGGATATATCTGGTAAGACTAGATATTTCTTTCTTGTTCCATTATGGGAGATCTCAATCTATGGTATCATTGTCTTGAATATATGATTGTATAAATGTAATCCAGCATCCTGCACAATTAATGTAAGACCTTCCATAGCAGAAATCATCATTTGGCACTGAAGTCTGTGACAATCTAGATAAGAGTCCTTCTTCTTAGCTATAGCATCTATCTGCCTAAAGCTCTAATTCTGTATCCAGCAACTAAGATGCACAAAAGGAAATGGAAACAGTATTTTGTAGACCTACCCTAAATGAAAACCTTCTTTTGAAAAATCCAGTCCTAATAACCAATTGTTGTTCAGTTCATTGTATTTGTATGGGGAAGATAGCCAGAATTTTCCATTACTGTTAATAAATTCTGAAAAGAGTAAATTTGTTCAAGGCAAAGGAGTAAACACTCAGTTGCTTCATAGTAGCAAAGAAATAATTAGAAAATTTTACTGTAAAGTAAAGAATCCACAATGAAAAGGTAGTTAAATACTGACCTACTCAATGCAAGTCCTGGGCCCAACTATTTCTTCGTTTGGCCTATCTTTCTGATCTACTTCTTTTTCTCAAAAGGACATTTTCTCCAAATGACAGTACTCAAAGTTTAGATAATGCAAACCTGTGATGCAGACAATTGCATCCTGATTTCATTTAAACTACAGTTCTTTTTTTCTATTTACACGTATTCAATAATGCATTGTTCATTACTCTTTCATGTCTCTGTGATTAGAACAATTTGTATGTGTCCCTTTTCATTGACCAAATACTGAAATAATCATTTGTGTATAGTATTTTACACATATTGTTCACAGTCTAATGAACTTTATAAAGCCTTTTTCTCATTCTCTAACAAGGAGGGGATACTCTGAGGCATCTGGTCATTGGGGAGAGTTCATTTATTTATTTAACAAATATTTATTGGACACCTATTCTGTGCTAGGCACTCTTCTCGGCACTGTAAAAACAGACACATCCTTGTCTTCATGGAGCTTATGTTCTAAAGAGGAGAGACAGCTAATAAACAACTAAAGAAGTAAAATATGTAGGAGGGTAAAAAGTGCTATAGGAAAGATAGAGAAGGAGGAATGGAGTATTTGGCAGGAGATATGTGAAATTTTAATAGGGTTATTGAGAAATGCCTACTGATAAGATGGTATTTGATTAAAGACCTAAATGTTGCCAGGGAAGAAATAAACTATGTGGATACCTAGGAAAGATCTTTCCAGTCAGGGAGAACAATAAACACAAAGAACCTGAGACAGCAGTATGCTTTGAAGTGTTTGGAAACAATTTAAAAATCCTTTATCTAGAATGGAGATAGGGAGAGGAAGGGTGGGGAATAAGGTCACATAGATAATGGGCAAGGATATTGTTTAGGTTCTTATAGGCCATTGTAAGGGCTTCTTCTTTTAAAGGATTAAAGCCTAAAGCTTACTATAGTCTAACATTTTAATAGAATCACTGTTCGCTGTATTGAGAATTGATCAGTAACTTGAAGACTACTTAAGAACTTACTGCAGTCCGGCCAGTGTGGCTCAGTGGTTGAGTGTCAACCTATGAACCAGGAAGTCACGGTTAGATTCCTGGTTAGGGCACATGCCCGGGTTGCCAGCTTGATCCCCAGAGTGGAGCGTGCAAGAGGCAGCCAATCAATGATTCTCTCTTATCAGTGATGGTTCTATCTCTCTCTCTCCCTCCCTTCCTCTCTAAAATCAATTTTATATATATAAAAACATACTGCAGTAATCTAGCTGAGAGATGATGCTTGTTTGGGCCAAGGTGGTAGCAGTGTTTGTGGTGAAAAGTGATGGTATTCCATATATACAGGATGGGGCAAAAGTAGATTTACAGTTGTTTGTATGGAAAATAATACAATCATAATGCAAGAATAAATTCTGTGTTTTGCATACTCACAACTATACTAGTAAACCTACTTTTGTCCCAAACTGTATTTTATAGGTAGGAACTTCTGTATTTGCCAATGGATTGATTGGAGGGTGTGAGAGAAGGAGAAGTTAAGGATGCCTTCAAGTATTTAGTTGCTGCTTACTAAGACAAGAAGACTGGTGGAGGAGCTAGTTTTGAACAACTTTGAGGAAAAGACAAGGAAGATGTTTTCAATATGTTAAGTCTGAGGTGCCCATCAGACTCTCAAGAAGAGATGTCTAATAGGTAGTACAGTATATATGACAGGAGTATGGAGGAGAGTTCTGGCCTGGGGAGATACATTATAAAGTTATAGGTGGCATTTAGGCCATGAAAGCAGCAGAGATTACTACAGGGGTAATGGTACATAAAAAAGAGACTCAAGGCCTGAGCCCTGTGCACTACAAGGGAGAATCAGGAACCAGCAGGGACTTTTTTAAAAAAGTGCTGCTAGTTGCAGCTGTTTGAATGTTGCCACTTGTGAATCGACTTAAGTTTTTATGACTAGACTAGAGGCCCAGTGCACAGATTCATGCACATTGAAAGGAAATTAATTAGTAGGTGGCTGGAGGGTCAGACTGAGGAAGATGGGCCAGACATGCTCTGGAGCCAACCTCCTGCGGTCCCTCCCCAGCTGGCCACACCTGGGGCGTCTGCGAAGTGAATGGGGTCCCTGCAGCAGGTGGGGTCCCTCAGCCTGGCCAGCAGGGATCGGGCAGAAACTGGCTCTCTGACATCCCCTGAGGGGTCCCAGAGTGTGAGAGAGTACTCTGCAAAGTTGCTGTGGTTCAGCAGCACCTGCCTTGAGCATCTGCCTCCTGGTGGTCAGTGCACATCATACCTACCAGCTGGTCGGCCAGTCAGCCAGTCATTTAGGCTTTTATGTATATAGACTAGAGGCCTGGTGCATGGATTCATGCACCAGTGGGGTCCCTCCACCCTCTCTCATTCGGAGACCCCTCAAGGGATGTTGGACTTCCAGCAGTCTGACATCCCCTGAGGGATGTAGTAGTGTGTGAAGTGGCAGGCAGCCGCTGGGGAGGAGCCCGAGGCCAGGCTGGGTGCTGCACCGCTCTTGCTCATCCTGGCCACTACTCGGTAAGTTCGATGAGCGGTGCCCCCACTGTGGGAGCACACTGACCATCAGGGGGCATCTTCTGCATTGAGCTTCTGCCCCCTGGTGGTCAGTGCACGTCATAGCTACCAGTCGACCGGTCATTTGGTTGCTTAGGCTTTTTTATATATATAGATTCTCTTGGTAAGTCTAACTGATGCTCTACCAAAAACCCTAATGGAAGGGAAATGAAAGTAAGCAAAGTACTTAAAACACTAGAATTATTGAATATTTAAATTCAAAGGGGACCTTAGAGATAATCTAATTCAACTTCTTTAATGTGTACCTGGGGAAACTGAGGTCAAAGTGACACATCCGTTAGTTGCACAGCTGGAACTCAAGCTAAAGTCCCTGGGCATTCTGGCACATGCTGTTCAGTATATAGCTAGTTCCCTCAGAGCACCATGGGTGAAAATGTTCAAATAGATGCAAACTTTGAGGAAGCAACAAAGATTTCCTCTCAGTGTCAAGCAGTGAGATAAATAAAAGAATGATTATAACATCAGAGAGAAAGATTACCAGTTGGTGTTTCCATTTCCTTTATATTAATCTGTTTCTAATCAATTAATTAAAAATATATCTATTTGGCTTTCCAAATATCACACATTACTATGTAAAGGCAAGTTTAGAGAGCATTTAGAAAAGGTCAGAACCTGCAATTCAATGCTATACTAAGCTATTATTTCCCTCAGACTTTGTATTACTAATTCATCCAGCTCTTAGGATGTTAAATGGTTTTTGGGTCACAAGACTGGATGTCATTGTATGCTAAGAAATTGCTTAAGAATGATGGGGTGTCAATTTACATGTGTCCTTACTTTATTTATTTATTTATTTTTTTTTGGTGTAAAAAATAAGAGGGATTTAGCTGTCATTCCTATGCTCACACCAAATTGCTAGCCTATTGTCCTAGGAAATTTATTAATAAACTATCTTTCTCCCCCACATTTAAAACTATATAATAATCCATTTGTTCAATGTGCATTTGGGCCCATTTGGAGAATTTTTTTTCATGTTCCATTAATTTGTTAGTCTGTCCTGCTATGCATAGTATTTATAACTATATCCTTGTAATGCATTTTAATATCTAATGGTGCTAGACCCTCTAATTTCTCTTCTTGTTCAAAATGGTTTTGGCAGTTTCTCATGCTTATTTTCCAGATGAATTTTAGAGTTATATATTCAAGTTCCAAAGTAAAATATTATATTAATGTATTTGTTGAGATTACATTGAATATTTAGATTATTATCATTGGTTTTTAAAAAACAATTTATACATTTTTACATAAGAATAAAGTACAGCCGAAACCGGTTTGGCTCAGTGGATAGAGCGTCGGCCTGTGGACTGAAGGGTCCCGGGTTCGATTCCGGTCAAGGGCATGTACCTTGGTTGCGGGCACATCCCCAGTGGGAGGTGTGCAGGAGGCAGCTGATCAATGTTTCTCTCTCATCGGTGTTTCTAACTCTCTATCCCTCTCCCTTCCTTTCTGTAAAAAAATCAATAAAATATATTAAAAAAAAAAAAAAGAATAAAGTACAGGCATACCAAGAAGATATTGTGGGTTTGGTTCCAGACCATCACAATAAAGTGAGTATCACAATAAACTGAGTTGTAATCTTTTAGCAGGGGAGGGGGGTCTTGTCTTCAATTTGTAATAAACTTAACATCTGTGAAGCACAATAAAGCAAAGTGCAATAAAACGAGGTATGCTTGTATGTCTTTTCATTTACTAGTCTTCTTTTATGGTTATTAACAGAGTTTTCCAATTTTGCTTTTTTCATATAGGTCTTGTACATAGCTTGCTAAATTTATTTTTAGGAAATTAATCTTTATTATTACTTATACTAGAGGCCCGGTGCACAAAATTCATGCACTGGGGAGGGGGGGGGTGTCCTTCAGCCCAGCCTGCACCGTCTCCAATCTGGGACTCCTCAGGGGATGTCTGACTACCGGTTTAGGCCCAATCCCTGTGGAATCAGGCCTAAATCGGCAGTCTGACATCCCTCTCACAATCCGGGACTGCTGGCTCCCAACCGCTCACCTGCCTGCAAGCCTGATCACCCTCTAACCACTTCCCTGCCAGCCTGATCAATGCCTAACTGCTCCCCTGCCAGCCCGATTGTCCCCAACTGCCCTCCCCTGCCGGCCTGGTCACCCCCAACTGCCCTCCCCTGCTAGCCTGGTTGCCCCTAACTGCCCTCCCCTGCTGTCCTGTTCGCCCACAACTACCCTCCCCTGCCAGCCATCCGGTGGTGGCCATCTTTGACCACATGTGGGCAGCCATCTTGTGTGAGGGCGTGAGGCTCAATTTGCATATTACCTCTTTATTATATTGGATAAATGAGATATGTTTTTATATTGAATGTATTTTAATATAAGTGTTATGAAATTCTTATTAATTCTAATCAATTACATTGCAAATTGTCTTCTAATAATTTACGTAACTTTTCTGAGTTTTTAAATTATATGTAATCATTTTACATGTTGATGATAATTTCCTATTTTTCCTCTTTTATATATCTTATTTTCTTTACTTCTGTAAACATAATGTCTAATACTTCCAGAACAATATTCAATAATAATCAACACAGTATGTTCCTTGCCTTATGTTTTATGTTAATGGAATGCTTCTTTTGTTTCAAAATTAACAACCTTTTGTTTGACATAGGGTTAAGGAAGTATCCATCTATTCCATATTTTATTAAGCATCAAAAATCAGATATCAATAAATTTTATCTATATTTCAGTATTTATTGAGATAACCACATGCTGAGTCTTTTTTTATTTATTAAGATATTGAATAATATATAATTAATACTTGAATAGTTTTTTTTCCCTAGGGAAAATAAATTTCACTTGGTTATAATGTGTTAATGTTTCAATTTGAGTGAAGATGGATTCAATTTTCTGAGAATTTATGGTGCTTATATCAATATTCAGAGATGGGATGTATCTGCATTTTTTTAAAATTTTGTCCTAATTGTCTGGCTTTGGGGTTAATATTGTCTTTTTCTAGTCACCCCCTGCCTCACAATACACACAAATGCACATACACTTTTTAAAAGTAGATAATTAAGAGATGTCCTAATTTTTTTCCAAAATAACCACCTTTCATTTTGTTTTACTCTATAAATATTTGTTTAATGAACAAAAAATAGGAAAAAGTTTGCCTACTTCAGAAACTCTTGGACAGGTTGCTATGAGTCTTAAGGTACAGAAAGTTGGTGTTCTTTTTATATTTTATCTTTACCTCTTGACCCTCTTCACCCATCCCCCCGTTCCCCAACCCCCACCAGTTTATGCTTATTCTCTTGATAGTTGTTGAGGGAGGTGGTTCAGGCTATCTACCTCTATGAAAATGAATTTCCCTTGGCAAGTCCAAGCTGACATCACAGAAAACAAGCAGTAACCAGGATAGTGCTCTCACTGTTATCCCTTCCTTTAGAATAGCATTTGATTCTAAAATAGGAAGAGAACTTTGATGTTCAGAAATAGACTTGGGCTTAGGTAAGGTCCCAGTGTTTAGTGATCCAGAGCTAAACTGAGCTCAGAAAAGCAATCATATGTGGCCAGGGATTTCCATATGGTTTTTGCTTTCTTCCCATATAATGTTGATATAGTCATGAGTAGTCCCAAACAATTCTGAAACAGACTGTCTTGAAGTCACCGAATTTTCCCTATTGGTGGTATTAGATTGAGCTGGTTATTGCCTCTCCATCCCTATCTCCCCAAAATAGGGATTCATTAGCTTGAATTCCTCAGGAAATTATTTCTGTAACTTCCTTGTCAGAGTTAGGTCAGAGCTGACTGAGCCTCTGCTGGCTAGTGGTCATCTAGTCAACAGTAACAGACACTGGAATAGGTCAGATGAGGGCAGCAAAGGGCTATTCATGCAGCATGATTTGTGTCTAGTGTCAATTAGCCAAGAAGGCAGATGCAAAGCGGTGCATGCTTGACCCGATCTTTATTAGGAAAGCCAAGGTTGCAATGATTAGATGAGAATGGTAGGGAATGGAGGATGTTCCAGAGATAAATGAGAGCAATTCAGGAGTACAAGAAGGGAAGGAAACTACACATAAATACATGGAAGCCAAACTAAGATTAAGAAAGGAGATTAAGAAACTTTCTGGCACCTATTTTGAGCCAGATACTTTATCTGGCTCAAATAAAGTTAAATACCATTTTTCAAGTAGTTACTATATGTTAGGTATTGTTCTAGGTTGCTAAATGTTTATATACATATATATCAGTGGATCTCAACCTTTCTAATGCCACGACCCTTTAATACAGTTTGTCAAGTTGTGGTGACCCCCAACCATAAAATTATTTTCGTTGCTACTTCATAACTGTAATTTTGCTACTGTTATGAATCATAATGTAAATATCTGTGTTTTCCAATGGTCTTAGGCTCTATAGCAGCGGTCGCAACCCACAGGTTGAGAACTGCTGCTGTAGAGCCTAAGACCATCGGAAAACACAGATATTTACATTACAATTCATAAAAGCAGCAAAATTACAGTTATGAAGTAGCAAAGAAAATAATTTTATGGTTGGGGGTCACCACAACTTGATGAACTGTATTAAAGGGTAGTGGCATTAGAAAGGTTGAGAACCACTGATGTATATAAATATATATGCACATATATACACACATATATTATATAAATACATATTTTATATGTAACATATAAGATAGAAATCAATACATGGGTAAGGGTAGGCAGATAAGAGTCTCAAGGTCTGAGCCCTGGGCACTCTATTGTTTAGAAGTGAGAGAACCAGCAAGAAGCCCTATAAAAGAACAGCTAGCCTAAACCGGTTTGGCTCAGTGGATAGAGCGTCGGCCTGCGGACTGAGGGGTCTCGGGTTCGATTCCGGTCAAGGGCATGTACCTTGGTTGCGGGCACATCCCCGGTGGGGGGCGTGCAGGAGGCAGCTGATCGATGTTTCTCTCTCATCGATGTTTCTAGCTCTCTATCCCTCTCCCTTCCTCTCTGTAAAAAATCAATAAAATATATATTTAAAAAAAAAAAAAAAAGAACAGCTAATCGCTAAAGTAAAAATAAATAATGAAATTATATAATATATTTTAAATTATCTATATATATAAAAAGGCAATGTCCGTCACGACCAGGACGACCAAAGGACCACCCCGTCGCCTCCCCCACCCCCCAAAGGGGACTGTAGAGCTGCAGCGGGCAGCAAGCAGCAAGCGGCTCAAGCTGGGCCAGCCCCTACCTTCCCCCCACCGGCGGCGCAGCAAAGCCCATTCCAAGCAGAGGCAGGAGAGGCACGTCTGCACCCCGCCAGGTTCTCAGACGCTTCTGCCAACATCGAGGCCTCAGGTGCCAGTGCTTTGTTATCTGCCACAACACTGCATCCCTGGTGCTGCCCAGGCAGAAGTTTTGCACACCTCACCTATCTGGCCTGGGGCCAGTTTCTCCATCTACTCTTGCCACCTGCTGCCTGCCCACTGCTCAGACACCCGAGCCAGGGACTCACTGCGGGGTGGGCCCAGATGCTCCTTCCCAGCCTCAAGGTTCTGGCGGCCTCAGCAGCACCTGAGCCCATGACCTGCCCCTGGGAGGGTGGGTCTGGGCTAGGGATCCACAGCCCCTTCTCCACAACGTCCCACCCAGCAGTGGGGGTGGGGGAAACCTCCCTCCTTTCCAGCTCCATCACAGCACAGAGGCTGTGGAGCGTCTCTGCTCCCCAACACCCTCTGAAACCCCAGGAAGAAATGCCCACCGGCCCATCTGGGACCGGCGCCTCAGGCTCCCCACCCTTGCGATCCTGCACCAGGCCTCGCCAGTGGCTGCCGCTCCCCTCAGCCATCAGCCTGCCGGCACAGGAGGAGAGGAGAGGTGGAGGGAAGCTGTCAGTGGGACTCTGTCGGGTTCAGCTGGCCTGCCTGAAAGCTCTCCGTGTGCCTCCCTGCTCCGCCTCTGCCGAGGGGACCCCGCCCCTGACGCACTTTCATAAGGGTTTCTGCCATCTTGGGAATGTCAACATCCAGGTGACTGCCAAGGCCTCAGGCAGTAGATGCCTCGCGGTCGCCATGACAAAGAGGTCATGGAGGGTCAAGACCAGGGGTGGGCAAACTTTTTGACTCGAGGGCCACAATGGGTTCTTAAACTGGACCGGAGGGCCGGAACAAAAGCATGGATGGAGTGTTTGTGTGAACTAATATAAATTCAAAGTCAAGGAGCGGAGGGGAGAGCAAGAGAACCAGATAGAACAGCCGGATCCGGCCCACGGGCCGTAGTTTGCCCAAGGCTGGTCAAGACACTACCTCTGGTTGAAGCAGGTACTGTGGGAGCAAAGGGACAAAAAATAATGGTTATGTCCAACAGCCATCTAACTCCACACATGGTGTACGAATTAGTCATTGTTAGAACTGAATTTAGTACTGGTGTGCCCCATTTTAAGCCGACCGCCCAAATAGACTTACCATGTTTATAATTCACTTTACTACAGAAAGAATGCACAAAGATTCTTGAAATAAAATATTTTGCACCTCATAGTATGAAGTGTTTAAACTTCATTAAAAATAATCTCTATAAGTAAAGGGAGTTGATATTAGCAAAATCTAATATACCCAATTCAAAATGTCATTCAGACATGTATCTACTGTGTAAAATCAAAGTATGGGATCTAGGGTTTGTAAAAAGCAACTTTACTCTGCTCTACCTTTTCATCCCATCAACCTTATGCTTTGCACAAAAGTCTCAAAAAAGAGATGGAGCAGAAGGAAAAGTATTGCCTCATGGCACTGAAATTTATCAGTTTCTTCAACAAATATTTATAAAAGTTGTATTAACTTTGTGCCTGTATTACAGAAAAGCAATATAGCTCTGTCCCTATCTTCAAAGGGCTTAAAGTCTCTGTGAGCTCCCAGTAAGGTAAACCCGTAAACAGCCAAAGAAGGAGCAGGTTCCAATACAATTATTATTATAAAAATTACTGAGTAAAAAACTGTCCTCACTCTCCCTCTAGACGAGTGGTCGGCAAACCGCTGCTCGTCAGCCACATGCGGCTCGTGAGCTGCAGTTTGCCGCTCTCTTGACTAATGAGTTTGCCAACCACTGGACTGAACTAAATGTTACCGTGTAGTTGGAAGCTGTGAGGATTAGGCAATTGTGGCATATTGTGTGCAAAGAGGTAAAGGGTAGTATATGACAGTGGTCGGCAAACTCATTAGTCAACAGAGCAGCAAACCGCGGCTTGCAAGCCGCATGTGGCTCGCGAGCCATGGTTTGCCGACCACTGCTCTAGACCAAGAATTAAAAGGAGTTAATAAATATAATGAATGAATCCGAACTCCTTTGGGGACCCCAACCCTCAGGGACTAACATAGGTTTTGTGAGGCCTAAAGTTTACTGAACCAGAAAGGACTAATTTTAAGGGGGGGGGGGATTTTTTAATAAGGTTCAAAAATGACTTTATTTAGAATAAGAAAATAAATTACAAATAACTGTAGGCTTAGGGAATCTGTCCCTTTCTCTTTTAAATCTTTCAGGCAGGTTATCCAAAATGCTGCTGGTTGCAACTTGCTTGCTCTCTCCCACAGAACAAATCCAGCCTTCACAGGGCCTCTGAAGCTTCCTTCGCTTTACCATTAAAAACAACAACAACAACAACAACAACAAAAACATTTCAACAACACTCCTTTCCGGACAAAATTATTTCTTTTTAATTTTTTTAATTTTATCAAAGTAGTAAATACATAGTTCATAATGTATCTTTTTTTTCCCCTAATAGGTGTGCATAGGTAGTGGTATATCATTGTTGCTTTTATTCTATTGTTGACACTATTATAGATGTCTCCCATTTACTCCGCTTTACCCTCCTCCACCCAGCCCCCCCACCTCTGGACATCACCACACTTTTGTCTATGTCCATCCTCCTCCCTTCTGACCTCTGTCAGTCCCTCCCATCCTATATAATAAAAGGCTAATATGCAAATTGACCAAACAGTGGAACAACCAGTCACTATGATGCACACTGATCACCAGGGAGCAGATGCTCAATGCAGGAGCTGCCCCCTGGTGGTCAGTGCGCTCCCACAGAGGGAATGCTGCTCAGCCAGAAGCCCTGAGCTGGGCTCACGGCTGGCAAGCACAGAAGCTGTGGCAGGAGCCTCTCCTGCCTCCATAGCAGAGCTAAGGATGTCTGACTGCTGGCTTAGGCTCGCTCCCCCAAGGACATCCCCTGAAGGCTCCTGGACTGAGAGAGGGCATAGGTGAGGCTGAGGGACCCCAGCCATATGCACATTGGGGGTGACCAGGCTGGCAGGGGAGGGCCATTAGGGGTGACCAATCAGGCAGGCAGAGGCGGTTAGGGGCAATCAGGTAGGCAGGGGAGCAGTTAGGGGCATTAGGCAGGCAGGTAGGTGAGTGTTTAAGAGCCAGTGGTCCTGGATTGCGAGTCGAACATCCCCTGAGGGGTCCCAAATTGGAGAGGGTGCAGGCCAGGCTCAGAGACACCCCCCCCATGCACGAATTTTGTGCACCGGGCCTCTAGTATATAATATATAATGGTCCATTGTATATAATATATAATTTAATATTGTATATAACACATTTATAATCCTGAAAAGGCACTCGAAATATGTATTAATAACCATTTTTTATAGCTTAGGAAACAAATTCAGAGAAGTTAAGTAATTTTCCCAAGGTTCACAGTATAAAATTTGGCTGAATAAACAAACTCACAACTTTATGATTTAAAATCAGCACTCTTTCGATATCATCATATTTCCTCTTACAATAGATATAATTAAAAGATGCAACAAAACCCAGTGAAGTGGATATTAATTCACATTTACCAATGAAGAAATAAAGACCTCATCTGCAATATAGAAGTAAAAATACCCAAATCATTGGACTTTTATGTGGATTAAGTTATTTCATTCAATAGCCATTTATCATGTTGTCTATGACAGGAATTGTACAGACTAGAAATTATGTACACAATTAAAAAGATGTGTATGTAAACCACTCAAGAACTGGACTGCTCAGAATGTGTTTCTTTCTTCTTTGCCTTTGGAGAATTAATCATCCCAAAGTCACTAAGCTGATTAGTAACTGAATATAGATCAAACTTTTGTCTTGATAACACCAAAGACCATAGGCCAAGGCCATCAGTTTGACAACAAATAAATGAAGGTTCAGATAGCAAAGATTTGGTAAGGCATGATTACCTGCCCTAGTAAGTTGTGGTCACTGAGATACCTGCTCCATGGTTGAACAAAAACTTGGAGATCAAATCTCACCTGCCCCCTATTAAAAGACAGAAACAAGTAGGAGCCCTCTCATCTTGAGAGCATTAAGCTTGTTTTCTGGAAAATAATGGAGAGAGAGAGAGAGTTGTATGTACATTTTTTTTATTTATTATGGTAAAGTCCACATAAGATAAAGTTCACCACATTGGCTGCATCATTTTACATTCCCATCAGCAATGTATGAGGTTTCCAATTTCTCCACATTCTTATAAACACTGGCTATTTTCCATGTCTTTTTCATTCCAGCCACCCTATTGTGTACAAAGTGGTACCATATTGTGGTTTTGATCTACATTTCCTTAATGACTAATGGTGTTGAGAATTTCTATACTATATGTGCTAATTTGGCATTTATATATCTTCTTTGAAGAAATGTCTGTTCAAATCCTCTGCCTATTTTTTTACCTGGTTATTTCTCTATTTATTGTTGAGTTGTAAGAGTTCTTTATATATTCTGGATCAAGTCATTTATCAGATATACAATTTGCAAATATTTTCTCCTATTCTGTGGGATATCATTTCATTTCATTGATACTGTTATTTGAAGCATGAAGTCCAACTTATCTAATTTTTATAGGCTTGTGCTTCAGGCATCATATCTAAGAAACCATTGCTTAATCCAAGGTCACAAATATTTACACCTATGTTTTATTCTAGGAGTTTTATCATTTTAGTTCTTAATTTCAGTTCATTGATCTATATTGATTTAATATTTGTATATGCTGTGAGTTATGACTCCAAATTCATTGTTTTGAATGTGGAAATGCAGTTGTTCCAGTACCATTTGTTGAAGAGACTACTATTGATTTCTTGGATGGTATTGGCTCCCTTTTCAAAAATCAGTTGACCATAGTTATTATGGATTTATTTCTATACGCTCCATTCCATTCCATTTATCTATATGTCTATCCTTATGTCAGTATTATATAGTGTTTATTACTGTAACTTTTCATTAAGTTTTTTTTTTTCAAATTTTTTATTAAGGTATTATATGTGTACATATCTTACCATTGCCCCCCCCCACCCCACTCCCATACCTGCCCTCACCCCCCAATGTTTTGCGTCCGTTGGTTACTCTTATATGCATGCATACAAGTCCTTCAGTTGATCTCTTATTTCCCCCACCTCTCCCTAACCTTACCGCTGTAATTAGACACTCTGTTTGATGCTTTACTGCCTCTGTAACTATCTTTTGGTTCATCAGTTTATAATGTTTTTCATTATCCCTAAATGAGTGAGATCATGTGGTATTTTTCTTTCATTGACTGGCTTATTTCACTTAGCATAATGTTCTCTAATTCTATCCAGGTGTCTACAAATGGTAGTAATTCCTTCTTTTTTATGTCAGCATAGTATTCCATTGTGTAGATGTACCATAGTTTTCTGATCCAGTCATCTGCTGACGGGCACCTAGGCTGTTTCCAAATCTTAGCTATTGTAAATTGTGCTGCTATGAACATAGGGGTGCATATATCCTTTCTGATTGGTGTTTCTGGTTTCTTAGGATATATTCCTAGGAGTGGGATTACTGGGTCAAATGGGAGTTCCATTTTCAGTTTTTTGAGGAAACTCCATACTGTTCTCCACAGTGGCTGCACCAGTCTGCATTCCCACCAGCAGTGCACAAGGGTTCCTTTTTCTCCGCATCCTCGCCATCCTAGCCAACACTTGTCATTTGTTGATTTGTTGATGATAGCCATTCTGACAGGTGTGAGATGGTATCGCATTGTAGTTTTGATTTGCATCTCTCGGATAATAAGTGACTTTGAGCATGTTTTCATGTGTCTCTTGGCCTTCCTTCTGTCTTCTTTCGAAAAGATTCTATTTAGGTCCGTTGCCCATTTTTTTATTGGATCATTTATCTTCCTTTTATTAAGTTGTATAAGCTGCATGTAGATGTTGGAGATTAAACCTTTATCAGTGATACCATTTGCAAATATGTTCTCCCATACAGTGGGGTTTCTTGTTGTTTTGTTGATGGTTTCTTTTGCTGTGCAAAAGCTTTTTATTTTGATGTAGTCCCATTTGTTTATTTTCTCTTTGGCTTCCATTGCCCTAGGGGCAGTATCACTGAAAAAGTTCTTTTGGCATATGTCTGAGATTTTGCTGCCTGAGGATTCCTCTAGTATTTTTATGGTTTCCCGTCTTATATTTAAGTCCTGTATCCATTTTGAGTTTATTTTTGTGTATGGTGTAAGTTGGTGATCTAGTTTCATTTTTTTGCATGTATCTGTCCAATTTTCCCAACACCATTTATTGAAGAGACTGTCTTGACTCCATTGTATGCTCATGCCTCCTTTGTCAAATATTAATTGGGCATATTGGTTTGGGTCGATATCTGGATTCTCTATTCTATTCCATTGATCTGTATGTCTGTTCTTGTGCCAGTACCAGGCTGTTTTGAGGACAGTGGCTTTGTAATACAGCTTGAAATCTGGTATTGAGATCCCTCCTACTTTATTCTTCTTTCTCAGGATTGCTGTGGCTATTCGGGGTCTTTTTTTATTCCAGATGAATTTTTGGAGAGTTCTTTCTAGGTCTGTGAAATATGCTGTTGGTATTTTAATGGGGAGTGCATTGAATCTATAGATTGCTTTGGGTAGTATGGACATTTTGATGATGTTGATTCTACCAATCCATGAACATGGTATGTTCTTCCATCTGTTTACATCTTCCTCTATCTCTTTTTTCAGTGTCCTGTAGTTTTCCGCATATAGGTCTTTTACCTCCTTGGTTAGGTTTATTCCAAAATATCTTAATTTTTTTGGTGCGATGGAAAATGGGATTGCTTTTTTAGTCTCTCTTTCTGTAAGTTCACTGTTGGTGTATAGAAATGCCATAGATTTCTTGGCGTTAATTTTGTATCCTGCTACCTTGCCGAATTCATTTATTAAGTCTGTTAGTTTTTTGATAGAGTCTTTCGGGTTTTTTATGTACAATATCATGTCATCTGCAAATAAGGACAGCTTTACTTCTTCTTTTCCAATTTGGATGCCTTTTATTTCTTCTTCTTGTCTAATTGCAATGGCTAATACTTCCAGTACTATGTCAAAAAGGAGTGGTGAGAGTGGGCATCCTTGTCTTGTTCCTGTTCTTAGGGGAAATGGTTTTAGTTTTTGCCCATTGAGTATGATGTTAGCTGTGGGTTTATCATATATAGCTTTTATTATGTTGAGGTATGATCCTTCTATTCCCACCTTGTTGAGAGTTTTTATCAAGAAAGGGTGTTGGATTTTGTCAAATGCTTTTTCTGCATCAATTGATATGACTACGTGATTTTTATCTTTCAATTTGTTTATGTGATGTATCACATTTATTGATTTTCGGATATTGAACCATCCTTGCATTCCTGGGATAAACCCTACTTGGTCATGGTGTATGATCTTTCTGATGTACTCCTGGATCCGATTTGCTAGAATTTTGTTGAGGATTTTGGCATCTACATTCATGAGGGATATTGGCCTGTAATTCTCTTTCATTGTGTTGTCTTTATCTGGTTTTGGTATTAGGGTGATGCTGGCTTCATAGAAGGAGCTTGGAAGTGTTCCTGCCTCTTGAATTTTTTGGAATAGTCTGAGGAGGATAGGATTTAGTTCTTCCTTGAATGTTTGGTAAAACTCTCCTGTGAAGCCATCTGGCCCCGGGCTTTTGTTTGCCGGAAGCTCTTTGATGACTGCTTCAATTTCTTCCATAGTTACTGGCATATTGAGCTGTTTAGATTCTTCCTGATTGAGTTTTGGAAGGTTATATTTTTCTAGGAATATGTCCATTTCCTCCAGGTTGTCCAGTTTGTTGGAATAGAGTTGTTCGTAGTATTTTTTAACAATCCTTTGTATTTCGGCGGGATCTGTTGTTATTTCACCTCTTTCATTTCTGATCTTGTTTATTTGGGTACTCTCTCTTTGCTTCTTGGTGAGCCTGGCTAGAGGTTCATCAATCTTGTTTATCCTTTCAAAGAACCAGCTCTTGGTTTTGTTGATCTTTTGTATTGTTTCTTTGGTCTCTATGTCGTTTATCTGTGCTCTGATCTTTAGTATTTCCTTCCTTCTGCTTACACTGGGCTTTTCTTGTTGCTCTTTTTCTAACTCTTTGAGTTGTTGGGTTAGGTAATTTATTACCCCTGTTTCTTGTTTTTTGCAGTAGGCTTGTAGAGCTATGAACTTCCCTCTCAAGACTGCTTTCGCTGTGTCCCATAGATTTTGGATTGTAGTGTTTTCATTGTCATTTGTTGTCATGATGTTTTTATTTCTTCTTTGATCTCTCTGGTAACCCAGTCATGGTTTAATAGCATGCTGTTTAGTCTCCATGTGTTTGATTTCTTTGGGTTGTTTTTATTGTAGTTGATTTCCAGTTTTATGCCACTGTGGTCTGAGAAGATGCTTGATATGATTTCTATCTTCTTGAATTTGAAGAGACTTTGCCTATGTCCCAACATATGGTCTATCTTTGAAAATGACCCATGTGCACTTGAGAAGAATGTATATTCTGTGGCTTTGGGGTGAAATGTTCTGAAGATGTCAATTAATTCCATCTGGTCTAGTGAGTCATTTAGGATTGATGTTTCTTTGCTGATTTTTTGTTTAGAGGATTTGTCCAGTGGTGATAGTGGGGTATTAAAGTCTCCTACTATGATTGTATTGCTGTCAATCTCTCCCTTGATATCCTCCAGGAGTTTTTTTATGTATTTGGGTGCTCCTGTATTGGGTGCATATATGTTTACCAGAGTTATTTCTTCTTGTTGGATTGCTCCCTTTAGTATTATGAAGTGGCCTTCCTTATCTCTTGTTATGTCCTTCAGTTTGAGATCTAATTTGTCAGATATAAGTATTGCTACCCCAGCTTTTTTTTCAGTTCCATTTGCATGTAAAACCTTTTTCCATCCCTTCACCCTCAGTCTGTGTGCGTCTTTTTTTCTGAGGTGGGTTTCTTGTAGACAGCAGATATATGGGTCATGTTTTCTTATCCAATCCATTACCCTATGTCTTTTGATTGGGGCATTTAATCCGTTTACATTTAAAGTTATTATTGATAGGTACTTATTTGTCGCCATTCCTATTCTTTACAGCTGTGTTCCTTCTTCGCTTCCTATTTCTTTCTTTTTTTTTTTTTTTTTACAGCAGACCCTTTAGCATTTCTTGCATTGCTGGTTTGGTGGTAATAAATTCCCTTAGTCCTTTTTTGTCTGTGAAGCTCCTGATTTCACCTTCAATTTTGATTGACAGCCCTGCTGGGTACAGTATTCTTGGATTCAGACCCTTCCTTTGCATGACTTTGTATATTTCATTCCATTCCCTTCTGGCCTGATGAGTTTCTGTTGAGAAATCAGTTGCTAGTCTGATGGGGGTTCCTTTGTATGTAACTTTCTGTCTCTCTCTGGCTGCTTTTAAGATTCTTACTTTGTCGTTGGTGTTTGCCAATTTAATTATAATGTGCCTTGGTGTCGGTCTTTTGGGGTTCATTTTGCTTGGGATTCTGTGAGCTTCTTGGATTTGTGTGGGTTTTTTCTTCTCTATATCAGGGAAATTTTCTGTCATTATTTCTTCAAATAGGTTTCCTATTCCTTGCTCAGCTTCCTTTCCTTCTGGAACCCCTATTATGCTGATGTTGTTTTGTTTCGTGTTGTCCCAAAGTTCCCTTAGGCTCTCCTCCTGCCTTTTAATTTTTTTTTCTAGAAGTTGCTGTACTTGGATATTTTTTCCCATCTTGTCTTCTAGCTCACTAATGCGGTCCTCTGCTTCTTCTAGTCTACTCTTGATGCTTTCTATTGAGTTCTTTACAGCAGCGATGTCATTTTTCATTTCTTCTTGGTTCTTCTTCATTTCCTCTTGGTTCTTGCTCATATTGTCGAATTTGTCTTCCATTCTTTTCAGCCACCTTATGACCATTTCTCTGAATTCTTTTTCTGGAAGGTTGCTTGCTTCCATTTCGTTTACTTCCTTTTCTGGTGATGCCTGCTTTTCTTTCATATGCGGGCTGTGTCTTTGTCTCCCCATGGTCTCTCTTCTCTGGGTGTCTGGTTATGTAGTTCTCTCTCTCCTGCATTGATTTAAAGGCACAAAATACAGCACTACCAGGTACAACACACAAGGCACTGAACAGAAATGTATTTACGATATTAACAACCTCCAATAAAGGTGACCACCAGAGAAAAGCAAATCATGGGATAGTAGAGAAAGAAGAAGAGGACAAAGAAGATAGAAGAAGAAAAAAAAAGGGGGGGTGTCAAAATGAAATTGGGAAAAGGGAAAAAAAGAAGAAAAAAAAGTAAGAGAGACAAGAAAGAGACTAAGAGAGAAAGGGAAACAGACTATATATATTGAGGATAAAACTCCAATAGAACAATAACTTATCCCAGCAAATGCCAGCAACAAGTACCTGGGGATTAATACAAACTACAACACCAACTAATATTGAGTGAGGCAAGGGAAAACAGAAGCACTAAACAAACAAAAAAATAAACAAAAGAAGAATAAGCAAAACAATCTCACAAAAAAGCATAAAAATTCGATATAATCTACATTCAAATGAACAACAACAAAAGGACAGAGAGAAGAACAATTTTTTGGATAGTTAAGACAGCGAAGAGAGAGGTGTGTATGGACTTGGAGCAGGGGATTGGAGATTAGATATATAAGTAGGGTGAAATTTTAAAAGGGGGTAAACAGAAAGAATAGGGAAAATCTAAAGCAGGAAAGGGGTAAGATAAACAGGACACTGAAAAGGGAAAAGTGAGGAAGAGAGTGATGGCATAAAGGTAGATTTGAGATAGAGTAAAATGATGCTAAAGGAAAGATAAAAATAGAATGTAGAACATTAATCCCAAAACAAAATGAAGAGAAAATAAAATGACACTTAAAAAAAAAAAAAAGATAAAATAGCAGTAGTAATAATACGGATTGAAAATAAAAATGTAATAATTAAAAAGGTAAAATCAAGTGAGGAAAAAAATTAGTTTCTTGAGTAAAAGATGCAAAAAATGAGAATAAAAAAATAAAAAATAAAAATAAAATGTGGAGTAGTGAAGGCCATTCACTTCCTCTGTTGTTCTGTTTGGCACGCCTGTTTCTCAGTCCGGACAGTATTGCAGTTCCCTGCGTTCCACTGCTCTTCAGTGATGTAAGCCAGTCCTGATTTTAAGCAGGCGGTGTGTCTTAATTCGTATTCCTTTATTTTTGATTACACAAGAGTCAATTTGTGATTCAGCCCCTGGGTGGCAGTGTTTCTGGATTGACTTCCGGCTTTATCTATGGCCTCTCTAGGGAGTGTTAGAGCCTTCTTTCCCTGTGGCACTCACTACCTGTTTGTGGGAGTGGGCTGCCTCAGAGCTGGCTCTCCGATGGTCACTCCCCGCTCCGATCCCCAGGTTCCAGAAAAACAACTTTCCCCTGCAGTCTCCCAGGGTGTCCCCAACTGGGTGAACCTATGAATTGGGCTTAGTAATCAGAAGCAAGAATTTCAAGAGGAAAAAGCCCAAGTGTGCGCTCTCCGTGGCTGCGCGTAAGTCTAGCACACCCCTGAAATTCTTAGGGTGTCCCTGCACTTCAGATCAAAATGGGTTGCTTTTTAGAGAGCCCTTCTGTTAGCAGATCTGAGGACCCCCTTCCACATTCACAGATCACGCCAGCCCCAGCAGCCACCGATTTTTCTAGGCACAGACTTCCCTGGTCCTCCAGCTCCCGCAAAACGCGCGTTCCTCTCTCGCGCTGGGACCAGAGACCTCACCTTATCCTAGGTGAAATCTGACCTTTCCGTGGTGGAGTGTAGAGCTCCTCTGAACCCGTGTGTTTGCGCCAATTGGGGAGCGTTGTTCTGGGGCTCGCAGCTGTTCCGTGGGTGCTGCAGTTTTGGATTCTCAGGCTTCCGATAAGCTCCACTTTCTGATTCCAGATGGTGGCGACTCCGCGTCCAAGCCCGCAGCTCCGGGAGGGGACCCAGCCGCAGTGGGAGCTGCCAGGTCAGGGAACCCCGTCTAGCAGTCTCCCACCTTCTTCTGGAGTTCAGCTGTCCCCCAACTTGCCAACAAACACTCCTAGTGCGACCCTCAGCTGTTCTTTCTTTCTGCTCTGGGACAAGGCTCGGAACACGTCTGTCTATTCCGCCGCCATTTTTCTCCCCCCCTCATTAAGTTTTGAAATCAGAAGTGTCAGTCCTGTAACTTTGATCTTCTTTTTAAAGAATATTTTTACTATTTTGGGTCCCTTGTGTTTCCATAGAAATTTTGAAATCTGTTTGTCAATTTCTGAGGGAAAAAAAAAGAGCCTGCTGGGAATTTGGAGTTATAACATTGAATCTATAGATCAATTTGTGGAGTATTGGCATCTTAAATATTGTAAGTTTTCCATTCTATAAATATGGAATATGATTCCATTTATAAGATCCTTAATTTATTTCAAAATGTTTTATAGTTTTCAATATACAGGTATCATACATTCTTGTTAAATTTATTCCTATTCCCAATGGAATTTTCTTCTTTCATTTTTTGATTACTTTTTCTTAGTTCATAGAAATACAATTGAGTTTTTTTTATTTTATAAACTTTGTAATTTGCTTGTTGTAAAAGTTTTTTCCCCTTTTTATTTGGGAGGTTCATAGATAGAGAGCAGGCTGACAGTTGTCTGGGGTTGCTGGGTCAGGGGGTGGAAGGATTGAACAAAAAAAAAAAGAGAAAGAACTCATGGACACGAACAACAGTGTCCATGTTGGGAGGAGGGTGGGAGGAAGGGGAGGAGGGTATCCTATATAATAAGAGGCCATAGACCGTAACGGCATCACAACCATAATGACTGTTAGACCAGAACCACCACGGCCCCTTGCCAGGCTGGCCTCACCCCCAAGCAAGTGGTTAGGAGTGATCAGGTAGGCAGGCAAGTGGTTAGGGGCAATCAGGTAGGTATCCCAGTGGTTAGGGCCAATCAGGTAGGCAGATGGCCCCTCACAGGGCTGGCCCCACCCCCCAGCAAGCAGTTAGGGGTGATCAGGCAAGCAGAGTGGTTAGGGGCAATCAGGTAGGCAGGCAGAGGAGGTTAGGGGTGATCAAGCAGGCAGAGGGGTTAGGGGCAATCAGGCAGTCAGGGGAGCAGTTAGGGGCATCAGGCAGGCAGGAAGAGGGTTAGGGGCGATCAGGCAGGCACGCAGGCAGGAGGGCAGTTAGGAGCTAGGAGTCCCAGATTGCGAGAGGGATGTCCGACTGCCGGTGTAGGCCTGATCCGGATCGGGCCTAAATGGGCAGTCTGCCATCCCCCAAGGGGTCCTGGGTTTGAGAGTGTGCAGGTCAGGTTGAGGGACACCCTCCCACCATGCACGAATTTCATGCATCGGGCCTCTAGTTCTATATAATAAAAGCCTAATATGCTAAGTGTCCAGTCGACTGGACCAATCAAATGTAATATGCTAATGAAATGCTAAGACCGCTCAACCGCTCACTAAGACATGCACTGACCACCAGGGGGCAGACAGTCGACTGGTCAACCAGTCATTATGATGTGCACTGACCACCAGGGGGCAGATGCTCCGACTGGTAAGTTAGCTTGCTGCTGTGGTCCGGCCCATTAGGATTGAGTGAGATGGGCAGGACACTCCCTGGAGCCCTCCTGCGGCCCCTCCCAGGCTGGCCAACCTTCTGCATCTCTCCCAGCCCTGATCGTGCACTGCTGGGGTCCCTTAGCCTGGCCTATACCCTCTCACAATCCATGACCCCTTGGGGGATGTCGGAGAGCCAGTTTTGGCCCAATCCCACAGGCCAGGCCCAGGGACCCCACTGGTGCATGAATTCGTGCACCGGGCCTCTAGTAGGGGGATAAATGGTGATGAACAGACCCTTGATTTGGGGTGGTGAACACACAATACAATGTATAGTTGACATATTATAGAATTGTACACCTGAAACCTGTATAATTTTGTTAACCAGTGTCACCTCAATAAATTTAATAAAAGGAAAAAATTAAAATAAATGATAACCAGAACTTTCACCAGAAAGTTTCTTGAATTGTACACTTGACATTCTGTGGTTCTATTGAACTATAGCTTTACAAAATGAAATAAAAGGATTTGTACTATTGACTATAAGTGATTATCTTTAGAAAGACAGACACACAAAAAAAAATCACTAAGTGAGCTGAAAGTTCAGAGTTATGGAATTTATTTATGGGCTCCAACAAAGGGTCAGATATTAAATGGTTATCTTTTATATCTTTCTTTAATTTATTGCTCAAAATTGTTACAAAAGCTAATTCAGTCTTGTTTATAAATTTTGAATTCCTCAGAGTTCAAGATTCTACTAAAAATAAAATATGAATGGGTTCCATTAAAAAAAAAGGATTTTCTTCCTGGCCATGGTAGCTCAGTGGTTGAGCATCAATCTAGGATCCAGGAGGTCACTGTTCGATTCCTGGTTAGGGCACATGCCCAGCTTGTGGGCTTGATCCTCAGTAGGGGTGTGCAGAAGGCATTAAGTTTAGTAGTATTTTGCTGAAGATTTTTCATATATACTTTTGAGATATTTTTTGTAGTTTTTTTTCTCTGTGATATGTTTAATAGGTTTTAATATCAGGATAACACTGGCCTCATAGGGAAGTGTTTGCTCCATTTATACTTTTTCTAAGAATTTGTGAAGGATTGGTGTTAGATATTCTTTAAACACTTTTAAAGATACCAGTGAAGCAATCTGATCCCGAGCTTTTCTTTGTGGGGAGTTTTTTTTATTATTATTACAAAATTAATCTCATTATTGTTTGTCTACTCAGATTTTCTCTTTATCTTGAGTTATTTTGGGTTGTGTGTGTACTTCTATGAATTTATCCATTTCATCTAGGTTATCTAATTTGGTGGCATACAATTTTGTAGTATTCCCTTATAGTCCCATTTATTTCTGTAATGTCAGTAGTAAAGTCCTTTAGTTGTTGATTTTAGTAAATTTAGTATTCTCTTTTTTTCTTGGTCATTTAGCTAAAAGTTTGTCAATTTTGCTATCTTTCAAATAACCAACTTTCTATTTTGTTAACATTCTCCATTATGTTTCTATTCTCTTTCACTGATTTCTGATTTAATGTTTATTACATATTTTCTTCTGTTTGCTTTTACTTTTGTTGGTTCTTTTTTTAACCTTCATAAGGTGGAAGGTTAGGCTATTGATTTGAGGTATTTCTTCATTTTTTAAAATTTATTTTTATGATTTCAAAGAGGGACAGAAAGGGATAGAAACATCAATGATGAGAGCGAATCATTGATCAGGAGCTTCCTGAACGCTCACACTGGGGATCCAGGCATGTGCCCTGACCAGGAATCGAACCATGACCTCCTGGTTCATAGGTCCACAGGTCCACAGTCAACCACTGAACCACACCAGTGGGCCATTTCCTCATTTTTAATATAAACATTTATAATCCAAATTTCTCTCTAAACACTGTTTTCCTGCATTCCATAAGTTTTCATTCACCTCAGAGTGTTTTCTAATTTCCCTTGTGATTTTTCTCTTTACGCCATTGGTTATTAGGTGTGTATATTAATTTTCACATATTTGTGAGCTTACAAAATTTCCTCTTTCCCAATTTAGATTATGTGTTTGTTGCCTAAGCCAATACTCCCAAATGTAGCTGCTGGGGGTGGTGTTGGTGGTGGTAAGGATGGAGGTGGGGATGGGGGTGGGGTTGAGGGTGATGGTGAATTACTTGCTAAGACCAATCAGGTATCTGACTTGCTTTTGACCCAAAAGCAGAAATGACAAGGAAGAACTTTCTCGAAGCAAGCAATGATATACAAAGCTGAAAATGGCGATTGAAGAATTGTTTGAATTCGTTGCTGGGAACAATTAGGGAAGTACTCATGTGAATTACTATGTGGTTGGTTTATTCTGCGTTTCCCACAATTCCTGCAACCCGCCCCCCCCCCCCCCCGCCCCCACCCGCCACCTCAAATACAAACATGTTCAAATCCTTCCCATCAATACTGTGCCAACTTCTGGGATATGGGCGGGTTTTCCATGTATAAAGAGTGAGTAGATACTATCCCTGTCAATCTTTCTCACCCCAACCAGTCAGGATATATGAAGGGCGCGCAACAGGCTAGTTTAAAAAGGAGCGCCACTGCTTATAGCCCTGCGCATTCATCTTGGGGTGTGCAGGGGGCACTAAGTTCTCCTCCACACCATAGGGATGAGGGAACATGGTGACCGCTTCCCCACACAATCACAAAGTGTAAGGTTAATTTTAATAATCAACTTCAGTGGTCTGGAAGGCTTTGGATTTGTGATAATGTGGGTACCTTAGCTGAATCTGGACTCAGTGTTGTGTTTTATGTTACTTCATGATGACTTGAGATGTGGCTGCCAGAGAGCTGATTTTGCCTTTTATTTTTAAATCTTTGGATGATAATTGTCTTGCATATTTGTTTAATTCTTGATCTTGGCCCCTCTGTTTCTGTTCTTTTCTACCTGAAAAGGAGAAATTTCACACACTGAGTGAGGCATTGTGCCTGGATTCGGACGGTGGCTTTAGGCTGCCTTCAAAGCGTAGTTTTGTGTAACTTATTTTTTTCCTTTTCTTAAATGTCATTTATGTGGTTAAATTTTGGAATCAATCCTCTCATATTCTGACATAACTTAAAAAGAAAAAAAAAGATTTCTTGGTATTTTCAACTTGAAAGTGAGGAAAATGACGATCTGATATGTGCAGGACTTGTTCATTGATGACCTTAAATTTAAATAGTTTTCAGTCTGTTGAAGCCGTTTTGCATTTTAGTACAATATATTTGTGTATTAATATTGTATTCAACCAAACATGTTCCTGACGCGTTTCATGCATTTTCCTTTAAAAGATTGGTCTAATTTACACTTGGTGTTTTAGAAACACTGCGAATGTCCTAGGTCTCTCTTCCACCAATATTGGAAGCAGTTTGGCATTTAATTTTACAAACCAATTGTTTGCTCATCCTCACTGTATTCAGTTACATTTTGTTATTGGGGATTTCATAGGTTTCTCATGGAAGATTTGTACAAATTTCAGTTTACAGTGGAGGAAATGAACTATTGGATTGACTGCCTTTATTTTATAATATAATTGTGTATTTGGTATAAATTTACTTGTCTAAATGCTGGTCTTGTTCCCACTTTATAAATGTGCTTAATAATAAACATTTTGATGTATTCTGGATTTACAAATGCAGGATTTAATCATCTGACTGAGCCCTCAATGTTTTATGACAATGACTGCACTTAAGTGGCTGTAATTTTACTCAGTTTGACCCTATTTTATAGAGGAATTTTGCATTTGGCATCATTTCATTCTATTTCACATAGGACTTGGTTCTTGTCATAAGCTTTGTGTAGAAAAAAATTTATGTTATCTTCAATTCACAAATAAGGAAAAGAAATTTATAATTGGAAAAAGGTTCTGTGGTATTTTTAGTGTAGAAATGCATACATTGACAATCTGAGTGACTGAGATCTTATTTTAGGACAGTGAATGACCGAAAGCACCCGTCACTGGCCACCACTGAACATCGTTTGTGATTTCATTACCTGTAAAAATTGGATGTTGGATATCAGGTTATTTAATTCAATTCTGTCCCTAGTCTTTTGCATACATTTCCTTTGAAAAGTGTGGGACATTTCAATGTATAAATTAGGAAAGTAACAGTGAGATTGAGTGCTTTGTATCTTCTGTCACGGTTGTATAATTCTGAATTTTATTTTACAGTATAGTTGTGCATTTAACATAATAGTAATTTAAAATTTTTGGCCTAGGTCCTCTTTCCCAGGTGTTTTTCCACCGAAAAAAATATTTGCATAGTTTCTATTTACAAACAAGGACAGCAGTGGTAAGTCACAACAGATAATGCTGTAAATATGATGCTCCTCCCCCATCCTTCCACATGCTGGCGCTGCCTCTTCTCATGCTCCTCCCCAACCCATCCTGTGCTGGCCCTGCCCCTTCCCATACTCCTCTCCCATCCCAGCCTCCACTGGATCTGCAACCTTTCCCATGAGCCTCCACCATCCCTGTATGTGCTGGCACCGCCCATTCTCAAGCTCCTCCCTCATTCTAGCACTTGCTGGCCCTGCCCCTTTGGCTAAGCACTCCGATTGTACCATTGTATGCATGGGTGTTGTTAAGGGCAGGCATTTGAAATTTGCAGGGATTGCATTATGTGACATCTAATGTGTATTCAAAGGGAGAATTAAATTTAAAAAAAAAACCTCTTTTGCTTTTTAAAAAACCTGAGGACCATAATCACCCAGAGGAACCTGATCCTTGCTTTGAGGTAAAATGGTGCTGGTTGAATTTGTCTGGCTCATTCTTGATTTTGACTTGATTTATGTATATTGTTTAGTATCTAAGTGATTTATTGAAACTTTTATTGATTAAACATTGATGTTTTCCAAATATTATCTTTCTGGATTATATTTACAAATCAGAAAGATCTATTGTTGGCTGGGTTGAAAACTGCCTTTGCCTTTGTTACTATGAGATATCGAGGTTTTAGGAATCAGGACATTAACTACCTCACAAATACTAACATTTTAAGCAGAGCCCTAAACCTTGAACAATTTCTAACAATGGGATTTAGGTCCAGGTGTCAGGCTTGATGGCATTTTTATTGCATCCTCTTTGCTCACAGAATCCTAGAGGGGATATTTTCCAGGCCATAGCTACAAAAGCCAATATTAGCAACTGTCAAATTTCTTTCATTATTACTTCCTTGGAGATCTATGCTGTGTCAGAGAGTAGCAATATTATTTAATTATTGGAATTATTCATGAAATTACCCTAAATGATATTAGCTTCTTTCTGATGTCCATGATTTTCTAACTTATTGTGGTACCTATTACTGACACTAATACACCATAAAATGCTGTTGAATAACCCAGTGAACAACTCATCCTCCCATTTCAAAGGTTTATTACCCATAATCCTGCCTGAATCTTCAGCTATGGCATTGAATGGGATAAACTGATTTGTTTAAGACTCCCTCTTATAGTATCTTATAGTAATTGGAGACATTGCCTTTCAACTTAATATTTCATAATTTCCTTATGATGTTTGGTTAAAGCAGAATGAATTAGGGTTCATTTTGAACAGACAGCCAAACTTCTTTAGCAGCAGTCTTCTCTGATCTTGTGATCCCAAGATTAGTGCAGTATTATCTTTCACTCTGCGTGATTGGGTACCCTGGCTCCACCAACCATTTTTAGAAGTTCCTCTGGATAAGGGAAAGAGAATGTTTATCCCAGCCAACCCCCCTAAAGGAGTGTAACTTCCCTGCAGTGGTGCTAAGTTTTTTTACCCAGGGCAAGCCATCTTGCAGATTTGTATGATCAGCTCTTTTAGGACCTGTGATGGAAAAGTCCAATATTGTTTAGTCTGTGAGCCTATAATGTGAAGAAAATGGAACTAAAACCAGTAGTGAGAACCAGCCAGATAAATAAATGCATCTCTATGTAGTGTGAAGTGAGGGGCTTGAACAAAAGGCAGCGCCCATCTCTTATCCCCTGGTACCGTAATTAAAGACGGTGTTGAAACCCCTTCCCTGAGTCTCTAAGAGACAGAGACTACCAGTAGTGGTAGGGTCACACCTGGGTAGTGCTGACTAGCTCCATGTTAGAGACGCTGTTTCTACAACCTGTTCCTTTAACTAAGCAGGAGCATCTTTTCCCATACACATTTGTGTTCCTCTGTACACTGTGAGTGCCACTGTTATAGACACATGTTGACATAATTAGACTGTTCTGATTTCAGAGAAACCTCACTTTGACTTTTTTAACACCAAAGTTCTGATTTTTCTTTTTATTCTTTTTTTTTTTTTGGAAAGCTAGTAGCAGATAGCAGATGGATGGAATGGACTAGATTGACATAGAAAAAAACTACAGGAGCCTAAAGAGTGCAGGGTGCTGCTCAGGCTTTGTTTCAACAGGTATGAGAACGTGGACGTGAAAGTAATTATAAAGCCCAGATCTATCTATGAAAAAGGGAGAGAGATGAGACCCATGTACCAAGTGTGTGTGTGGTGGTGGTGGGGGAGGGGGGTAGTCTGACAGCCTAACTTCCCTGTAGCATTTTTTTGGATAGAGGTCCTGAAAGCTTAGGCCAGAAATTAAAGTAATAATAGATGAATACTCCTCCAAATCTTTACCCTTTAATACATTCTTGGCCATTTCTCTGTGCTGCAGACATTGCTGGGGCCACATGTCATGTTGAATATACAGTAAGCCTCCATTCTGAGTGAAAGACACTCATCATTTTCACTCTAAGGCAGTAGTCTGGCAGCTCAGCTGGCTTCTAACATATTATTTCAAGACTCTGTGCCACTGTTGAAAATTTTCAATGAATTCAGATATTGGAATCTGCGGCACATTTTGAGAGTTGCATGCCAAGGGTCCCTGACCCCTGTGTACAAAAGAAGTACTGTGGGATGAATAGATTTGAGTGAGTTTATCATGACAAAAAGTGCTAATGTTGATTAGGTTACACTTAATGCTCCTGTATAATAAATGCTCTCTCTTGTTCCTTTCCAGATCATAGTCTGTCAATACAGTGGCCAAACCATAAGGCTTGATTGGTAAGCATTCCCCATATTTGGTACCGTTTTCCCCAGATTGCTATCTGATGCAGAGGTCCTGTGTCTGAACTTAATTTTACCTTTGCTAACTGTCTATTTTCTGGCAAGGTATGTAGTAACTGGGTCAGGATTTCTTTCTCTATTTTTTTCATTTACAGTTTACGTTCAATATTATTTTGTATTAGTTTCAGGTGCTCAGCACAGTGGTTAGACAATTATATACTTTACAAAGTGTTCCCCCTGCTATTTCCAATACCCACCTGGCAATATACATAGTTATTGCAATATTATTGACTATATTTCCTATGCTGTACTTCACATCCCCATGACTATTTTGTAATAACTAATCTGTACTTCTCAATCTCTTCACCTTTTTCAGCCAAACCCCCAATCCCCACCCTTCTGGTAACCATCAGTCTGTTCTCAGAATATGTTTTTGTTTTGTTTGTTGACTTATATTATTCTTTAGATTTCACATATAAGTTAAATTATATGGTATTTATCTTTCTTGAACTGAATTATTTCACTTAGCATAATACCATCTTGGTCTATCCATGCTGTTGCAAATGGTAAGATTTCATTCTTTTTTATGGTTCGGTAATATTCCATTGAATATAGCTACCACCACTTTTTATCCACCTGTGTATTGATGCACACTTGGGTTGCTTCCATATCTTAGCTATTGTAAATAATGCAGCAATGAATATAGAGGTGCATATACTAGTATTCTTTCAAATTAGTGTTTAGGTTTTCTTTGAATATATACCCAGGAGTAAAATCACTGTGTCATAACGAAGTTCAATTTTTAAGTTTTTGAGGGCCCTCCACACTGTTTTCCATAATGACTGCACCAACCTGCATTTCTACCAACAGTGCAGGAGGGTTTCCTTTTCTCCATATCCCACCAGCACTTGTTGTTTGTTGATTTATTGATGATAGTCATTCTGACAGGTGTGAGGTGATATCTCACTGTGGTTTTATTTTGCATTAGTGAAGTTGAGCATCTTTACATATGTCTATTGTACATCTGTATGTCCTCTTTGGATAAGTGTATATTCACATCTTTGCCCATTTTTTAATTGGATTGTTTGCTTTTTTGTTGTTGAGTTGTATGAGTTCTTTATAAAATTTGGATATTAACCCCTTACATATATATCATTGGCAAATATGTTCTGTCATTCAGTGGCTGTCTTTTCATTTTGTTGATGATTTCCTTTGCTGTGAAAAATCTTTTTAGTTTGATGTAGTTCCGTGTGTTTTCCTTGCTGAGGAGATACTGGTATATCAGAAAAATATTACTAAGAGAAATGCCTGAGATTTTGCCTATGCTTTCTTCTAGGAATTTTATTGTTTTGTGTCTTATATTTAAGTCTAATTTGAGTTTATTCTTGTATATGGTGTAAGAAGGTGGTCTAGTTTAAATTATGCATGTATCCGTCCATTTTCCATAATACCATTTATGGAATAGAGTGTCTTTATTCCATTTGTATGTTCTTGTCTCCTTTGTCAAATATTAACTGCACATATAGGCATCGGTTTATTTATGGGCTCTCTATTATGTTCCATTGGTGTATATCTCTGATTTTATGCCAGTACCATGCTGTTCTGATTACTATATCCTTGCAGTATAGTTTGATACCAGGTAGTGTGATTCCTCCAATTTTGTTCTTCTTTCTCAAGATTGCTGTGGCTATTCAGGGTCTTTTGTGATTCTGTATAAGAATCCATTCTGATGGGTTGTCAGATTTCATATTAACTTGGGATTCACACTTTCAGCATATGGGTATACCAAATCTCAGAGTGGGGGTTCTTCTAACTACAGTTTACTCATTTGATGTTGTGCTCACTTTTTAAAAAATATATATTTTATTGATTTTTTTTTACAGAGAGGAAGGGAGAGGGATAGAGAGTTAGAAACATCAATGAGAGAGAAACATCGATCAGCTGACTCCTGCACATACTGGGGATGTGCCCGCAACCAAGGTACATGCCCTTGACCGGAATCGAACCTGTGACCCTTCAGTCCGCAGGCCGACGCTCTATCCACTGAGCCAAACAGGTTAGGGCAATGTTGTGCTCACTTTGACATATGTTTTAGAATATGGTCTTCCTCTGAAGGCATGTAAGCCTTATCAGTTGTACTTATTAAGAAGGTCTGTAGAAGAAATGACTGCATTCTGTAGCCCTAATGCTCTGTGCTTTATAACTTGCTGGGTTGCTTTGAAGTCAGACACTAGTTCCTACCTGATTTCACCAGTAACTGTCTATCCCTATTTCCTAACTATTTCTTTGAGCCTCAGTTTCCTTTTCTGAAAAACAGGAATCAGATTTTGCTATCATGGGTATTCTGAGAATTAAGTGTGATCATCTTTGTTTTGCACCCAATACTCAGGAGGTACTCAAGGAATTGGTCCCCTATTTTTGAATGCACAGATCATAGCAAGCCATTATAGTGGTTAGTTTAGTCCCCTGCCTGTCCCTTTCCTTAATTTTTTTTCCTTTCCCAGGTACACCAAATTCTCATAGGTTGCACGGGCTTCTATTTGAAAACCACATTTCTATAAATTTTATTCTCATCTGAGAATATGTTTATTGATTTGGGAGGGAGGAAGGAAGGGTGAGATAGAGGGGGGGAGATAGAAAGAGAAACATTGATCAGTTGTCTCCCATACATGCCTCAACCAGGAATCCAACCAGCAACCTAGGTATGTGTCCTGACCAAGAATCAAAACTGAAACCTTTTGGATGACACTTCAACCAACTGAGTCACCTGGCCAGGGTACTTCTGTAATTTTGCTGTGAAGCAGGAGGTAGCCCAGGGACCTGGGAGCTGGGTTCTGTTCTGGCCAGCATAGACAACTTACATAGAGGCTGTTATGGCTCAGCACCCAGTGGGACATTTTGAGATTTGTCAAGTTCTGCAGGCTGGAGGGTGTCTGTTAACTAGCGGTCGTAGAAAATTCTCATCTCCTTCATTATAACAAGTAACTTCTGGGCTGTGGTTAGTTCATTTAAGATTAGGTAAAAACAAGATAAACAACAACAAAAGCTTAGGTAAAAACTTTGACAATATCAAAGATAGAACAATGCTAAAACTAAATATGCACTATCCCAAGATGTTTTAAAAGAGACTTTTAACCTTTAGTCTCAAAAGATACCTCTGGTTGAACTAGTTTTATATTAACATTAGAGGCCCGGGGTACGAAATTCGTCCATGGTGGGGGTCCCCTCAACCCAGCCTGCACCCTTTCCAATCCTGGACCCCTCGGGGATGTCCAACTGTCAGGGATCAGGTCTAAACTGGCAGTTGGAAATCCCTTTCACAATGCAGGACTACTGGCTCCTAACTGCTCACCTGCCTGCCTGCCTGATTGCCCCCAACTGCCCCCTGCCAGCCTGGTCACCCCCAACTGTCCCCCCTTGCCAGCCGGGTTGCCCCCAACTGCCCCTCCTGCCAGCCTGGTCACCCATGCAGCCTGCTGTTCAGTTGTTTGGTCATCCCTCACTAACCCCCCTGCCGGCCTGGTCACCCCACGCAGCCTGTTCATTCGTTACTGTGATGGTGTCCTGGACGATTTGCATATTCCTCTATTATTAATATAGATAGGTTTTATTCTGGTAGGATCGTGGAACCTAAAGTTCACCCTACACAAGGTAAAAAATATGCACATTTCTTTTTGATTTGAAACTAAGTTGTCAACATCGACATTTCAAAACTTTTCCTTGTAATTGGTTAAATTAGTTTAAAGCCCTGGATGGTGTGTGTGTGTGTGTGTGTGTGTGTGTGCGTGTGTGTGTTGGGGGGGGGGTTATTGCTATTTCCCATTAAGTGAAAAACTGTGGCAGGAGTTATTTAGAAAAAGCTTCACTCAAAACCACTTAGTGGAGCTGTCCCAGCCAAATCTCTTTACCAAGTAATATGATGGTGACCATAACTTACTTGCTAGTCCAAAAAAAGGTGTGAAACTTAACTGTACCTCTGCCACCTCCTCTCCCTTCCACATATACTTGTACCCACTGCTCAGTGCTGTCATTTTGGGTCTCCATAAGGTGAAATGTGGGGAAGGACTAAATGAACTGTTTTGTAGGTAATTTTACTAAGTATTGGCATTTTAAACATGGTGGTAAGGCAGAGGAATCTAAAAGTTACTATGTATTTGGCAGGATATTCACAGAATTCAGAAACATAGGAAAAATGAAAGTGACCCTGTTCAGAAGTTAAGGTGGAGCCTGGTTTCTTGAATCCTAGCGAGTTCAGTCCTTTGCCCTTTGACTCACCTGAGGTCTGATCTGTGAACAGTTACTAATTATTTGTAGTTTAATTGGGCTATAAATTCTTGGTTTGGTTTTTCTATATGAAACTCATGTTTGGATTAATTGTGTTTTCATACTTCTTATTTATATGGAAACTGGAGAGAGATTATATTCTAATGGACATTTAAGGGCAAGTTTATATAGATTAGGGATCATTTATGTAGGAAAAATCATTTTTTTAGTACTTGATGAAAAAGCACCATGTACACAAAAGGTAATATGCTTATATTTTTTCTTTGAAAATAACTTCAAATTGTAATTATAATATGTGCTCACTAAGAAGATCTACAGATTAAAACAGTAGTATTCTAGTAAATGTTTAGCAACCAGCTCTCTAACACCCTAATATATAGCATTTGCCAATTTCTGAGGTGAAAATGTTCACAGCTTGCATCACATGTTAATTAGATCCAGTTAGAAGCCTTGGTTGTTAGAGGTGCCTGTTTAATATAAATATCTATGCAGAGAAACTAGTACTTAATCAGTTAAAGCCAAAGCTGCCAACCAGCCATAAGGAAACTTCAAAACCCATTTGTGCCCTTGGACTTTTGATCAAAATGAAGTCACCCACACATACCTAGTTAGTACTGTATAAGCGTAGATCATTTGTGTACTTTAACACAGTGGAAATTTTGACTCATCTATTAAGTAAAAAACACTTTCCAGCTACCTATTGTCAGCATCTCTCATTATTATATTATTTTTTTCCTTCATTCATTAAGGTATTACAAATGTGTCCTTATTCCCCCATTATCTCCCACCCCCCCAGTCCTGCCCTCACTCTCACCCCCTGTTGTCTGCATCCATTGCTTATGCTTATATGCATGCATACAAGTCCTTTGGTTGATCTCTCCCCCTTACCCCCACCCTCCCCTACCTTCCCTCTGAGGTTTGAGCATCTGATCAATGCTTCTCTGCCTCTGTTTTTGTTCATCCATTTATATTGTTAATTATAATCCACAAATGAATGAGATCATGTGATTTGTTTTCTTTCTCTGACTTACTTATTTCACTTAACATAATGTTCTCTAGCTCCATCCATGCTGTTGCAAATGTTAGGAGTTCCTTACTCTTTACAGCAGCATAGTATTCCATTGTGTAGATGTACCACAGTTTTTTAATCCACTCATCTGCTGATGGGCACTTAGGCTGTTTCCAAATCTTAGCTATTGTAAATTATGCTGCTATGAACATAGGGGTACGTATATCCTTTCTGATTGGTGTTTCTAGTTTCTTGGGATATATTCCTAGAAGTGGAATCACTGGGTCAAATGGAAGTTCCATTTTTAGTTTTTTGAGGAAACTCCATACTGTTCTCCACAGTGGCTATACCAGTCTGCATTCCCACCAGCAGTACACGAGGGTTCCTTTTTCTCCGCATCCTCGCCAGCACTTGTCATTTGTTGATTTGTTGATGATAGCCATTCTGACAGATGTGAGATGGTACCTCATTGTCATTTTGATTTGCATCTCTCGAATGATTAGTGACTTTGTGCATGTTTTCATGTGTCTCTTGGCTTTCCTTATGTCAACAAGAGGAAATAAAAGGCACCCAAATTGGAAAAGAAGTAAAATTGTCATTATCGGTAGATGACATGATATTGTACATAGAAAACCTTAAAGACTCCATCAAAAAATTATTAGACTTAATAAATGAATTCGGCAATGTAGCAGGATACAAAATGAATGCCAAGAAATCTATGGCATTTTTATACATCAATAGTGAACTTACAGAAAGAGAGATTAAAAAACAATCCCATTTACCACTGCACACAAAAAATTAAGATACCTAGGATAAACTTAACTAAGGATGTAAAAGACCTCTACTCAGAAAACTACAGGACATTGAAAAAAGAGATAGAGGAAGATATAAACAGATGGAAGAACATACCATGTTCATGGATTGGTAGAATCAACATCATTAAAATGTCCATAATACCCAAAGCAATCGATAAATTCAATGCACTCCCCATTAAAACACCAATGGCATATTTCACAGACCTAGAACAAACTCTCCAAAATTCATCTGGAATAAAAAAAGACCCCAAATAGCTGCTACAATCCTGAGAAAGAAGAACAAAGTAGGTGGGAATCTCAATACCAGATATCAAGATGTCTAACAAAGCCACTGTTCTCAAAACTGCCTGGTACTGGTACAAGAACAGACATATAGACCAATGGAATAGAATAGAGAACCCAGAAATCGACCCAAACCACTATGCTCAATTAATATTTGACAAAGGAGGCAAGAACATACAATGGAGTCAAGACAGTCTTTTCAATAAATGGTGCTGGGAAATTTGGTCAGACACATGCAAAAAAAAAATGAAACTAGACCACCAACTTACACCATACACAAAAATAAACTCAAAATGCCTAAGGACTTAAAAGTAAGATGGGAAACCATAAAAATATTAGAGGAATCCACAGGCAACAAAATGTCAGATATATGCCGAAGCGATATCTTCACCAATACAGCTCCTAGGGCAATGGAAACTAAGGAGAAAATAAACAAATGAGAGACTACATCAAAATAAAAAGCTTCTGCACAGCAAAAGAAACCATCAACAAAACAACAAGAAAACCCACTGTATGGGAGAACATATTTGCCAATTATATCTCTGGTAAGGGTTTAATCTCCAACATTTGCAGAGAACTCATACAACTTAACAAAAGGAAGACAAACAACCCAATCAAAAAATGGGCAATGGACCTAAATAGATACTTTTTGAAAGCATCTCTCATTTTTGGCTATTCTATAAACCTGTCCTCCATTTGTGCATGCTCTTAGATTGGAAATGTCAAAGGACCAAAGGTGGATGTTTATGAAATTCCATAAAAAATATGCTTTCACAAAAATGTCATTTATTGGCATTCCAGAAGAGCTGGTAATGACTTCTTTTCCATATGAATCTGCTCCTCAACCCCTCCCCCTAACCTTGAACTTTTGCTTGAGTCTAGGAATCAATTTTGTCTAATTTCCAAATATTGCTTCTTGGTGGTTTGGCTGGATTCAGTGTGTGTGTGTGTGTGTGTGTGTGTGTGTGTGTGTGTGTGTGTGTGTATTCAGAATGAAAGATAATTTGGTGCATTTTTCTTTTTCATATTTTTAAATTACAGTTGACATACAATATTATATTAGTTTCAAATGTACAACCCGTGATTCGACATTTATATAACTTATGAAGTGATGTCCCTGATAAATCTAGTACCAATCTAATACTATATATATTTATTACAATGTTATTGATTATATTGCCTATGCTATACTTTATAACCTCGTGACTATTATGTAACTACCAATTTGTACTTCTAAGCCCCTTTACTTTTTCACCCATCCCCCAAACCACCTTACAATCTGGCAAACCTCAAAATGTTCCTTGTATCTATGACTCTATTTTTGTTTTGCTTCTTTGTTTATTTTGTTTTTCAGATTCCACATATAAGTGAAATCATCTGGCATTTGTCTTTCTCTGTCTTATTTCACTTACCATAATACCCTCTAGGTCCATCCATGTTGTTAAACATGGCAAGATTTCATTCCTTCTTATGGCTGAATCATATTCTATTTTATATGTGCACTACTGTTTCTTTATCCATTGATCTATTAATGAACACTTAGGATGCTTCCATATCTTGGCTATAATGTTCCAATAATCACATGGATCTGTATAGAATAGAGAACCCAGAAATCGACCCAAACCACTATGCTCAATTAATATTTGACAAAGGAGGCAAGAACATACAATGGAGTCAAGACAGTCTTTTCAATTTAGTGTTTTGAATTTCTTTGACTAAATACCCAGAAATGTTGCTTTGGGTCCTTCTTTGTCTATTTGTATATCCTTTTTTTAAAAAATACTATTTTGTCTGGTGTAAATATTGCTAACCCACCTTTTTTGTTTTGTTTTGTTTTGTTTACATTTTAATGAAATCCATTTTTCCATCCCTTTATTTTCAGTCTGTGTATTTCTCTCAGTCTGAAGTGAGTTTCTTGCAGAAAGCATATGTAAGGATTTTCTTCTGCTATCCATTCAGTCAACGTATGTCTTTCGATTGGAGCATTTAATCTATTTTCATTTAAAGTAATTATTAAGCCCAGACAGCATGGCTCAGTGGTTGAGTGTTGACCTATGAACCAGGAAGTCACAGGTTGATTTCCAGTCAGAGCACATACCCGGGTTGTGGGCTCAATCCCCACTGGGGAGCATGCAGGAGGCAGCCAATCAATGATTCTCTCTCATCATTGATATTTCTGTCTTTCTATTCCTCTTAAATCAATAAAAATATATAAATTGTTGATAGATACATCTTTATTGCCATTTTATTTTTCATATTTTTATCTTTTATTCTAATTCCTAAAGAAAACCCTTTAACATTTGTTGTAATACTGGTTTGTGGTAACAAACTCTTTTAGCTTTTTCTTGTTTGGGAAGCTCTTTAGAGCTGCTTGTGAGGAAAAGGATAAAGCAGACAGTTAGAAGGACAAGGACTTTTGCTGTGAAAGGTGGCATGGGAATTGGGTGTTCAGGGAGTGTCTCCTGTCCCCTTCTGCCTTCCCACTCCACCCTGTGATTCAACATCTCCCCAACTGGACAAGTAACCTAAGGGATAACACAGATATGAGAGTTTAATTACCATGGTATGAGATGTAGCTGGCAAATATGGAAGAAACAGAACTATGTAAGTCTGTAAATATTACCTCTCCCTACAATTTTCAGCTTCAGAATACAGGCATTCAAAAGAAATGTCTAGCAATGTTGTCACTTGGTTTTGTTAAACTTTCATGTGCCTTCCCACTTTCTGCCTTGTGGTTTGCTTCAACTAATAATGATTACTAGCTAACGATGATTTTTAATGGGCAAAGATATTAGTGTAGATGAGGCTTTAAATTTTAGTATTCTTGAAGGCATTCTCAGTTTGAGATACATCAATTTCTTTAAATGATTCATTGAAATAGGTATTCCATCTGTAATCTATCCTTTTTTTAAACACTTAGGCAAGGAACTGGTAGGTCCAATGTTCTTAATACTATCATCTTTCTTGGTCAGTTATTAAAGTGACAGAAAGACTGATTGTTCTTGAAACATGAGGAAAGGATGGTAAGTAGTGTTCACCATCATCTTTTTATCATCTAGAGCTTGAGAATGATTATTATTATTTCTGAAAAGTTATTGTATTCACCAAAATGCAGAAGGATATTTGGGCTGCACTGTTGGTGTTTTAAATACTAATATCTTACTGATAGTTTCTCATTCACGAAAGATGATACCTCAAAGTTTTAGCCATATAAATACCCTTCTTGAGTCCACAAAAGGCCAGGAGACAGGCAAAATTAGGCAATATGGAAAATCATGAAGGGACTAAGCAAAATAATCCTATATAATGAAGTGCTAATATGCTAATTATACCAGACGGCAGAACAACCTTCCAGAACGACCAGTGGGTAGGGGAGCAGGGCCACGAGTCAGCCAGGGCTGCGAGGGCCGAGGCCCTTGCATGAATTTCATGCATCAGGTCTCTAGTTAATAGTAATTATATATATAAAGGCCTAAGCGACTGAATGACTAGTCACTATGATATGCACTGACCACCAGGGGGCAGACACTCAATGCAGGAGCTGCCCCCTAGTGGTTAGTGCGCTCCCATAGCGGGAGCACCGACTCAGCTGACTGACGGGCACCAGACACTGGGCTCAGGGCTGGCGAGCGCAGCTGCAGTGGCGTGAGCCTCTCCCACCTCCTCGGCAGTGCACTACTGAGTGGTGGCAGTGGCAGGCACAGCGGAACTGGGATGAGCAGGAGCCACACAGCGCCTGGCCCCACTACTATGTTCCTCAGGGATCAGGCTGAAACCTGCAGTCCGACATCCTCCAAGGGGGCCCCAGATTGCGAGAGGGAGCAGGCCAGGCTGAGGGACTCCACTGGTGCACTGGGCCTCTTGTAATCTATACACTGAGTGGCCAGATTATTATGATCTCTGAATGCATAATAATCTGGCCACTCAGTGTACATCCTATATAATAAAAGGCTAATATGCAAATTGTCCCCTCAACCAGGAGTTCGACCAGCAGGCAGGCCAGCCAACCACCCATGTCCCCTCCCCTTGGCTGGCCGGACCTCACCCATGCACAAATTCATGCACCGGGCCTCTAAAATATATATATATATATATATATATATATATATATATATATATATATTGAATGGCCAGATTATTATGCATTCAGAGATCATAATAATCTGGCCACTCAGTAGATATGTAAAACCCTAGTATGCAAATAGACCAAACAGTGGAACAACCAAACAGCCAGTTGCTATGACATGTGCTGACCACCAGGGGCACGTGAGGAACATGGCAGGCATTAGCCATGGGGGGATGGTGGAGCAGGTGAGTGGGGGTGCCAGACCAAGGCGGCATGCCAGTCACTGTCATCAGGGTGAGCCTCTAGTGGTTACTGAAAATTCTTTGCTCCCACATGCTGCGTCCCCCCGGCACTTGCACCCCCACTGAAGGTGCCAGAGCTGCCACTCACACCCACTGCAGGTGCCCAGCACCAGTTCCAATCACCCCTGAGGGATTCTCCACCTCCCCCTGCTCCTGAGGGGCTACTGGGGCAACAGCCACCACTTGCTCCCACTGCTGGTGCCGGCCCCAATCTCTTTGCGCCGTCAGCGGGTGCAAGCAGGACCGGCACCATCAGGGCATGGGAGTGGCAGCGGCGGGAGTGGAGCTGCCAGCAGACAGGGGACAGGGGGCCATGATGGGAGGGCCTGGGTGGGGGCATGAAGGATGGGCTGAGACCCACCCCTGTGCCCACCTCAGCCTCATGGCCCACAGTTCCTTTCAAGGTGCACAAATTCGTGCATGGGGCCCCTAGTAATCTATATATATAAAGAGCCAGGGTCTGTAACGTCCAAAACAACCGAAGGGACGACTGAACGCCAGGCTGCACGCGCATCAGGCTCAGGTGGGTGGGAATTGGTGAGTGGGCTGAACTGCTGACCTTTTCGGAGAGAGAGAGAGGTGGGGCTGATCAGCAGCTGCCATGGCTGCTGGCGAGGCCCAGAAAGAGAAGCAGTGCCTGATCAGCATTCTCCTTGGCAGCTGCTGATCAACCCTTGCCTCTCTCTCTCTGGGTCTCACAGCAGCCCCACCTCTCTCTCTCTTTGAGAGGTCAACAGTCCAGCCCACTTGCCAGCAGCCTGGGGCAGCTACTGATCAGCCCCACCTCTCTGATGAGGCTCAGAGATGGGCCCGGAGATGCTGACTGGCATAGAAACCAACCAATCAGAACCAAATCTGGGTGAACTGCAAGGAGCCAATGGCTGCCTAGGAGGCGGAGCTTTTGACACTGACTGGCATAGAAACCGACCAGTCAGAACCTAATCTGGGTGAACTGTGAAGGCAGAACCTATAGTGGGGGCTGCGGAGGGGTTTTAAGGGCAACAGCTATTTGGTGTAAGGTGTAAGAAAGCGGTTCAATTTTTTAATGACCAGTTCGGCAGTATAGTGCATATGGCTGGCTATCAGTCCAGATATAGGGATTATGTATTTTTGTCTGCCAAGAGCATCTCCTCCTGATGAAAAAGGCTTCCCCCCATTTAAGCAATCCTATCCTATATAATCTATCTATACTAATAAAAAGGTAATATGCTAATTAGACTGAGTCGACTGGCCATCTTCTGGACATTTGACTTTCTTCTGGACAAAGCCATGGTGGTGGGGGCCGAGGTAGAGGCAGTTAAGGGTTATCAGGCCAGCATGGGAGGGCAGTTGGGGCAAGATCAGGCCAGCAGGGGAGGGCAGTTGGGGGTGAGATCAGGCTGGCAGGAGAGGGCAGTTGGGGGCGAGATCAGGCCTGCAGGGGAGGGCAGTTAGGGGCCATCAGGCAGGCAGGAAGAGGCAGTTAGAGGCAATCAGGCAGGCAGGCAGAGAGGTTAGGGGTGATCAGGCAGGCAGGCAGAGGCAGTTAGAGGCAATCAGGCAGGCAGGCAGAGAGGTTAGGGGTGATCAGGCAGGCAGGCAGGTGAGCAGTTAGGAGCCAGCGGTCCCAGATTGCGAGGGGTCCCCAATTGGAGAGGGTGCAGGCTGGGCTGAGGGAACACCTCTGTGCAAGAATTTCTTGCACCAGGCCACTAGTAATAATAATAAACACATAGACACAGACAATAGCATGGTGATTACCAGATGGAAAGGGGGTGAGAGGAGGTAGAAGAAGGCATAGGGGGGATAAATGGTGATGGAAGGAAACTTAGCTTTAAGTGACCAACACACACTATAATATATAGATGATGTATTATAGGAGTGTACACCAAAAGCTATATAACTTTATTAATCAATATCACCAATAAATTTAATAAAATTTTTTAAACAAAGAAAAGAGTTAAGGGAAAGTGTATGAGCTGGGATGTACTCAACAGGCAATTCACAATCAGTTCATTTGTAGGGCGACCATCATCTAATAATCTTTCAATTCTCAGAATTAGTTTATATACTTGATTTATTTATTTCCAAGCACCATGACCTTAATGGAAAAATAATTCTTTGGAATTAGATTGGATTGTGTATTTAAAGCTTTGGTACATTGGAAAGAGCACCTAAAAATTATAGAAATTTAAGAATCCCCAGGGTAAGGAAGAAGCAGATACCAGTGCTCATTCTATGTATATACTAGTAAGAGAGTACTGCCCTTTGGTAAAGTTTGAGAAATTAGTGATAGATATAGTTCTTTACCATTTTCCCTATGAATGCTGGATTTCTGACTTGCTGTAGGCTTTGCTGCCCTTGCCTCTTGGGGATTTTTCTTGGGCCTGTGAAAAATGGCTCTGGGAAGAAGTGGCCTCTCAACTTCTCATTTGTTTAGAGAGTTGAGTTATCTGGGAGAGACTTTTGTACATGGGTTGCTGTTTGAGGATGAGGTTTTTCCAATATATTCCTCAAAACACTGTTTTTTCTCAAATTTTCCATATTACATCTTTCTACTAAACCTTGCTTGCAGTCCTGGTTGCTGCTAGTAATATTCCATTTTCCTAATTGCTGTTTCAGGAGGACTCAGCTAAATTTCTAAGTTTTAACTTCTTACATTGGTCAGTTTCTTTTTCTTTCTTATTTTGGGCTAGTTCTGTGTGCTGGGTTTTGGTGCCTTTTTCCTCTGATTTCTCTTGTTTTCTCATTCAGACCTTTGTTTTCCCAGCATATTCTTGTTTGTGGGGTCTCATTGTACTGACACTTCTGAAACAAATGTATTTTGTGCCTGTCAAAAAGCATCCATTCTTCAACTGAATTCTGTCTCTTTTCCATGAATGCCATCAGGCTATCTAAATTTTACTCTACACTTTGATTTCCTCTGTCTTGTCTTGATTGGCTATACTTTATTATGTTTCATCTTTGATGTCCCTTTCCTAATTCCATAAATTTCTCTGCTATGTGCCTTTAGGAAACATGCAGCTTCTTTATGCCAACTCACCTATAGTAACCACACTAGAAAATCATCCAGTACACTTATTAGTATTTTATGCTGATATTACTATACTTTACTTCTGATCCATCTGGATTTTTTTCATCTTAATCAAGAAGTATTTTCCTAATTGCTATTACTGCATACTTTGAACTTCTTAATAACTTCCTGTCTTTTGGCTCCTTCAGTGGGTGGGGATAGGAGCCATCTCACTCTATTGAAGTTCTTGTCTCTCATCAGTTCTTAGATTCTTGGATCCTGGTCAACCTTTGTGATCTTTAAAAACTTAAATATCTTTCCCTATATAATACACCCCTGAAGAGGATGTAGACCTGGGTGTTTTGGATTTTGAAGGTGGTTGTTTGAGTATGGGAGCTTGTTTATGATTGGGTAAGGATCATGATATAATAGTTTAGGATTGGTGGACACAACAATGGAAAGCTTTTGGGACAAGGGCTTTGATTTTAATCTCACCTGCTGAAAGTCTGTTTGCTGTTCATTTGAATATTTTTTCCAGATGTTTCTGGAATGAAAAACAGAGTCATTTGCAAAGTTTTTCTTCATGAGCAATAGTTTAACTGGAATAGTAAAGTCATGTTAATGAATACAATAGAATAGTAAAATTATGTTTGATAAGACAGCCAAAGAGTAAAATCACATTAATGTAGGCAGTAGCAGTGAAGGGTGGGTAGATGCTTTTAGTTCCAAGTTTATAAAAGCAATTTGTAATTGTAAGTACTACATAAATGGTAATGGTGGTGTTAATAAATATTTTACTGGTTTCTTATTCTTATGCCTTTTTTTTTTTTTTACCTAAATGCAGTGTTTTTCCGCCTAAACTCAGTAGGAAGGGGAATCTTTATTCAAAATGACTAAGCATCTGAAATGTCATTTAGTTTTTTTCAATGCCTGGGCTCAACCTAGATGAAAAAGTTAATTATGTAATCACTACACAATTTTCCTCTACTGTTTTAGAAAGTGGCCAATCATGAGAGATAATGAAGGTTAAATTCAAGGGAGATTTCATTCAGGTTAATCCTTCATAATGAGATAAAATAATTGGGGCAAATATACTCTAAGATACTGATTAAAACAAAACTCCTCAGCTGGCCAACCAGAGGTAGCCTTCTACCTTCTTTATGTAGAAATGAAATCTTGGTAGTTCTTTCCTTTCTAGCTCCCATTCTGGCCTTGATGCTGGTTCACTAGTTAACTCCAGCTGCATGGTATACAGATTAAAAAAAAAAAAAAAACAACTCATAGGCCATAAACTGGAGAATAGGCTGCTTAACCCAAAACTAATGTATGTAAAATATCATAGGAAGATTATATTTTGGACCAAAAAGTAAAATTTAGTACTCCCAAGATAAATAGTTTATATTATCCTTAGGCTGTATCAACTTCAAATTAGTATTATCGATTAATCCTCTTTTAATTGGATAGTCAGGCGTGATTTTCTCCTAATGGCTCTGACACTATTGTAGAAAATAAATGAACACAGAAGAAGGAGCAATGTCCGTTGGCTTCTTAGTAATGTAAAGATTGTGTATTAGTTTGTGCACTTTGAAGAGCCCTTGGGTGTTTGGAGTGGCGGGCAAAATGGCTGCAAGAAGCTGTTCTTAGTGCTTATGATAGGTTATTCTTCCAAATGGATGCCTGTAATACATACATACATATACATACATACATATATTTATATATATAATTTTCATATATATGAAAATATATAGCAAACATAACATAAATATATTTTATATTTTATACATTTTTCATATATATGGATTTTTTTCAATACTTAGCAGCCTAAACATATATTATTTGAAAGTCTCTATGAGTAAAGAATATGGGTATCACTTTACTGAATGTTTCTGGCTTAGGGTCTTTGACAAAGCTGTGATTAAGTTTTTGGCTGTAGCTATATTTTCTCTAAGGTTCAACTGGAGGAAGATCTACTTCCAAGCTCACTCATGTGGTTGTTGGCAGGAGAAAGAAAAATGGAGAGAAAAGTGATTTTTAAAAATCTTAATAGGCAGTTAAAACTATTTGAGTATCTTTACATATGTTATCCTGCCTTTAAAAAAAATCTCACTTGGGGATATGTTTATTGATTTTAGTAAAAGAGAAACATCAATCGGTTGCCTCCTGTACATGTCTGACAACTGCCATTTTGTGAGTTGTGATATTGAAAGGCCCAAGTGGCAAAAAAAACTAATGTCTCCATCCAAGAGCTATTGAGGATCTGTGACACTATAGCTATAAGTCACACTCAGCCATAGGACTTGACAATATGATGATAATCTATTTTTATATTCTTGTTCATATTGAATTCCTGATAAGATCAGTTAGGCCACATTCAGGAACTTCTTAATACTCTTCCCTAATACTTAGTCCCCAGTCTCCGACTGTCAAGAGATCACTCTCTACTGTGTAAGTGAAGAATGGAAACTTAGCAATATAATGACCACACAGATTGTGATTGAGCTGACACTGCAATCTTTGTATTGTTGTTTCCATTTCACTGTGCACTCTTCTCTGCAGAACTTAAAACTCACTTTTACAGGAAGTTGATAGTTAAACAAAGGCAGTAAGCTAGCCACTTCTGCAGATTAAGGAAGGGAACACAATGACCTTAAATAATTTACCCACAGTCACATGACCCTAGACAGGACCAGGTTAAGAATCTGTGTCACCATGATTTGGCCACACACCTGATTGATAAATGCATCAATGTTTAGGAAGAAATGTCATTACTTAGACCAACTGTTATGTACTGCATGTGACATTCATCCACTAGAAAGACTTTGTTATTCTTCTAGAATCCAAAGTTTTATACTGAGTTTTTATATGCTTGTGTCCAAAGTTGGATTAAGGTTAGGGGTGGAAAGGGGATAGTAATGTGATATACATAGTTGAAGTTCATAGGAGTCTAGCTGTCCAAGAGCTCCTTAGCATACATTAAACATATATATATATAAAAGCCTAAGCAAACGTTACAACTGAACGACTGGAATGACTGGTCGACCAGTCACTATGATGCGAACTGACCACCAGGAGGCAGATGCTCAGTGCACTCCCACTGCCAACCTCCCACAGCCAGCCAACCTCTCCCAGTTCCTCCCCCCCGGCCGGCAAACCTCCTGTGGTCCCTCTCCCCGTCCCTCACGCCCTGTCCGGCAGGCCCCAGCTGGCAGCCAGCAGGCCCCAACAGGCCCGGCCTTGATCAGGACTGGGTGAGATGGCCCTAATAGGCCCTGATTGCTGGCCAGGCCTAGGGACCCCACCAATGCACGAATTTCTTGCACTGTGCCTCTAGAGTTTAATAATTACATGCTTCTGATTTCTTTATAAGCATATAATTAGAAGATAGTAAGTAATACAATTGAGGTCTGGATCTGGATCTAATGCTTTAAATCAGCACTCAGAAATGTTACTATAAGACATAGACAAAAGGGAGTGTCTTTCTTAGGCACATGTTTTCTATGAAGTTGGGGAAATCATTGGACAAGATAGGAAATAAATAGAACCATTAGATATACTTACTTCTTTAGATCCCACGAAGCAGGTTTGGACAACCATCACTCCTTCTTTCATGAACTCAGCAAACAAGTATTGAGTTCTATTATATTAAGGGAATAGATTGGAGACATTTAATAAATCAATATTCAGCTTATGTATTCAAATGAGCAATGACAGTGAAGTACAAAGCCAGTGTTAACTCAGTGGATGAACTACCAGTTTGCTACTTAGAAATAGTTTCCAATCTCAGCTTTCCCACTAAAACCTACATTAGTTTAAATGTCATACACTGAAGATCATACTGCTTATAGTAAAATACCAAATATCATTCTCCCTTAATTGCAATTTTTTTGACTGTCTTTATTTGAATTATCCTAGTTTTGAAGGAACTCTATGCAAATCAACAATGTAATAAATGCTTGTATTACTTTTTTCAGAAAACTATTTCAAATCATTTTATGAGGTGATGTGAAAATAATCATATGACCAACTTGGCTGTCTGTCATTGGAACTGGTTTCTAAATCAGGCCAGTTTGTGTTCACAGGCTGTCAAGAATGATGAAAGTGCCTCTTGAAGGGGATTGGGGAGGCTGTCCCAGATGACCTAAAAAGTCTCTTCCAGCTCAGGAGTATATAATTCAGTAAAAGGCTAAATTGGAGGTATGTCAGATAGACACCATCTGCAAATGACATTTAAAGGGGTTTGGATTTTTTCTTAGAGCTTGATAAGGACCAAAATTCTTCTTGTCTAAGGTCACAGTTTACCTTCTTGTTGATGATCATCATTATTCATTTGTCACACAGTTTGAAATAGAGTACTATGTTTAACTTCATGATGATATTGCTTTAAGATGTAATAATTTTTTCTTTATGTGCCATTTACAGAATGCTCTGTCATACCTAACCCTGTGTTATTGAAGGTCAAAAGAAGGCAAGGACTTCACAGAGCTCCTATATACATGAATGCACATATTTGAAATGGCTGCACAGGGAGCCAAAGGAGCTGTGATAGTGCCTGTTTGTGGGGAATGCTCTTCCCCATCCAGTGCATGCACAGGTACCCATGCACATACACCGCAGGGTAACCATATGGCAGCCTGTACTGTCTATAAGACCATGAGTTCAATTTTCAAGGATACATTTTATTTGTTCTAAAGCAGTGGGTTCCTAAAATTTTTTTGGTCATGCATCAATTTGATAAACTGTTGACATCATACCCCATCTCCTTGGGGAAATAGGCTTTTGCACATCTCCACAGAGTTATAATTTTTAGGGGTACAAGAACTATTTCAGGAGTTCAACATATTATCCAGGCTAAAAAGATCCTGCTAATGGTATCTAAGAAATTCTTTATTTATTTGGTCATCAAACATTTGATTGTCTACAAGGTACTCTAGACCTATGCTTGATGCAATTATTACATCTAGCATCAGTTCCATACAAACCGGCCACATGAGTTTGGGGCCATCCCTTGACCTCCTCAAGCCTGAATTTTCTGTAATATAAAATTAGAATTTTCTAATAGGATGATCCCTAAAGTCCCTCATAGTGTTTTACTCAGCCTTGTTCTAGGCACAGAGGAAATGCACAGTCCGGCAAGGCAAGATGTTGACCAGAAACAGTCAAAAACAAGAAACAAAGGGAACAAAGGCTCCTAGTATGTCATTCAAAGCACAGACACTTCGGCAAAGAAACTGTCTCAGTCATGTGAGGGTGCTGCAGCATCAAGTCTGTCTCCATATGTGGCACTTGATTTAGAGTATAATTAATTATCATGTCATTAATTCTTTGGGCTATTGCATGGTTGTTTTACTTTATTGATGGGTTGCTTTTAAAATTTTTAAAATTGAGTCCTTTTTAACCAAGTATTTAATTGGTCAAGTTATTGTTATTGGACTGCAGGAAGTCAGGGAGATGGTACCTATGTGAGGAAGCTGAATGGAGTGTCACACAAACCATTTCAAGTAAATTACATTTTAAATGTTTATGTTATTACAGGCTCCACTGAAAGCATTTCAAAAGCTCTTAGTAAATTTGTTCCTAGGCTGCTTGCTGTCAGTCTGTATTTATTTATTTATTTATTTACAAAGAGTTTTATTGGGTGTTTAGTTGGCATGCAAAAACTGCACATATTCGAAGCATGCAATTTGATAAGTTTTGACATATCTACACCTGTAAAACCAAAATCAAGACAATGCCCCTTTGTAGTCCTTATTTCTGCCCCTTCCTGTCCTCTCCCCTAACAATCTGCTTTCTGTCACTGTACATTAGTGTACATTTTCTAGAAATATATATAATATATATGGACTCAAACAGTAAATACTCATTTTTTAAATTATGGTAAAAATATATGACACAGAATTTTACCATTTTAACCATTTTAAGTGTACAGTTTGTGGCATTAAGTACATTCACATTGTTGTGCAACCATCACCACCATCCATCTTCAGAACTCTTTTCATCTTGCAAAACTGAACTCTATACCAGCCGTGGGCAAATTATGGCCCGCGGGCCGAATCCAGCCCATTCGGCTGTTCTATCCAGCTCCCGGAGCCAAAAGAGCGGAGGGTTCTCTTGCTCTCCCCTCCCCTCCTTTACTTTGAATTTATATTAGTTCACACAAACACTCCATCCATGCTTTTGTTCCAGCCCTCTGGTCCAGTTTAAGAACCCATTGTGGCTTTTGAGTCAAAAAGTTTGCCCACCCCTGCTCTATACTCATTAATCAATAACTAACCATCTCCCACTTTCTACAGTCCTAGCAACCACCGTTCTACTTTTTGTCTTTAAGATTTTAATAATTCTAAGTATCTCATATATTTGCATTTTTGTAATAGACTTCTGCTATGTCTGTATTTATTTAGCCTTCAAATATTCATTTGCTCATGTCGTGATGTGTGTTTTCATTTTCATCCAATACGATTTAATTTTATACTCAAGGTTTGTATAACTGAAGCTTTAAGTATCAGGATGTCCAAATAAGTACATTATATCTGACAGATTTTTCTCCTAACAAGTAGAAATTCATCAATATCAAATAATGACACATTAAACCTATTAAATTGAAAATATCCTTATATTCACCCTAGAGCTTAAATATATTAACCAGTAATAATGAAATGCCACCCAAACACTCACAATTTTCTGAGAAGAAAAAATTAGCTGGTTTTAATATGTCTGGAAGATAAATTAGACCATCAACATTCTGTCATTCATAAAAAAAATTATATAACTCATATTAAACACATTAAATCAACTGGAAAATTAGAGTAATTAAATGTTATAGGGGAAAGAATTTTATTAGAAGAGTAACAAAGACACTGTTGACAAGCTAAGAGTGCTGACAAGACCATATCCTAAAGACCCACAAGACAGCTAGGCTAAAGGGTGTGAGGAATGAGTAGATTCCCTGGAATCCTTAGAATAAAGAGGGAGAGCCCAAGGTATCTGTATTCATAACAAGTGGGTGGCTAGGCCTAGACTATGCCAGCATACTGGAGAAGAAAAAGGATACCATAAGGGTTTTACTTCTTTTTATTTAAAATAAAACATTTTTAAGTAAATAATAGAAATGCTTTAATACATATGGATGGGCTTGTGGTGAAGATCAAGAGACTTCTCTCCCATGTTTCTTTACCCCGTTTCCCTAATAACTGTTTTTACTAGGTATACTGGTTAATAATGCGGATTTTTTTCAATAGATGAAGTTACACATATGTTGATATGTATGCGATTTGATATGTATACTATTTTGTTATATTGATAACAAGCTTCAAAACTTCATATGTCAAATTTTCTGAATGTGTTATCATAGATATTTTTACACTTAAAAATGTTGAATTTCATGCCAAAAAAGAGCATTTGTAGGAAGTTTTAATTCATTACTTTATTTTGAAAAAAAGTGCTGCTGAATACTTGGGGAAGCTTATGGTGAACATGCTCCATCCCAAGATACTTGTGAATGCTGGTTTAAATGCTTTAAAAGTGATGATTTCGATGTGAAAGACAAAGAACATCCAGGTCAACTGAAAAAGTTTGAAGACCAACAATTACAAGCATTATTGGATGAAAATGCATGTCAAACTCAAAAACAACTTGCAGAAAGATTAAACATTGCTCAGCAAACAATTTCTGATCATTTACAAGCAGTGGGAAAGATTTTAAAGGAAGGGAAATTGGGTGCCACATCAACTGAATGAAAGATAAATAGAAAACGGAAAAGTCATCAGTAAAATGTTGCTTCAACGGCACGAAAGAAAGTCTTTTTTGCATCGAATTGTGAATGGCAATGAAAAGTGGATATATTTTGAGAATCCCAAATGCACAAAATCATGGGTTGATCCAGGTCAACCATCAACATCGACTGCAAGGCCAAATTGCTTCAGAAACAAGACTCTGCTCTGCGTTTGGTGAGATCAGGAAGGTGTGGTGTATTATGAGCTTCTAAAACCAGGTGAAACCATTAATACTGATCGCTATTGACAACAAATAATCAGTTTGAACCATGCTTTGATCGTTAAATGACCAGAATGTTCCAGAAGACACAGCAAATTAATTTTGCTTCATGATGACGCACCATCACACACTTCAAAACCAGTTAAAGACACATTAAATTAACGGTTAAAAGATCTTGCCTGGGAATTATTATCCCACCTGCCGTATTCACCAGACCTTGCTCCTTCAGATTAGCATTTGTTCCGATCTATGGCATACACACCTTTTGAGCAGCACTTCAAAACATAGGAAGAAGTGGAAAATTGGGTCTCTGAATGGTTTGCCTCAAAACAAGAAAAGTTCTATGGGATGGTATCCACAAATTACCTGAAAGATGGGGAAATGTGTAGCTAGTGATGGACATTACTTTGAATAAAGCACTTTTGATGTTTCTCTTGAAATTATCGTGTTATCTTTGATTACAAAATCTGATATTATTAACCAGTACACCTAGCAGTTCTTATGGCAATTTCGTTTTGTACATATACTACCATTTTTATTGTTTAAAGTATTACTAATAATAGTACATATGTCTCCTTTCCTCCCCCCGCTGCATTGACCTCCCCCTGGCCTCCCCTATCCCCCAGCTCATGCCTTCACCGCCCTCCCAAGTGTCTGTGTCCATTGGTTATGCTTATATGCATGCACACAAGTCCTTAAGTTGATCTCTTACCCTCCCAACCCTCCCCTGCCTTTCCACTGAAGTTTGATAGTCTTTTCTATGCTTCTTTGTCTCGGTCTCTATTTTTGTTCATCAGTTTATTATGTTCTTTATATTCCACAAATGAGTGAGATCATGCGATATTTATCTTTCTCTGACTGGCTTATTTCCCTTAGCATAATGCTCTCCAGTTCCATCCATGCCTTTGCAAATGGTAAGAATTCCTTCTTTTTACAGCAGCATAGTATTCCATTGTGTAGATATACCACAGTTCTAATCCATTCATCTGCTGATGGGCATTCAGGCTGTTTCCAAATCTTAGCTATGGTAAATTGTGCTTCTATGAACGTAAGAGTGCATATATCCTTTCTGATTGATGTTTCTGTGTTCTTGGGATATATTCCTAGAAGTGGGATCACTGGGTCAAATGGGAGTTCCATTTTTAGTTTTTTGAGGAAACTCCATACTGTTTTCCACAGTGGCTGCACCAGTCTGCATTCTTACCAGCAGTACAGGAGGGTTCCTTTTTCTCCACATCCTCCTCACCAGCACTTGTCGTTTGCTGATTTGTTGATGATAGCCATTCTGACAGGTGTGAGATGGTACCTCGTTGTTGTTTTGATTTGCATCTCTCAGATGATTAGTGACTTTGAGCATGTTTTCATATGTCTCTTGGCCTTCTGTATGTCCTCTTTCGAAAAGGGTCTATTTAGGTCTGTTGCCCATTTTTTTATTGGATTATTTATCTTCCTTTTGTTAACTTGTATGAGCTCCCTATAAATTTTGCAGATTAAACCCTTATCAGAGATAACATTGGCAAATATGTTCTCCCACGCAGTGGGCTTTCTTGTTGTTTTGTTGATGGTTTCTTTTGCTGTGCAGAAGCTTTTTATTTTGATGTAGTCCCATTTGTTTATTTTCTCCTTAGTTTCCATTACCCTAGGAGCAGTATTGGTAAAGATATTGCTATGACAAATGTCTGCTATTTTGCTGCCTATGAATTCTTCTAAGATTTTTATGGTTTCCCATCTTACGTTTAAGTCCTTTATCATTTTGAGTTTATTTTTGTGTATGGTGTATACTATCTTAATAATTATCATTTAAAATTTTATCTTAGGAGATTATCTGTGGTCTTCTGCACTAATAGCTCATTTACCCCATACTCACCTTTTCTCTTGTTTCTTTCCTCCAAATTTATATCACTCTTAATTTCTCTGCTAGTTGCCTTTGCAACCTCAGCCACTGTACTTCAGTGTCCATCTCTTTTGCATCAAAACTCCATGTTGTCAAGACAATTATTTTGCACTTCGGTCTTTTTCTTCATTTCTTTCCCTTTTATATTCTACACTTTGTTGAACATACCTTTGCTTTTACATTATCAAGGTTGTTAAAGCCTTCTTTCTTTTTTATAATCACCTTGTTTTGCTGGAATAAATCTCAAGTAAGCTCCTAAGAAATGTGCATGTAAGATAGCGTTTCTGCACTGTTAATTCTCTGAAAATATTTTTATTTGGGCCTCACACTTGATTGATACTTTTTGGTGTAGAATTCTATGTCCAAAACCATGGGACCCCAGGGTTAGTTATTCTTTTCTTTTCTATTTTCTTTCTTCTATGCTTTTTGGATCTTTTATTGGTCAGATAGGCATTGGGTCTCCTCCACCAATACTCCATAACATTTATATTTCTTCTTACATCTGTATTTTTGGCTTTTTGTTCTATGCTTTATGAACACATTCTTAATATTGTGAAACTCATCATTCATTTGAAACCCTGTTCTAGGCCACAGCTGACTACTGTCTCCTTTCCCATTCCAGGAATCATTTCAAGATCCCATTCTTTTTTTTTTTAATATATTTTATTGATATTTTACAGAGAGAAAGGGAGAGGGATAGAGAGCTAGAAACATCGATGAGAGAGAAACATCGATCAGCTGCCTCCTGCACACCTCCCACTGGGGATGTGCCCGCAACCAAGGTACATGCCCTTGACCGGAATCGAACCCGGGACCCTTCAGTCCGCAGGCTGACGCTCTACCCACTGAGCCAAACCGGTTTCGGCAAAGATCCCATTCTTGATAGACCTTTGTGAGCTTTTCATTCATAACTGTGACTCCAAGTATGTTGATAACAGATACAAATATCACTATTTCTAATCTTCAGATGCATTCTCTAATAAATAAGGAATAATCCTTCTTTCCTCCCTGTCCCCCTCCTTAATTTCTCATGAAAATGTACCTTTTTCCTTTTGACTGAGATTATGCAACATAAGAGACCAATTATAGACTTCCTTATTTGTCAAAACATCTTGAAGGTTGCCTTTCACAATGCCATGACCTGGCTTTGAATAGAATTTATTTTGTGAACTTGTTTCACAGCTCATTTGTACACCCCATCCACTACTTGCATCTGAGTAAATAAACATAGTACAGGGCCATGCATTAAGTGAGACATTTGAAAACATCGCAAGTAACAAATGGAGGAGGTTACTTGTGTAGAAGTCTCCTTGTCCAAAAAATTATAAATTTAAAGATGTACAGAAAGCACTCTATTCATGAGTTGCTAATTCACTCACTTTTTATTTATCTTTATTGTTGAAAGTATTACAGATGTCCCATTTTATCCCCCCATTGACCCCACCACCTCGCTCTTGCCCCTACCCTAGGCCTTCACTGAACTCTTGTATGTGTCCATGGGTTATACATATATGCATATAAGTTCTTTGATTAATCTCTTCCCACCCCCGCCTCCATTCCCTCTGGAATTCCACAATCTGTTGCATGCTCCCACGTCTCTGGATCTATTTTGTTCATCAGTTTATTTTGTTCATTAGATTCCACATATAAGTGAGATCATATACTTGTCTTTCTCTGACTGGCTTATTTTGCTTAGTATAATGCTCTTCAGGTCACTCATTCTTAATTGGCAGAAAGCCCCCAAAATACTGCCTTCATGAACCAAACAGTTTTTAATTTAATATATATCAACAAGTCACTTAGTTTAAGCTCTTTACTTAACTTTACTCCTTGAAATATATAGCATCCCTTCTGTCACTGAAATTCTTGATAATTTTCCTGCAATAATGTTTTGTTTTGTGCTAAGCTGGGATGTAGGAGAGAAGAGGTAGAAAATGGGAGTGCTCAAATATTTGGGAAGGAGAGCGTATGTGTCTACAGTTTAATGGCACCTGAATTCTACTGCCAGCATTCATTAGTCATACTCTAAAAATTGCTACCAAATATTACTGATTACTTACTCATTTTTCTTCTGCATGGACAATGTATTTCATAGCTGCAGAACTCCAATTACAGTATATTTGCTTATCAGATTCTGTTGATTATTCCCATGTTCAGAGAACAGATCTTATCAGAAAAAAAGAATCATGCTCATATCTCCAAAGGACAACACCTTTGCTAGGGACTTGTGTCCGCCACAAAAAAATTTGAACATTGAAGTCCCAACTCCCAATTTGACTGTATTTGGTGATAGGGCTTTTAAGGAGGTAATATCTATATTATAAAAACCCAGTGGCTCTAATGCCATAATGACCAAAGACTGGCGCAGGTGGGCAGAACTGCACGTGCAGGTTGGTGGGGCCGTGCAATTTCGTGCACTGGGCTTCCAGTAGTTTAAATAAAGTCATAAGGGTGAGGTCCTAATTAGTTAGGATTGGTGGCCTTATAAGAAGAGAAAAAGAAATAGATCTCTCTCTATCCATACACTCACCCTGAGGAAAGGCTCGTGAGAACACAGTGAGAGGGCAACCATCTGCAAGCCAGGAAGAGAGAAGTCTCACCAGAAGCCAAGCTGTGCTTCCAGAACTGTGAGAAAATAAATTTCTGGCTTTTAAGCCACCCAGTCTATGGTATTTGTTATGGCAGCCTGAGCCTAATAAGACATCCTCCATTTGTCTTTCCCTAACCATGGAGGGGATCAGTGGGAGCAATAGCTCGAGTATTGCCTACATGTAAAGCACAGATAAAGAAATTCTCTGTGTGGAAGTTTGGCATTTAAAATTGTTGAAAGAGCAATTTGGCTTGTCTTTGTGTTTTAATAGCAGATAGGCATTTCACATAATAATTCAACTCCGTGGCTGACTCTAATCTTGGTCTGCGGGTGAGGGTTTGCATTCTTTGTTGTGATTTACATCACTTGACACCTAATGTAATGACTGCCACTGCAAAGGCCATTGCTGCGTCTGTACAACTACAATCGGTCACTGGCAACGTTCTCAGAGCTAGGGTACCCCTGATTCAGTCAAGAGACTAGTGTGCTATGTGTAATTAATTCTATCCTTTCCTCCAAACCCCACCAACTACTACACATCATTTCTTTTAAAAACTTAGTGAAAGCAGTATTTTTCCCATATCCCCTCCCCCTGTTCAGTAAATGCAAACTTGGTTGTGCAAGCAATCATTGAGACTTCATGCGGGTTTTTTTTTTGTTTGTTTTGTTTTTGCATTTCCAAGTTTTCATAAGCATGTCTCTTGAAAATTTCAAATGCATTCTTTTAAGGATGTCATTAGTACCTGAGCTCCCTAACTAGCTACTACTGTACTTGAGGACCATCTTTGAAGCTGGAACTTTAGCCACCTGTATGTAAACAGCAGCCATTTCTGTGGTTGTCTTCTAGGACTGTAACAGATGTCTTGACTGATAAGTAACACCTGTAATTTTATTGTTAACATTGTAGTTCAATGACAATTGCTAGGAACCAGTTATTCTGTGGGCTAGGTTGAATGGAATAGAATGTAGGACTAGGATTTCAAGGGTAAGGTCTGATATGATTATTTAGGTTATATCACTAGGCATTATTAACCAAATAATTTATCCAAATAGATGGTCTTCACTGCATAAGTCATTCAGATTCTGAGTAATAAATTAAGAGAATAAGGTTCGTCATGGGCAGTAAGAAGGAAAAAGTGTATCAGAAGTTTGTTAAAGAACAGAATCTTAAAACCAGCTGCTAAACCAGTAGTGCTTTCCAGTGAATTGCTAAGATGCTATTATGTTAAGATGTTCTCTGCTTTCCTATAAAGGTTTCTGATAGTATTTTCTGTTGGCCATTAAAACAGAACAAGTCAAATCAGATAGCAAATGTGACTTGAATGCTAAGTGCTGTAAAACTATTACATGAATCTATTTCAGTTTAGGTATGGAAGATGATATGGTTCCTCAGTGCTGTTTGCATCATTAAAATTCAGGAGGGAAAATGGAAAGAAAGTGAGAAAGAGGGAGGTGGAAAAAATTAATTGGGGCTATGAGACCAATGACACTCACACCCTTTCAGCCCCATCTATAGTTCAAGAATTAAACGCTATCTCGAGAAGTCTAAATGAATTACTATTTTTGAATCTCTGGAAGGTTGTTAATCACTTGCCCACATGTAGGAAACATAGCTCCTGGAATGGACCCTAATTCTGTATACTAGAAAACAGAAATGAGGATAAGAAGTTCTTGGAGTTTATCCAGCAGAGTTTAGTTACTAAAAGAACAAATATCCTCATTACACCAACTCTCTTCTCCACCCTAGCATGACTCCCTGGACTCTGGGACTTTGTGCTCATTCTCATCCCTGGAATGTACCCTTTCCTTTCATTGAATGAATAGACTGGAAAGGAAGAGACTGTAATTAGTTAGGAGACTGCATTTAGGTAAGTACCTAGGTAGGAGCTTTGGGTTCTAGTCTTGGCTTAGAAACTTAAAACCTCTCTGACCTGAGTGTTCTTATCTGACAAACTTGGCTGTGAGGCTAAGGATCTTTTATGTCTCATCCACACCAAGAGTTCTTAAGTTCTTGCATTTACCAACTTCGGAGAAGTTCACTGGCATGCAGATGGAGGTGAGATTTATTTACATCCAGAAAGGATCATTGACCTGGCTCCTGAATTTTCACATGAGATTAATCTTATTTTTTGCTCATCTCAAGTATGCGTCTATTTTATATCAGCACTAGAAAATAGTAGCCCTCTACCCAGAAAACAAGATAACTACCAGGTAATAAAAGGTTTTCTGGAAACCGCACCCCCCCCGCCATGTACAAGTATGATATAGAGTGTAACAGGAGTATTCACAGCTGGTGTTTTCCGAGCAACCCCTGTACTGTGGGCACTGAGTTCACTCATGTCCCTCAGGCTCATGAGCTCCAGAGGAAGCTTATTCTTACTTAAAGTCAGGACTCACAAATGACTTTTTTCATTTAAGGAGAAAAACACAACTCTACCTTTGTATCCACCTGGAGCTTCTGCTTCGCCGCCATCCCTGTTTTCTCCTTTGCTGATGCTAATGACAATATGATGTTTTATGTAATTAATGTATGCACTCTTGTTAATAAATGCCTGATTAAAAATAAGAAAATATTAGCCCTCTATATTTTTCTATGCATATTATAAGAAGATGTGAGCCCATACTACATTCATGGTTAATATTTCACTTTCTTAACATACCATGTTATGGGCCTCTTACAGTGACCATATATTCTGAACCAAGTATTATACACACATTAATGGAGTTGCTTTTAATTGGAGGTGTCAGAAAGAAAAGCAATTCAAAGTAGCTTTTAAGCAAGAAAGAAAATATATAGCATGTTACAAGAAATCATGTGATGGCACTTAATTTCACATATAGTATTCTCTTTCATTCTATTTCACAGCTCAACTTTTTCTAGTTTTCTGAGTCTTGGCTCTTCCCTGACACAAAAAGGCCCTCTCTATGTGGCAAGAGGAGACAGTTACCAGTGTTCCCCTTTGTCCACATTGTAAGAAGAGATGCTTAGACTCAGGGTTATCTGATTTTCCCCACATGGTTCTTGTACGCATTCCCTGCACCAGACTTGGGCTGTCATGGGACCGGGGTCATGGGTTACCGTGATTGGCAAGCAGTGCTCTGATTGCCTGCCTACTGACAAATCAGTAATAGTTCATTACATTCTATTCCTGGTCTGCTCAGCACTCTCACTGAAATGCACACGGCAGTCTTCCTTCTTTTCCTGGAAATTTTTGTATAAATAACCTCTGGGCTAGAATCACATATTCACTCTCTTTCCAACTGAAAATAATCCAAAGACAATCAAGTCAAAATTCCCAGTGATATCTGTGGAGGGATTTCTTTCCCAAATCATGAAATTCGTTTTGTGATGTCTTTAACAGGAATAAACATCATTTTCCCCATATTTTTTGGTAGTCGCAGACACATTCACTCCCTTTTCTGCACTTTATTTTTCAATTTTTTTTCATTCCAATAAATCTTTATTGTTCAGATTATTATAATTGTTTCACTTTTTTTCCCCCATAGCTCCCCTCTACCTGGTTCCCACCCCATCCTCTGTCCTTACACCCCCACTGTCCTCATCCATAGGTGTACGATTTTTGTCCAGTCTCTTCCTGCACCCGCCACATGCCTTTCCTCCTGAGAATTGTCAGTCCACTCCCTTTCTATGACCCTGATTCTATTATATTCACCAGTTTATTCTGTTCATCAGATTTTTTATTCACTTGACTTTTAGATTCACTTGTTGATAGATATGTATTTGTTGTTCATAATTTTTATCTTTACCTTTTTCTTCTTCTTCCTCTTCTTAAAGAATACCTTTCAGCATTTCATATAAAACTGGTTTGGTGGTGATGAACTCCTTTAGCTTTTTCTTATCTGTGAAGATCTTTATCTGACCTTCAGTTCTGAATGATAGCTTTGCTGGGTAGAATAATCTTGGTTGTAGGTTCTTTCTATTCATCACTTTGAATATTTCTTGCCACTCCCGTCTGCCCTGCATAGTTTCTGTTGAGAAATCAGCTGACAATTGTATGGGTGCTCCCTTGTAGGTAACTAACTGTTTTTCTCTTGCTGCTTTTAATATTCTCTCTTTGTCTTTTGCTCTTGGCATTTTAAGTATGATGTGTGTTGGTGTGTTCCTCTTCGGAATCCTTTTGTTTGGGGTTCTGTGGGCTTCCTGGACTTGTAATTCTATTTCTTTCACCAGGTGGGGGAAGTTTTCTGTCATTATTTCTTCTAATAGGTTTTCAGTGTCTTGCTCTCTCTCTTCTTCTGGCATCCCCATAATTCGGATGTTGGTATGCTTGAAGTTGTCCCAGAGGCTCCTTACACTATCTTCATATTTTTGGATTCTTTTTTCTTTTTGCTTTTCCTGTTGGGTGTTTTTTGCTTCTTTGTATTTCAAATCTTTGACTTGATTCTTGTGATCCTCTATTCTGCTGTTGGATCTCTCTATTTTTTATTTCAGCCAGTGTATGCTTAATTTCTAGTTTGTCCTTTTTCATATCCTCGAGGGTCTCACTAAATTTATTGGCCTTTTCAAGAAAATTCTTGAAAAACCTTATAACTGTGTTTTTGAACTCTATATCCAGTAGTTTGCTTTCCTCCATTTTTTTATTTGTGACCTGTTTCTTTGTCTCCGCATTTTGGCTGCTTCCCTGAGTTGATAGAGTGGTTTTGTGTGCTAGGTGTCCTATAGGGCCCAGTGGGTCAGCCTCCCCACTTACCTGAGGTGGACACTCTTGGTGCATCCCTTTGTGGGCTGTGTGCACAGTCGTAGTTAAGCCTTGATTGTTCTTGGTATCACTGGGAGGAATTGACCTCCAGGCCAATTGGCTTTGAGGATCAGCTGTGTCTACGATGGGAGAACTTCTGTGCTGGAGACACCCTTATGGGGCAAGACTTGCTTCTGTGGGGCTTTGGTGCTCACTGAGTCTGCCCCCTGAGTGTGTCCCTTATGGATCTGAGGAGTTGTAATCTGGATGGTCCTACTCTGACCCCTGATTACACTGGCTCTTGGATCTCCAAGGAGGTGCTAATTTAGCTTCTGCCTGAGGCTACCCAGCAGGAGCTATGGAGAGATCTGCAGATTCCTCTTCTTTGTTTGGGTTTTGGAGTTGCCTAGATGAGGCCTAGCTGTGAAGCAATGCAAGCTGCTGCGGGGCCTTGGGCCTTCTTTTGGATGTTCTGGGTCTCACTTACTCAGCTGCAGTTTGTCAGGTAAGTCTAGTTTTCAAAGGACCAAGGCATTCATATGCAAAAGCCTCTGTGCACAGCTTGGATGGGGCAGAGTCTCAGGGCAGAGCAAACAGCAATGGCTTCCCGTCAGCCCTGCCCTAAGAAGCCCTTGGTAATAGCTGCAAGCACCTCTGAGAGAAAGCTGCCCTCAAGTTCCGCCCGAAGCCAGACAGTCCAGTTTCTCCCCATATGAGTCTGGGTCCCCAGAGTCTCACCTGGAACTGGAGTTCAGAGCAGTCAGGAGCTTGTGTCTCCCTTCAGATTGAAAAAGCCAGCTGTGTACTCAGTTGCCAGCCCTCTCCACGCACGTGCCTCCGTATCTCTGCCTTTACTTTCACACCTCCTCTGAGTCTCAGTGTGCTTTTCTCTTTCCTTCTAGTTGTAGAATTTCCACTCAGCCAGCCTTCCTGTGGTTCTGGATGATGTCCGTTTTGTCTTTTAGTTGTGGTTTTGAAGTGGTTGTGCGAGGCAGCAGTTTAGGTGTTTACCTATGCCGCCATCTTGGTTTCTCCCCTTTTCTGCACTTTAAAGTGAGCTCTTCAAGTGCTTCTGAAGCTCTATAAACATTTAGACCTACTGTGTTCAATTGGTCACACATATGGTATCAGCTGCCACTTGTGATAATGAAAGTCATCCGCATTCCCTCCCATGTGTGTTATCTGAGCTCCATAAATACATAACCAATTGTCTAGTGCAATCTCTCTTGAACTCAAACTCCGTCCTCATAGCATTTTTTTTCATCCTCCATCCTGATACCACACCGTGGTCCATCCTAGTGAGTCATAGCACCAAACTCTCCATCCAAAGGGCATATTAACTGCTCTTGCAACTTGCTCCATGCTTTCCCACTGCCTAACCCTTGTTGATGCTGATTACTCATTTCTACAATTTCATCTCTCTATTTTTACCACTCTATCATTGACTATCAAAATCCTATCTATTTCACACTAAAAACAAACATGAATGTAAAATAGAGACAAACAGTGTCAGGAAACCATTTACTGGAAGTAATTCTAGTGGCTTAAATAAGCAGAAGTTTAATTATTTCAGTTTTAACATAACACTATATCTTAGGCTGTCAAATTTTCCATTTAAACCTTCTTCCCAACATGAATATGGAACTAGTGATTAAACCTAAATATCATTTAGACATGTTTGATTATATGTAACAAAAAGTTTTGCTGCATACAATCCCAGTTATAAAGTCACATCATAAAAAGTGTGTTGGTGGTAAATTCACTTCTGTGTAAGTAGTTTCAAATCATTAAGGATCCATGCTCTTATGATCTGTCATTTTATTCTGCTATCTTGAACTTTTAGCTTTCTAATCAACTAATCTTAAACAACTTTTCCTCTTTCAACCTTTGGACTTAAACCTTGGGGTATTTAATATCCAGTGGTCCTGGGCTTTCAACTGCAAGTAACAAAGCAGAACTACATTAGCTTAGATAAATATGATGGTTATTGCAGTGGCTCAATAACATCTTCAAGGAACCATGTTCTTAAGAAATCTTTCCACTCTTCAATTCTTGCTTCTATTTCATATCATACTTGTCTCCTGGAACTAATAAAGCTTTATTGCAGTGTTCATCTTCATATTGTTGTCTCATGAGATAGGAAGGCTTCCTTATTCCAGCTGTCATATTTGTAGTCAGATGGTGAAAAGGGAAAGAGTGAATGTTGAATAGCAAAACAGATCTTATCAGGCATCTCTCTTCTTATAAGGTTCACAAACTCAGTAGACTCCTGCTGCTATCTATTGACAGCTGTGTCAATTGTCCTCAACACTCTGGAAGTACAGTTTGAAAGGGAAATGTTGTAGATGGAAGTTGGGTTAGCCAACCTACAGTATGAGCCACATAGAAGTAGATATCACAATATAATTTCCAGAACTGGCAAGGTATTTATCTATGCCTACAACCACCATATTTATAGATCTAAGCTGTCCAGTATGATAGCTAATAGCTACTTGCAGCTATTGAAATTAAATTAAATGCAATTAAAATTTTGGACCTCAGTCTCATTAGCTGTATTCAAGTGTTCAGTAGCCACATGTGGCTACCATATTAGAAAGCACAGATATAGTACATTTCTATCTCTGCAGCAAGTTCTATTGCACAGTGCTATACTAGATGACATAGGTTCAGTAAAGGGAAAAAGGGTAGTTCCCAATTCTCAAAGTTGGCTAGTAGGGAAGCAGTCACCAGACACTTTGTCTTCTAATGTTAAGTAGAAGAGCATGGCTTTCTATATGTTTCTATCTTTCTCTTAATATTTCTTCTTATCTTCTTTTTTAGCCTCACCTGAGGACAATCCCATTGATTTTAGAGAGAGGAGAGAGAGAGAGAGAGGAGAGAGACCAGAGGACATCAATTGGTAGCCTTTCATGTGTGCCCTGACTGGGAATCAAACCCGAGACTTAGGTATGTTCCCTGACCAGGAATTGAATCTGCAACCTTTTGGTGTACCAGAAGACTCTCCAACTAACTGAGTCACACTGGTCAGGGCTTGCTTCTCATTTTCAAAAAATTATACCTATATTTTGTTATTCATCTAGTGCAGGGGTGGGCAAACTTTTTGACTAGAGGGCCACAATGGGTTCTTAAACTGGACCGGAGGGCCGGAACAAAAGCATGGATGGAGTGTTTGTGTGAACTAATATAAATTCAAAGTAAACATCATTACATAAAAGGGTACAGTCTTTTTTTTTATTTCAATAGTTTTATTCATTTCAAACATTTTAACAAGAAGAATGTAAACACTAATTATTATAATTTGAAACTTCAAAAAATGGAGGAATCATAGCACAATAACATACCTTATATTGAAGATGGCAAAGGCAAAATAAAATTGCCTAACAAAGGAAAGCCTTTCAAATTAAACTTAAATATAATAAAATAATTTAAAACTAAAACAAATAGAAAAAAACAAAATGTGTAAACAGTAAATTAAACATTTTCTTTAGTGCAACTTCCAAATTATGCCCGGGACGTAGATGTAGATGGCAATGTAGACTGGGTTGAAAGGTTTTTGGTCTTTAAAACATCAACTTCAGTGGGAACAGTGTTGTTGGTCTCCTTTTTAGCTAATGCTCTGATACTGTGCTCTCCAAGGGCATGTCTCCCTACATCACCATGATAACGTGTCTACGCATTCCCAGGGTGATGTCGGGGGACGTGTCCGCGGGCATTACAAGGAGCCCCTGGAAGATTGAGAGGTTGTTCCTTCTACTGAATATAAATCCACCCACTCAGAAGAAGGAGCTGCGGCCGTGTTTCCCGAAGTTGCCATGTTAACACTGCTGCTGGTGAAGGAGCGGAGGGGAGAGCAAGAGAACCCTCCGCTCTTTCGGCTCCGCGGGCCGGATAGAACAGCCGAACGGGCCGGATCCGGCCCTCGGGCCGTAGTTTGCCCACGGCTGGTCTAGTGTATCTGACTGGCAGAAAATGCTGGCATGGGTAACCCGAGGTATTTTTACTCATAATGAATTAACACTTAACATTACTGTATGGCAAGGGCCTAAATGACTATCAGTTGGTAATAATTGTGATAACATTGAAGGAACACATTTTAACGTTAATTCTGCTTTACTTTCTGTGATGGCTAAAAGGCATTGCCTCTTTCAGAAGCTAGATTGTAAAATCGCTTGCTTCTGAGGCTTAAATGAGTGAATGAGGAATTTCTAAAGGCACACAATGTTGCATGGCCTCTAAAAATATTTTTAAAAGGCTAGAGTGGAAGAGAAAAGTGCAGAAACAAGATGTTATAAAAATAACAAAGGGGAGATAGGCTATGATCACCTAGATTCTAGGTAATAGCTATGTATATATAGAAACACCTGGTTTAAACATATGTAAGTAGCCTTGGGTAAGATGGGGGCTGGGGACAAAAGAGAAGGCATTAGTTAAAAAATATGGATTATTTGAAGTAATTAAGAGATAAGTGTAGCCATGCATTTGAATTTCTTTTTCTTTGTTGTTATCATTTATTTAACTGAGTTATTCTACAAATAATAAATGGAATATGTCAAACTGATAGTTATATTATCTATTTTAAAGTATATGAGCACATTATCTGTTTTATCGCTGTCGTTCTTGATTTCTTTTTTTTAAATATATTGTTATTGATTTCAGAGAGAGGAAGGGAGAAGGAAAGAGAGAAACATCAATGATGAGAATCATTGATCAGCTGCCTCCTGCACCCCTTCATCACCCCCACCTCAACCCCCCACTGGGGATTGACCGCAACCTAGGCATGTGCCCTGACTGGGAATCAAACTGCTACCTCCTGGTTCATAGATTGATGCTCAACTGCTGAGCCATACTGGCCGGGCTGTCATTCTTGATTTCTTAATATAAATTAAGTTGGTTTGCCTGCGCTGTCTCAATTAATCATCATTAATGACCTTGTGGCTACAGCCAGAGATGGAAGTATCTCAGAAGAGTAAACATATCTCTCTGGTAGCTGCCATCATTTCTAATTCCCTTTTTATAATGAAAAACAAAACAAAACAAAACCGTAGCACTGAAAATGAATTCCTTGGCAGCAACCCACTGTAGTGCATTAGTTAGGACATGCCTACTATTCTTGAGCACAGCCTCATTTTCTCCATACCAAAGAAATTCTACTTTTCCCATAAGTCATTCTGTTGGTTCATTCAGCCTCTGTTCATGTTTTTCCAGTCCTCAGCAAGGAAGTAAGTAGCCAGCATAAGTATCTATAAGTTGAGAACTTATTGGTTCCTTCCAAATTATGTGCTTTGTTTGTTTTCACATATCCAGAAGACATAAATGGAAATTCTCATTGTGCCTTGGAAAAATTCCACCTAGAATCTGAGTTCAGGTCTTAGCCATGAGGATGTGTACTTTGACAGTATGTACATTGTTATTTCTCCATGGGCTTATTTTCTTCATTTGGAAATGAGGAGCTTGGACAAGTATTTTGTGGCACAAATTTCATGATTCTCTGTGGGAAATATTCCTCTCCCTCAGTGTTTGGAAATTGCTAAATATGTCATCCCTCAGCATAAATGAAAAAATACACTGGAAATTACTGAAAACAGCTGCAGTAGAAAATGCCTAATACAACTCATAGTCTCTGTCAGTGAGAAAATTGCAAGTTCCCAAGGAAATTCTCATGAATTCTGACCTTAGTCAGGAGACACTCAGTAAATCAATGTATTATTGATGAACCTGCTGTGATGAATCTATTTTTCTTTCCTTCTCTATACTTACATTGTGTCTGACACGCCCAGCTGATGCCTGCACAGTTACCCTACAGCTTCTCAGACAAGCAAGCATAGGTGGGTCCCCAAATTACAGAGGTGATTAGCTTATTGAGCAGAAACAAGTAGACTCTAAGGAAAAGAAAGCAGCAATTCCACTGTAGTGTTGGCTTTAAATTAGCCCCTGCAGTAAGGTATGTGCACCCTGTCACATGTGCTCTCATGTGTCCAGTCAAAGGCATGGAAAAGTGAAACACATAAAAGTGTAATTATGAATTAGGGACATAAAAACAATCAAATCCAAATCCCTTTCAGTGGCTTCAAATTCAACCTCAAAGTAAGAACTTTTTTTTTTTTTTACAATTACCCTATTGCTGCCAAATCCAAACCAACACATCATTTCACCCCATGAATCATTATTTGATTTAACATTCATAGAATGGGCATGTGGACTACTGGCTCCCCAAAATATCACTGGGACAACATGTTGCCAAGAAAAAGTTTTCTGAGTTTATTGCTTACCACTGTAAGGGAGAATTCCATATTGACAGAATCTAACAGTTTTAGAAGAGAATGGGGAAGCCTGGGATATTGAAACTTTGAGGATTTCCCCAGTGGGAAGTGGGGACTTGATTAGGATTGGTTAAGATCATGATATAAAATGGGTTTGAACAGGTAGGAATGGCAGGACAGAGATTTGGAGGCAAGAAGTTCAAAAAGTCCAAGGATATAAACTGTCAGTGGAAGTTTTCTATTCAAGTGTTACTGGAATAAACAGTAAAACTATTTGCAACTTCGATCTTTGTGGGCAAGGGTCTTTGCAAATGCTAAAGTCATATTGATGAAAACGGAGGAATAGTAGACTCATGCTAAAGTAGACAGTAAGCTGTACGGGGTATATGTACTGGGGGAATACATGTGTCCTGCTGCTCTTCAGATGCTATATATTTTAAAATGCACAGAGATGAGAAACAAGAATTGAGGAGAGAGGAATAGCACTAGGTTGGGAGAATGATGAACAACTTCATGAAGGAGGTAACATTTGAGATAGGCCCTGGTCATTGGTTTTAAGTTTAGAGAGTCTGCTGAATGGTAACCTAGTATTTCTTTTTAAAGACTACTACTGCTTGGCTACTCATTGCTTCCTTTATTCTTTAAGTGTTCATTCAAGGCAAGTAAAGACTCCCATTTTGCCATAGTTCTGTGGAGGTAAAATGGAAGTAGAGTCCTTGGATGAGGTTCAGCATATATTTCTTTAAGGTTCCTGGGCCCTCTGAAGCAAGGTGGCATGTTGCCTTGTGTATGCTTTTTTATAAATGTAGCTCAAAACTTGAGATAGAGCTTTTTAGATCCCTGCCTTCTTTACTTTGTGAATGGCCTCTATTAGCAGCACCACATAAAAATCAAAATATCAGCAGGGGGAGAAGAGGTGTGAGGTGGTTTGTTCAACTCAGAGGGACTCTTTTGAAGGATGCAAGTCCAAGCAGCTGCTCATTTTCTCATTTGAGTTTTGTGAGTTCCTTTTCTTATCAAGATGACCAAGCTGAGAGCAGAACCCTGTTTTTGTCAAATAGTGGGTTAGAGACCTCAGAATCAGGAGCTGCAAAGCTCCAGATAACTGTGGAAACACTGATTTTCTTTGATTTGGTCTCTCTCTCTCTCTCTCTCTCTCTCTCACACACACACACACACACACACACACACACACACACACACTCTCTCTCTCTCTCTCTCACCCTCCCTTCCACCCCCTCTCTCTCTCTCACACACACACACACACCTCTTCACACTATTATTTTAATGGCAGCAAAGGGGAAAAAGATGTAGTATGCAGAATGAAGGACCACTTAAGTAGGCAGATGAATGAGAATCACTTTTTTAGGGGTTAGGTATGATTTAAGTTTTGGGACTCTGTTCTTAAGGATATTTCAGGACAAGTTTTTTAAAAAAACAATGAACAAATTAAGGCAACTTTGTATTTCTTCTGGTCAGGGAACTGATCCTTCAGATAAGACAGATTGGTATTTTGAAGGCATAATAAGGGATTTTCATTTGTGGCATTTAATACATTTTCCAGTTAATTTTTTCAAAAAGTGGGTCAAGTTCCCTCACAGCTCTTACTAAGCTGTGTCATATATCTTTAACCAAGCTGAAGATGCATTGAATTGCTGCCCTCCTTACCTTGGAAAGGAAAATGCTATAGCACCCCCTTGTGTTGTTTGAGACCAAAAACATCCCTGACTTATCCACAGCCACAGAATTCACTCCTTTAGTATTCTCAAAGTGTCTCCTCAAAACTTTTTTTGGGGATGGGAACTTTGCTATAGAGGAAAGTACTAGGGATCCAACTAATCTTTTATAACTTATCCCTTATTTCCCATTCTCCTGCTATGTATCTAAGAGCCTCTTTCTTGGAAGGTCACTCTTTTCTGGCAAACAGTTCCTTTGGGATGATTTTCTTCATGAAGTTATAGTCTTATTATCTTCCACTTAGTATATCAAATCTTGTACCATTTTCTCTCCAAATAGGGGAATGGAAATTGTGTTCACTATTGCCTCATCTTGCCCTCTCATGGGGCCACTTCATTTTGTATCACGACTTCTCAGTTTAAAAAGACACCAGTTTCTTTGCTTGTCCACCTCCACAGTAAACATGTCAAGTTCCCCCAAGTCTCTCAAACTCTAGTACATGAGTTAGGACTTAAACATCTTGGCTACTCAATAAGTATGTAAACAGGGTGTGAGATGCAATCACACATCTCTTTTTGAAACAATACCCCAATCTCAACCCCACAGTAGACTTGAACATAGGAGCAGGGGAAATGCCACAGTGCTCCCTATTAATGAATTTTCTTACTTCACATAATCTTTGAAAGCAATCAATAGTCTTCATATGTGTACCTATTTTTATACAATGTGGTTCTAGTTTCTGATTTGGCTCTTTTGCCGATATTTCAAGACAAAGGGAAAAGTCTCATTTTATAGGTCATTTTTAAATTATGTAAATTCAATGCCAATTGTTATACAGATTTACACAGTTTTGCAATTATATCTATAGGACAAAACCTTAATGGAATGGCTTCATTAACTTTGTATGCATTTTAAATGTGATAGATAGCCGTCTTCACCTATTCAGTCACCTGTCTTATATAACCTGGTCTTTGTGTCATGTTCAGTTTGATGTTCCAGTAACAGTTCCATCCCATTTAATTTCACCATTTCCTGTCCTGACGCCCCTTCTTTTAAATCTTTGGACACTATTTTCTCAAGGAAAAATAGAATTCTTTGGGCCCAACCATTGAAGAACTCCTACTTGTCCAACTTTATGATTTCCTTGAAAAAAGGAAAGTTTCACTCCACACAGACTGAAAACAAACTCATTGTTTTCTGATATCTATGAAGTTTGTGGTTGGATCATATGAAGCAGCAATGCAAGGTAGCACAGGCTAAGTGACAGTCTTACAAAAAGTGAATGCTTTGTGAATTCTGAGACAGGGAAAATCAGGCCTGGCAATCTTCTAAATGAAGTGAGACTCAGATGCAGTATTAAAAGGAAGAGTAGAACTAACACAGAAGTAGGGAGATTATTAAGGAATTCCATGTAGAGAGAAATTGCTACAAGAGTCCAGAAAATATCTGGTCTCTTAAATAACACTAGTTGAATTTTACTTAATATGATTTTCCATGTATTGCCATTTTTTGTATTTTTGTTTTACAACCTATCTGAGGTCAGAAATATTTTATTGCTTCATCTTCGGATCTTGTTCATAGTCAGTGGCAATAATTGACTAGGTATTATCAAATATTTTTCGTATAAGTGAATAAACAAATAAATGCAATACTTAACAGAAAGTGTGGAAAAAATACTAGGAAGGTTGCAATTTGAGAAAAGGAACTGATTTCCACAAAGCCTCATTTATCATGATTTGAATGTAACAAGTATGCATTTCCTCATGAAAGATCACTCTTTCTTAATAAAATCATTTTTAACTTCTGGAAAATAATTTGCATTCTGGTCTCTTAATCAACTATGTCCTATTAATAGTACTAACAAAATTAATTTGAAAGAATGAAAAACAAACCAAAATAGGCTCTCAGAAAAGGCTGAAAGCTTAAATAACTCATGGGAACAATTTGCTAGCCTGGAGAATTCTTCCCATTTTGGTCAGGGCCTCCTATGGAGAGATTTATGTGCAGTGTATATCAACAGGCAAAGTAATGGCATTTCCCTGCTATACAATGACTTGGACATTTGCTGAGTGCAGAAATGCACCTTTAAACCAGAGAAAGAAGCAGAGTCTGCCCTGATCCAATCATTTAGAAAAGCCATGCGCACTGAAGCTGGGACCAAACATAATGACAGGATTTAATTGCTAATGCTCTGGAGGCAATGCACCTCTTTATGTGTTGACCTTTGACCCAGACTTGGGAGAGTGAAACAAAGAGTGGATGGTTTCCCTTCCCCCTCCTCCATCTGATCATGCCTGTCTCTAACCCTGTCTACATACTCCTAACATTCAACTTTTCACTCTAATTCTTTTTTTTTTAATATATTTTATTGATATTTTACAGAGAGGAAGGAAGAGGGATAGAGAGTTAGAAACATCGATGAGAGAGAAACATCGATCAGCTGCCTCTTGCACACCCCCTACTGGGGATGTGCCCGCAACCCAGGTACATGCCCTTGACCAGAATCGAACCTGGGACCTTTCAGTCCGCAGGCCGACGCTCTATCCACTGAGCCAAACCGGTTTTGGCTCTAATTCTTTTTTTTACCAATTTAATTTTTTTAAATTTTATTTTATTGCTTCAAGTATTACAAAGAGTAGTACACATGTCTCCTTTTTTTCCCCATTGACCTTCCCCTGGTCTCCCCTACCCCCCAGTATCTTGCATCCATTGGTTATGTTTATATTCATGCATACAAGTCCTTCGGTTGATCTCTTACCTCCCCCCCAACCCCCCCCCCAGCCTTTCTGCTGTATTTTGACAGTCTGTTCGATGCTGCTCTGCCTCTATATCTATTTTTGTTCATCAGTTTATAATGTTATTTATTATCCATAAATGAGTGAGATCATGTGGTATTTTTCTTTCATTAACTGGCTTATTTCACTTAGCATAATGCTCTCCAGTTACATTCATACTGTTGCAAATGATAAGAATTCCTTCTTTTTTACAGCAACATAGTATGCCATTATGTAGATGTACCACTGTTTTCTAATCCATTCATCTAATGATGGGCATTTAATCTGTTTGCAAATTTTAGCTATGGTAAATTGTGCTGCTATGAACATAGGGGTGCATATATCATTTCTGATTTGTGTTTCTGGTTTCTTGTGATATAGTCATAGAAGTGGTATTACTGGGTCAAATGGGAGTTCCATTTTTAATTTTTTGAGGAAACTCCATACTGTCTTCCACAGTGGCTGCACCCGTCTGCATTCCCACCAGCAGTGCACCAGGGTTCCTTTTTCTCCGCATCCTCTTCAGCACTTGTTGTTTGTTGATTTGTTGATGATAGCCATTCTGACAGGTGTGAGATGGTACCTCATTGTTGTTTTGATTTGCATCTCTCAGATGATTAGTGACTTTGAGCATGTTTTCATATGTCTCTTGGCTTTCTGAATGTCATCTTTCAAAAAGTGTCTATTTAGGTCCTTTGCCCATTTTTTGATTGGATTGTTTATCTTCCTTTTGTTAAGTTGTATGAGTTCCCTGTAAATTTTGGAGATTAAACACTTATTGGAGATAACATTGGCAAATATGTTCTCCCATTCAGTGGGCTTTCTTGTTGTTTTGTTGATGGTTTCTTTTGCTGTGCAGAAGCTTTTTATTTGAGTGTAGTCCCATTTGTTTATTTTCTCTTTAGTTTCCATTGACCTAGGAGCTGTATCGGTAAAGATGTTACTACAACAAATGTCTGCTATTTTGCTGCCTATGGCTTCTTCTAAGATTTTTATGGCTTCCCATCTTACATTTAAGTCCTTTATCCATTTTGAGTTTATTTTGTGTATGGTGTAAGTTGGTGGTCTAGTTTCATTTTTTTGCAAGTATCTGTCCAGTTTTCCCAACACCATTTATTGAAGAGACTGCCTTGACTCCATTGTATGCTCTTGCCTCCTTTGTCAAATATTAATTGAGCATACTGGCTTCTGTCGATTTCTGGGTTCTCTTTTCTGTTCCATTTGTCTGTATGTCTGTTCTTGTGCCAGTACCAGGCAGTTTTGAGAACAGTGGCTTTGTAGTATAGCTTGATATCTGCTATTGTGATCCCTCCTACATTGTTCTTTCTCAAGATTGCTGCAGCTATTCAGGGTCTTTTTTTATTCCAGATGAATTTTTGGAGAGTTTGTTCTAGGTCTTTGAAGTATGCCATTGGTATTTTAATGGGGATTGTGTTGAATTTAAAGATTGCTTTGGGTAGTATGGACATATTAATGATGTTGCTTCTGCAAATCCATGAACATGTTATATTCTTCCATTTGTTCATGTCTTCCTCTATCTCTTTTTTCAATGTACTGTAGTTTTCTGAGTACAGGTCTTTTACTTCCTTAGTTAAGTTTATTCCTAGGTATCTTAATATTTTTGGTGCAATCATAAATGGGATTTTTTTCGCTTCTCTTTCTGTGAGTTCATTATTGGTGTATAAAAAGGCCATAGATTTCAGGGTGTTAATTTTGTATCTTGCTACTTTGCCAAATTCACTTATTAGGTCCAGTAGTTTTTTGATGAAATCTTTGGGGTTTTCTATGTATAGTATCATGTCATCTGCGAATAAGGACAGTTTTACTTCTTCTTTTCCAATTTGGATGCCTTTTATTTCTTCTTGTCTGATCACTATGGCTAGCACTTCCAATACTATGTCGAACAGAAGTGGTGAAAGTGGGCATCCCTGTCTTGTTCCCATTCTTAGGGGAAATGAGTTTAGTTTTTGCCCATTGGGTATGATGTTGGCTGTAGGTTTGTCATATAAGGCTTTTATTATGTTGAGGTATGATCCCTCGATTCCCACTTTGCTGAGGGTTTTTATCAAGAAAGGGTGTTGGATTTTGCAAATGCTTTTTCTTCATTGATTGATATGATTATGTGATTTTTGTCTCTTAGTTTGTTTATGTGATGTATCACATTTATTGATTTGTGGATATGGTACCATCCTTGCATCCCCGGAATAAATCCCACTTGGTCATAGTGTATGATCTTTCTAATGTAATGCTGAATTTGATTTGCTAGAATTTTGTTGAGGATTTTAGCATCTATGTTCATCAAGGATATTGGCCTGTAGTTCTCTTTTTTGTGGTGTCTTTATCTGGTTTTGGAATTAGAGTAATACTGGCTTCATAGAAAGAGCTTGGAAGTGTGCCTTCCTCTTGAATTTTTTGGAATAGTCTGAGGAGGATATGTTTTAGTTCTTCTTTGAATGCTTGGTAGAACTCCCCTATAAAACCATCTGGACCAGGGCTTTTGTTTGCTGGAAGATTTTTGATCACTGCTTCAATTTCTTCAGTAGTTATAGGCCTATTCAGGTTTTTTTATTCTTCTTGGTTGAGTTTTGGGAGCCGGTATTTTTCTAAGAATATGTCCATTTCACCTAGGTTGTCCATTTTGTTGGAATAGAGTTGTTCATAGTATTTTTTCATAATCATTTGTATTTCTGTGGGATTGGTTGTTACTTCGCCTCTTTCATTTCTGATTTTGTTTATTTGGGTCCTTTCTCTTTGTTTCTTGGTGAGCCTGGCTAGAGGTTCATCAATCTTGTTTATCCTTTCAAAGAACCAGCTCTTGGTTTTATTGATTTTTTGTATTGCTTTTTTGGTCTCTATGTCATTTATGTCCACTCTGATCTTTATTATTTCCTTCCTTCTGCTTATGCTGGGCTTTTCTTGGTGCTCTCTTTCTAACTCTTTAAGTTGTAGGGTTAGATAATTTAGTACCATCTTTTCTTGTTTTTTTTGAGATAGGCCTGCAGAGTTATGAACTTCCCTCTCAGGACTGATTTCACTGTGTCCCATAGATTTTGGATTGTTTTGTTTTCATTGCCATTTGTTGCCATGATGCTTTTTATTTCTTCTTTGATCTCTTTGGTAGCCCAATCATTGTTTAATAACATGCTTTTTAGCCTCCAGGTGTTTAATTTTTCAATTGTTTTTATTGTAGTTAAATTCTAGTTTTATGCCATTGTGATCTAAGAGGATGCTTGATATGATTTCTATCTTCTTAAATTTGAAGAGACTTTGCCTGTGCTTCAATATGTGGTCTATCTTTGAAAATGACCCATGTGCACTTGAGAAGAATGTATATTCTGTGGCTTTGGGGTGAAATGTTCTGAAATGTCCATTAATTCCATCTGCTCTAGTGAGTCATTTAGGATTGATGTTTCTTTGCTGATTTTTTTATTTAGAGGATTTGTCCAGTGGTGTTAGTGGGGTATTAAAGTTCCCTACTATGACTGTATTGGTGTCAATCTCTCCCTTGATATGCTCCAGAAGTTTTATTATGTATTTGGGTGCTCCTGTATTAGGTGCTTATATGTTTGCCAGAGTTATATCTTCTTGTTGAATTGCTCCCTTTAGAATCATGAAGTGGCCTTCCTTATCTCTTGTTATGGTCTTCACTTTGAGGTCTAATTTGTCAGATATAACTATTGCTAGCCCAGCTTTTTTTTTCAATTCCATTCTCCTGAAAAACATTTTTCCATCTCTTCACCATTAGTCTGTGTGAGTACTTTGTTCTAAGGTGGGTTTCCTGTAGACAGCAGATACATGGGTCATTGTTTTCTTATCCACTCAGCTACCCTATGTCTTTTGATTGGGGCATTTAATCCATTTACATTGAAAGTTATTATTGATGGGTGCTTGTTTGTCACCATTTTTATTCTTTATGCCTGTGTTCCTTCTTCCTTTCCGCCAGTCCCCAACAGTCCTTTGGAGTATAGTTGTCCCTCACTCACATATACTGACACTCCCCACACGTCCTTGCACTCTCCTTTCATTCTCTCACTCTCACACTATCTAGCAGCCTACAGTCCCGTCGGCAGCCATCTTGGATCTCCTCCACTCTCATTCTTATTAGTTACTTCCAGCTTTGTAGCCAGGGTGAGAATGAATAGAACATAAGGGAACATAGAAGGAGAATTGGAGAAGGAAGTGGACAGATGTTTAGAAGCAGGGAGCAGAATTATAACTACTGAAATGAGGGCTGAACTCCTGGTAATCTGATTCTTCTACCCCACCCACCCTAATATTTCATGAGATTTTGGTTTTTCCATCTTTCTGTTCTCTGTTCCCATTTTACCCTTTCCAGTCCATATTTATAATCACTCCCTTCTCTACACCTTCATCTCCCTTTCTCTTCTTACTTGGTTATTTGTGAATGGCAAAAATCTCAAAGTTAAATTCAAGGCTCTGCCTATTGTACATCTGTACCATGGTAGCTGGGCAGTTGAATGTAGTTGGAGAAAAAAACACACCAATACTCCGATTGGTCTTACTGTAAATTCATAACCACTAACCTCAGTTGATCTTTTGTGCTATTCAGCAAAGCTACTGTTCCATTCACTCTCCTGCTTTTTTACAAAACTTTCACACCTTCTTTCTCTTCAAATTTCTTGACTGTTCTCTAGACACACTGGCCTACTTTCTGTTTCTAAAATGCAAAGCACATTTCCAACTGAGAGCCTTTTTATTCATTCTTCCTCCTACCTGGGGCATTCTGCATCTATCTGTTTGCTCCTTCACTTTCTTTAAGACCCTGCTATGTCATCATTATCATTTGGACCTTCCCATACCATTTTACATAAGGCAGCATGCCTATCCCCACCACCACCAGCATATCCTCTTCCCCTTTCTGTTTTCTTTAGCATTTATCACCATCTGTCATTCTATATATTTTATGTGTGTATAATTTCTATTTCACTGCTAGAATGTATAATTCCTATTTCACTGCTAGAATGAAAGGTTTTCTTTCTTTTTAATTTTATCTTTATTGTGGAATGTATTACAGTGTCCCTCTTTTTTCCCCCATTAACCCTCTCCACCAAACTCTTGCCTCCCTCCCACACTGTTGTCTGTGTCCATGGGTTATGCATACATGCACACAAGGGCTTTGATCTCTTCTTTCCCCCCATCCTCCCACCTCCACCTTCCCTCTGAGATTCATCAATCTGTTGCATGATTCCATGTCTCTGAATCTATTTTGTTCGTCAATTTATTTTGTTCATTAGATTCCACATATAAGTGAGATCATGTGATATGTATCTTTTTCTGAGTGGCTTATTTCCCTTAGTGTAATACTCTCCAGGTCCCTCCATGCTGTCTCATAGAGTAAAAGTTCCTTCTTTTTTTACAGCTGCATAGTATAGAATGAAAGTTTTATGAGAGCAAATATTTTTCCTGTCTTTTTATTCTTATATACCTAAGCTTAACACAATACTTGCCATTATGCCATACATATTTGTTTAGGGACTGAATGGATAGATGAATGCCTGTTGGGGTTTCAGAATCCCCTCTTTCCATTTGCCAAACCCAGCATATTCAGCTACTCACCCTCTAATATTTTTATATGGTTACTGTAATTTCCAAGCCCAATTTTAATACACGTCATCCAATTGGTGAATAAAATATCTTTTGTTTGGACTGTCTTGGGAAATCCAATGTGTTTTTTTTCAAGTCATATATCATTAATCTGAAGGATCAAAAACATTTACAACTTGAATAAACAGTATTGAGATTTAGTCTGAATAAAAATCACATGTTGTTAGTATATTCTACATAGGATCATACTTATAAAATGGAGTCCTTAAAGGAATCATAGATGATTATTTTCCAGTTAGTTTAATGGGCTCTGTTAGTAGAATTGGCTTATCCAATGCCACTATGTTAATTTGAAAATAAATGTTATTGTCCACCTGTTAGAATGGTTACCATCAATAAATCAACAAACAAGTGTTGATGAGGATGTAGAGAAAAGGGAACCCCTGTGCACTATTGGTGGGAATGCAGACTGGTGCAGCCACTATGGAAAACAATATGGATTTTCCTTAAAAAATTAAAAATGGAACTGCCTTTTGACCTAGCAACCTGGGTATATATCCTAAAAATTGGAAAACATCAATCATAAAGAATATATAGCCAAGATCTAGAAACAGCCCAAGTGCCTATTAGTAGATGGGTGGATAAAAAAAAAACTGTGATACATTTACATAATGGAATACTATGCAGCTGTAAAAAATATGGAACTCTTTTTGCGATAGCATGGATCATGTTAAGAAAAATAAGCCAGACAAAGAAAGACAAATACCAAATGATCTCACTTATATGTGGAAAATAATGAACAAAATAAACTGACGAGCAAAATAGAACCAGAGGCATGGATGCATGGAACAGACTGACAGAAGTCAGAAGGGAGGAGGATGGGCGGGGAGCCTGGATGAAAGAAGGTGAAGAGATTAGCCAAAGAACATATATGCATGGCCCATGGACACAGACACCAGTGTGGTGATGGCCAGAGGGAGGGCGTGGGACCTGGGTGGAGGCTGGTAAAGGGGGGCAAACATGGGGGACATCTGTAATCGTGTCAACAATAAACAAATAAAAATAAATGTTAGTTGAAGTTGTTTGGTTTTTCAGAGCTCTTCCTTATGATTATTGGGGATACCCAGAAGTTATTGGAAACTTCTACAGTAATTATAAGACCCAGTCTTTTTTACTTACTGCCTACAGGGACTTATACACTACCTCATTGGTCTTTCATCATTTCTATCTAGTGAGGCTTGCTTGGGTAACTGAGTAGAAATCTCTCACCACATATTGGATATGTCTTTGTTCTTCTCCCATGTTTCAAACATAAATCCTTTTTTTTTTTTTTTTTTGGTAGTAATAAATTTATTTATTTATTTATTTATTTATTTATTTTTTAATTGTTTGAAGTATTACAAATAGTAGTACATATGTCTCCTTTTTTTTTTTTCCCCATTGACCTTCCCCCGGCCTCCCCTTCCCCCCAGTACATGCCACATAAATCCTTGATTTTATAAGTGATCACAGTTATAATCAGATGTCAGTGGGAGACATCTAACCTAGAGATGTTACTTTTTCGTAGTTATTGAGCCTAAAGGGCCTTCTAGGGTTTATTTATCTACCTTCAAATGTTCTGCTTTTGCGATGAATGCCTTGGGAGTGAGAAATGCATGTTCAGATTTAAAAGGTATATTCTCATTGGTTCTCAAGTGTTTCTTGCTCTTGAAATTATGAAAGCACGAAATGGTGGGAAATACAAATACAGGTTACAAAGGGTAAATACTCCAAAAACCTGAAAAGTTCTCATTAAATGATCTTAATATAGAATTAATATTCTGGGTTTCTGGGTTCTTGGGCTGTTAGGCATTCTTCCCAAGGGCCAATTTCGCATTTGCTCTATAAATATGAGGCCAAGCCTCATCATTTTGTAGAGTTGAGGTAGGTCTGAGAAATCTCACTCCAAGAGATCTTTTTTACAAAACACTGCTCCCACCCTGGGTATGTGTCAAGCTCCAGAAAATGGCAGTGAAAGAACATTCCTCCAGATCCTTTGTCCCCACTGGGAGCAAGGCCTTTTTTATTGTGATGTTTACACTTGATATTTAAAGTCTAATGTTGTTTAGGTACAATAAGTGTTCATATCCTTTTTTTCCCTGAGAGCACTGGCCACAATACCTAGCATGGATCAGACACTCAGGAAATAGTAATACACAGCATAGCGCAAATTTTCAGCAAATACTAAATGACCAAGAAGATTAATGTAAAGTGGATTAGTAAATTAACAGTGAAGCAGACCATTTGTACCAGGAGTTTTTATCCCTACAGCCAGCTTATTGACACCATAGGTCATGGCTCCAGATTTCATAGGAGTAGTGCAGCTTTATGAGTTTCTGGCTATGTTTTGAGATCAGCAGCTAGCCCAGTGTGTTGCACTAGTAGTAGATCAGTCAAATATAATGGACTGAGTTTATAGGTAAAATGAGAGAAAGGCACTTTGGCTTTCATAACTTTTTAAAAAATGTTTTTGTAATTAATTTTAGGGAGAAGAAGGGAAAGAGAGAGAGAGAGAGAGACAGACAGACAGACAGACAGACAGACATCAGTGTGAGATAAAAGCATCCATAAGCTGCCTCCTACACTGGAGATTGAACCAGCAACCCGGGTATGTGCCCCAACTGGCAATCAAACCCACCACCTTTTTTTTTTTTTTTAATATTTTATTGATTTCTTACAGAGAGGAAAGGGAGAGGATAGATAGTTAGAAACATTGATGAGAGAGAAACATCGATCAGCTGCCTCCTGCACACCTCCCACTGGGGATGTGCCCGCAACCCAGGTACATGCCCTTGACCGGAATCGAACCCGGGACCCTTCAGTCCGCAGGCCGACGCTCTATCCACTGAGCCAAACTGGTCAGGGCCAAACCCACCACCTTTTGATGCACAGGCCGACACTCCAACCAACTGAGCTACACCGGCCGGGGCTGACTTTTGAATATAGCTGTCATCCATATATTTTGAATTTGGTGTGGGAGTGGCAAGGGAGGAGGGATATCACTACTGCTGAAATTTATTTTAGGCTGTATAGAATAGTCACATAGTGCTCTTCAGTGGAGTCTTAGAGAACTAATACTTTTTAGTTTAAAACCTTCTTAAAAAGAGCAATCAAAGGAAGCCCCCAAAACCTTTGGGTGATGAGGAAGAATCAAGCAGGTGATTTAAGCTTAAAATGTGCTAGGAAAAGTGAGCAGTGGTTAGATCCCTCAGCTGTGCATCAGCAAGATGTTTCTTAATCTTAATGCTCAGTGGGCTCAAAGAAGTCTCCTTTATTCTGGATTGGAATGTAAGCAGGCTGAACTATGAAGAATGAGTGAACAGAAACATAATTTTTTGATACATGTGTCTCTGAAATGTGTTTTTGAAGGCAAGGAATGGAAATGTCAAGAGGGTCTGAAATTATTTCAGCTATCATTAGAAATTACAATTCTTGATAAATGCAGATCAGCTGAGATTAAAATTTTTGAATGCAGACTGGAAGTGGTTCTTGGGTTACATGTTCACTTTCTCAAGTGGTTAAAATTGGAACAATTAATACCTTTTTGTGTGTGGAGAAGAAATAGTTTAAACTATTACTAACCATTAAAGTGGGACAATGAGAACTATATATAAATAATACAGATTACTTGAATTTGCAGTTATGCTTGAATGTTTTTGCAGCCCCATTTCCACCATGATAAATATGATTATCTTCTCACCTTGATTCATGTACACTTTTGTATATGGATGGGTGCAATCCCAACTCCCCTGAACATAGGTTAATAGATAAAATATTTGATAAAACAAAAATCTCATTAATTGACTCCACAAATTTATAGTTTTTGATAATTTGGAAAGGGACTGAGCAGAAGTTTCCTTTGGTATTACTCATAAAAAACAGATTTGCTGAGCAAGTTAATAACATAGACAAGATTTAAGAAGAATATTTAACTATGTAGAGAAAACATAACTTCCAATCAATTCTTGGTCATAGCTTTCTGATATAAGCATTTGTTGTGCTATGTGCTAACCTATTTATTAACTCAGATTGGTCCACTACTTAGTTATCCAGAAATTTTTAATTTTGAGTGATTAAGTATATCTGAACCTCCCCCACTGGTTTGAGTATAGGGATTTCGCTCAGGTTATGTGGGCCCTATGGCCAGAGCTAGCTGTAGGAACCTCTCTAATCTATATATGATGGGCAAGAAATTGCTATTTATACTTATTTTTCTCAATGAGCTAGATACTCTAGAGTTGACCATGCTGTCTGTGGGATATTAGTCACTAATATAATTTTTTTTGGAGTCACTAGGGTGTCCTATAGAGGGCTAAGTGTGGAAGAAGCAGGCAGTGGGTGGCATTGATTTTGGTACTTCATAGCCTAAATTTTTGGAGGATCACTAAACAATGTCTTTTTAACATATGTGTTCAGTGCTCAATACAACTGGGCTTATTTTTGTGGCCATTGTAAGGAGCCATTGCACGGAGAAATATTCATCACCAACAGGGTGATGTATTAGTTGTTAGGGACAGCAGTATATCAGACCTCCATTTTAATATCTTCCTAGAAAATTCAGGGCTTTGGAAATAATTCTTTTACTTACTTCATACTCAAAAGTCTGTCCTTGTCTTGAACACCTTGTCACGTATGATGTTTTTGGAAAGCTAGGATATTTGGCTGAAAGTTTTCTATATATTTTTTACCATTTGACCATGTTGACAATTTGACAAGCAGAGTTAGTTACTCATTTTGGGGCCTTTTTTTTCTACCCTTTTCTGGAACACTTAGTGGTTCTACCTTGACTTTTTACATGTAGGATGCGGTGATCATAGTGCAGTGTCATGGCGCTTTTCCTCCTAATCTGATTGGACTTTCTCTTTCCTTACATCAGTGACTTGCTATCTTACTGTTTCTTTTTACTTACTTTCTGTTAGAGTGATGTTAGGGACCCCACCAGATACTGCACAGAATTGTCAGATGCATCTGGCTTGCCCTGAAGCAGGCAGTGTACATGGAAATGTTAATATGCAAAGAATTGAGGTTACAGATTTATCACTTAGTGAGACTAATTAAATGTTGCTAAGGGTAAGATGAGTGGTGTGTTTTCAAAACCTAAGAACTTGTTTGGAGAGTTCTTGGACTGAAGTTCAGTATGCTGCAAGTTCTCATGCCAGAAATGACTCAACTTAGGCAAATTTGATACAACCAACTTGTCGACATATATGTCTCACTGGTGGTTTAGAAGGGAAGGCAACTGGGGAGTAGAGAGATGGGATTACTTCAAGAAATTGACCTACTCTAGCTTGTGGAAGGTGAATACTAGGCACTTTATGTTAGATGCAAAATGTTATCAATTGGTGGAGAATGTGGAAGTAATTTTAGCCAATCAGAAGAACAATGCTAGACTCTGATTATGAAAATGGTTACTTTACCATTGAATTCCATGTTGTCTGGAGCACAAAACAGATCTCACACTTACTTGCCCAGGTTCTGGATAAATGCCTTGTATTTACTTGTCCATGGATGGCTAAGTATGTCTGATGGTGTTCACATAATAATTTCTGGAAAAGAGATTATGAGACCTAAGACCTGCTAGAAGTTGTTTCATATGATTTTCCCATTTGCTTATGTTTGAGGTCCAGGTATACTATACGGCTTCATGACAGTACTCCTCAGCCCAGCTGACCCTTGGAATCTACTGGTGATTCTACTTTAGACAGGTGAATATGAACATACTTGCAGGTATGAGAAAAGTAGGACAAAGATCGTGGAGATGGTCTGTTTAGTACATATTGCACCCATGTTGAGCACAACCAGTTTACTTTTAGGCCATACAGTGATGCATTAAGGAACAGAAAGTAAAAATATGTTAATTAGGACTTAGTAAGAAATTTATAGATCTTTGAGTGCTGACTTGGTTTTGCCCCTGTTATAATGGCCAAAAGGACACCAGGCCATTGACTTATTTCCCTTTTTAACCTGGGGAATTCTTCACTCTACATGGATTATACTGACCTTGAAACTTTGGACATGCCTCCATAGGAACAGTAAAGGCAACATTGGAGCCAATAGGAAATTCTTCACTCATCACATCCTGTTTTTATAAATCTTTTATATTTGTGTTTGTTTATTCAGTAGTAAAGCACAGTAAACACAATCTTGAACTGATTCTCTGTCATCATTTTAACAAACTTTCAAAATTGTGATGAGTTTTTCATGGTCTTGCTCAGCATGACTTCAAATTTTTAATTACCCTGCACTTACCATGAAAATGTGGATATCTTAGACCATACCAGGTCATCTTAGCTTGTGGGAGCTAGAGATAGCCTGTTCTCTGATACCTGCTTTAAGCAGTGATAGTTTAGGATCCTACATGGGGTAGAGTGTGTAGACTTTCCCCAGTTCCATGTGAAAGAAAAGAACATAACTGCATTTGGAAGGAGGTAGATTGATTAACTATTAGTGGCCCATGTATAAAGTCCTCTATATTTCTGGATATCAAGAGATATTCATCTGGCCCTGGACAGTGTGGCTCAATTGGTTGGAGTGTCATCCAGTAAACTGAAAGGTTTTGGGTTTGATTATTGGTCAAGACACGTACCTAGATTGCATGTTCGATTCCCTGTCAGGGGGTATATGGGAGACAATTGATTGATGTTTCTCTCTCATCTCATCTCATTTTATATATCTCTCTATATATCTATATCTATATCTATATCTATATCTATATCTATATCTCTCTCCATTCCTTTCTCTCTAAAATCAATAAACATATCCTTGGGTGAGGATTAAAAATAAAATAGAGATATTCATTTGTTATTGGGTTGAGGGCCACATAGTACCTCCTACTTTCTTATTCACTTATTGTGGTTACCCTGTGGGGTCATTCTATGACAGGAGGATTAATATATTATATGCATACACTTGAGACACTGTTCATTATGCTCTTCACCTATGTATTGAAAGCCTTCCAAGTGTTTAATTATATTAGTTGAAGTGGGGAAATTAATACAGAATTAATTTAGTATTACAGTGGAAAAGAGATTTAGTGTATGGGAGTAGAGTTTGAATTCTAGCCAAACATTTCTCTGATAGCTTAAATAATTTTTCTTAATTGTTTTTTAGTAGTGGCCCTTCTTTGGGAATCAAGACTCTGCCCTCATGCAACTGTGGACAGCTCTTGAAGGATATTGGTTTTATCACTAAAGATGTGGGTATCCAGAACCTGAAGAGGCTCTAGTATAAAACCAACACTGGAAATAGAATCACTCTGTATAGAGAACTAAAGTACCATTGCTTTAGTGTTGTCTTCAGAGGTGAATTTGCAAAACAATTTGGAACTTCAAGGTTGTCAGTAATTCAGGATACATATATTTTATTTATAAAGAAAATATGGCTGCTATAATAGTACATGGTTTTGTTCAAATATGGAACATGGAGACTGGGATGTCTAAATCGAAAGAAGCATTTATTGAAACAATGGAAAGAAAGAAGAAAGTTAAATTGGTAATTCATTTCAGCACTGGAGAATATGCAACTTTTCAGCTAAGTAATAATATTAAAAATGTAGTCTTTAGATCCTATGGAGAAAATCAAAATTACCTGCATTTAACTTTCCAAAATAATAGCTTCTTGTTTATTAAAAAATTATCCTCTAGAGACGCTGAAAATTTGACAATGTTCCTAGATAGAGTCCATCAAAATAATCTTCAGTCACCCATGAGAACTGATAGGGGTGGAGGTGTCTTTGCCAGCATAAAAACACAGAAGGAAATCAATAAAACTTTATTTAACAAAATCTATCAGAAGTTAATAAGTGGATTTCTTGAGCTAGGAGAAGGAAGTAGAACACCTGAGCTTCAGAAGTTGCCTTTGGATACATCAGAATCATCAATGCTTACTTGTAAAGAGTTATTAAAAGAGGGATTGGGGAAGAGAAAAAGGATGGCATCATCTGATTCAGAGATATATGAGAAATTTCAGGAAGAGAATAAATCTGTAAGAAACAAGAAATCCAAGACAAATCCCTTGACGTATGTAGTTGATGATGAGACAGAAGAAATGTGGCTGAAAGAGTTAAAAGAAAGTAAGAAATTTGATTATTTATTCGAGACCAATTCTACTGGAAACCCTTACCTAGATGGCACTTGTTTTCTTCAAACTCTCTCTGAGAAAATATATTTGACACTTGTGTTGAAATCATTGTGTAGTGAGGATGATCCAGAGTGGGAGAGACTCAAGATGACCTTTGACTTTTACCCAGAGAAACTATGTCAAGGCCTCCCCAATTTGGGAAACACCTGTTACATGAATGCAGTTTTACAGTCCCTATTTTCTATTCCATCCTTTGCTTATGATTTACTCTATCAGGGTTTCCCATGGAGTAAAATTCCCCTTGATGCTCTTAGCATGTGCCTGTCACATTTGCTTATTTTGAAAGACATTTACAGCATAAAAACCAAGGAGAAATTACTTGTCAATATTAAAAATGCCATTTCAACAGTTGCAGAGGTATTCTCTGACAACACACAGAATGATGCTCATGAGTTTTTAGGTCACTGTTTAGATCAGATGAAAGGCAACATGGAAAAATTAAATACAATTTGGAAGACTAAAATTGAATCTGAGGAAGAAGATTCACCCCAACAGTTTTTTGCTGACAATGCTGTCACCAAAAGACTTGTTTGTCCTGTCATCACTAATTTTGAGGTTGAGTTGCTGCACTCTATTACTTGTAAAGCCTGTGGTCAGGTTGTTCTCAAGACAGAAGTTAGCAATTATCTCTCCATCAACCTTCCGCAAGGAACAAAAACACATCCTTTGTCTATTCAATCTACTTTTGATCTTTTCTTTGGAGCAGAAGAGATTGAGTATAAATGTGGGAAGTGTAACCACAAGACTTCTGTTTCAATGCACAAATTCAGTAGGCTACCCAGGGTCCTTATTATTCATCTGAAACGCTATAACTTTAATAAGTTTTGGTCGTTAAGGAAGGATGACCAGGAAGTCATTGTTTCTAAATATTTAAAGCTGTCTTCTCATTGCACTGAAAGTACCAAACCACCTTTTCCCTTGAACAAAAATGTACATATTAGGGATTTACAATTCTTAAAATTCTTCCAAAAGATTAATTTTGAAATCCTTAGGTCATTGACACCTTCAATAAAATTGACCTCAAAATCCGAGGATTGCCTGGCTCCACACATTGAATCAGACAAAGAGTCTGAACCACAAAAGTACCAGATTTTTGGGTTAAGCAAAGAACAGAAGCAAAACAACCTGGGAAAACACTCTCAACTGACTACAACAGAGTCCATATTGGTAAACTCAGGATATGGCACAGCCATTGAAAAAGAGCTAATAGTACCAGGCTTAATGAGGAATCTGGAAAATACCAACCTTAATGTGTTCCGTGAAGATGAAGGTAAACCCACCAGTGGCTCAGACATATCTGCAGAAGTTCATCTTCAAGAAGTCCCTAGAAATCCGAAACTAAAGAAATATGAGAAAGCCAATATGTTTGCAGCTGTTGATAGTATTACGGAGACTACTAAAGATTTTTATGAAGATAAAAAAAACAGAATTTCAGAAGAGTTCTCAAATGTACCTGGACAGACTCAGCAGTGTGAAAAGGTGAGAATCTATGAAGAAGCCCTTTGGCAGGCACTGCTTCAAAGCCTTCCAAAGACAGATGCCCAGTGGTACAGAGATAACCTTACAAGACCTACAGAACTAATTCTCCAGGAGGCCAATATGAATTCCCTAGGTGCATCGTGTTCCAACAAAAACCTGGGACACAAAGACTTTTTAGCTAAGAAGACAGAAGCTAAAGCCAAGAAACCAAATCCCAAGATAAGAGATTGTTATGCTTATCGGCTCATTGGTGTTATTAGCCATCTTGGGAATACCCTAAATTCAGGCCATTATATCAGCGATGCCTATGACTTTGAGAGGCAAGTCTGGTTCACTTATAATGATATGCAGGTGTCAAGTATCCAGGAAGTTCTGATGCGGGAGGCTAGGCTTAGCACTGGGTACATCTTCTTTTACATGCACAATAAGGTTTTTGAAGAGCTGTTGGGAAGGGAAGAGAACTCCCAGCCTCATAGCACAAAGGCAGGGAAAAACCATCAGAAAGAATAAGAAGGACAAACTCCTAGTTGCACAAATCTGCTTGACTGCTTCACTAGCTACCACTTCTTCTATGGAAAGAAAATTCTGAGCTTTAGCCGAAGATGCAGAAGCAATTAGCATCTAGGACCAAAGTTCAAGCAGAAACACTTATGGCAAATCTCCATTCTAACCCTGATATAGACACCTCAATCCCACAGTTCCAGTTGCTAAACATCCTTTTCTGCCAGTGGACTAGAATTGTGCTTTCCATATTCTAATGCAATGGATTCCAAGTGCAGTCCTTGAACCAACAGCATCAAAAGCATGGAGAAACTTGCTAAAATGGAAATTCTTATTCTATTATAGAGCTATTTATTCAGAACCTCTGGAGGATGGGATGGGTAGCAATTTCATGTTGATCCTGATGCTTGAGAAAGTAGGAGAACCACTACTGTAGTGTGTACAGTGTATTGGTGTGCTTTGATGTATATTTGAAATGTTTATATTTTGTAATGGGGTTTGATTACATCTTTTCTTTATTATATTCATGTATGTATTTTCTTTGTAAACCTGTTAATATCAAAACACAAAAAAATACTCTTCTGCTGATCATACTTAGCAATTTGATAGAAAAGTAGATTCTGGATTCCTGGCAAAACAAGATAAAACAGCTGTTGAGGTCCCAGCAATAAAAAAGTAGTTGGGATCCCGGCAATAAATAATAGATAAAGAGGGGAAATTATGAATCCTTTTGGTCAGATATAGATGAGATTGAACACCAAGTCAAGTCTCCAAATTGTTTGCTTAAGACCTCCTTTTCCTCTATTCTAAAGGGACTTTATATCACTAAACTTAAACCTTGAGGATGGAGAAGTTGATCTGCCCTCAAGAAATTGACCAACTTTTCCTATTTGTCTGCTAGCAAACTGTTCTTGGTTAACTGATTCCACTTTGCCATTTTGGTCTTCTTTGAGGGATGCTTGCATTGCCTCAAAGAAACATTGATTACCAGAAATTTAACTGAAGCCTTGAACAATCCTCTTCATTTATCACTATAATACTAGTTCTATATTTCTCTTACTTCTCTGTACCTTATAACATGGTGGCCTTATTCCTTCAATGAGCAAGGAGTTGATGCTTTATTTTAATAAAAAATGTTTTTACTGATTTCAGAGAGGAAGGGAGAGGGATCGAGAGATAGAAACATTGCCAGACATCAATACATGCTTTAAAATGAATTTGTAGGATTTGAATGTCTTACTTGTTACTGATCTGATACAATGTCAAAAATGTGCACCTGAATATGATCTGCTTCTGAGTAAAAGTCTCATGGATCCTGGGATGGCCATATTCTGTTAGAGTTCCCTGTGATTCAGAGATTTAATAATTCTGATATTAAACATGTACCATCTCTGTAACCCAGACTTCACCTCCCTTTCAAGCAGTGGATCTTTAACAACTTGTACCTTTGTTATGAACAAAATAATTGTACTATGGGGCTATCTCATATCACACTGAGGGATTGAATTTTGGTCCTACCTTTACCAACATGGGCATCCCTCCTTGTGTATGGGATATGGTCTTTATTAAACCAAGAGCTTGTTGATGTTTTTAATCGCAAAGAACTTTAAAGGGATGGACTGGAATTTAATGGTGTGAGAAAGTTAGAAAATGCCCTCTGAGGGAACACCAGATTCCAAAGTTTAGGAATTTACTGTTCAGAGCATGTATCTAGAAGATATGAATGGGACATTAAGATTGTTGAGGTAAATAGGAGTTTCCTAGATTGAATAAATCACTCTCATGGAAGAAGGTGTTGTAGACACAATAATGAGAGATTAGTTCAACATGTGTAGTACTTTAGCAGCTGGACTGGTTGAAGATAAGACTGAAGTTATACTTAGAGGAGGGGAGTGACAGTTTTGTTTCTCAAATTTAAGCTTTTGACTTCTCTAGAATAGTTAAATCTGAGCCCAGTTACATAGGCATCAAAGTAGGAGTTTTGAAAAGAGTGAGGGAAAAGTAATTCTGTTTTGAAAGGAAAATGAAGATGCCAGTATTTTTAAGGGATTTAAAATTTTTTGGTGTGGCATATAGAGTGCTATACATACTGAACATGCTGCTCTTCAGCGTGTAGCACTTCTAAATGTAGGGCAAATCAAAAGGTGAAGAAGATGGTTGGGATACCCATAAGAGGGAGGATCTGTCCTGGACAGATGGCTTCGATGGAATCCATCATTGCCCTGTGAGAAGAAATTCTGACTGCACAATGAGTGGCTATATACTATCTACTGGTTTTATTGTTATTTCAAATAAAAGATTAAAATAATTCTTCAATGACTCAGTGGTTGTTATTTATTATGGATTGTAATTGGTTCTCTAATTTACAGATCAGGTTTCTAGGTGATCCATCGCTATAAAAACTTTGTCATTCAGTGTATTAGTTTTCTGTTGCCTCTGTAACAAATTACAACAAACTTAATGACTTAAAACAATATAAGCTTATCTTCTTATAGTTCTGGAGGTCAGGACTTCCAGATGGGTGTTACTAGGTTAAAATCAAGATATTGGAAGGACTACAATCCTTCTGGGTTCTCTAATGAGACAATCTACTTCCTCACCTTTCCCAGCTTCTAGAAACTGCCCTCATTCATAGCTTCATTTCTCCACCATCATAAGCCAGTAATGTCAGGATGAGTCCTCACACTGCTACCTCTGGTTCTCCCTCTTCTGTCTTCCACTTTTAAGAAGCACAGTGAGAGTTGGTTCACCCACATAATCCAAGATAATCTTTAATCTGCTATGTGGATAGCAATAAGAACCAGTAGATGGTTTTAGGGAATGATAACAGTTCAAACAGGTTCACACCAGGACCGTGGTCCAGATCACTCTCTAGTGTCTACATCCATCCTCTATCAACCTGGTCATACTTCTGCTCCCCATGTTGACCCTAAGAGTAAAAATGTTTCAAAAGAGAAGTCTTAGCAAAATATGTTTCTGTAACCTAGCAGAGTGGATTATTTCCCCCACTAAAAGTTTCAGCAGCTGGCAAGCATCAGTGGGACTGTGACCTCCAGGTGACCCTGTTTGCCACTTCAATTCAGAGGCAATGCATGAGTGGTACAAGGGGATTCACACCTGGTGCCAGGCACTGGGCATCACTTTGTTAGGCAGCAACAGCACTTTGTCCATGCAGGACAAGGCCTCCCCTTGCAAGATAGAGTTCTAGCCTAAGTAATCTACTCATATAAAGAAGTTATACCTGAGATACAGGTTACTCTTTCAAACTTAATGTGTTATATATGTGTGTACATATATCCTATATAATAAAACCCTAATATGCAAATCGACCAAACAGTGGAACAACATACAGAATGACAGGTTGCTATGACATACACTGACTACCAGGGGGCAGACACTCAATGCAGGAACTGCCTCCTGGTGATCAGTGCACTCCCACAGGGGGAGCACCGCTCAGTCAGAAGCTGGACTCACAGCTGGCCAACACAGCAGTGTGGGTGGGAGCCTCTCCCACCTCGGCTGCAGGTGGGTGGTAAGGAGCATGGTATCCCAAACTGCGAGAGGGCACAGGTCAGGCTGAGGGACAAGCCTTTGGTCAGTGCACGATTTTGTGCACCAGGCCTCTAGTATACATATATATTTCTATTTATGAATAGAGAGATTTATTTTAAGGAATTGGCCATGCAATTTAGGGCTGGCAAGTCTGAATTCTGTATTGCAGGTCTGCCAACTGGAAATGCAAGCAGGAGTCAATGTTACAATCTTGAGTCTGAAATCCATAGGGAAAGCTGACAGCCTGAACACTGCTGCAGTCTTGAGGCAGAATTTCTTCTTTGGAAAACTTAAAATTGCTCTTAAGGCCTTCAACTAATTGAATAAGGCCCACCCACACTATCAAAAGTAACATTTACTTAAATTCAACTGACTATAAAATACACATCTACAAAATACATTCACAGCAACACATGTTATTGTTTGATTAAATAACTGGGGACTATAACCCACCAAATTGACACATAAAGCTAAACATCATGTGTGTTACATAAGTCCTCAAACTCAGTGAGCCTTAAGAAAAGCAAGGGTGAGTTTCCAAGATGGCAGCAGAGTAGGTGGAAGTTACACTCACCTCCTGCCAGGACAAAACCAGAATTACAAGTACATTATAGAACAATCAACTCAAATAATCAACTGAAGTCTAGCTGTACAGAAGTCTTGTAATCAAGATTTACAGAAAAAGCCACATCTGGACTGCCTGATGAAATTCTACTGGCCTCATGCTGATGACTCCCTGAGACCCTGCCCTATCACAAGGGCCCATAGGCTCAGGAAAGTGGCACCTGGCCTTGGTGTACCTTGAGAATTTTGCTGAGTATCCCCAGACCTAACACTAGAGCTGAAAGTTAATCTCTATCAACCTGAACATCATTTGCCCCTACCTTATAACTCACTGAAAACCTACATCATACAACTAGCATAGCTTTTTCAGTGGCTGAGACTATCATGAAGCTGGTAGGCATAAGCTTATCTCAGGGTGCCTTGGGTTTTACTGACCTGCTGCCAGGCTTGGTACTTGTGGAAGCTGGCCCTCCCCAACACACCCAGGCCCAACAGAGGTAGCCACAAACTGTGGATTGTTTTGTAGCTCCTAACAGGTATCCCAGGAACATTCACAAGCAGTGTCTGACATTGATCTGCACCAGAGGCCCTCCCAAAGGCCCTCAGAACCAACAAACTCAGTGGAAGGCTTTAAACTACATCACAGCATGAGACAATTAGCTCCACAAGCAGTACAACAATAGGCACCAAAACGTGCTAGAGCAAATTCCACTTTGTGTGGTCAGCACCTGCACAGCAGCTCATACACTGTTGTTGGGGTCAATCCTCATAGTCAGCCAGCATGATGATCAACACCACCCACAAATGGGCAAGCAGCAATCAAGACTCAACTGCAACAGGAGGGATCTAACAGCCCACACAAGGGACCTTCCTGGAGTACCTAACTCAGGTGATCAGGAAGACTACCCTTGAGCCCCTTAAGACCACCTTATCAAGACTGGAAGACAAAGCCAATCTACCTAATACATGGAAACAAATACAGAGAGGCAACCAAAATGGGTAGACAAAGAAACATGCCCCAAATGAAAGAATAGGAGAAATCCACAAAAAAAGAATTAATGAAATGGAGGTAAGCAATATGCCAAATACAGTATTCAAAACAATGGTTATAAAGATGCTCAAGGCACTTGGGAAAAAAATGGATGAACACAGTAAGAACTTAACTGAGGAGACAGCATAAAAAAAAGACATATATTTATATCTGAAAAATAGACCTCAAAGTGAAGGCTATAATGAGATAAGGAAGGCCACTTCATAGTACTAAAGGGAGCAATGCAACAAGAGGATATAACTCTGGTAAACATATATGCACCCAATACAGGAGCACCCAAATACATTAAAAAAAACTTCTGGAATATATCAAGGGAGACATGAACAGCAATAGAGTTATAGTAGGGGACTTTAATACCCCATTGACATCACTGGATAAATCCTCTAAACAAAAAATCAGCAAAGAAACATCAATCCTAAATGACTCACTAGATCAGATGGAATTAACTGACATCTTCAGAACATTTCACCCCAAAGCTATAGAATATACATTCTTCTCAAGTGCACATGGGACATTTTCAAAGATAATCTCTTCAAATTCAAGAAGATAGAAATCATATCAAGCATCTTCTCAGATCACAATGGCATAAAATTAGAAGTCAACTACAATAAAAAAAATGAAAAAAACAAACACCAAACACTTGGAGGCTAAATAGCATGCTATTAAACAATGATTGGGTTATCAGAGAGATGAAAGAAGAAATAAAAAGCATCCTGGTAACAAATGACAATGAAAACAAAACAATTCAAAATCTATGGGACACAGTAAAAGCAGTCCTGAGAGGGAAGTTCATAGCTCTGCAAGCATGCCAAACTCATAGCCTATCTCAAAAAACAAAACAAAACAAAACAAAACAAGAAAAAATGGTAATAAATTATTTAACCCTAGAACTTAAAGAATTAGAAAGAGAGCAACAAGAAAGGCCCAGAGTGAGCAGCAGGAAAGAAATAATAAAGATCAGAGTGGAATAAACAACATAAAGACAAAAAAAAAAAAAACCAAAACAAACAAACAAAAAAAAACACCACAATACAAAAGATCAATAAAACCAAGAGCTGGTTCTTTGAAAGGATAAACAACATTGATGAACCTCTAGCCAGGCTCACCAAGAAACAAAGGGAGAGAACCCAAATAAACAATATCAGAAATGAAAGAGGTGAAGAAACAACAGACACCACAGAAATACGAAGGATTGTAAAAATATACAATGAACAACTCTACTCCAACAAACTGAACAACCTAGACCAAATGGACATATACTTGGAAAAATATCAGCTTACAAAACTAAATCAGGAAGAATAAAAAAACCTGAATATACAGATAGCTACTGATTAAATTGAAGCAGTAATCAAAAATCTTCCAGCAAACAAAAGCCCTGATCTGGTGGCTTTATAGGGGAGTTCTACCAAGCATTCAAAGAAGAACTAAAACCAATCTTCCTCAGACTATTCCAAACAATTCAAGAGGGAGAGAAACCAAGATGGTGCATAGGTAAACACCTAAACTGCTGCCTCACACAACAATTTCTTTTTTTTTTTATTAAGGTATTATATGTGTACATAACTTACCATTGCCCCCCACCGCACTCCAATACATGCCCCCCAATGTTTTGAATCCATTGGTTATTCTTATATGCATGCATATAAGTCCTTCGGTTGATCTCTTATTTCCCCCACTTCTCCCTAACCTTCCCGCTGTAATTTGACAGTCTGTTTGATGCTTTACTGCCTCTGTATCTATCTTTTTGTACATCAGTTTATAATGTTTTTTATTATCCACAAATGAGTGAGATCATGTGGTATTTTCTTTCATTGACTGGCTTATTTTACTTAGCATAATGTTCTCTAATTCCACCCAGGTTGCTACAAATGGTAAGAATTCATTCTTTTTTATGGCAGCATAGTATTCCATTGTGTAGATGTACCACAGTTTTTTAATCCACTCATCTGCTGACGGGCACCTGGGCTGTTTCCAAATTTTAGCTATTGTAAATTGTGCTGCTATGAACATAGGGGTGCATATATCCTTTCTGATTGGTGATTCTAGTTTCTTAGGATATATTCCTAGAAGTGGGAACACTGGGTCAAATGGGAGTTCCATTTTCAGTTTTCTGAGGAAACTCCATACTGTTCTCCACAGTGGCTGCACCAGTCTGCATTCCCACCAGCAGTGCACGAGGGTTCCTTTTTCTCCGCATCCTCGCCAACACTTGTCGTTTGTTGATTTGTTGATGATAGCCATTCTGACAGGTGTGAGATGGTATCGCATTGTTGTTTTGATTTGCATCTCTAGGATAATTAGTGACTTTGAGCATGTTTTCATGTGTCTCTTGGCCTTCCTTCTGTCTTCTTTCGAAAAGATTCTATTTAGGTCCGTTGCCCATTTTTTTATTGGATCCTTTATCTTCCTTTTATTAAGTTGTATAAGCTGCCTGTAGATGTTGGAAATTAAACCTTTATCAGTGATACCATTTGCAAATATGTTCTCCCATACAGTGGGGTTTCTTGTTGTTTTGTTGATGGTTTCTTTTGCTGTGCAAAAGCTTTTTATTTTGATGTAGTCCCATTTGTTTATTTTCTCTTTGGCTTCCATTGCCCTAGGGGCAGTATCAGTGAAGAAGTTCTTTCGGCATATGTCTGAGATTTTGCTGCCTGTGGATTCCTCTAGTATTTTTATGGTTTCCCGTCTTATGTTTAAGTCCTGTATCCATTTTGAGTTTATTTTTGTGTATGGTGTAAGTTGGTGATATACTTTCATTTTTTTGCATGTATCTGTCCAATTTTACCAACACCATTTATTGAAGAGACTGTCTTGACTCCATTGTATGTTCCTGCCTCCTTTGTCAAATATTAATTGCATATAGTGGTTTGGGTCGATATCTGGATTCTTTATTCTATTCCATTGGTCTATATGTCTGTTCTTCTGCCAGTACCAGGCTGTTTTGAGGACAGTGGCTTTGTAATACAGCTTGAAATCTGGTATTGAGATCCCTCCTACTTTATTCTTCTTTCTCAGGATTGCTGTGGCTATTCAAGGTCTTCTTTTATTCCAGATGAATTTTTGGAGAGTTTTTTCTAGGTCTGTGAAATATGCCATTGGTATTTTAATGCGGAGTGCATTGAAAATATAGATTGCTCTGGGTAGTATGGACATTTTAATGATGTTGATTATCCCAATCCATGAACATGGTATGTTCTTCCATTTGTTTACGTCTTCCACTATCTCTTTTTTCAGCGTCCTGTAGTTTTCCGCGTATAAGTCTTTTACCTCCTTGGTTAAGTTTATTCCTAGGTATCTTAATTTTTTTGGTGCAATGGTAAATGGGATTGCTTTTTTAGTCTCTCTTTCTGTAAGTTCACTATTGGTGTATAGAAATGCTATAGATTTCTTGGCATTAATTTTGTATCCTGCTACATTGCCAAATTCATTTATTAAGTCTCTTAGTTTTTTGATGGAGTTTTTCGGGTTTTTTATGTACAATATCATGTCATCTGCAAATAAGGACAGCTTTACATCTTCTTTTCCAATTTGGATGCTTTTTATTTCTTTTTCTTGTCTAATTGCAATGGCTAATACTTCCAGTACTATGTCAAACAGGAGTGGTGAGAGTGGGCATCCCTGTCTTGTTCCTGTTCTTATGGAAAATGCTTTTAGTTTTTGCCCATTGAGTATGATGTTAGCTGTGGGTTTATCATATATAGCTTTTATTATGTTGAGGTATGATCTTTCTATTCCCACCTCGTTGAGAGTTTTTATCAAGAAAGGGTGTTGGATTTTGTCAAATGCTTTTTCTGCATCAATTGATATGACTGTGTGATTTTTATCTCTCAATTTGTTTATGTGATGTATCACATTAATTGATTTGCGGATATTGTACCATCCTTGCATTCCTGGGATAAATCCTACTTGGTCATGGTGTATGATCTTTCTGATGTACTGCTGGATCTGATTTGCTAGAATTTTGTTGAGGATTTTGGCATCTACGTTCATGAGGGATATTGGCCTGTACTTCTCCTTCATTGTGTTGTCTTTATCTGGTTTTGGTATTAGGGTGATGCTGGCTTCATAGAAGGAGCTTGGAAGTGTTCCTTCCTCTTGAATTTTTTGGAATAGTCTGAGGAGGATAGGTTTTAGTTCTTCCTTGAATGTTTGGTAAAGCTGTCCTGTGAAGCCGTCTGGCCCCGGGCTTTTGTTTGCAGGAAGCTTTTTGATGACTGCTTCAATTTCTTCCATAGTTGCTGGCTTATTGAGCTGTTTAGATTCTTCCTGATTGAGTTTTGGAAGGTTATATTTTTCTAGGAATATGTCCATTTCCTTCAGGTTGTCCAGTTTGTTGGAATACAGTTGTTCGTAGTATTTTTTAACAATCCTTTGTATTTCACCTCTTTCATTTCTGATTTTGTTTATTTGAGCCCTCTCTCTTTGCTTCTTGCTGAGCCTGGCTACAGGTTCATCAATCTTGTTTATCCTTTGAAAGAACCAGCTCTTGGTTTTGTTGATCTTTTGTATTGTTTCTTTGGTCTCTATGTCGTTTATCTCCGCTCTGATCTTTATTATTTCCTTCCTTCTGCTTACACTGCGCTTTTCTTGTTGCTCGTTTTCTAACTCTTTGAGTTGTAGGGTTAGGTAATTTATTACCACTGTTTCTTGTTTTTTGCAGTATGGTTGTAGAGCTATGAACTTCCCTCTCTAGACTGCTTTCGCTGTGTCCCATAGAGTTTGGATTGTTGTGTGTTCATTGTCATTTGTTGCCATGATGTTTTTTGTTTCTTCCTTGATCTCTCTGGTAACCCAGTCATTGTTTAATAGCATGCTGTTTAGTCTCCATGTGTTTGATTTCTTTGGATTGTTTTTATTATAGTTGATTTCCAGTTTTATGCCACTGTGGTCTGAGAAGATGCTTGATATGATTTCTATCTTCTTGAATTTGAAGAGACTTTGCCTATGTCCCAACATATGGTCTATCTTTGAAAATGACCCATGTGCACTTGAAAGAATGTATATTCTGTGGCTTTGGGGTGAAATGTTATGAAGATGTCAATTAATTCCATCTGGTCTACTGAGTCATTTAGGATTGATGTTTCTTTGCTGATTATTTGTTTAGAGGATTTGTCCAGTGGTGATAGTGGGGTATTAAAGTATCCTACTATGATTGTATTGCTATCAATCTGTCCCTTTATATCCTCCAGGAGATTTTTTATGTATTTGGTTGCTCCTGTATTGGGTGCATATATGTTTACCAGAGCTATTTCTTCTTGATGGATTGCTCCCTTTAGTATTATGAAGTGCCCTTCCTTATCTCTTGTTATGTCCTTCAGTTTGAGATCTAATTTGTCAGATATAAGTATTGCTACCCCAGCTTTTTTTTTTTTTCATTTCCATTCACCTGGAAGAACTTTTTCCATCCCTTCACCCTCAGTCTGTGTGCATTTTTTTTTCTGAGATGGGTTTCTTGTAGACAGCAGATATATGGGTCTTGTTTTCTTATCCAATCCATTACCCTATGTCTTTCGATTGGGGCATTTAATCCATTTACATTTAAAGTTATTATTGATAAGTACTTATTTGTCGCCATTTTTATTCTTTACCCCTGTGTTCCTTCTTTGCTTCCTATTTCTTTTTTTAACAGCAGACCCTTTAGCATTTCTTGCATTGCTGGTTTGGTGGTAATAAATTCCCTTAGTCCTCTTTTTTGTCTGTGAAGCTCCTGATTTCACCTTCAATTTTGATTGATAGCCTTGCTGGGTACAGTATTCTTGGATTCAGACCCTTCCTTTGCATGACTTTGTATATTTCATTCCATTTCCTTCTGGCCTGATGAGTTTCTGTTGAGAAATCAGTTGCTAGTCTGATGGGGGTTCCTTTGTAGGTAACTTTCTGTCTTTCCCTTGCCGCTTTTAAGATTCTTACTTTGTCGTTCGTGTTTGCCAATTTAATTATAATATGCCTTGGCATCGGTCTTTTGGGGTTCATTTTGCTTGGGACTCTGTGAGCTTCTTGGATTTGTGTGGGTTTTTTCTTCCCTATATCAGGGAAGTTTTCTGTCATTATTTCTTCAAACAGGTTTTCTATTCCTTGCTCAGTTTCCTTTCCTTCTGGAACCCTTATTATGTGGATGTTGTTTTGTTCCATGTTGTCCCAAAGTTCCCTTAGGCTCTCCTCCTGCTTTTTAATTTTTTTTCCAGAAGGTGCTCTACTTGGGTATTTTTTCCCATCTTGTCTTCTAGGTCACTGATGCGGTCCTCTGCTTCTTCTAGTCTACTCTTGATGCTTTCTGTTGAGTTCTTTACAGCAGCGATGTCATTTTTCATTTCTTCGTGGTTCTTCATTTCCTCTTGGTTCTTGCTCATATTGTCAAATTTGTCTTCCATCTTTTCAGCCACCTTATGACCATTTCTCTGAATTATTTCTGTGGAAGGTTGCTTGCCTCCATTTCGTTTACTTCCTTTTCTGGTGATGCCTGCTTTTCTTTCATATGCGGGCTGTGCCTTTGTCTCCCCATGGTCTCTCTTCTCTGGATGTCTGGTTATGTAGTTCTCTCTCTCCTGCATTGATTTAAAGGCACAAAATACAGCACTACCCAGTACAACACACAAGGCACTGAACAGAAATGTATTCACGATATTAATAACCTCCAATAAAGGTGACCACCAGAGAAAGGCAAATTAGGGGATAGGAGAGAAAGAGGAAGAGTAAAAAGAAAGAAAGGAAAAAAAAGAGTGTCAAAATGAAATTGGGAAAAGGAAAAAAAAAAGTAAGAGAGACAAGAAAGAGACTAAGAGAGAAAGGGGAACAAACTATATATATGGGGATAAAACTCCAATAGAACAACCACTAATCCCAGAAAATGCCAGCAACAAGTACCTGGGGATTAATACAAACTACAACACCAACTAATATCAAGCGAGGCATGGGAAAAGAGAAGCAAAAAACAAAGACAAAGTAAACAAAAAAATAACCAACCAAAAAAAGAATAAGCAAAACAATCTCATAAAAAAGCATGAAAATTCGATATAATCAACATTCAAGCAAACAACAACAAAAGGACAGAGAGAAAGACAATTTTTTTGGATAGTTAAGATAGCGAAGAGAGAGGTGTTCATGGACTTGGAGCAGGGGATTATAGATTAGATATATAAGTAGGGTGAAATTTTATCAGGGGGTAAACAGAAAGAATAGGGAAAATCTAAAGCAGGAAAGGGGTAAGATAAACAGGACACCAAAAGGGGAAAGGTTAGGAAGAAAGTGATGGCATAAAGGTAGAGTTGAGATAGAGTAAAACGATGCTAAAGGAAAGATGAAACTAGAATGTAGAACACTAATCCCAAAGTAAAATAAAGAGAAAATAAAATGATACTTAAAAAAAAAAGGTAAACTAGTAGTAGTAGTAATGATTTTGATTGATAATAAAAATGTAATAATTAAAAGGGTAAAATCAAGTGAGGAAAAAAGAAAAAAATTAGTTTCTTGAGTAAAAGATGCAAAAAATGAAAATAAAAAAATAAAAAATAAAATGTGCAGTAGTGAAGGTCATTCACTTCCTCTATTGTTCTGTTTGGCATGCCTGTTTCTCATTCCAGAGAGTATGGCAGTTCCCTGCGTTCCAATGTTCCTCATTGTTGTAAGACAGTCCTGATTTTTAAGCAGGCGGTGTGTCTTAATTTCTCTTATTCCTTTATTTTTGATTACACAAGAGTCAATTTGTGATTCAGCCCCTGCGTGGCAGTGTTTCTGGATTGACTTCTGGATCTCTTTGGCCTCTCTAGCCTCTATTTACATCCTTCTTTCCCTGTGGTACTCAATACCGGTTTGTGGAAGTGGGCTGCCTCAGAGCTGGCTCTCCGATGGTCACTCCCTGCTCCGATCCCCAGGTCCCAGAAAAACAACTTTCCCCTGCAGTCTCCCAGGGTGTCTCCCACTGGGTAATCCTATGTATTGGGCTTAGTAATCAGAAGCAAGGATTTGAAGAGGAAAAAGCCCAAGTGTGCGAACAATGGGTCTGCGCGCAAGTCTAAGCTGCCGGCAAACCTTTGAAATTCTTAGGCTGTCCCTGCACGTCAAATCAAAATGGGTTGCTTTTTAGAGATCCCCTCTGTTAGCAGCTCTGAGGACCCCCTTCCACATTCATGGATCATGCCAGCCCCAACAACCACGGATTTTTCTAGGCTCAGACTTCCCTGGTCCTCCAGCTCCTGCAAAACGAGCGTTCCTCTCTCCCACCGGGACCAGAGACCTCACCTTATCCCAGGCGAAAACTGAACTTTCCGTGGTGGAGTGTAGAGCTCCTCTGAATCCGCGTGTTTGTGCCAATTGGGGACCGGTGTTCTCGGGCTTGCAGCTGTTCGGTGGGTGCCGCAGTTGTGGATTTTCAAGCTTCTGATAAGCTCCACTTTCCCTTTCAAGATGGCACAGACTCCGCGTCTGAACCCGTAGCTCCAGGAGGGGACCCAGCCACAGTGGGGGCTGCCCGGTCAGTAGAACCCCGTCTATCAGTCCCCCACCTTCTCCTGGAGTTTAGCTGTCCCTTAACTTGCCAAGAAACACTCCTCCTGCAACCCTCAGCTGTTCTTTCTTTCTGCTCTAAGACAAGGCTCAGAACACGTCTGTCTATTCTGCCGCCATTTTTCCCCCCTCACACAACGATTTCAAAACTACAACTAAAAGACAAAACGGACATCATCCAGAACTACAGGAAGGCTGTCTGAGTGGAAATTCTACAACTAGAAGGAAAGAGAAAAGCACACTGAGACTCAGAGGAGCTGCAGGACGCAGAGGTACTGAGATGCACACGCAGAGAGGACTGGCCACAGAGTGCGCAGCTGGCTTTCTCAAGCGGGAGGGAGACAAAAGCTCCCGACTGCACTGAACTCCAGTTCTGGGAGAGACTCTGGGGACCCAGACTCATAAGGGGTGAAACTGGACTGTCAGGAAAGAGAAAAGCACTCTGAGACTTAGAGGAACCGTGGAAGGCTGAGGTACCGAGGCGCACGCATGGAGAGGGTGGGCAACTGAGTACACGGCTGGCTTTCTCAAGCGGGAGGGAGACAAAGGCTCCTGACTGGGCTGAACTCCAGTTCCAAGCAAGACTCTGGCGACCTAGACTCATTTGGGGAGAAAGTGGACTGTCTGGCAGCGGGTGGAACTCGAGGGCAGCTTTCTCTCAGAGTTGCTTGCAGGAATTACCATGGGACACTGAGACACAGGGGCCTATTAGGGCAGGGCTGATGGGAAACCAATGCTGTCTGCTCTGCCCTGAGACTCCACCGCATCCAAGCTGAGCACAGAGGCTTTTGTAAGTCTTGTCTAATAGGGGTATCTCTAGAACAGAATTTCTCCCAGCATAGACACAGCTGATCCTCACAGCCAATTGGCCTGGAGGTCAATTCCTCCCAGTGATACCAACAACAATCAAGGCTTAACTACAGCAAGACTGTGCACACAGCCCACAAAGGGATGCACCAAGAGTGTCCACCTCAGGTAACTGGGGAGGCTGACCCACTGGGCCCTATAGGACACCTAGCACACAAAGCCACACCATCAACACAGGGAATCAGCCAAAATGTGGAGACAAAGAAACAGGTCACAAATGAAAGAAATGGAGAAAAGCAAACTACTGGATACAGAGTTCAAAACCACGGTTATAAGGTTTTTCAAGAATTTCTAGAAAAGGCTGATAAATTTAGCAAGACCCTCGAGGATATGAAAAAGGACCAACTAGAAATTAAGCATAAACTGACTGAAATAAAAAATATTACACAGAGATCTAACAGCAGACTAGAGGATCGCAAGAATCAAGTCAAAGATTTGAAATACAAAGAAGCAAAAAACACTCAACCGAAAAAGCAAAAAGAATCCAAAAATATGAAGATAGTGTAAGGAGCCTCTGGGGCAACTTCAAGCATATCAGCATCAGAATTATGGGGGTGCCAGAAGAAGAGAGAGAGCAAGATACTGAAAACCTATTCAAAGAAATAATGACAGAAAACTTCCCCCACCTGGTGAAAGAAATAGACTTACAAGTCCAGGAAGTGCACAGAACCCCAAACAAAAGGAATCCAAAGAGGACCACACCAACACACATCATACTTAAAATGACAAGAGCAAAAGACAAAGAGAGAATATTAAAAGCAGCAAGAGAAAAACAGTTAGTTACCTACAAGGGAGCACCCATACAATTGTCAGCTGATTTCTCAACAGAAACTATGCAAGCCAGTTGGTAGTGGCAAGTAATATTCAAATTGATGAATAGCAAGAACCTTCAACTAAGATTATTCTACCCAGCAAAACTATCAGTCAATTTGAAGGTCAGATAAAGAGCTTCACAGATAAGAAAAAGCTAAAGGAGTTCATCACCACCAAACCAGTATTATATGAAATGCTGAAAGGTATTCTTTAAGAAGAGGGAGAAGAAGAAAAAGGTAAAGATAAAAATATGAACAACAAATACATATCTATTAACAAGTGAATCTAAAAATCAAGTGAATAAAAAATCTGATGAACAGAATAAACTGGTGAATATAATAGAATCAGGGGCATAGAAAGGGAGTGGACTGACAATTCTCCAGGGGGAAAGGAGTGTGGGGGGTGCGGGAAGAGACTGGACAAAAATCGTACACCTATGGATGAGGACGGGGTGGGGGGCAGGTAAGAGCAGAGGGTGGGGTGGGAACCGGGTGGAGGGGAGCTATGGGGGAAAAAAGAGGAACAATTGTAATAATCTGAACAATAAAGATTTATTAAGTTAAAAAAAAATTCAAGAGGAAGGAACAATTCCAAGCTCTTTCTATGAAGCTAGCATTACCCTAATTCTAAAATCAGATAAGGACACCACAAAGAAAGAGAACTACAGTCCAATATCCTTGATGAACATAGATGCTAAAATCATCATCAAAATTCTAGCAAATCGGATTCAGCATTACATTAGAAAAATCATACAACATGACAAAGTGGGTTTTATTCCTTGGATGCAAGGATGGTACAATATCAGCAATTCAATAAATGTGATACATCACATAAATAAATTTAGAGACAAAAATCAGATAATCATATCAATCAATGCATAAAAAGCATTTGACAAAATCCAACACTTTATTTATTTATTTATTTATTTATTTATTTATTTATTTATTTATTTTTATTGTATAAAGTTTTACATATGTCTCCTTTTCCCCCAATTGACCCCCCCCCTGCAACCAATCCCACCCCGAGCAAGCGCCCACCACTCCAGTGTCTGTGTCCATTGGTTATGCTAATATGCATGCATACAAGTCTTTTGATTGCTCTCTAACCACCCCCTACCATTTGTCTCTGGATCTATTCTTGTTTATCAAATTCTGTTTATCATTATATCTCACATATCAGTGAGATCATGTGATATTTATCTTTCCTCAACTGGCTTATTTCACTTAGCATAATGCTCTCCAGTTCCATCCATGCTGATGCAAATGGTAAAAGTTCCTTTTTTTTAAAATAGTGGCATAGTATTCCATTGTATAGATGTACCACTGTTTTCTAATCCACTTAACTGCTGATGGGCACTTAGACTGTTTCCAAATCATAGCTATTGTAAATTGTGCTGCTATGAACATAGGGGTGCATATATCCTTTCCGATTGGTGTTTCTGGTTTCTTGGGATATAGTCCTAGATGTGGGATCACTGGGTCAAATGGGAGTTCCATTTTTAAGTTTTAAAAAAATTTTCTTCATTGATTAAGGTGTTACATATGTGTCCTTTTCCACCAATTACCCCCCTCAACCTTCCCACTCATGCCCTCATCCCCCTGTTGTCTATGTCCATTAGTTAGGCCCATATGCATACATGCATGCAAGTCTTTTGTTGATCTCTCCCACTTAACCCCACCCTCCCCTACCTTCCCTCTGAGGTTTGAGGGTCTGAAAGATGCTTCTGTGTCTCTGGATCTGTTTTTGTTCATCAGTTTATGTTGTTCAATATATTCCATAAATGGGTGAGATCATGTGATATTTATCTTTCTCTGACTGGCTTACTTCGCTTAGCATAATGTAATCCAGTTCCATCCATGCTGTTGCAAATGGTAAGAATTCCTTCTTTTTTACAACATCATAGTATTCCATTGTGTAGATGTAGCACAGTTTTTTAATCCACTCATCTGCTGATGGGCACTTAGGCTATTTTCAAATCTTAGCTATGGTGAATTGTGCTGCTATGATCATAGGGGTGTATATATCCTTTCTGATTGGTGTTTCTAGTTTCTTGGCATATATTCCTAGTAACTTTTTGAGGAAACTCCATACTGCCTTCCACAGTGGCTGCACCAGTCTGCATTCCCACCAGCAGTGCAAGAGGGTTCCTTTTTCTCACATCCTCGCCAGCACTTGTCCTTTGTTGATTTGTTGATAGCCATTCTGACAGGTGTGAGATGGCATCTTGTTGTTTTTATTTGCATCTCTTGGATGATTAGTGACTTTGAGCATGTTTTCATGTCTCTGGTTCTTCTGTATGTCCTCTATCCCTTATTGGAAATATCATTGGCAAATAGGTTCTCCCATGAAGTGGGCTCTCTTTTTGTTTTGTTGATGGTTTCTTTTGCTGTGCAGAAGCTTTTTATTTTGAAGTAGTCCCATTCGTTTATTTTCTCCTTAGTCTCCGTTGCCCTAGGAGCTCTGTCTGTAAAGATATTGTTACGACATAAGTCTGCTATTTTGCTGCCTATGGAATCTTGTAGGATTTTTATGTTTTCCCATCTTACATTTAAGTCCTTTATCCATTTTGAGTTTGTTTTTGAGTATGGTGTAACTTGGTGATTTAGTTTCATTGTTTTTGCATGTATCTGATCAAATTTCCCAGCACCATTTATTGAAGAGACTGTCTTAACTCCATTGTATGCTCTTGCCTCCTTTGTCAAATATTAATTGACAAGTTAATTGGGTCAATTTCTGGGTTCTCTGTTCTTTTCCATTGGTCAATATGTCTGTTCTTGTGCCAGTACCAGGCAGTTTTGAGAACTGTAGCTTGGTAATATAGCTTGATATCTGGTATTGTGATCCCTCCAACTTTGTTCTTCTTTCTCAGGATTGCTGTGGCTATTCGGGGTCCTTTTTATTCCAGATGAATACTTGGAGAGTTTGTTCTAGAGCTTTGAAATATGCCATTGGTATTTTAATGGGGATTGCATTGAATCTGTAGAATGCTTTGGTTAGTATATACATTTTATTGATGTTGATTCTACTAATCAATGAATATGGTATGTTCTTCCATTTTTTTATGTCTTCCTCCATCTCTTTTTTCAATGTCCTGTACTTTTCTGAGTACAGGTCTTTTATGTGCTTAGTTCAGTTTATTCCTAGGTATCCTAATTTTTTTGGTGCAATAGTAAATGGGATTTTTTTTTTTCCGTTTCTCTTTCAGTGAGTTCATTATTGGTTTATAAAAAGCCATAGATTTCTGGGTGTTAATTTTGTATCCTGCTACATTGCCAAATTCATTTATTAGACCTAGTGGTTTTTTGGTGTAGTCTTTGGGGGTTTCTATGTATAGTATCATGTCATCTGCTAATAAGGACATTTTTACTTCTTCTTTTCCAATTTGGATGCTTTTGATTTATTCTTCTTGTCTGATCGCTATGGCTAGCACATCCAGTACTATATAGAACAGGAGTGGTAAAAGTGGGCATCCTTGTCTTGTTCCTGTTCTTAGGGGAAATGAGTTTAATTTTTGCCCATTGAGTATGATGTTGGCTGTAGGTTTGTCAATTAGGGCTTTTATTATGTTGAGGTATGATCCCTCTATTCCCACTTTGCTGAGAGTTTTTATCAAGAAAGGGTGTTGGATTTTGTCAAATGATTTTTCTGCATTGATTGATATGATTATGTGATTTTTGTCTCTCAGTTTGTTTATATGATGTATCACATTTATTGATTTGCTGATATGGTACCATCCTTGCATCCCTGGAATAAATCCCCCTTGGTCATGATGTATGATCTTTCTAATGTGTTGCTGCATCTGATTTGCTAGAATTTTGTTGAGGATTTTAGCATCTATATTCATCAAGGCTATTAGCCTATAGTTTTTGTGTGTGTGTTTTTTGTGTGGTGTCTTTATCTGGTTCAAGGATTAGGGTAATGCTGGCTTCATAGAAAGAGCTTGGAAGTGTGCCTTCCTCTTGAATTTTTTGAAATAGTCTGAGGAGGGTATGTTTTACTTCTTCTTTGAATGCTTGATAGAACTCCACTATAAAGCTGTCTGGACCAGGGCTTTTGTTTGCTGGAAGATTTTTATTGCTGCTTCAATTACTTTGGTAGTTATCACCCTATTCTTGTTTTTTGATTCTTCTTGATTGAGTTTTGGGAGCTTGTATTTTTCTAAGGATATGTCCATTTCATCTAGGTTGTCCATTTTGTTGGAATAGAGTTTTTCATAGTATTTTTTCATAATCATTTTTATTTCTGAGGGATCGGTTGTTATTTCACCTCTTTCATTTCTAATTTTGTTTATTTAGGTCCTCTCTCTTTGCTTCTTGGTGAGCCTAGCTAGAGGTTCATCAATCTTGCTTATCCTTTCAAAGAACCAGCTCTTGGTTTCATTAATCTTTTGTATTTTTTTTTTTTTTTTTGGTCTCTATGTCATTTATCTCCGCCCTGATCTTTATTATTTCCTTCCTTCTGCTTATGCTGGGCTTTTCTTATTGCTCTTTTTCTAACTCTTTGAGTTGTAAGGTTAGATAATTTATTACCATTTTTTCTTTTTTTCCTTTTTTGAGGTAGGCCTGTAGAGCTATGAACTTCCCTCTCAAGACTGCTTTCACTGTGTCCCATAGATTTTGGATTGTTGTGTTTTCATTGTCTTTTGTTGCCATGATGCTTTTTATTTCTTCTTTGATCTCTTTGGTAGCCCAATCATTGTTTAATAACATGCTTTTTAGCCTCCAGGTTTTTTATTTTGGGGCCGTTGTTTTTATTGTAGTTGTTTTGTAGTTTTATGCCATTGTGATCTGAGAAGAGGCTTGATATGATTTCCATCTTCTTGAATTTGAAGAGACTTTGCCTGTGTCCCAATATGTGGTCTATCTTTGTAAATGACCCATGTGCACTTGAGAAGAATGTATATTCTGTGGCTTTGGGGTGAAATATTTTGAAGATGTCAATTAATTCCATCTGCTCTAGTGAGTCATTTAGGATTAATGTTTCTTTGCTGATTTTTTGTTTAGAGGAAATGTTCAGTGGGGTTAGAAGGGTACTGAAGTCCCCTACTATGACTGTATTGCTGTCAATCTTGATATCCTCCAGAAGTTTTATTATGTATTTGAGTGCTCCTGTATTGGGTGCATATATTTTTTCCAGAGTTATATCTCCTTGTTGAATTGCTCCCTTTAGTATTATGAAGTGGCCTTCCTTATCTCTTGTTATGGCCTTCACTTTGAGGTCTAATTTGTAAGATATAAGTATTGCTAGCCCAGCTTTTTTTTTTTTTTTTTCATTTCCATTCACCTGAAAAACCTTTTTCCATCCCTTCACCAACAGTTTGTGTGAGTCCTTTGTTCTGAGGTGGGTTTCCTGTAGACAGCAGATATATGGGGTATGTTTTCTTATCTACTCAGCTACCCTATGTCTTTTGATTGGGGCATTTAATCCATTTACATTGAAAGTTATTATTTATAGGTACTTGTTTGTCACCATTTTTATTCTTTATGCCTGTGGTCCTTCTTCCCTTCCTATTTCTTCTTTTTATAGCAGACCCTTTAACATTTCTTGAATTGCTGGTTTGGTGGTAATAAACTCTCTTAGTCCTTTTTTGTCTGTGAAGCTCCTGATTTCACCCTCAGTTTTGATTGACAGCCTTGCTGTGTATGGTATTCATGGATTCAGACCCTAACTTTGCATGACTTTGAATATTTCATTCCATTCCATTCTGGCCTGATGTGTTTCTGTTGAGATATCAGTCGCTAGTCTGATGGGGCATCCTTTTTAGGTAACTTTCTGTCTCTCTCTCTGGCAGCCTTTAAGATTCTTACTCTGTTGTTAGTGTTTGCCAGTTTAATTATAATTTGTCTTGGTGTCAGTCTTTTAAGGTTGACTTTGTTTGGGACTCTGTGAGCTTCTTGGACTTGTGTAAGTTTTTTCTTCCCCATATCAGGAAAGTTTTCTGTCAATATTTCTTCAAACAGGTTTTCTATTCCTCGCTCAGTTTCCTATCCTTCTGGCTTCCCTATTATGTGGATGTTGTTTCGTTTCATGTTGTCCCAAAGTTGCTTTAGGCTCTCATCCTGTTTTTTAAGGTTTTTTTTTTTTTCTAGATGCTGCTTTGCTTGTGTATTTTTTCCTACCTTGTCTTCTAGCTCATTGATGAGGTCCTCTGCTTTTTCTAGTCTACTGTTGATACTTTCTATTGAGTTCTTTATTACAGCAATGTCATTTTTCATTTCTTCTTGGTTCTTTTCATTTCCTCTTGTTTCTTACACATATTTTTGAATTTGTCATCCAACCTTTTCAGTGTCCTTATAACAACTGCTCTGAATTCTTTCTTTGACATATTGCTTGCTTCCATTTTGTTTACTTCCTTTTCTGACAATTCCTCCCTTTCTTTCCTATGCAGGCTGTTACTTTGTCTCCCCATGATCGCTCCTCTCAGGGCATCTGGTTATGTAGCTCTCTCTTTCCTGTGTTGACTTAAAGGCACAAAATACAACACAATGAAACACAACTCACAGGGCACCAAACACAAATGTATTCACAATACTAATAACCCCCAATAAAGGTGACCACCAGAGAAAAGAGAATTAGTGGATAGAAAAGAGTGCAAAAATGATAGTGAGAAAAGGAAGAAATGTAAGAGAGAAAAGAAAGAGTAGAAAAAAGAAGGGGGAAAATATGTATATGGGGCCAAAACCGGTTTGGCTCAGTGGATAGAGCGTCAGCCTGCAGACTGAAAGGTCCCAGGTTCGATTCCGGTCAAGGGCATGTAACTTGGTTGCGGGCACATCCCCAGTGTGAGGTGTGCAGGAGGCAGCTGATCGATGTTTCTCTCTCATCGATGTTTCTGACTATCTATCACTCTTCCTTCCTCTCTGTAAAAAATCAATAAAATATATTAAAAAAAAATATGTATATGGGGAGAAAATTCCAATAAAACAGCAAGTGTATAAGAAGAAAAATAAAAAACAAAATAAAATAAGAATATATATATATATATATATATATATATATATATATATATAATGTATAATGTATAATGTATAAATAAAAGAATATATATACACTGAGTGGCCAGATTATTATGATCTCTGAACGCATAATAATCTGGCCACTCAGTGTATGTCCTACATAATAAAAGGCTAATATTCAAATTGTCCCCTCGACCAGGAGTTCGACCAGCAGGCAGGCCGGCCAACCGCCCATGTCCCCTCAACCTGGAAGGGCCCACCCATGCACTAATTCATGCACTGGGCCCCTAACATATATATATATTAGGGCCCCAGTGCACAAAATTTGTGCGCTGGGTAGGGGTCCCTCAGCCCAGCCTGCCTCCTCTCACATACTTGGAGCCCTCAGGGGATGTCCTACTGATGGCTTCGTCCCACTCCCCGCTGGGAGCAGACCTAAGCCGCAGTCTAGCCTCCCTTTGCGGGAGGCGACTGGGCTGATCAGGGGAAGGAGCCAGACCCATCACCCCGCTGCTGCAGCCACTGCCAGTCTCCGCAGCCACCAAGGTATTTTCATCAACATGGACTGCAGTTCCTTCACCATGAAAGAATGACAAATTTCTTTAGGCATTTTCAAGATATGTCTTTCATAGGATATGACATTTCTTTCTTTATTTTTCTTTTTATCCTCACCTGAGGATATGTTTCCATTGAATTTTTTCCCCTTCCCTTCGATCCCAGGCTCGGCCCCTGCCCAAGCCTAAAGCCTCCGCCCCAGGTTTTAGGCTTGTGAAGCGGGCCCCCCAGCCCCTCTGATCTCAGGCTCAGCCCTTTCCCAAGCTTAAAGCCTCTGCCCCAGGCTTTAGGCTTGGGAAGCGGGCTCCCCCCCTCCCCCGCCCCTCTGCTCACAGGCTCGGCTCGGCCCCTTCCCAAGCCTAAAGCCTCTACCCAAGGCTTTAGGTTTGGGAAGGGCCCCCCCCAGCCCCTCCAATGGCTGGCTGGGAGTGACCTGGGTGCTGAGGAGGTTCCCAGGACCCAGGTATGTATGCAAATTAACCACCATCTTTGTTGGGTTAATTTGCATGCTCACTCTGATTGGCTGTGGGCGTAGCAGAGGTACTGTCAATTTACATGTTTCTCTATTATTAGGTAAGATATATATATATATATATATATATATATATATATATACACACTGAGTGGCCAGATTATTATGTGTTCAGAGATCATAATAATCTGGCCAGTCAGTATATATATATATATATATATATATATACATATATATATATATATATATATATAATTTCCCCTTTCTTTACTCTATCTATCTATGTATTCTTTTATTATTATAAAAGGAGAATAGAGAGTAGATAGGCCTGAGTTGGTGATTGGAATTAATTAAGTTATTAGTAGAAGAAGAGAACAAGCAAGGAGAGGATAAACAGAAGCAAAAAAAGAGGGAGAGAAAAAAACTAACCAACAATCAAACAAACAACAACAAGACAGAAAGAAAGAAAAGGGGAAAAAAGAGGAAGAAATAATTTTGGATAGTTAAGAAAGAGAAGAGAGAAGTGTGCATGTACTTGGAGCAGGGGAGAGGAAATTAGATATATGAGTAAGATCAATTTTTAACAGGGAGTAAAAAGAAAGGATAGAGAAAAACTAAAGCAGGAACAGGGTAAGAGAAACAGGACAAAAAAGGGGAAATGTGAGGAAGAGAGTGTTGGCATAAAGGAAAATTTGAGATAGAGTAAAATTATGCTAAAATAAAAATAAAAATAAAATGTAGAACACCAATCTTAAAATAAAATAAAATAACAAAAAATAAAATAATATAAAACTTTTAAAAAGGTAACATAATAGTAGTAATAATAATAATTAAAAATAAAATATAATAATAAAAAATTAAAATCAAGTTAGAAAAAAATTTAGTTTCTTAAGTAAAAGATAAAAAATAAAAATGTGAAGTAGTGAAGGTCATTCATTTCCTCTACTGTTCTGCTTGGCACATTTGTTTTCTTTCAGGCAGTCAGCACAGTATTGAAGTTCCCTTCGATCTACCACTCCTCTGTGTCATAAGCCACAATCTTGTTTTCAAGCAGGTGGGATCTCTCTGCACCCTTTGCTTCTCAGCCTGCCTTTAGTTGTATTTACACAAGAGTCAATTTCTGATACAACCCTTGGGTGGCAGTGTTTCTGTATCAATATCCAGGGCTAAAAGACCCCTCTACCCAGTGTTTAGATTTTTCTCTCCCTGCTACACTTAATACTGGTTGAAGGGACAGATGGCCCAAGAGCTGGTTTCCTGTTCATCTCTCCCCACTCTGATCCCCAGTTTCCACAAAAACAACTTTCCCCTGCAGTCTCTGTGTTTTTAATTGGAAAATTTTATGTACTGGACTTAGCAAGCAGATAAAAAGTAAAAAAGCCAAAGCCAACTCGCATCTTTTTCCCCTGGCAATGCACAGCCAGTATAGAAATTCAGGCTGCCTTTCTGAGCCCAGCCCAGCTGTGGGCTAATACCTAGAGTCCCCTTCTGCCAGCAGCCCTGTGGATCCTCTTCCACATTCGAGGGCTACACTGACCCCAACAGCCTCAGATTTTGTGGGGCACAGTCTCCCTCTGAGACTCTAGTCCCTGCTGCGCACATTTCTCCCTCCAGCCTGGATCCCAGATCTCATGTTTCTCTAAGCCAGTGGTCAGGAAACTTATTGTCAACAGAACCAAATACCAACAGTACAACAATTGAAATTTCTTTTGAGAGCCAAATTTTTTAAACTTAAACTTCTTCTAATGCCACTTCTTCAAAATAGACTTGCCCAGGCCGTGGTATTTTGTGGAAGAGCCAACTCAAGGGGCCAAAGAGCCGCATGTGGCTCGCGAGCCACAGTTTGCCAACCGCTGCTCTAGGCAATATTTGACTTTTCTGTCCACAGATTGCCTCACCAGCTGTGTTTAAAAGGCCATTGGCCTTCCTGTGGAGTTCATCTGTCCGTCCTCGCTGTGCACGGGGCTCCCATTTTCCCGTCGTTTCCATGTGAGCAAGCCTCTGCTCCACGGGCCTCTCCCGTGGACACATCTTCTTGGACCTCCCCTAAGCCAGGGGCTGCCTGGGGCTCCTGCGTGCTCGCCTCCGCTTCTCCCTCCCACCACAGGACACTGAGGACCCCTGCATCGGCCTGGGTCAAGTCCGGAGGCAGGAACCACAGCTGGTGACGTGGGGACAGTTTAATGTAGAAATTACTAAATCATGATACAACAGTCACTGTAAAATGTGAGGAAATTGCTCTGCCGGCAGGGCTCAGTGGTTGAGCATCGACATATGAACCAGGAGGTCAGGGTTCAATATCCAGTCAGGGCACAGGCCTGGGTTGCGGGCTCCATCCCCAGTGTGGGGCGTGCAGAAGGCAGCCGGTTCGTGATTCTCTCTCATCATTGATGTTTCTCTCCCTCTCCTTTCCTCTCTGAAATCAATAAAAATATATTTTTAAAAATTATATGAGGAAACTTTAAATGCCCTAAGGATGGGGGAAAATACTCGAGGAAGGAAAGCTTCGAAGGGGTGGCTCTGTGGATAGCGAGAAGTTGGCTGTGTGGTTAGCGGCTGAACAAGCAGCAGACAGCCCGTGTGTGGAGCAGACGGAGAGGAACAGTGAGCGCTGGCTGAGCTACTTACTAACCACCAGACCATGGAAAATGCCCTCAATTCATAAACTCCTCCGTGTCTGCAACTGCCACATAGAAATTACTGCTTGTTATTTAAAAGTCCGCCGAGGGAAGGACAGGGTGGAACGCTTTGATCTTACTCTCCAGTGGAGACACATTTAGTTTACTTTCCCTTGTTTCCCAAGCATCCGCAATCCCAAACAGCTTCTCAAACAGCTACATGTGCCTGTATTGATCTGTCCATCACAGTCAATCTAGAAGTCTAATATTTACGTCCATGTTGCTGCGGGTCTGTGTGTCTTAATTAACATTCTTCATGCTGACTTTTCAAAAGCCACCCCACGCCCTCGGCAAATGACCACCTGTGCGTGTGACTGTCCTCCCTGCCCTGGCCCGAAGCACGTCAAACAGGAACGTTTCTGTAAACACAGAATCAGGCCGAGATCGCCAGGGTGACTTCGCGGCTCCTCGAGAAGCCGGGAATCAGGAACGAGCATTGAAATGACAAGCACCGAACTCACAGACATGCCTGCGGCCTCGGGGAGAACGTGCCCTGCTTTCCCAGGCCGGGGGGTGGTGGTGGGGGAGAGGGCAGCCACGGAGGCACAGCCGTTGGCGGGGCGGCCTGAGCAGTGGCCGCAGAGACCCAGCAGAGAGGAGCGGAGCGTCGTTGCTCACAGCCTCCCCCTCCTGCTCTCGCGCCCCTCGGTCCTCCCGGCACCCTAACCCCGAGAGCCAGGCCGCAGCCTCCCCGGTCCTCACTCCAGCACGTGTCACACTCAGCTGCCTCCTCCCCTCCTCTGACGCTGAACCCGATCTTCCTGTCTGGAACAGCACCCGATGGCTTTTTAAACTAAACTTCACTTCTCAGAGCAGCTTTACATTCACAACCAAACTGAGCAGAAAGCGCCGAGGTGTCCACCCCCTTCTGCCCCGCAGGCACAGCCCTCCCCGCCAGTAACGCCTGCCACCTCAGGGCCCGTCTGGCCCATTTCTTTGACGCATGTCCCATCTTCCCGGCTATTCCATCTCCTTTAGTGAGCTGCTGAGAGTCTGCGGCCATGTTTAAAGTGGGTTGTTCTCTTACTGTTGAGTTTTAAGAGCTCTTTGCCTATTCCGTCCTTCATCGGGTATGTCTTTGGCAAATATTTCTCCCAGTTGGTGACTTGTCTTCTCGTTCTCTGGACGTTGTCAGTCACAGAGCAGACGTCCCTAATGTGAATGGAGTCCAGCTGGCCCATCCTTTCTTTCCTGGGCGGTGTCTTTGGTTTAGTATCAACAAGTCATTGCCAAATAACATTCTCTAGGTTTTCTCCTATGCTGTCTTCTAGATGGGTTGTAATTTTGCATTTTACATCTAGGTCTGTGATCCATAATGAGTTAATTTTGTGAAGGGTTCAAGGTTTGTTTCCAAATTCAATGTTTTTGTGGGTAGATGTTCAGTTGTTCCGTCCCCATTTGTTCTTTGCTTTTTCAAAGATCAGTTGACTTATTCGTGTGAATTATATTTGGGCTCTCTATTCAGCTTCACTGATCAATTTTTTTTTATGTTTTTCACCAATATCACTCTGTCTTGATGACTGTAGTTTAAAGTAAGACTTGAAACCGGATAGTGTCAGTCCTCCAACTTTGTTCCTCTCCTTCAATGTTGTGTTGGCTGTTTTCTGGCTCTTTGCCTCTCCATATAATATTTATAATCTTTCTGTCAATATTCAAAAAATATTGTGTCCCCATCGTCCTCCCACTTGCTCAGTGTGCAGACAGACAGACACGCTGCAGCGCTGGCCACCTTTTGGTCTGTGGCTGTGCAGTCCCCCCCCCCACCCAGCCCCCGAATGCCCGCACCCAACGTGCTGAGAAGAATGCGGACTTTTAGAGATGACCTTCTCTAGCTTTCCTCCCTGCTTCCAAGGTCAGACAGGTCTTCCTTCCCAAGCCCCCGATACTCACCTGTCCCCTCTCATGACCTGCCCCCACCCAGACCCAGGCTCCTCCGGCCAGTCTCCCGGTCACTTTCACACAAACGCGTGAGCCTCGGTGGGACATGCACCAGGGTCCCCGGACAGTCAAAGCCAGCGGGAGCACAGAGGCCTTATGGTCGGTACACCAGAATGGCCAAGGCCGCTCTGAGCAGGAGTCTCATCGGGTGCCCAAGGCTAAGATGCCATGAGCGGGTGCAAGGACACATGCACACTGTGCCCTTCTGCGGCTGACAGGATAGATGTCACTGTGGGCAGCGAGCCTTCCTGTCTAAGGAGTGATATCCAGGCTACTGAGCGGAGGCGTGTGTGCGTGAAGAAGTCTGCCAGTGAGAGAGCAGCTGGGCCGAGCAGAGGCAAGAGCTCAGAGGGGCCAGGCATGGAGGATGTAGCTCCTGTGTGTGCAGGAGAGAGGAGAGCTCTGACGGAGCTGAGAGCAGGGGTTGCGAGGCTGAGAGCTCACAGACAGCTCAGGTGCAGCTGCCCTGTTACCCGCCAGTGAGCTGGCAGTGAGACGAGAGGAGCTGAGGCGGCGAGTCTGGGGGCAGCGTGGGCCGCTCGGATAACAGCGGTGGGGACAGAGACAGATGCTTTGTGGGAAGGATGCGCATGTTCCCAGCCAGCGCACGCTGCCTGCACGGGCTTTGCTGTAAAGAAGTGTTTCATCTTGATGGCTGTGTGGCCACCGGCTTCTGCAATCAAGGCTCATCCTGATACCCCCGCACCTGCTCCTGGCGTCTCTGTCTGCCCCGCCGCCAAGAAGTGGCCTCTGACACCTGGCGCCTGTAACCAGTGAGCAGAGGGTAAAGGAGGAACTTGGACTAAGCTTCCAGCAGTCAGCACAGAAGGCCGGGTTCGAGCAGGAACCAGCCCCTAGTGTCGGGGAGAACGAGAAGAATACATGGACTCAGAGAGCGCAGAGCAGCCTCCGTCTCCCCTCTCGCCCGGTTCTCACCATCAGCACTTTCTCAAAGCAGGTTTTCTGAGGCATGTGCGTGTGTGTGTGTGCATGTGTGTGGTGTGCGCACATGCGCAGATGCATTACTGGGTGTGCTGAGTAACATGGAGAGAAATGGACAGACCCAGGTCATGGGACACACGTGCTCAAGAAGAAGCCCTAGAGGAAAATGAAGTAACAACACAATACGCAGGGAAGAAGCAGCCACCTTTTCAGAGACATTTTAGGTGCCCATGGTCAGGGAGGTTGGAGTCCCAGTGTTCGTGGGTTTGCAGCTGAGGCAGCTGGTCCCTGGGCGTTGTGCTGTAGGATTCCGGGAGGTATCCGAGGTCTCCCTGGTTGAAGGTAAGGCTGGGCTTCCAATCAGAGCCGGTCTCCCCTTCAAGATGGCATGGTCTCTGCAGCAGAGCCGGCTGCTCGGGCAGAGATTTCAGCAGCAGTAGAGGCTGCCCAGCAAGGGGAGCCCAGTCCGCCAGTCCCCAACAGTCCTGTGGAATATAGGTGTCCCTCTCTCACAAATACAGACTCTCCCCGCATGTCCACGCACTCTCCTTTTGATCTCTCAATCACATACTATCTTGCAGCCTGCCAACCCATCGGCAGCCATCTTGGATGTTCCCAACACCCTTTCTTGATAAAAACTCTCAGCAAAGTGGGAATAGAGAGATCATACCTCAACATAATAAAAGACTTATATGACAACCCCACAGCCAACATCATACTCAATGGGCAAAAAATTCACACCATTTCCCCTAAGAACCAGAACAAGACACAGATGCCCACTTTCACCACTCCTGTGTGACATAGTACTAGAAGTACTAGCCATAGCCATCAGACAAGAAGAAGAAATAAAAGGCATCCAAATTGGAAAAGAAGAAATAAAACTATCATTATTTGTAGATGACATGATATTGTACATAGAAAACCCTAAAGACTTCATCAAAAAACTACTAGACTTAAAAAATGAATTCAGCAATGTAGCAGGATATAAAATTAACACCCAGAAATCTATGGCTTTTTTTATACACCAATAATGAACTCATAGAAAGAGAAACAAACAAACAAACAAAAAATCCCATTTACCATTGCAACAAAAAAATTAAGATACTTAGGAATAAAATGAACTAAGCACATAAAAGACCTGTATTCAGAAAACTACAGGATGTTGAAAAAGAGACAGAGGAAGACATGAACAAATGGAAGAATATACCATGTTCATGGATTGGTAGACTCAACATCATTAAAATGTCCATACTATCCAAAGAAATTTATAGATTCAATGCAATCACCATTAAAATAGCAACAGCATATTTCACATAACTAGAAAAAACTCTCCAAGTATTCATCTGGAATGAAAAAAAGACCCCGAATAACCACAGAAATCCTGAGAAAGAACAAAGCTGGAGGGATCACAATACCAGATATCAAGCTATACCACAAAGCCACTGTTCTCAAAACTGCCTGGTACTGGCACAAGAACAGACATATAGACAAATGGAACAGAAAAGAGAACCCAGAAATTGACCCAATCCATTATGCTCAATTAATATTTGACAAAGGAGGCAAGAGCATACAATGGAGTCAAGACAGTCTCTTCAATAAATGGTATTGGGGAAAATTGGTCATATACATGCAAAAAAAAAAAATGAAACTAGATCACCAACTTACACCATACACAAAAATAAAGTAAAAATGGATAAAGGACTTAAAAGTAAGATGGGAAACCATAAAAATCTTAGAAAAATCCATAGGCAGCAAAATATCAGACATATGTCATAGCAATATCTTTACCAATACAGCTCCTAGGGCAATGGAAACAAAGGAGAAAATAAATTACTACATCAAAATAAAAAGCTTCTGCACAGCTAAAACAAACAAACAAACAAAAAAACCATCATCAAAACAACAAGAAAGCCCACTGCATGGGAGAACATATTTGCCAATGTTATCTTTTACAGGGAACTCATACAACTTAACAAAAGGAAGATCAACAATCCAATCAAAAAATGTGCAAAGGACATAAGTAGACACTTTTCGAAAGAGGACATACAGAAGGCCAAGAGGCATATGAAAACATGCTCAAAGTCACTAATCACCCTAGAGATGCAAATAAAAACAACAATGAGGTACCATCTTGCACCTGTCAGAATGGCTATCATCAACAAATCAATAAACGACAAGTGCTGGCAAGGATATGGAGAAAAAGGAACCCTCTTGCACTGCTGGTGGGAATGCAGACTGGTGCAGCCACTGTGGAAGACAGTATGGAGTTTCCTCAAAAAGTTAAAAATGGAACTCCCATTTGACCCAGTGATCCCACTTCTAGGACTATATCCCAGAAACACCAATTGGAAAGATTATATGAACCCCTATGTTCATAGCAGTGCAATTTACCATAGCTAAGATTTCTAAACAGCCTAAGTGCCCATCAGCAGATGAGTGGATTAGAAAACAGAGGTACATCTACACACTGGAATACTATGCTGCTATAAAAAGGAAGGAACTTTTACCATTTGCAACAGCATGGATGTACTTGGAGAGCATTATACTAAGTGAAATAAGCCAGTTGGAGAAAGATAAATATCACATGATCTCACTCATACATGGGATATAATGAACAACATAAACTGATGAACAAAACTAGATACAAAGACAAAGAAACACCAAAGCACAAAGTTCTAAACAAGATGAACCCAAAGAGGCCTACAACAAGACACATCATTGTAAAAATGACAAAAGTTAAAGATGAAGAGCAAATCTTAAAATCAGCAAGAGAAAGATAGTTACCTACCGGGGAGTGCCCATAAGACTGTCAGCTGATTACTCAACAGAAACATTTCAGGCCAGAATGGATTGGCACAGAATATTAAAAGTGATGAAAATCAGACCTACAACCAAGACTGTTCTACTCAGCAAGGCTATCATTTAAATATGAAAAGAAATGAAGAGCTTCCCAGACAAAAAAATATCTAAAGGAGTTTATCACCACCAAACCAACATTACAAGAAATGGTAAAGGGACTTAAGAAGAAGGCAGAAAAGAACAAGAACATAGTTATAGAGAATAAAATGGTGCCCTGACTAGTGTTGCTCAGTTGGTTGGGCATCATCCCATGCACCTAAAGGTTAATGGTTTGATTCCCATTCGGCCACATGCCTGGATTATGGGCTTGATCCCTGGTAGGGGCATGCAGGAGGCAACCAATTGATGTCTCACTCTCACATTGATGTTCTCTCTCTCTCTCCCTCTTATGCCAGTTTGTTCAGTGGCACAAGGAGACCAAAATGTCCAAGTGGCACCCTCAGCATCCAGTTCAGTCAAACATTTATGTGGCCCCAGGTGGAAGCATTCCTCCTTGGAAACTATTATCTTCAAACTAGTAGAGCTAAAAATTCTTGGAATTGGAAGTGAAACTATAGGAAGTGTGTTAGTATGTGTAATAGTGACAGAAGCCATTCCTATTACAACCCCTTGTTCCTGAACCCATGTAGTCTGAGTATGGGGACAGAGTACCACATGATCAGTGATTTATAGCATAAATGGCATCCCGTGAAACTGAATCCTAACCTAGCAAGGTGTTTTCTCCCAATTGGCCCCATAACTGAGTCTTCAGTAATTCATTCCACCTTTCTATTAGGCCAGCTACTTGTGGGTAATGGTGGATGCTGTAAGATCAGTTATTTTAATGGTATGAGGCCTTTGCTACACTTCCTTGCTGGGAGATGAGTTCCCTGATGAGATGCAAGGCTGTGTGGATTGCCATGATGATCAGGCGTTCTGTGAGTCCATGGATGGTGGTGCTGGCAGAAGCATTATTCACAGAGAAGATAAACCCATACTAAGAATATATACCTATTTCAGTGAGGACAAATATTTGCTCTTTCTATCCTGGAAGAAGTCCAGTACAATTAACCTGGCAACAAGTGGCTGGCTGGTCTGCTAAAAAGTGTTGCCATATCCAGGGATCAGTGTTGATCTGTGCCATCAGTTGGTTACACACTAAGCTGTAGTTACAGTCAGGTCAACCTTTCTAAGGGGAAGTCTGTGTTTTTTTTTTTACCCATGCACACCCTTCAACCATACAAACTACTTGAACAAACAGTCAAGTGGCTGGAGAAAAAAGCTGACTAAAATTCACAGAGTGCATCATTTTGTCCACCTGATTTCTTCATATTTTATGCCCATTTGGAATCATTTTACCCAGACTTTCTTACATCCACAGCGCTGACCCACTGCACAACTGCCAGAAATAAGGGAGAGCTCCTTTCCTTCTGCAATATTTCTCCACCACCCTTTACTGGCAAAGCTCAACTTTGTGCCCACTGTGAAGGAGAAATGTTTAAATAAATTATATCCGTTATGGCAGAGTTTGTATTTGGAGCTAAGAAACAATCTATAATAATAAAAGTGTAATATGCTAATTAGACCGGACAGCTGAACGACCTTCCGGATGAAGCCAGGGCTGCAATTCTGAGCCCCTTGCACGAATTTTGTGCATCAGGCCTCTATTACATGAATAATTGGCACAGATTCCTCACTTTAGTATCATCAGGCCTCTGCTTATTTGGATTATAATCCAGTGTGATTATTGAGCTAGTAAAATTTTGAGCCTCAATTTTCTGAACACTGTAACATAGCTCAAAGGGTATATTCCCCAACCCTGAATCCATCTGTAGTGTTAAGGGCTTAATAATTGTATGTTTTCAGCAATATATTTCCCAAATACCTGGAAGTAAATAGGTTCCTTCAGGGGCTTACCTAATCCTTGATCATCTTTCCTAATATTAATATTAGTCTTGCCTAAAATCCTTGATTCCTTCTTTACATACCCTACAGAACACTTGCTTCACTTAAAAATCATAAAACAGGCTATACATTCATTCCACAGTCATGCTTGCTCCCGAATGGCAATTCAGATACTTCATCTGAAAACCTAAGGCTTTAAAGTTCTACTGAAGAAAGGAAGTGAGAATTTTTATAATAACATGCCACTCGCTTCTTTTTCTTAATCCTCACCCCAGGAAATTTTTTCTATTGATTTTTAGAAAGAGTGGAAGAGAGGGGGGCAAAGAGGGAGGGAGTGAGGGAGGGAGAAAGAGAGAGAGAGAGAGAGAGAGAGAGAGAGAGAGAGAGAGAGAGAGAGAGAGATGTGAGAGAGACACATGGACTGGTTGCCTGCCTCCTGCATGCACCCTGACCCAGGGCCAGGGATTGAACCTGCAACCCAGGTAGGTGCTCTTGACTAGGAATGAAACCTGTGACGCTTTGGTGCATGGGCTGATGCTCTAACCACTGAGAAGCACTGGTTAGGGCAATGCCACTCCCTTTTGCTTGCAGTCTTTTTGGTGTAGAGGAGGTTGACTGATTTGCATTAGGAAAAAATGGTGGTAATGAAAGTATCAGCAACTGGCCCTATGTAACAATGACTTTCTATACTTTAGATTTTACTGCTACTACAGAGTATTGAGCATCATGGCAACAAGCATCTTCTTAGGTAGCTCAGACCATCAGTAGTTCATCTGGTACATAGTGGGTATTCTTGTGCATAATTGATGTCCTTTTATCAGGGTATACCCAGAGAACTTAGGGAAGCAGCAAAATGAACATAGAATTGTCCCTGATTCCCATAATCCTTTGTAAGGTTTTAAGGCAGATATTTTTCCACTTTGCCGAATCAAAAATGTAAGCCCATTGTTCTTTAGCCCCTCTATGTAGAACCTTAGTTCACAGGTACCATTACATATTGGACCACTTTTGCTTTGGATTAATTCTTCTCATTTTTCATAGCCTACTTGTATGTCTACTCTCACCTCACTCAGTATCCAATGCCTCTGCATTTATTAGTAACCTCTATTCAGCATTATCTCCCAGACTGCCATTCCCCATAATATCACATTCTAATGGCCTCTCACTAGTTTTTGCTTCTTTCTCCCTCCTCTTAACCATTTCTTCTAGCCTATGAAAACTTTCTTTTTCTTAGCAAGCTGGTCTGCCCCAAGTGTTGCGGTAATAGCAACTTCATTGTCAAGATGAATCCTTACTTGCTAAAGCTCCACTCCCCTCTCACTGGTGGCAGTTGAGATTTTGTAGTGAGGAGATGGAAACTGGATTCTGAATTCACTCCTACATCTTCCACCATGTAATGGTTAACACTCTGGACCCTGAAATCACTCTTGCATCTGCTAGGAATAAAGCATATTTTATTTAGTCATATTGACCACTTGGATTTTGCTTTAATGACCACACATATTTTTCTACTTCGGATCATATTCATAATTCTTAGGGAGAATTTGAAGTTCAGCAGAGAGAAGTATAAGTAGGAAATGAAAAGTTTGCTAAGCAGAGACTATGTTTTAGCAATAATTATGACCATTGTTGAAAGTGGTTATCTTCTCTATAGGATTTTCAGTTGCATCTTTTAGAAGCTTATAATTTTCTTTCTGCCCTTTCCATTTTACAAGCAATTATCTAGAAGTACAACTGAAGTGCCAGGGATCTGAACCATTATTCTTAAAATTGACAGCTATGAAGTCTAAAGAATAAATGTGAAAATTACTAATAACTTTTATATGCTGTCTCTGTGGGTTTTGTTCTTGTTTGTGTTAGGTTGCCCAGTTTCTATAAAGAAGAAAATAAGCTACCATGTTTGTACTCATTGTAAACCACCATACTAACCAATTTTTTTCGTAAGTTGAGATCCAACAATCAAATAGAAATCTTCCCTTTGTCTGTAACACTACCCAAAACAGGTTGGGATTATAGTCAGAAGAGTCATCACAGATTTTTACTTTATAAGGGGTAAATTCTGAAGCTGACTTACCTTCAACAAGGTATTTTATATTTAAGCCTCAGTTTCCTAATCTGTCCCGGAATGATAACGGTGATTAAATTAAATAACCTGTGTGAAAATATCATGTATACTCTTAACTGTTAAGTGCTAAACATGGAGGCACCAATACTTTAGGGTTATATGATGGTTACAAAATCAAATTTAAGAGTCATGTGGAATAACCAAATAGCACAAGACACTTCCTTCCCAAGTTGCTGATATCTTAAAATTCTAAAGCTCTTGATATCCAAGGAAAGCTAGGAGTCAAAATTAATGTTTTCCAGTTTGTTAAGTAATTACTAATTCTAAAACAAAAAAAAATACATTTCCCATTGTCCCTCCTTCATGTTTTTCTTCCCTGTGTTACACTCCTCCCTGCCCATTTCCAACATTTCCAAGACCATTTCTTTTTTCTTTCTTTCTTTTTTTGTTAATCCTTGACTGAGGATATTTTTGCATTGATTTTTAGGGAGAGTGGGAGAGGGAAAGACAGAGAGAAACATTGCTTGTGCCGGGGAGGAGCCTGCAACCAAGGTACGTGCCCATGACCAGAATCGAACCCAGGACCCTTTAGTCTGCAGGCTGACACTCTATCCACTGAGAAAAAACAGCCAGGGCTCCAAGACCATTTCTCTATGGAGTCACAGGCAGTTTCTAAGTGATTTGATTGAGTCTGGATTTCTATGAAGTCTAGATAGGGCATATCCAGTGGTGTGCTGGAGCCAGTTCCTACTAATACCAGATGTTTATCCATATTCCTTCCCAAGACACAGTTAGTGATATCCATTTGGTAGCTTAAATTGGCCAAGGTGGGATTGTTTACTCCACAGGAAATGGCAAACACTACAAATCAGGAATTTTCTTTTTGCCTTTCAGAGAGCCCATTGCTAAACATTTCCCAGCACACATATCCCTTTGGGGTTCTTATCTGCTTAGAGAGCCATTGGTTCTCTTCCTGAACCAAATAAGAGTATATTTGGCCGCATATAACAAAAAAACCAGTTGAACAATATTGTAACCTTCTCTGTCTCATAGCAGGTATCACTGAGGGGCCTTCAGCTTTGCCTTCGTTAGCATGTTGGCCTGGTGGTTCCTCATTTTAATCCAGATATTGTATCCCCAGACAATACTTTTTGCACATAGCCACCAATAGCTGCAGGAGGTCATGGTAAATGTGTGTTTAGCTTTTTAACTTTTGCAATAGAGAAAAGCAAAAGAAAAGGTGGATGGGTTTGGATTTAGGCAGGGGCGTGGGAAATCAGCCCCAAATCATTCATGATTATTTATTTGTCCCTTAATTTAGCCAGATTCAGTACAAAGAACGAGTTAAAGCATAAAATGGGCAGATGATTTTATTTGCTTCTTCTAGAAATAATCATCCCAAGTTGGTCCCATACCTTTATTTCCTGTAATGCCATCTTCTATTGGTTGGCATTAGCTGCAGGTAATGATTTTGTTTCACATTTGTGACTGGGGATGTGAGTCTTTGTAGAGGTTATCAAGGAGCCACTAGATTTGCCTTTGTTACTCACATCCAGATGCTTTTATAACCTTTGTGGGACCCTTGGTCTGAGGTCTCCTGCCAACAATCATCTGGTCTGCAGTTCTACCCAGATGGTGACAAATCTGGTGAGACATGTCTCCAGAGTCTCTGACCCCTTCTTTCTGAGTCCACCTTCCAATGCACACTGTGCAGGATTCGTTTGGTTTCCTGCTTTCCAAAGGACAGCAAGTGTGAGAAAACACTTATTGTTCATGATGACCGGCATTTGAGGTTGCTTTCCAAGCAGATTACAATTCATAGATTTGATCATGGAAATGTTCAAACACACAAAAGTTGAAAAGTAATACAAATAAATATTTTTAAAGTAATTTAAGAATGTTTTTATTTATTGGTTTGAGAAAAAGGATGGGAGAGAGTGAGAGAGGTAAACATAGATTTGTTCTTCCACTTACTCATGCATTCATTGGTTGCTTCTTGTATGTGCCCTGACCGGGGATCAAACCTGCAATCTTGGCATATTGGGATGATGCTCTAACCAACTGAGCTGTCCAGCCAGGGCCAAAGACACTTTTGTGTTCCCATCATCTAAGCTTTTATTTTTATTTTTTGGTATATTTTTATTGATTCCAGAGAAAAAGGGAGAGGGAGAGGGAAAAAGAAACATCAATGATGAGAGAGAATCATTGATTGCCTACCTCCTGCACGCCCCACACTGAAGATAAAGCCCACTACCTGAGCATGTGCCCTGACTTGGAATGTAACCATGACCTCTTGGTTCATAGGTCAACACTCAACCACTGATCCATGCTGTTCCCATCATCTATATATGATAAGTATCAACCCATGGCCGATTAGGTTTGATCTCCCCACCTTACTTGTTCCTACCACCATGGGATTATTTTGAAGGAAAATCCAAACATCATAACATTTCACTCAAACATATGTGAACATGTACAGAGAGTGCTTTTCATAAGAGGGAGCAGAAACCTTTATAAATGGTTTTCAATGAATATGCAATTTACAGTGAGTAGCTGACTAAGGAAGAAATGTTTTCCTTCTTTGTAGGAATAGGGAGGGTGGAGTTACAGAAAGAAGAATGGAGACAGGTTCTTCCTCTACTATTTTATAGAAGGCATTGTCCTTTCTTTTTATCATACATATTTGTCATCTCGATTATAAATTCTGTAAGGAGATAGAGTGCTTATCTTATTCATGTTGTAACTTCAACTTTGCAAGAAGGTTTGGTTGTTTTTCAGAAATTCCAGGCCTGTGACATTTCTTGCTTATTCCGTTTTTCTATGGTGTTAGCCTCATAAATAGTTTAGTTTCACTTATCTGTTTGTTATATACCAGTGTTTCAAAATGGTGTTAGTTCCTGGGCTTCAGTATTGGAAAATGAATTGTAAGTATGGGATCCTTATTTTTAATTCTAACTTTGTATTCTGCCTCTTTACCAGACTATCATAGATTTGAGTATTTGGTATTAACTTCCCTTCTTTATGAAGAAAAAAGTCAATATATTGCTAGTGGTGCTTTTCCAGATGAAACAAATGGATTAAATCAGCTTTTACCTTATTATGAAGTTTATTTTGAACAATAAATGGGGGTCATGAGACCCCAAGAACTGGGTGTCTTCTGGAAAAATATAATTACCTGGTTTCATTTGAGATGAAACAGCTCCCACGAAAGTCACTTTGTTCTCTATGACCTAATCCATAACTGGGGGCTGTGCTGGTGACGTCTAGCATTTGCCTTCCTTCCAGGAAGCTTGTGATAAAGTAGGCTAATTGACAAGTAAAGTATCATCTGCTATTGAGAGTTAGAATCATACTTCATATTTTACAAACTGCTTTTTCATTATTTACTCCTCACAACCTACCTATGAGATCTTCTGGCTGTCTTATCTCCCATATTGTGGCTGAAATATGACTAACCGATATTCATAAATGCTTCAGGAAGCTGCGATGAATATAGGCATTTGCTGACATACAAACACCTAGTATTCAAAATGGTCAGCCTATTCTCCCCTTGGGAGTGGGGGATGCAGCTCCTCTAGAGAGTGGGAAATAATTCCATTTTCCTGTGTGTACAGCAGTCTCTGGGACTGTAGGCATGGACGTTAAGAATGAGAGCAGTGAGGATGTGTGATTATACTTTTATTTCTGCTCAACATAGGATGCCTAGTTCCATAAACACATTGTTTATCTAGTGCTTCTGCACTCAGACAAATGCACAATGGCCATGTACCCAAGATGCCATTTTTCTTGGACTTCAGTAGGGTCTATCATGGCATTTGTGATTAGAGTACACTACACTATTTACAAACCTGGAACCCTGAGTTCGTTGAGCCATAGAAACTGCCCACATGAGGGAAGGACATTTGGTGCTTATGCAGCATGCATGCTTGGGATGGTTATTTGTTTTGAGTAGCTCCCTTTTTCTTTGTCTCAAGCACTTATGTTGATACTTAATCACATTCTCCTCCAAAGGAGTTTCTAGAATAGAACAGTCTTTAGGTAAGGTCTGATTTGGTAACACAGATAACAGATTAAGAGCCGCTGTCTACCATTTCTGCCAAGATGACCATAAAAGGGAAATAGAATTTTATTTAGAACCTTTTGTGCTTGGTATGAGTCAGATGCTATCTCAATAGACCAAGGTTGCCATGACTTCAGACTGCTTGTAGTTCTTCATGTATTCTTTCCATTAGTCCAGCACTTCCTGCTAGTTGGTGCTTACAGATAAGCATAGCCATACTGAAATGTCAAACTAAACAAGGACATGAAGATAGAAATCTATTAACATTACATATATACAATATATTTATGCAAATATTAATTCTCTATTGATTCGGTCTCAGTTAAATACAAATTAGTGCTATTAAGTTTCAGAAGGTAAAAGATCTGCTGCCAGAGGATCATATCTAAAAATAAATAAATTTTGAATTGATAATTCTTTCTAATGATGTTATTGATTACACAAGCCATATGAATTTTTTGAGAGGCAGAATTTACAGAGAAAGTGCACCAGATTAGATATCAGGAGAGTTGGACCCCACTCAGATCTATTTCTGATATTGATTAGGTCAGTGGTCGGCAAACTGTGGCTCGCGAGCCACATGCCACTCTTTGGCCCCTTGAGTGTGGCTCTTCCACAAAATACCACGGCCTGGACGAGTCTATTTTGAAGAAGTGGCGTTAGAAGAAGTTTAAGTTTAAAAAATTTGGCTCTCAAAAGAAATTTCAATCTTTGTACTGTTGATATTTGGCTCTGTTGACTAATGAGTTTGCCGACCACTGGATTAGGTAGTGGATCCTTTGTCAAGCCACCCAACCCCTCTGGATTTGTTTGTTTACATGTTGATAAGGGTGTTGAACTAGACTGACTCCACTGTTTGTTTTTGTAGCATTAAGACTTTTCTGCCTGGCTGGTGTGGCTCAATGGTTGGCCTATGAACGAGGAGGTCACAGTTCGACTCCCAGTCAGGGCATATGTCCGAGTTGTGGGCTCAATCCCCAGTGTGGGCTGTGCAGGAGGCAGCCGATCAATGATTCCCTCTCATCATTGATGTTTCTACCTCTCTCCCTCTACCTCATTTCTGAAATCAATAAAAATATATTTTAAAAAAACTTTTCTGCTCTATCCAAAAGGGGATAGACATTAACAGGCCAACTAGTTACACATATGGTTTACTTCCAGAAAGCAGGCAGAGGATCTTTTTTTTTATTTTATGTCTCCTTTTTTTTATCCCCATTGACCCCCCCCCCTGGCCTCCCCTACCCCCCAGTACATGCCTTTACCTGCCCTCCCCCCCAGTGTCTTGTATCCATTGGTTATGCCTATATGCATGCGTACAAGTCCTTCGGTTGATCTCTTACAGCCCCCTGCCCCTTCCCCCGCCCCCCCGCCAACCTCCCCTGCCTTCCCGCTGTAGTTTGACAGTCTGTTCAATGCTTCTTTGCCTCTGTATCTATTTTTTCCCCCATTTCTTTCCTTTGAAAAATCTTGCCTTTGTTGGACATTGAAATTGGGACTCAGGCAGAGGATCTTATCTCAAAGGGTGACACTGGAACCTGTTCCTTCTTATTATTTTTTTCTTTGTCTCCGAGCAACTCATCCCTATTTGTGTTCCAGTTTTCTGCTCAAGATATGCACATGCCAATCTTAGATCAAGTCCCTTAACAACAGTTGTATTCCAGGCTTTTTTCATGTTTTGCAGCTCTTCCCTATTTCCCATCTAATAACCCAACTTTGTCCAGATACCACTGAAACTCTTACCCAAACTTTCCATTTGAAAGCTGATTAGTTGACTGTGGCCTGGGTTACTAAGAACAGCCTCTTCGTGGCTTTGATACTAGTTCACATATGTAGGTGTTTGTTTTTTTATTGCCAGCATCGCTTTATTGAAGCTAGTAATAGGGATGGTTTATGTTCTTTGAAAACAAAACCACTTGCAAGTCTTTCCTAGTAAGAACTTATGTGATACTTATTTTCTAGAGGCATGAAGCATAGTAACTACCTTTCTTAAAGGTACTTGATAAAACTAGAAAAGCCCAGTCAAGATAGGGGTTTAAAACATTATCTGTTTCATGATTAGAGTTGTACATATATAGTCTGATTTTACTCAACTTTAAACTCTTCAAAGGAGAGAATGAATGGATTATCAGATGGTATCAAAAACAGTATTATGGCCGAAACTGGTTTGGCTCAGTGGATAGAGCGTCGGCCTGCGGATTGAAAGGTCCCGGGTTCGATTCCGGTCAAGGGCATGTACCTTGGTTGCGGGCACATCCCCAGTCGGAGGTGTGCAGGAGGCAGCTGATCGATGTTTCTCTCTCATCGATGTTTCTGGCTCTCTATCCCTCTCCCTTCCTCTCTGTAAAATATCAATAAAATATATTTAAAAAACAAAAACAGTATTATGTACATAATAAATGGCATCCTACTTGTCCTTGAAAGAAAGCAGGTTCTCCAGGTGCAGGTTGCTCCAAGTTAGGGCATGAGGACTTGCTGTTGGTATCTGAGATGTGCTCCATGTCTAGAGATAAGAATAAACCCATCGGCATTGCCTAGGCCAGAAGCTCAAATCAGAAGTTAGGCAGATAGACAGTGCCTCCATGATAAAAATATGAAGGGACCCATCCAAGGTACAAAATTCAGATAATTAACATCTGGGATTGATAGCCAAACCAGAGCAACAAGAATCAGTTTGAACTGTGGGTGCGGTGGGGTGTTATATAGGCACCTGGCTGGCTCAGATATCTATTATAAAATAGTTGTTTAATTGCTTCTAATAAATAAGGTAATGGAGTACTCTGTTTAGTTGTGTTATTATTGTGCAGTTGGCAGCACTTTTGCAATCATCAGTACGTTTATGTGCTTACCAACTTTCCCTCTTCCTAGAGAGATGGGAGGGACTAAGGGGATACATATAGAGGCACTAGGGTTAGAAAGAAAAGTTCTCCCTCCTAACTGTGGAGGAGAGGAAAGCATGTCATTCTGATGCTTTTCTGTAAAATAGATTGGCCAGGTCTCTTTCAATTCACAGTATTTGGCATGTACAGCAAAGCACTTCAGAGTAAGAGAATAATTGAGATTTATCGGAAAAGGAGAATGGAAGAGTGGATGACAGGAATATAATAATGTACGTTTCAAAAATATCTGAAGGGTAAGAAAGAGAAGGTGATGTACCAGGGACTGGAGAGAGGTTGGAGTTATGTTCAAGGCTGGTAAAATGCTTTGATTGCCTTCAACATTAGAAATGACTTAGCTCCTGAAATAACAAACTTGTTGGTACTTCTTGGGCTCTAGCTGTTTGCAGCCATCCTTTAATAGTTGCAGCTACATCAATTTCAGTACAGCCAAGAAAAGGAAAACTTAACTTTGCAGTTAGGATTGAAGCAAAACTATATCTAAAGTTACCAAAAAATGTTTAAGGAATATGAAAACAGGAATTTGCAGAACAGCTAGTATTGAGTGATCTCATTGTAATAAAAACTAGTATATGTGTAGAAAACAATCTGGAAAAGAACACAGTAAAATAACAACAGTCATTTCTGGGAGATATTTGTACTTCCTACTGTCTTCATTTTGTGGTAACATGACTTTGTATAACCATTGTGAAATCATATTAGTACTATTTGGAAATCAACTTGGCTAAATTTAGGATTTTTAATATTTAAAAGTATTGAAAAATCCCAAAATTTGAAAGAAATTTAAAATATCGAAGTTGAGCTATGGAACAGTTCATGCTCTTTCTTTTGAACGCATCAGCTGAAGTTTTTGTGACAATCAGTCACTTTGCTTTAAATTTAGGCCTTTAATTTTTTTATCAGCAACATTTTCATATTCTCTGGGGGTAATAGCTTGCATCAGAATGTAATGTAAATGTTGGGAAGTTGGCATGTGGTATTTAATCTATGCAAAGAATTTGGACACCATGCATATAACCAGTAATAAAGATTTATTGAAAGAGGATTAAAAAATCACTCTTTTTTGTGTTTTCTTATTTCATTTATTTCAAGGAAGAGGATTTATACACAGTTCCTAAAATTTATCATATTGAGGGATATAAAAATGTATGGAATGTACAGTTTCTAGATCTTGGGCTCTTATTCTGGAGTTTATACCATATATGCAATTTTTTGTATTTGTGAAATTTCTGGGTTGAAGTTCTTCTCATATCTATCTGGCTGTCAAGGAATATAAGACACAAAGCACATTTAAATCATTTACATGGAGAGATTTTGAGGTTCCTCCAAATATTTTTTATATTTGTTGTAATCTTGTTCTTTGATATAATCTAAAGTATAATAGAAAAAACAAGTGACTGCATATTAAGCATTTGTCTAAATTTACCCTGGCTTCCTGACACATGGAACAAAAGCCACCATGATTAGAAGGTCAAGCAGAAGCCAAGGGAGCTCTCTTTGCCCCTGAAATGCAAGCACAGGTCCTTCATCTAAAGCGGGCAGTTTGGCCTGGCCAGTGTGGCTCCATGGTTGAGCGTGGAGCTATGAACCAAGAAGTCATGGTTCGATTCCCGGTCAGGGCACCCCAGGTTGTGGGCTCGATCCTCAGTGGGGAGCATATAGGAGGCAGCTGATCAATGATTCTTTCTCATCATTGATGTTTCTATCTCTCCCTCTCTTTTCCTCTCTGAAATCAATAAAAATATATTTTTTTAAAAAAGAGTTTTAAAGTGGGCAGTGTGACCGTTATGTTATTGTATGTTGGTTATCTATTTATTTTGATGGTCCTTCTTGGAGAAGGCCAATTTTCTTCTTTGTCAGACTGCCTATGCTGGTGGGCTGCATGTGTGTGTGTGGGGGGGTGCACCTGGATATCTTTACATTCCTGAGCTAATTTCAGGGTGCTTGTATCAGTAGTTAGAAGGAAAGAATTATAAGTGGGATCACCTATGATTTTGATATACAATTTGTTATTCCATTAACTCTTATCTACTCATGAACTACTTCAAATTTATCTCAAACCTTTACCTGGCTGTTGAAATGACTATGGCATAATTTTATGGGATTCTGCTGGGCAGGATTTATTGTATTTGTGCATTTTATTGAATTGTGGCCTAATACAAACATCACTGAAGTCCTTAGTGTTTTGTAGGATGCCTGATGTGGGGTAATTTAATTAATTTCTCTATATGTGTGATATATAAACATGTATGAGACATATAATGGCAATTTGAATGATATCCTCTAGATGCCTCTGGATTTGGGTTTGCCCTCTCAGCCCATTGTGCTCCAGTAGCACAGCATAAAAATTAGTGACTGCTGCCAGGAAAGCCACCTAATATTTTGGATTTGGGTTGTATATCTTGGCTCTTCTTTTAATTAATATTTACTTCTTATTAACTTGTTGCCTCTTATCAATTTGAAATATTGATAAGATCTGTACTGCTTCTTATCAACTTAACCAAAAACCAGCAGTGGCCTGATGCCCATGAGATTCACTGATTTTTTCAATCTCCTTTTTCTCAATCAACCTTTTAGAATGCTGGAAAGGCCTGTTGTAGACTCCATTCTAGTATCAATTTGGAGACTACTGGATATAGAATACAGTTTTAGCCAAGATCCAGGTACCTGTGCTTCTCCTCTAGGATGCAGAATGAATGGATTTTGGCACCTAAGATTAGATGTGACAATGGTATAAGTGGTTAGTCTAAAATGTTTTTAGATTGTAGAACTCAAAGGGAAGAATGATTCTAATTGAGAAAATGGAAAATGCCATTTATAGCTTTTGCATAATTCTTTTGATTTTTCTATTTGTATTGTTTTGCCTTGTATTTTTTATTTGTAATATTTTGCATTGGTTGTGTTTAAGGTTAACTTTTAGTCCATATAGTTTTCTGAATATCAAAGAATCACAGCAGTTTTACATAAACCATGGATTTCACCTAGAAGACTTCAACTCAAGGAGGTCAGATACATTAGTTCTTTGGGTCCTATGCCTTTGTATTTGACCTTGACTTGGACATTGGGCTGTTTTCACCACTTATGTGTACTTGGGCTTACAGAAAGATGCTTGGAATTTTACATACAAGAAGATGTCAAAGTATGTATATAATGTATTTGTGTCCTATGCTGTGGAAGGCAGTAGTCTTAGGCTGAACTTTTAGCAGGCACATTTTCTCTGAGACCTTCCCACACTCTTCTGTTTTCTGTGTCACTGAATCCCTTTATGTAGCTACTTGGTTTGATATTTGTCACTTTACCTTAGTTGAACCAATCTCAGTATTTGTCCTATTAATTTTAGAGATTGAAACTAGACCACAAGACTAAGTGATAGCCTGCTAAGTCTCATTAATGTTCTTTCATTAGAGAAAACACTATTTAGAAGACCTACTATAGAGTTCTCCTGAGCTACCCTTGTTTCTGTGACTGTGAAGCATGACTGTTGCTTTGGTTTCTTTTTTAAATATGTTTATTTTGATTTTAGAAAGAGAGGAAGGGAGAGGTATAGAGATAAATACCAATGAGAGAGATACATGGATTGGCTGCATCCTACACACCCCCTACTGGGGATCGAGCCCACAACCTGGGCATCGAACCAGGGACCTCTTGGTTCATTTGTTTTTTGTTTGTTTGTTTGTTTGTTTTTTCCCAATTAGAATTTTTATTTTTATTTTTTTATTTTTTAGGTGTTTTTTTTTTAATTGTTTGAAGTATTACAAATAGTAGTACATATGTCTCCTTTTTTTTTCCCCATTGGCCTTCCCCCGGCTTCCCCTTCCCCCCAGTACATGCCTTTACCTGCCCCCCCCCCCCAAGTGTTTTTTATCCATTGGTTATGCTTATATGCATGCGTACAAGTCCTTCAGTTGATCTCTTACAGCTCCCCCCCACAACCTCCTCTGCCTTCCCGCTGAGAGTTTTTATCAAGAAAGGGTGTTGGATTTTATCAAATGCTTTTTCTGCATCAATTGATATGACTATGTGGTTTTTATCTCTCAATTTGTTTATGTGATGTATCACGTTTATTGATTTGCGAATATTGTACCATCCTTGCATCCCCGGGATAAATCCTACTTGGTCATGGTGTATGATCTCTCTGATGTACTGCTGGATTCGATTTGCTAGAATTTTGTTGAGGATTTTGGCATCTATATTCATGAGGGAAATTGGCCTGTAATTCTCTTTCATTGTGTTATTTTTATCTGGTTTTGGTATTAGGGTGATGCTGGCTTCATAGAAGGATCTTGGAAGTGTTCCTTCCTCTTGAATTTTCTGAAATAGTCTGAGGAGGATAGGTTTTAGTTCTTCCTTGAATGTTTGGTAAAACTCCCCTGTGAAGCTGTCTGGCCCCGGGCTTTTGTCTGCTGGGAGCTTTTTGATGACTGCTTCAATTTCTTCCATAGTATCGGCCTATTGAGATTTTTAGAATCTTCCTGAGTGAGTTTTGGAAGGTTATATTTTTCTAGGAATGTGTCCATTTCCTCCAGGTTGTCTAGTTTGTTAGAATAGAGTTGTTCATAGTATTTTTTAACAATCCTTTGTATTTCTGTGGGGTCTGTTTTTATTTCACCTCTTTCATTTCTGATTTTTGTTTATTTGGGTCTTCTCTCTTTGCTTCTTGGTGAGCCTGGCTAGAGGTTCATCAATCTTGTTTATCCTTTCGAAGAACCAGCTCCTGGTTTTGTTGATCTTTTGTATTGTTTTTTTTGGTCTCTATGTCGTTCATTTCTGTTCTGAACTTTATTATGTCCTTCCTTCTGCTCACTGTGGGCTTTTCTTGTTGCTCTCTTTCTAATTCTTTGAGTTGTTGAGTTTGATCATTTATTAGCATTTTTTCTTGTTTTTTGAGGTAGGCCTGTAGAGCTATAAACTTCCCTCTTAGGACTGCTTTCATTGTGTCCCATAGCAATTGCATTGTTGTGTTTTTATTGTCATTGGTCTCCAGGATGTTTTTAATTTCTTCTTTGATCTCGTTGCTCACCCAATCATTGTTTAATAGCATGCTATTCAGCTTCCAAGTGTTTGAATTTTTTGGAATGTTTTTATTATAGTTTATTTCTAATAGTATGCCATTGTGGTCTGAGAAAATGCTTGATATGATTTCAATCTTTTTAAATTTGCGGAGACTTTGCTTGTGACCCAGTATGTGGTCTATTTTTGAAAATGTCCCATGTGCAGTTGAGAAGAACGTATATTCCATGGCTTTGGGGTGAAATGCTCTGAAGATGTCAATTAGGTCCATTTGATCTAGTGCATCATTTAGAATTGCTGTTTCTTTGCTGATTTTTTGTCTAGAGGATTTATCCAGTGATGTCAGTGGTGTATTAAAGTCTCCTACTCTGATTGTATTGTTGTCAATCTCTCCCTTGATGTCTTCTAGGAGATTTTTATGTATTTGGGCGCTCCTGCATTGTGTGCATGTATGTTTACCAGAGTTATATCTTCTTGTTGAATTGCTCCCTGTAGTATTATGTAGTGGCCTTCCTTATCTCTTGTTATGGCCTTTACTTTGAGGTCTATTTTATCAGATATAAGTATTGCAACCCCAGCTTTTTTCTCATTTCCATTTGCTTGAAAAATGTTTTTCCATCCCTTCACTCTCAGTCTGTGTGAATCCTTTGCTCTGAGGTGGGTCTCTTGTAGACAGCAAATATATGGGTCATGTTTTCTTATCCATTCAGCTACCCTATGTCTTTTGATTGGTGCATTTAATCCATTTACGTTTAATGTTATTATTGACAAGTACATGTTTGTTGTCATATTTTTCCTCAGTGTTTATGTTTCTTTTTACCTTTCTCTTTCTTCTTTTTACAGCAGTCCCTTTAGAATTTCTTGCATTGCTGGCTTGGTAGTGATAAACTCTCTTAGCCCTTTTTTGTCTGTGAAGCTCCTGATTCCACCTTCAGTTTTGAATGATAGCCTTGCTGGGTATAGTATTCTTGGATTCAGACCCTTGCTTTGCATCACTTTGTATATTTCATTCCATTCCCTTCTGGCCTGGTGTGTTTCTGTTGAGAAATCAGTTGATATTCTAATAGGAGATCCTTTGTAGGTAACTTTCTGTCTCTCTCTGGCAGCCTTTAAGATTCTTACTTTGTCATTAGTGTTCACCATATTTAATTATGATGTGTCTTGGTGTCGGTCTTTTGGGGTTCAACTTGTTTGGGACTCTATGTACTTCTTGGACGTGCATAGTTTTTTTCTTGCCAATATCAGGGAAGTTTTCTGTCATTATTTCTTCAAACAGGTTTTCTATTCCTTGCTTCTCTTCCTCTCCTTCTGGTATCCCTATTATTCTAATATTGTTTCGTTTTGTGTTGTCCCACAGCTCCCTTAGGCTCTCCTCTTCTTTTTAAGTCTTCTTTCCAGTTGCTGCTGTGTTTGTGTGTTTTTTCCTACCTTGTCTTCTAATTCGCTGATGTGGTCCTCAGCCTCTTCTAGTCTACTGTTTAAGCCTTCTAATGTGTTCTTTATTGCAGCTATGTCGTTCTTCATCTCCTCTTGGTTTCTTTTCATGTTGGTGACATTCTCATTCAGCTCCTTATAGTTCTCATTGAGTTGTGTGTATTTGTCATTGAGTTGTGTGTATTTGTCATCCATCCGTTTAAACATCCTTATAACTATTACTCTGAATTCTTTCTCTGTTAAGCTGCTAGCTTCAATTTCATTTAACTCCCTTTCTGGTGATTCCTCTTTTTCTTTCCTTTGGGAGTTGCTTTTGTGTCTCCCCATGTTTTCCTGTAATCTTTTAATTGTAGATCCAATTGCTTTGCTACCCAGGTTCTTTTGGTGATGGTGCTACTGGTGTAATCTCTCAGTTCTCCTGGGCTTGGTAATCTAGTGTAGCTCCCTACTTGAGTTATTTGGGTTCTCTTGATTTAGGCCTGCAAGCTTGAGAGGCACAACTGCCGTGTCTAGAAGTCAGCAGCCGTGGAGGGGAGTATCCCAATTTTTGCTGTCTTGCACCCTTAATTGAAATCACGCATGCCCAGTGGGGACTCACAGTGGCACCAAGGAACTGTCTGTAGGAGTGATGTGGCTCAGCGGGCCTGCCCTCTGGACAGGTGTGACTGTGATGCCCAGAGTTCTGTAGTTATGGGGTGGGTAGACTCAGCTTTCGCTGCTGCACCTGTGGTGGATAGGCGCTTACTCCCAGTGGCGGCTCACAGGAGCACCCGCTGTAAGTTCGCCAGCGAGGCACACTGAAGCACTCTGAAGGGCCCTGGCGGTGTAGCTGTATAATTGAGGTTCCTAGCTTCTAAAGATTTCTCTTTAGGGCAGATCCTTTAGCCTCAGGGAGTATTCAGATTCCATGGTGTCATTCAGGGTGAGATCTGGGTGTGGCTATATTGGTTGCCTGGAGACTGGATGGAGGGGCTATCTCTCAGGAGAAAATGGCAACCGGGGCTTAGATATGACTCAGCACCAGACTCGCTTCCACCTCTCCTGAACTGTCTGCTGCCTACACTCCCCAGATTCCACAAGCCCACCCCTTCTTCTGCACCTCTGCCACAGGTAAGTGTCTTTATCCTAAAGGTCCTACGAACTAGGTTCAGTGTAGAAAGGTGCAGGCCCCAGCGCGAGGAGGGACCGTGTCTCTGCAAGTTCCTCTCTTGCCGGGACTGCGTGGTCCGGCAGCTCTTCAGGGCTGCCTTTGAGCTCAGATCCCACATCCAGACTCCAAGGTCTACAATCCCCTACCTCCCGCAGTCCCGTGGACCCCCCCCCCCTTTTTTTTTTCTTCTTCCTAGTCAGACGCTTTACCTGTCCTCAGGGACGCGGCTTGGCGCCATGTAGTTTCTCCCCGACCTTCTGGGCACAGAGGTCCAGCAGATTCTACTGCCTAGATCTTTGATTTTACCTTTATCGGGTGGATCTCTGCCCTTCCCAGCTGCAAACTGTCACACCAGCTGCGCCTCCTTCACCAATTCGGGCTGGATTCCACTCATTTCAGCTGCTCCCTCTATTTGCTCAGGGACAAGGCTCAGGGCACGTCCGTCTATTCCGCTGCCATTTTGTCTCCCTTCTCTTGGTTCATTTGTCCACACTCAGTCTCTGAGCCACACTGTCTGGGTGGTTTCTTATATTTTATAAAATAATTATGTTTTCCCAAAGATTTTTTGTTGTTGTAAAGCTCCCACCTGTAGACTTATTATTCACAGTGGTTATAAGGATGATGAAGTTTGTGGTTCTGCCAAGTGCATCATCCAATGTTCCAGGGCAGAGCTCTGAGGTATTTAAACTGATGCATTAAGGACAAAGATTTAGAGGCAAGGTATGGAGTCTCTGGGGCAAGGTGTGAGGTCTCCAGGCCAGGGTTAAGTTATCTCCTTTGTTAAGGTAAAATGGTAGTAGGTAATCTAATACCTGACTATAAGAAATGGTCCTTTTGGCCAATTTATGAAGGTCACAAATATGCATTTGGGGACTCTGGGGGTGGTAGGGACATCTGCTGCCCCTGCTCTGCTCATGGAATGGCCAACACACAATGGCACTGCAGAAGATCAGTCCAGAACTCTGAGAACGTGGACTGGAATCATGGGCACACAGCTGCCTCCTGGTCAAGCCTGCACATTTCTTGTTATACCATACTACCTGGTCTGATAAAGTCATAGTACAGACAGAATACAAAGAGGTAAATTAGTGGAAGACCATTTTTAGAATTGTTTGTTCTTTAAAAATGTAACACTCTTTCTGTGGCTCATATAAAATTTCTAGTTAACTAAAATTGTATGTTCTCTGTATAACTTACCATGGTTTACACTTTCACCAGTCATGGTCATTAAAATTTCCCCCCATTGGAAAGGAGAACAAAACTGCCAGTCCTGTCTGAATATGTGCCACAATGACTAGTTGAGAATAGGTCTCTCCTGGGGATTCATAAATATTTTGGGCTACAGGTGTCAGCAACTCTAATCTTGCCATTCAGTCAAGAGGGGCCCAAGCTGCAATGTCTCATGTCCTGGTCTTCCATAGCAGCTGGACTTTATTTATATATTTACTAGTGGCCTGGTGCATGAAATTCATGCATGGGGGCGTGTCCCTCAGCCTGGTCTACACCCTCTCCAATCTGGGACCTCTGTGGGATTGGGCCTAAACCGGCAGTCGGACATCCCTCTTGCAATCTGGGACCGCTGGCTCCTAACTGCTCACCTGCCTGCCTGCCTGATCACCCCTAACCACTCTGCCTGCCAGCCTGATCGCCCCCAACTGCCCCCCTGCCAGCCTGCTTGCCCCCAACTGCTTCCCCCGCCATCTCCCCCAACTACCCCCCTGCCAGCCTTATCGCCCCCAACTGCTTCCCCTTGCCAGCCTGCTTGCCCCCACTGCCCCCCCTGCTGGCCTGCTCACCCCCAACTGCCCCCCCTGCCAGCCTGCTCACCCCCAACTGCTCCCCCCTGCCAGAGTGCTCACCTCTGCCTCGGCCCTGCCACCATGGCTTTGTCCAGAAGGAAGTCCGGAAGGTCTTCCAGAAGGTCTCCTGGTATAATTAGCATATTACCCTTTTATTAGTATAGATTGTTACCCTCTCTGTTTTAAGGAATTGGTCACCCATTGGGCTGACTCTTATCATTGGTCACTCCTACCAAGCTACACTCACCTACGTACCACCCAGCATAGTGTCCCCATAGTGTGTGCCCCTCTTCCCAGAAATTCCCTGAAATGTTGTTATGGCTGGTGAAGATTTTGTAAGGTAGTGAAGGATTAGGTGAACAGATGGCTAGTGACAATTAACCTGACTCCATTTCAGAATACCTCAAGCTTGTAATGAGAGTCTGGTAATGAATCTTTGTCACAGTTCAGATAAATTTACAATGCCCAGTTTCACTGACTCCCAGAACATAGGAAAAGTTGGCCAAGTGTATGGTGTCTTCTCATGACTTGACTCTGTATGAGAGTTATGTGAGTTAAGGTAACTATAGTCTAAGAAAGCTTGGGGCACACTGAGACAGGAATTGCTGCTGCTGGTATTTCTATGCACTGTCAACTTCCACAGATCAAGATGCTTGTGCCTTTGTTTTCCATGACAGCAAGGGGTTTTGGAACTGGAGAAGGCTTTAAGAATGTGAACAACTTCAAAGAATAGAATAATAATTATTCCCATTTATTGAGGGCTTTTTTGGCACCAGCTATGTGCTGGTTATTATTTGTAGTATATCAACTTATCATTATATTACTGTTGGTAAAAGACATCATCATCTGAAGTCATATCCTTTGAGGTTCCAAATTAAGATATGATTCTGATGTGGAGCCCATGTGTGATTGATGAGGACTCCATGCCCTGAATGACTAGTTTCCACTTATTTTAAAAATAAGATGATGTTTCAGTAAAGAAGGGCTGTACCTCTGGGCCATTTTAGAGCTGAAGGCAATGAATGCCAGAGTAGCTGCTCTTCACCACCACAGAGCTGAGCAGTTTCCTTGAGTTCCTCACCTCTCTACTTTTTACTCTACACTTAGGCTACACTCAGTCAGGTGTCCCAAATTTTGAAAATATTTTTTATCTTCACAAGTCATTTTACCTTAGACCTTAATCCCAGGTATCTGCTTAGAGTAAGTTTCTAAAAAAAAATTAATGCCATTAATATGTGATTGAGTATAAGAATATATGTATATTCCATTTTAGGAGAGTGTGAAGCTGACCCAAAGGATTAAATTTAATTATGGACCATCAGATAGCAGGGAAGGCCAGCAGAAAGATATTGGAGTGCGTCCCTGTGAGTGTCTATGTGTGTGCCCCTCCATGACCTATCTGAGCACCCATCATTATTTCTTAAAGGCATGTCTATACAGAAGAAAAGCAGTCATTGATAAAAACAAACAAACAAACAAACACATCTTTGAGTTGAAATTTAATAACTAGAAGTTGAGTACACTAACAAAAGTGGGATTCACTGGAGGAGATCTACCAACTATGGAGACATTCATTGCAGGTTAGATTATTAGCAAGACAGGGAAGAACACATATTCCTCCAAGTTTCCCTGTCCACACTGTTGAGTATTTTCCTCATGCTATACACGATGTCCAGAAGACCTGCCAAACTTACCCCCACCTTTCTGAGGCCTGGCAAAATGAGACCAAGAGTGAAGCTAAAGACATTCTAGTGAAAATCCTAAACTCATGTTCCCTCCTCTCATGGCCATAAAGCCTTTTTAGTGACTGACGCGCTCAATTGATAAGCAGTCAGCATCCATTATCTCCCTTCATGCTTGCAGTAATCTAAGGAGCTAGACACTATGTTATTTCTCAGAGAAGTTAAGCTAGTTACTTAAGGAGACACAGCTAGTAAATTTCAGAGCCAAAATTGGTGTGTAGATGTGTCTGATTATATAGCTTGTGTGCTCTTATCCACATAGCACCCTAGGTTGTCATGGGATTTATTGGGGGCAAGGAGATGGAGGAAGTTTTGAACATTATTTTTTAAATCATGGTAATTAATGAGATTTTGAAAATAAAAAAGAGAAGAAATCCACTTCATTTTTAAAAATTCTAAACACAAATGCTTTTAATATTTTGTTGTATTTCTCATCTGGTCCTTTCTTTACAGTTATATTTAAGTATTTACATATGTATTTTCATAAGCTCTATTGCATATGCAATTTTTCTGGTTTTACTTGACATATCATAGCATTTTCTGTTATTTATTTTTGTAATCTGAATTTTTCATTTCTGTTAAAAAATAGCACCGATTTCTTTCTGATTATAAAAGTGTTTTTTTCCTACTAAAGAGAACTTGAAATTCAGAAGATCACAAAGAAGATAATAAAGGGTGAACTCTAATTTCACCATGCAAAGAGAACTACTTTAATGGCTTTTTCATTTTTAAGACACTTCAAATATGTTGATATATTTCTTTTCAGTCTTGTTTTTCTGTACATATGCATATATTTTTCTTTCAAAAATTATAATCATAATTTACACACAATTTTTTGATCATTCTTTTTAGTTACAATATTGTAGTTTCCTATGTCATTAAAACACCAATTTTAATGCTTGTGTGACACCATAGTATATAAAGAACCATAATTTAACTTAATATCAAATTTTGAACTTTTGGTTTTGTTACAGTTTTTAAGTACTATTTCAATAAGTACTTTTTTAAATAAGCCTTTTTCCCAACTTTCTGATTATTACCTTAGGACAAGATCCTAGACAGTGAAGTACTGGGCCAAAGAGTATAAACTTTGGGAAGATACTTAATAGATATTTGCTAAATTACTTTCAGGAATTGTTGTATCAACTTATTTTCCTATCAGAGGGATATAAGTGTGTCTGTATATTTTAATGACTACATACATTGATGGGATGTACAATAGGTCATTTAAGCATTTCTCTACTAGTTCCAATCCATTCCTGTTATAAATAAGGCTTCCAGGGAAATCTTTGTTTGTATGTTTAAACATATTTTTATTGATTTTGGAGAGGAAGGGAAAGAGAGAGATAGAAACATCAATGATGAGAGAAAATCATTGATTGACTGCCTCCTGCACACCCCCCAGTGGGGATGATTGAGCCTGCAATCCAGGCATGTGCCCTTGACCAGAATCAAACCTGGTACCCTGTAGTCCGCAGGCCAATGCTCTATCCACTGAGCAAAACCGGCCAGGGCCCATGAACATCTTTGAAGCATGGCTTTGGAGACCTCACATCTGAGTTGAATACCTGTTTCATCTACCAGTTGTGTGTGACCTTGCACATTTGAGCCTAAGTTTCTTCATCAGTAAATTGTAGAAATAATGGGTGTCTCAAATGTTTGTGATATGAATTGACTAATCATTAATTCGGTAAAAATGTCACATGTCATTGCTTGTCGGCACTTTTACTTTTTTGTGTTTCCTCCATTTAATAAAAATTTGATCTATAATCTGTTTGTTTCCATGATCGCTAAGTTGTTTTTTTTTTTTCATTTCTGAGTTTCTAAGAATTAAAATGGAGAAAGTTGCAGCAATTCCAGGCAAAATCAACTCACTAACATTTTCTTGCTCTGTTTTAGCTATCAGAGTAAGTTTTAGAGGATTTCTTAAAAGGCAGAGGGCAAATAAAATAAGTGGATTAATTTACTGTATTATGTGAAATAATTTTCTTTTTATTTTGCTGCACTCCCAGGTAAGGAATAGAAAGTAATCAAAGCAGAAACTTTTTTTTTTCTTTTTTTTTTTCAAATTTTTATTAAGGTATTATATGTGTACATATCTTACCATTGCCCCCCACCCCCTCCCCACTCCCATACATGCCCTCACCCCCCAATGTTTTGCATCCGTTGGTTACTCTTATATACATGCATATAAGTCCTTCAGTTGATCTCTTATTTCCCCCACCTCTCCCTAACCTTACCACTGTAATTTGACAGTCTGTTTGATGCTTTACTGCCTCTGTAACTATCTTTTTGTTCATCAGTTTATAATGTTTTTCATTATCCCCAAATGAGTGGGATCATGTGGTATTTTTCTTTCATTGACTGGCTTATTTCACTTAGCATAATGTTCTCTAATTCCATCCAAGTGCCTACAAATGGTAGTAATTCCTTCTTTTTTACGGCAGCATAGTATTCCATTGTGTAGATGTACCATGGTTTTCTGATCCAGTCATCTGCTGATGGGCACCTAGGCTGTTTCCAAATCTTAGCTATTGTAAATTGTGCTGCTATGAACATAGGGGTGCATATATCCTTTCTGATTGGTGTTTCTGGTTTCTTAGGATATATTCCTAGGAGTGGGATTACTGGGTCAAATGGGAGTTCCATTTTCAGTTTTTTGAGGAAACTCCATACTGTTCTCCACAGTGGCTGCACCAGTCTGCATTCCCACCAGCAGTGCACGAGGGTTCCTTTTTCTCCGCATCCTCGCCAACACTTGTCGTTTGTTGATTTGTTGATGATAGCCATTCTGACAGGTGTGAGATGGTATCGCATTGTTGTTTTGATTTGCATCTCTAGGATAATTAGTGACTTTGAGCATGTTTTCATGTGTCTCTTGGCCTTCCTTCTGTCTTCTTTCGAAAAGATTCTATTTAGGTCCGTTGCCCATTTTTTTATTGGATCCTTTATCTTCCTTTTATTAAGTTGTATAAGCTGCCTGTAGATGTTGGAAATTAAACCTTTATCAGTGATACCATTTGCAAATATGTTCTCCCATACAGTGGGGTTTCTTGTTGTTTTGTTGATGGTTTCTTTTGCTGTGCAAAAGCTTTTTATTTTGATGTAGTCCCATTTGTTTATTTTCTCTTTGGCTTCCATTGCCCTAGGGGCAGTATCACTGAAAAAGTTCTTTTGGCATATGTCTGAGATTTTGCTGCCTGTGGATTCCTCTAGTATTTTTATGGTTTCCAATCTTATATTTAAGTCCTGTACCCATTTTGAGTTTATTTTCGTGTATGGTGTAAGTTGGTGATCTAGTTTCATTTTTTTGTATGTATCTGTCCAATTTTCCCAACACCATTTATTGAAGAGACTGTCTTGACTACATTGTATGCTCATGCCTCCTTTGTCAAATATTAAATGCGCATATTGGTTTGGGTCGATATCTGGATTCTCTATTCTGTTCCATTGATCTATATGTCTGTTCTTGTGCCAGTACCAGGCTGTTTTGATGACAGTGGCTTTGTAATACAGCTTGAAATCTGGTATTGAGATCCCTCCTACTTTATTCTTCTTTCTCAGGATTGCTGTGGCTATTCGGGGTGTTTTTTTATTCCAGATGAATTATTGGAGAGTTCGTTCTAGGTCTGTGAAATAGGCCGTTGGTATTTTAATGGGGAGTGCATTGAATCTATAGATTGCTTTGGGTAGTATGGACATTTTAATGATGTTGATTCTACCAATCCATGAACATGGTATGTTCTTCCATCTGTTTACATCTTCCTCTATCTCTTTTTTCAGTGTCCTGTAGTTTTCCGCTTATAGGTCTTTTACTTCCTTGGTTAGGTTTATTCCTAAGTATCTTAATTTTTTTGGTGCGATGGAAAATGGGATTGCTTTTTTAGTCTCTCTTTCTGTAAGTTCATTGTTGGTGTATAGAAATGCCATAGATTTCTTGGTGTTAATTTTGTATCCTGCTACATTGCCGAATTCATTTATTAAGTCTCTTAGTTTTTTGATGGAGTCTTTCGGGTTTTTTATGTACAATATCATGTCATCTGCAAATAAGGACAGCTTTACTTCTTCTTTTCCAATTTGGATGCCTTTTATTTCTTCTTCTTGTCTAATTGCAGTGGCTAATACTTCCAGTACTATGTCAAACAGGAGTGGTGAGAGTGGGCATCAATGTCTTGTTCCTGTTCTTAGGGGAAATGGTTTTAGTTTTTGCCCATTGAGTATGATGTTAGCTGTGGGTTTATCATATATAGCTTTTATTATGTTGAGGTATGATCCTTCTATTCCCACCTTGTTGAGAGTTTTTATCAAGAAAGGGTGTTGGATTTTGTCAAATGCTTTTTCTGCATCAATTGATATGACTATGTGATTTTTATCTCTCAATTTGTTTATGTGATGTATCACATTTATTGATTTTCGGATATTGAACCATCCTTGCATCCCTGGGATAAATCCTACTTGGTCATGGTGTATGATCTTTCTGATGTACTGCTGGATCTTATTTGCTAGAATTTTATTGAGGATTTTGGCATCTACATTCATGAGGGATATTGGCCTGTAATTCTCCTTCATTGTGTTGTCTTTATCTGGTTTTGGTATTAGGGTGATGCTGGCTTCATAGAAGGAGCTTGGAAGTGTTCCTTCCTCTTGAATTTTTTGGAATAGTCTGAGGAGGATAGGTTTTAGTTCTTCTTTGAATGTTTGGTAGAACTCTCCTGTGAAGCCGTCTGGCCCCGGGCTTTTGTTTGCCGGAAGCTTTTTGATGACTGCTTCAATTTCTTCCATAGTTACTGGCATGTTGAGCTGTTTAGATTCTTCCTGATTGAGTTTTGGAAGGTTATATTTTTCTAGGAATATGTCCATTTCCTCCAGGTTGTCCAGTTTGTTGGAATAGAGTTGTTCGTAGTATTTTTTAACAATCCTTTGTATTTCGGCGGGATCTGTTGTTATTTCACCTCTTTCATTTCTGATCTTGTTTATTTGGGTCCTCTCTCTTTGCTTCTTGGTGAGCCTGGCTAGAGGTTCATCAATCTTGTTTATCCTTTCAAAGAACCAGCTCTTGGTTTTGTTGATCTTTTGTATTGTTTCTTTGGTCTCTATGTCGTTTATCTGTGCTCTGATCTTTATTATTTCCTTCCTTCTGCTTACACTGGGCTTTTCTTGTTGCTCTTTTTCTAACTCTTTGAGTTGTTGGGTTAGGTAATTTATTAGCCCTGTTTCTTGTTTTTTGCAGTAGGCTTGTAGAGCTATGAACTTCCCTCTCAAGACTGCTTTCGCTGTGTCCCATAGATTTTGGATTGTAGTGTTTTCATTGTCATTTGTTGTCATGATGTTTTTTATTTCTTCTTTGATCTCTCTGGTAACCCAGTCATGGTTTAATAGCATGCTGTTTAGTCTCCATGTGTTTGATTTCTTTGGGTTGTTTTTATTGTAGTTGATTTCCAGTTTTATGCCACTGTGGTCTGAGAAGATGCTTGATATGATTTCTATCTTCTTGAATTTGAAGAGACTTTGCCTATGTCCCAACATATGGTCTATCTTTGAAAATGACCCATGTGCACTTGAGAAGAATGTATATTCTGTGGCTTTGGGGTGAAATGTTCTGAAGATGTCAATTAATTCCATCTGGTCTAGTGAGTCATTTAGGATTGATGTTTCTTTGCTGATTTTTTGTTTAGAGGATTTGTCCAATGGTGATAGTGGGGTATTAAAGTCTCCTACTATGATTGTATTGCTGTCAATCTCTCCCTTGATATCCTCCATGAGTTTTTTTATGTATTTGGGTGCTCCTGTATTGGGTGCATATATGTTTACCAGAGTTATTTCTTCTTGTTGGATTGCTCCCTTTAGTATTATGAAATGGCCTTCCTTATCTCTTGTTATGTCCTTCAGTTTGAGATCTAATTTGTCAGAAATAAGTATTGCTACCCCAGCTTTTTTTTCAGTTCCATTTGCCTGGAAAACCTTTTTCCATCCCTTCACCCTCAGTCTGTGTGCGTCTTTTTTTCTGAGGTGGGTTTCTTGTAGACAGCAGATATATGGGTCGTGTTTTCTTATCCAATCCGTTACCCTATGTCTTTTGATTGGGGCATTTAATCCATTTACATTTAAAGTTATTATTGATAGGTACTTATTTGTCGCCATTCCTATTCTTTACCCCTGTGTTACTTCTTTGCTTCCTGTTTCTTTCTTTCTTTTTTTTTTTTTTTTTACAGCAGACCCTTTAGCATTTCTTGCATTGCTGGTTTGGTGGTAATAAATTCCCTTAGTCCTTTTTTGTCTGTGAAGCTCCTGATTTCACCTTCAATTTTGATTGACAGCCTTGCTGGGTACAGTATTCTTGGATTCAGCCCCTTCCTTTGCATGACTTTGTATATTTCATTCCATTCCATTCTGGCCTGATGAGTTTCTGTTGAGAAATCAGTTGCTAGTCTGATGGGGGTTCCTTTGTATGTAACTTTCTGTCTCTCTCTTGCTGCTTTTAAGATTCTTACTTTGTCGTTGGTGTTTGCCAATTTAATTATAATGTGCCTTGGCGTCGGTCTTTTGGGGTTCATTTTGCTTGGGACTCTGTGAGCTTCTTGGATTTGTGTGTGTTTTTTCTTCCCTATATCTGGGAAATTTTCTGTCATTATTTCTTCAAAGAGGTTTTCTATTCCTTGCTCAGCTTCCTTTCCTTCTGGAACCCCTATTATGCGGATGTTGTTTTGTTTCGTGTTGTCCCAAAGTTCCCTTAGACTCTCCTCCTGCCTTTTAATTTTTTTTTCTAGAAGTTGCTTTTCTTGGGTATTTTTTTCCATCTTGTCTTCTAGGTCACTGATGCGGTCCTCTGCTTCTTCTAGTCTACTCTTGATGCTTTCTATTGAGTTCTTTACAGCAGCGATGTCATTTTTCATTTCTTCTTGGTTCTTCTTCATTTCCTCTTGGTTCTTGCTCATATTGTCGAATTTGTCTTCCATTCTTTTCAGCCACCTTATGACCATTTCTCTGAATTCTTTTTCTGGAAGGTTGCTTGCCTCCATTTCGTTTACTTCCTTTTCTGGTGATGCCTGCTTTTCTTTCATATTTCGGCTGCTTCTTTGTCTCCCCATGGTCTCTCTTCTCTGGGTGTCTGGTTATGTAGTTCTCTCTCTCCTGGGTTGATTTAAAGGCACAAAATACAGCACTACCAGGTACAACTCACAAGGCACTGAACAGGAATGTATTCACGATATTAATAACCTCCAATAAAGGTGACCACCAGAGAAAGGCAAATTAGGTGATAGGAGAGAAAGAAGAAGAGGAAAAAAGAAAGAAAGAAAGAAAGAAAGAAAGAAAGAAAGAAAGAAAGAAAGAAAGAAAGAAAGAAAAAAGGAGTGTGAAAATGAAATTGGGAAAAGGGAAAGTAAAGAGAAAAAAAAAAGTAAGAGAGACAAGAAAGTGACTAAGAGAGAAAGGGGAACAGACTATATATATTGGGGATAAAACTCCAATAGAACAATCACTAATCCCAGCAAATGCCAGCAACAAGTGCCTGGGGATTAGTACAAACTACAACACCAACTAATATGGAGTGAGGCAAGGGAAAGCTGAAGCACAAAACAAACAAAAAAATAAACAAAAGAAGAATAAGCAAAACAATCTCACAAAAAAGCATAAAAATTGGATATAATCTACATTCAAGCAAACAACAACAAAAGGACAGAGAGAAGGACAAGTTTATGGATAGCTCAGACAGCGAAGGGAGAGGTGTATGTGGACTTGGAGCAGGGGATTGGAGATTAGATATGTAAGTAGGGTGAAATTTTAACAAGGGGTAAACAGAAAGAATAGGGAAAATCTAAAGCAGTAAAAGGGTAAGATAAACAGGACACTGAAATGGGGGAGGTTAGGAAGAGAGTGATGGCCTAAAGGTAGAGTTGAGATAGGGTAAAACGATGCTAAAGGAAAGATAAAAATAGAATGTAGAACCCAAATCCCAAAATAAAATGAAGAGAAAATAAAATGACACTTAAAAAAAAAAAAAGATAAAATAGCAGTAGTAATAATATGGATTGAAAATAAAAATGTAATCATTAAAAAGGTAAAATCAAGTGATGAAAAAAGAAAAAAAAGTTTCTTGATTAAAAGATGCAAAAAATGAAAATAAAAAAAAATAAAAAAATAAAAAAATAAAAGGTAAAAATAAAATGTGAAGTAGTGAAGGTCATTCACTTCCTCTGTTTTTCTGTTTGGCACGCCTGTTTCTCAGTCCAGACAGTATTGCAGCTCCTTGCGATCCACTGCTCTTCGGTGTTGTAAGCCAGTCCTGATTTTAAGCAGGCGGTGTGTCTTAATTTCTCGTATTCCTTTATTTTTGATTACACAAGAGTCAATTTGTGATTCAGCCCCTGGGTGGCAGTGTTTCTGGATTAACTTCCGGGTCTATCTATGGCCTCTCTAGGCAGTGTTAGAGCCTTCTTTCCCTGTGGCACTCGCCACCGGCCTGTGGGAGTGGTCTGCCTCAGAGCTGACTCTCTGATGGTCACTCCCCGCTCTGATCCCCAGGTTCCAGAAAAACAACCTTCCCCTGCAGTCTCCCAGGGTGTCGCCAACTGGGTGATCCTATGTATTGGGCTTAGTAATCAGAAGCAAGAATTTCAAGAGGGAAAAGCCCAGTTGTGCGAACTCCGGGACTGCGAGTAAGCCCAGGCACCCAGGGAACGCAGGGGCTGCGCGTAAGTCTGGACTGCCTGAAATTCTTAGGGTGTCCCTGCACTTCAGATCAAAATGGGTTGCTTTTTAGAGTGCCCTTCTCTTAGCAGCTCTGAGGACCCCTTTCCACAATCACAGATCACGCCAGCCCCTACAGCCACGGATTTTTCTAGGCACAGACTTCCCTGGTCCTCCAGCTCCCGCAAAACGCGCGTTCCTCTCTCGCGCTGGGACCAGAGACCTCACCTTATCCCAGGCGAAATCTGACCTTTCCGTGGTGGAGTGTAGAGCTCCTCTGAACCCGTGTGCTTGCGCCAGTTGGGGAGCGTTGTTCTGGGGCTCGCAGCTGTTCCTGGGGTGCCGCCGTTGTGGATTCTCAGGCTTCAGATAAGCTCCACTTTCCGGATCAAGATGGCGCAGACTCCGCGTCCAAGCCCGCAGCTCCGGGTGGGGACCCAGCCGCAGTTGGTGCTGCCAGGTCAGGGGAACCCCGTTCAGCAGTCCCCCACCTCCTTCTGGAATTCAGCTGTCTCCCAACCAGCCAACAAACACTCCTTGTGCGACCCTCAGCTGTTCTTTCTTTCTGCTCCGGGACAAGGCTCGGAACACGTCTGTCTATTCCACCGCCATTATTCCCTCTCCAAAGCAGAAACTTTTAATATAACAAAGATAAGTTGTCATTTACTAAAATGTTAATGTCTTTGTAAAACTTCCATCTTTTCTTCTTTAGTTACTGTCCCCAAAATTGAGTTTAAATAGAATGAATAAAAAGCCAATACTTTGGCCCTAACTGGTTTAGCTCAGTGGATAGAGCATCAGCCTGTGGGCTGAAGGGTCCCGGGTTCAATTCCGGTCAAGGGCACATGCCTGGGTTGTGGCTCAATCCCCAGTGGGGGGCGTGCAGGAGGCAGCCGATCAATGATTCTCTCTCATCATTGATATTTCTCTCTCTCTCTCTCTCTCTCTCTCTCTCTCTCTCTCTCTCTCTCTTTCTCTCTCTCCCCCTTCATCTCTGAAATCAATAAAAATATATTTTTAAGAAGCCAATACTTTTACTGTGTAGGCTAATTATGCATTACACAATGAATGCCCAGGTAGAATTCAACAGAAACCTAGGAAGTGGGGAGTGTTCTCTTAACTAGATGGTCTTGGGAGGCCCAGGAAACACAGACCTGCTTCCACAAAGAGTCTAATCCCTTTTCTTGGCCTCCTGTTAGAGGGCACTTCCTAGTGTTCTTTCTTTTGCCTCTGAACCCAAGGAAGTATGAGGCTTATTTATCTCAATGTGTCTCAGACCCTGCTATGCATCCATATCACCTGGTGTGTGTGTGTGTGTGTGTGTGTGTGTGTGTGTGTGTGTGTGTGTATACAGATCCTCAGGCCCAACTGCCCAGATATTTATATCTGGTGTAGGACCTGCAAGTCAGCATTACAACAAGCTTTCTAGGTGATTCTGATGCAACAGTTCCACAGACCAGCACTTGGCAGCCATTGACAAACCACAAATTGTGCAGATGGGGAAAGTGAGGCCAAGAGAGGCTGATGAACTTGTTCAAGGTCACACAGTTGTGTTTCCAGTGAGAATTAAAACAATTCTTTGTTTCTTTCAATTTGATAATGAGTGAGGTAGCTAAAGAATAGTCAAACCTTGCCTGTGGAGATAGTCAAGCACTGCCTTCCAGGAGATGGAGAGACCAAACCAGGAAAAGTTTTTGCATGGGGGAGGAGAAAGAAGCAAAATGTTTAACATTTCACTTTGGCATTATCTGAAAATAATGTTTTCAACTAATTTTGCTTATTTGGATGACTGGCCTAAATTCCATTTTGGCCAGCTTTCCCCACCCCACTTTGAATTTCACAGGTTTTATATACTGCTATAGTTCAGAGAACCTTTTGACAATAAGTATTTGGTGTTACTCATTATCAATGGGACATTTATTAAAATGACATGATGACTAAAATGCAATATGGTATCCTGAATTAGATTCTGGAATAGAAAAAAAGGACAATGGTAAGGCAATGAAATCTGAATGTCTGTAAATTTAATTAAGAGTAATTTGCCAATGTTAATTTCTTAGTTTTGACAAATGTACCACTGATATGTAAGATGCTTACTTTAGGGGCAAGTAGATGACAGGTGTACAACAACTCTGCAACTTCTCTGTAAATATAAAATGATTGCAAATTAAAAGGTTTGTTTAGAAAATAGGTTTGGGTAAAAACACCAGAGCAGTCAATGAAGCAAAGACAAATTGCTAATCAAAGTACTGATTTCCTCTCACACTGAAAAATCCATTAGGGAGAGGACTACTTGATTTGTATAAGAAAGTTACTTAGGAGAAAAAGCCTGTTATATCCAAGAAGATAACCTGGCTGAGTTAGTGAAGAGATTTCTTTAATTTCAACAGAATCAAATGGTGATTTTTCTTCTTTGATGGTACATTCTGTTTGTGCACTTTTCACTAAGATAATTGTTTTTCATTTAAGTAATCAACAAAAACTGGCATAACCTCATAATGGTGTTTATATACAGTAGGTTAAAATGGATAAATAGCTTAAGCTGAAATATAACTGTTACTTATATGCTTTCTATAACAGGAAATATTTTTAAAGTAATATTTTGTAAGGTTAGTCATCTTCATTGGGTTGCATTGGCCTACTTGGAAGAGGTGCCTGCACTCCATGTTGTAGAATGTGAGGGGGCTCAAAGCTCTTCATACCTTATGTTCCTTTCCCACCTTCACACTATACAGTGCCTAAGGCATTCCCATAATTCATGCCTTCATTCAATAAACATTTAATACCAGCTGAAACCTAAGGAATAATTATTATAGACCAGGGGCTTTCCATAGATTTAGTTAATTATCATAATAACCACATGAAATAAGAATAAGTTATAATCTGTAATTCTACAGAAGAGGAAAATAAGGCTCAGACTGTTTAAGAGATTTGTTCAAGGCCACACAAGAAAGATGTGTTTGAGCTGGATGTTGATCCTGATTCTATCTGACTCTCTTAAATTTACATCACAATGGTAAAATGCTTGCCACTACAGTGTACCATTCCACAGGGACAGAGGGCAAGTGGTGAAGAGGGAATTTTGTCTGTGTGACAGTAAGAATGGGGAGCAAGGGACAGAATGGTTGGCTGGAGTCATAGATTTGAGAGTCAGCCACAGGGTTATGGTCATCCAAATCATGGGGAAAGAAGAATCTATGAGTGGGAGGAGAGAAAAGGTGAGGACAGTCTTGAAATGCTCACATGTAGGTGACAAGAGATGGAGAAGTTTGTTAGTGGAGGCCAGGAGATGTAAATATTGGGGATATTAAGTGGGAAGAGAATTTTAAGAAGTCATCAAATGATTCTGAGAGGTCAGATGTGATAGAGAATTAAGTGGCATTTAATAATGAGATGTTCATTTGTGTCCTTTGAAAGCAAACTAGTATAATTGGGGCATCATATCCAGACTCAGGAGTAAGGAGTCAGGGGGTGATGAGGAAGGAGAGAGAGCAAGGCTAGAGTGTATTTCCTATCAGTTTTGTGAGAAAGGTTAAAAAAAAGAGGAAATGTGGTGCCATTTAGAAGATTTTTTGAAGTTGAGAAGCTCTGAGAGGTGGAGAATCTACTGTTGAGTGGAGTGAGAAAGAGGTGTTATGCCAGAAGAAAGAGATCATTGATGCCAAATAACCAGATGAAGTGGGGCAAGGCAGGATCAAGGTCACAATAAATAAAGGAAGGAGGAAGCAGTTATTCCATTTGGGACTGGGAATATCTGTAGAAAAGTGTGCCCAACGGAGCTGTCCCTGCCTGACTGACCATTCTTCCACGTTCCTGTTGTGTGCTCCCTTCTGTCTCCTGGTTTTTGAATAAGACATGTGGGCTCAGAATTGTCCCTGAGGTCTGGAGTAGTGTGTACTCTCAGCAGCTGAGGCAGCCTGTTCACCTGCGGGCAGTTTCAGTGGGTAGAGTCAAAGACAAAGTTCCTCTTGGTCATCATTCAGGGCCTATTTCAGAGCAGCAGGTACTATTTCACCAATGACTTCTGTTTTAAATCTTATACAATGTCACAAAATTACATTATCCCACTGGTCATCAGATTACTTTAACATCATAATGACAGTTGCATACCCACATATATGTCACTATTCACTTAGGATAATCAGTTTTAATGACACTTGTTTCAGTTTCTTTAATAAATCATGTGCTTTTATGAGATAATGAAGGAGAAGCATCTAATTTTGATCTAAGACAAATGGAAAATGAATGCATGTGTTTGAAATGTATTTTGTTGGCTCACCATGTCCATTACTTAAAGGGGAAAGATTATCTCCTGACTTATCTTTCAAAACTAAATGAGGCAAAAGTACAATGGATTTTGAATACCAAAGCATTAGCTGTAATATGGTGTAAACAAATGATAAACATAACTCCCCTTTAGTAGTAACTTTTGCACAAATCTCAATTGAATAGAAATCATTAGTTGTGAACAGCATGTGTGATATTCTCCCAAAGCGCTAAGGAAGAAAATCTGAACACTACACATTCTCTTTGCAGGAGCAGAATCAAAATCTGAGACTGCTATTTTGACTGTAGAAATAGAATAGCAATTTCTCTCATTTGAAAAAAATATACATTTAATTCCTACTATGTGCCAGGCAATGTACAGAGATGGATAACACATTTTCTGCTCTTGAGCAGATGGCATGTTCTAGTTGATGAAGCAGGCATGTATATGTATAGTGCATTCACTGGAGTGGGTTAGGTGCCAAAATAAAGGCAATTATAAGGCTAAATGTGAACATTGAGGAGGAAGTATTATCTGTGGTACATGCATGGGTGTGTGTATGTGTGCGTGCCTCTCTCTCTCTCTCTCTCTCTCTCTCTCTCTCTCTCTCTGTGTGTGTGTGTGTGTGTGTGTGTGTGTGTGTGTGTGTGCGCGCGCGCGCGTGCGCGCGTGCGTGCGCGCGTGCGCGCGTGCAGAGTGGTGGGATTGGTCAGAGAATCTAAGAGATGATGCGGTAGTGGTGATTGAACTAGGTCCATACTGATGAATTTGAATCCCCCAGAAAAAAAAAAGAGAAAGAAGGACATCTCCCAATCTTTCCGCATTTATACTATTATATTGTTCTCACTGCCCTTGGATTTTTCTCTAAAACTAAATCCAAGCTTAGGGTGGCTTAGGAATGTCTTTAAAATATGGTTGGAGGCTTCCTATGGGACCCTTTTGATCACATACTCTTTGTTTCACTGAATTTCTCTTACTATTTCCAGAACACACACTTTCACAGTTCCTTTCCTTTGCATGCTCCCACCATCTGCAACACTGTTTTTAGCTTAGCAAGGTGACCTTTGCCAATCCTGTATCCAGAGCAAGAAAGAAGACCTTAGCAGCAACCCACAGAGCTCTCTGCAACTGCTACTATTTCCCTCGGTGCAGACACATTGGTGAGCTTAGTGAGCATGGCCCTTGCTCTGTCTTCTGACTGACTTGATGGGATATGGTCCTGCTGCCCAGGTGTTTTCCATGGAGAGATAGCTACTGAACATGTACTCACTTCCATTTGTAGAAATTTTTAATTCCTTTGTCTTCAGACTTCCAACACCAACCACTGTGGGGTAACTGCGATAGAATAACATTTTATTCTGGTCTCATTACAGGGAGGCATATGATCATTTTCCTGTTAAGGTTTCCCCAAACCTTAAACCCTACATTTGTGTCTTTCTTTATTAAAAGTGCCTTCAAATTATTAAGGCAACATTTGGCTTTTGTTAATCTTGACTATTAAGCCTCTCCTGATTCAGTGCAAACCTTTGGAATAAGGCCTATTGTCTCATTCATTTCAACTTTAATCCTAGGTGGCTAATTATGTCTTCTGGCTTTCCTGCAGTAGAATTCCAGCAAAATATGTTAATTGTCATGGAATTGATATGATGGGCTTAGAAAAAGAAGGCTGGAATGAAACCTTTTGAAGTAATATCATTCCCTATCATAACAGATTTCACTACTATTAAAAATTAGTGTGCAATGGTCCCCACAATTGAACGAATTACATAAATTCTTATATCAACATCAGACATCATTTAGAAGAGATATGGAGAAACATTTTCTGTTTCTAAGTGTCAAAACCATTTCTCATCCATCAGCTAGTAATTTTTCTATTTTCTTTTCACAAATTTAGTATATTGTCAGTGCTATTGAAGTCATAATTGATTTTGCAGATATGAAACCATGGGATGCCAAAGAACCTTCATTAGAAGATAAAACTTAAAAACATAATAAGACACCACTTCCCCAAGAACCACAAGATCAATAGATGGCTGCAGCACATGGAGCTGAAGCATACATTTACAACATACTCTTAGCCTCAGATGAGTGCCAGCTGGCAGTGAAGTAGGTCTTAAGTGACCATCAAGGGCTCAAATGGGTTATTTAGTAAAAAACATGGTGCTTTCAATTAAATGTCAAGGACAATTACATGGAAAACATCAGAGCATCAGAAGTAGGGCAGAAAGATTACATTTCACTCCTGTCCTTAGTTGTTCCATGAAAGCTTGAGTTTCCGAATTCATGAAATGGCACAATAAAATGGCTTTGGAGGAAATGTCACTTTCCAGAAAATATGTGGGTGGTTGAACCCACAATTTAGGTATATGCCCTGACTAGGAATCAAACCCATGATCTTTCAGTTTTTGGCATGGCACTCCAACCACTGAGCCACACTGACCAGGGCTGCCATTTTCAATGGCTCTGTTTCTCTTTCCCCCAGTCTCATCAACCATTGATTATTGGCAAAGTGCCTAAGAGCTGTGACAAATTCAGGCTGCAGTCCTTGGGCATTATGCAAATGACTGCAGAATTGACAAAACCTTCCTTTGCCTCTTCTTTCTTTCTTTCTTTCTTTCTTTCTTTCTTTCTTTCTTTCTTTCTTTCTTTCTTTCTTTCTTTCTTTCTTTCTCCTCACCTGAGGATTGTTTGGAAATCCCAGTTGTGCGCACTCTGAATTCATTCTAGATGTATTGGGCTAGACCCAGAATAATCCTTGTTCACAGGTAGAGATGTTGAGAAGTCTTGAAAAGAGGCTGTACAGATGTAGGGCCCATAGGTTTGTCCACTACCCTCAGAGAAACCAAGAATTGGGTTCTTACCATGACCAGTCCAAGGCCAGTCAAGATAAATGTAAGAAGAAAAAAAGCTTGTATTTTGAGTTCCTCTGCCCACCTTTTAGGGACCCTCATCTTTTCTCTTCCATATCCTTGAACCAGACACCCTAAAAATCACCTTAAATTATTGAGCCATATTTCCCAAACTCTTTCAGGGAATACTAGATCAATCAGATATCAATAGGCATTTTGTGACCAATGCACTCACTGACAAGTATGTTTGGAAAACTGTAATGTGCTATATTCCTCTATGGGAGATGTATAATGTCAATCAGCACTAAAGAGTCTAAGAAGCCCTGCCATTACAACTACATATTTATTTGATCTAACTCAGCTTTTTGCTACATTAATTTGACCATGGAGCACTGCTTTTCATGTAATCTACATTATAAAAGGCCAGGGGCTGTCACAACCTAAATGACCAGACGGATGACCAGACCAGGAAGTGCATGGAGCACCTCTTGGTCCCTCCCCTGCAGCCCACAGGCTCCTATCACAGCAAGGCTGGCGCCTGGCAGGCAGGCGGGTGGGGCAGCGGGGGGGTGGGTGGGGCGAGGCAGATGTGGCGAGGTCGTTAGCCTCCAGCTGGGGGTGGCCAGAGGCCTAATGACCTCGCCGCTACCACGGTGGCTGTGGATCAGGCCTGGAGAGAGGCCCGAGGAGAGAGAGAGAGAGGTTGGGCCTGATCCACAGCTGCTGTGGTTGCTGCAGATGAGGCCTGGAGATAGGCCTGGAGATGCTGACTGATATGGAAACCGACCATTCAGAACCAAACTGGGTGAACTGTGAGGAGCCAATGGCTGCCTAGGAGGCGGAGCTTTTGATGCTGACTGGAGTAGAAACTGACAAATCAGAACCTAATCTGGGTGAACTGCAAAGGCAGAACCTAAGGTGGGGGCTGAGGAGGTGTTTTAAGGGCAACAGCTGTTTGGTGTAAGGTATAAGAAAGCGGTTCAATTTTTTAATGACTGGTTTGGCAGTATAGCGCATATGGCTGGCTATCAGTGCAGATATAGGGATTATGTACTTTTGTCTGCCAAGAGCATCTCCTCCTGCTGAAAAAGGCTTTCTTCCCCCCCCCCCCAATTTAAGCAATCCTATCCTATATAATCTATCTATACTAATAAAAGGGTAATATGCTAATTAGACTGGGTCAACTGGCCATCTTCCGGATGTCTGACTTCCTTCCGGACAAAGCCATGGTGGTGGGGGCTGAGGCAGAGGCAGTTAGACCAGCAGGGTAGGGCTGTTGGGGGCGAGATCAGGTCAGCACGGGAGGGTAGTTGGGGGTGATCAGGCTGGCAGGGGAGGGCAGTTGGGGGCAATCAGGCCAGCAGTGAAGAACAGTTGGGGGCAATCAGGCTGGCAGGGGTGCAGTTAGGGGTGAACAGGCAAGCAGGCAGAGGTGATTAGGGGCAATCAAGCAGGCAGGCAGAGGCAGTTAGGGGCTATCAGGCAGGCAGGCAGAGAGGTTAGGGGCTTAGGGGCGATCGGGCAGGCAGGCAGGTGAGCGATTAGGAGCCAATGGTCCCAGATTGTGAGAGGGATGTCCGACTGTTGGTTTAGGCCCGATACTGCAGTCGGATATCCCCTAAGGGGTACCTGATTGGAGAGGGTGCAGGCTGGACTGAAGGAACCGCCCTATGCACAAATTTCGTGCACCAGGCCTCTAATATCTTATAATGTATTGTGAAATCACTATTCCGTGGAGTTTAGCTATCAATTAAGGGGAACTTTCTAAAGGACATGCAACCATTTTGAAGCCACTTGGACATTTCATGGGAGTTGGCACCTTCTATAGATTTGTGATTTCATTTGTCTCATCTAGCCAGGAGTGTAGCATTCTTATTTTTCTATTAACTCATCTCAACCTGCTTGTGGGCCCTGCTTGTGAGGCATTGTGGTGTTGGATAATTCATTACTCATTTGCTTCTGCATTTCAAATAAGTTCATTCAAAATTCCATATCAGGGCTGCTCTCAACTCTCAAGAATTTTCTCCCACACCCCTCTTTGTCCTCTTTTTTCTTCTTTCATGTCCTTTACTTCCTCCTCCTTCTTTTCCTCCCTCCTGCCTCCTCCTCCACTTTTTCCTCCTCTTTCCCCCTTTTTCTTCTCCTTCCCATTTCTTTTCCCCCTCTTCTGTCTCCTCTTATAGAATGTACTGTCTTTCAGGAAGCAACACCCTTGTACTTTACCAGTACTTTACCATGTTACATGCCAGAGCACAGTGTCATTGTGAGACCATCATATTCATCAGAAGCATGTGGAGAAATCATGTTAAATCTGTTAGCTAAAATAACAGAGTTGATGGCTGGATAGTCGTTCCAGGTAGCTGTAAGAAAAATTTTAAAAAGACTTTTACAAATGTGCTTTAATATGGGAAACACGGCAAAACCCAGCACATTGGATATTTCATGGATATCAGCTAAATACCATGCTATTCCAGGGAAGTTGAAAAATACATCATTTAAAATTATTTTTAATTTTATTGTAGGCAGTTTTAATTCAATTTATTTATAAAGTTGGCAGAAAGCCCAATATATCTCAGATTGCAGCAGATTTAACAGGAGGGACAGTACCTGATTTTTGTATAAAGACAAGTTAAATTAACCAACAGGAATCTGTTTTTATGTGATGCAATGTCTGACTTTATTATTCTGTAAAATGTCTGCTATTTATGATCATATCTCTTTTATGTTCTGTGAGATTGTTCAAAAGGTTAACAAATGAGATGTTTAAAATTTTTTTAAGAGAATTGATTTTTATAGGCCAACTACTACACCAAGTATTGAACCCAAGAATAATTGTTACCTTTTCACACAATCTCCTCATAGATCCAAACCTCTGTCATCAATTGGGAAGGAAGCTGCCCACACCACTGGTGAGTCTGCTTTTTTTTCCTAAAATATAATTCCTCTTTCAAAAGACATACCTTATCAACTAAAATCTAGGAGAACATAAAAATAAATGGTAGAAAAAAAAACCCATTTCTAAAAAACCAACAAGTTGTATGCATTTCTGGAGCAGAAATGATTTTGTACTCACAAACCTACGTAGTTGCCCAGGGGTCATGTGTTTAAAGAAGCAGCATGTGAACTGAGGGAATACAAAAGGTGAGCACCACAGGTGGATTTCCCACCTGCCTACCCAAATATTCTACAATGATTCCAACAACTGGAATCTTCACTATCTACCAGAAAAGCAAACTTAAAATAGACCTTTTGAACACCTTTCCTACTCAAAACAATGGTTAAATGTTGTTCTAAAAGCTCTAATGTCTGGGCTGGATCTGATCATCTGCATAGAAAATGTTGACTACCCAGAATTCAGGCTCTGTCACTGGCTGGCTCTGTGAACATGGGCAGGTAGTTTAACCTCAGTTTTGTATTTATAAAATGGACATAATAAGAGTATATGTTTATTGTTGTGAGACCAGATTTAGGTAAGGAATACAAAATCTTTAGCACTTATGAGTCTCTCAATATGTTAGTGGATGGAGATAGAAAGTAACAGGGGAACTCTCAAATCTTATATATAGATCCTTAATAAATTCCAGAGGCCAAGGCTATTTTGGGATTGTTTAGAACCAATATAAACATGAGTCACTCTGAAGACAGGCCCAGGCCCCTTCCCAAGTGAGAAGGCAATCCCAGGTCTACACATCTAAGAGGATAGGAAACTTTAATGACTGAATAGCTTCACTTTTACCATCTCTGATAACCTAGATTAATTTTGGACCTAGAGTCCATGCATGGGTTTGGGGTGGGAGCTGAAAACTCCCTGAGTTTGATTGTAAAATTCATGTTTGTGTTGACTTTACTCCAGAGAAGGCTCTTGGGTTTCATCAGATTTTCAAACCTGGGTGCTTTCATAACCCAACAAAGGTAGTGAAGGGCTGTTCTAGTCTCTTAAAAAATCATTTGCTTCTCTCCTAAAGACTTTATTTGGAAATCCAGATTTCTTTATCATTCTCTACCCCAGTGCAAACAGTGTTTGTTCAAGGCTAGACCTATTCCTCCAGTTCTTTTCATTCTTTTGGCGTCAACTTTGCTTCTATCTCTAACCTGCCTTCTCACAAAAAACTCTCTTCAAACTGTAGCATTTTATTCTGTCACACTTATTTTATTCCCATGACTCTGGCAAATTGCTCTCTGCCACCCCCACTTCTTCAAACTGACAGGGACCTAGGAGGATTTCTTTCCTGTGTATAATAACTTGGGCAATCTCCATTAAGAAAATAGTTGGCCATGACCATGGTTCAAGAAGGCATTGTGGTGTTGGCTCAACCTTATAGACATGTAATTACATGGATTTATTTTCAAAACATCAGAAAAGGTCTTTGAAATGTAGGATATTCACTCACTACTTAATGCCTGAGATTTTATACTCAGAGAACAATCCGTTTTAACTGAAGATTCTGAACTGTGTGCAAATATACATGGAGCAAGGAGGATTATCATTCACCTATGAATGATAGGATCTGAGGGTAGGTTTTGGGGGTGTGTGAGAAGAGTACTGAGCCCATGAGAAGGTACAGTAAGGAAATAGACCCACAGGGGTGTGGGTATGGGGAATGGAGTGAAACAAATGAAGATAAACTTCTGACTTCCGATTTTTCACAGGGCCCATTTCGACCTAGGTTATCATTGTAAGCATGTTGTAATTATGAGTGCTTCTTGCTTTGTGCCTTCATTTTATCCCTGGCAACAGAGGGCATGGGTAAGAACAAGGGGCTGCTGTTTGACATCCAGGTCTAGCTGCTTTGCTGAGAACAGAGGGGAGGGAGGAACAAATTCATGTTTATTGAGTGCCTGCTATCTGCCAGTTACCTAGCATGTCCACATCAAATCAGCATTAATTGTTGGAGAGGGTTGAAATATCTCACTGAGCAGAACCATGGCATGCTGGGAGAGAAGGAAAACTAAGTCAGCCATCCTGTCCCTTTCATTAGTATCTTTTTTAACAATTGTAGAAGCTGAGAATCAGGGAAATTAACTTTCCTAAGATTCCACAACTAGTTTATGGTAGAGCTAGGTATGGGTTCTCTTCTGTCCAAGAAAAGAAACATACCTTCTTGCACCAGCATGGCATGCAAAAAGAGAAAATGGGATGTTTGACTTTGGTTGCTCATGTCTATAGGTGAACTTTGGGTATTAACCTACATGGACACATATTTACAGAGGAACTCAAATAAGAAGGGAAACACCATGAGGTAGAGTGTCCCATTCTTCTTTGGCAGCTGCCAATATGGAAAAAAAGGCAAAGGGAAGAAAAAGAAAGAAACCAAAGCTGCTGAATACCATACATTCTGAAGAGCTCAAAATACAAAAATGATATTCTAGCTTAGAATTTTTCTTAATGAGCAAGAGTCAAGCACTGGAAAATGACAGATGGTATAATTTAAAGTTCAAATTTTCTTCTTGTCCTATCTAATAAAAGAGTAATATGCAAATTAACCATCACTCTGCTACACCCACCAGCCATGCCCACCAGCCACGCCCACCAGCCAATCAGGAGCAAATATGCAAATAAACCCAACCAAGATGGCTATGGCCACAGAGAGCAGGAGGGAGGCTTGGGTTTCCCCAGCAATGGAGAAAGCCAAGCTTTCCACCTGCCCTTGCTGGCCTAGGCCTCCACTCAAGGCTACAAAGTTTCAATGATAGAAGATACATAAATCCAAACAGAAATGGCGACAGCCACGGAGCTGGAAAGAGCAGGAGGCTTGGGTTTCCCCAGCAATGGAGGAAGCCAAGCTTTCCGCACACCCTGGCTGGCCCAGGCCTCTGCTTAAGGCTACAAAGTTTCAATTATAGAAGATACATAAATTCCAAGAGAAATGACTGCCACCACAGAGCAAGCAGAAGGCTTGGCTCCACTCCAGACTACAAAGTTTCAATTGTAGAAGATAAATAAACCCCAGATACCAGGGCCTCCGCTTGGGTCGCCAGGGGTCATGGCTGGCCTGCAAACCACCACAGACTCCTCGCCCAGGCCACCCCACGCCCCAAGGGAACCCCCACCCTGATCTGGGACACCCTTCAGGGCAAACCAGCTGGCCCCCACCTGTGCACCAGGCCTCTATCCTATCTAATAAAAGAGTAATATGCAGATTGACCATCACTCCAACACACAAGATGGCTGCCCTCATGTGGTCAAAGATCCTGCCCCCATGTGGACACAAGATGGCCACCACAAGATGGCCAGCAAGGGAGGGCAGTTGGGAGGGACCAGGCCTGCAAGGGAGGGCAGTTGGGGGTGATCAAGCCTGCAGGGGAGGGCAGTTAGGGGTGACCAAGCCGGCAGAGGAGGGAAGTTGGGGGCGACCAGGTCTGCAGGGAAAGGCAGTTGGGAGGGACCCAAGCCTGCAGGGGAGAGCAGTTGGAGGGGACCAGGCCTGCAGGAGAGGGCAGTTAGGGGTGACCAGGCCTGCAGGGGAGGGCAGTTGGGGGGGACCCAGGCCTGTAGCAGAGAGCAGTTGGGGGGGACCAGGCCTGCAGGGGAGGGCAGTTAGGGGTGACCAGGCCTGCAGGGGAGGACAGTTAGGGGCAAACAGGCTGGCAGGGGAGCAGTTAGGCATCAATCAGGCTGGCAGGGGAGTGGTTAGGGGGTGATCAGGCTGGCAGGCAGAAGCGGTTAGGGGCAATCAGGAAGGCAGGCAGGTGAGCAGTTGGGATCCAACAGTCCTGGATTGTAAGAGGGATGTCTGGGACCCTTGATGGGTCCCAGATTGGAGAGGGTGCAGGCTGGGCTGAGGGACACACCCCTCCCCCACCCCCATGCACGAATTTCGTGCACCGGGCCTCTAGTTTCTTTGTATAAAAGAAAACCAACTTTTTGATCATTTTTTGCTCAGCTGTAATATTTTGCTGCATAAAGAAGATTGAACACGGAATACCACATTAATATGTTATTGGCATCTTTCTCTTTTCATATCCTACATGTTGATTGTAAAATCTTCCAGAAACTGATAGCTGTAATATATTACAGTTTCTCAACTTCAAATTAATTTTACAACAGCTCAGTAGAGTCAGATATTCTCTGCTCCAAGAAGTAACTCAAAGTAGGTAATATTCTTTTTCTTTGCTTTTGTGAAACCTCTAGTTTATTTTTTTAAATTTATTAGATAACCTATCTAGACTTTATTTCCATATACTCCATTACCTGCTTCAATAATTACCACCCCCTCTGAAATGTCCAGTTCTCCAGTAGGTAGACAGAGTACCTCTCTGCATGTGCCCCCAGGGTGAGCTGCACAAAGTATAGTATGAGCAGGGGAATTGTGTATGAGCTGTGAAACCCATGTCTCCAAAATTCTTATTTCATGCCCTAACCTGTTTGGCTCGGTGGATAGAGCATCAGCCTGCAGATTGGTCCAGGGTTCGATTCCAGTCAAGGGCATATGCCTGGGTTGCGGGCTCCATCCCCAGAAGGGGGCATGCAGGAGGCAGGCGGTCAATGATCCTCTCTCATCATTGATGTTTCTATCTCTCTCTCCCTCTCCCTTCCTCCCTGAAATTAAATATATATTCCCATTTCACATCCAGAGTTCAAACTTGAGTCAGTGGGCCTGCATAATCACAGCCTAAGCCAATGATCACATGGAGAAACAAGTCAAGGTGATGTCTAATGACTATAAGAGCATGAGTCCTTCTGTCCCCCAGCCCAAGCTCCCCTACATGAGGAGACAGAGTTAAGAACACTTTGTTCTTTTTTCTCTATCACTTTTGGGAAGAGGTTGTGAAGAAAATGACCTGGCACCTTCTTCTCTCACCTGAGTCTCGGGATCCCTCTAGCTGCCACAATCCAAGGATCAAAAATGGCTTTCACTCCTCTATCTCTTTCCTCTGAGTTGTGCTGTTCAATATGTTAGCTATTAGTCACATGTGGCCATCTAAATTTAACTTACTTAAAATTAAATTGAATAAAAATGACTTGTAATTAAGTTGGATTAAAATGTAGTTCCTCAGTCATTCTAACCACATTTCAAGTGCTCACTAGCCATAGTTAGCTAGAGGCTATGGTATCAGAGAGTACAAATGAAGAATATTTCCATTGTTGCAGAAAGTTCTCTTTGACAGCTCTGCTCTGGATCCTAACTGACTCTGATCTTGAAGGAGGAGCCGCATATTGATTAGTCGCAGTGAGAAGGAAAGCTATTTCAGGATGGAATTTGCAGGGATAAATGTTTACTGTATTGGTATGGTACAATGCTCTATGAAGAGAACATCTCTAAATCTGGTTTTCTGCAATAGTCTCAATTTTATAGGCATATCCGAAAAAAAATTTAGAGTATTTTTTTAAATTCTTTAATACAACCATGTAAAGTAAAAAAATGAGATAGAGAAAGCAGGGCAAAGGAATTTCAAAGGATATAAATACATAATTAAAACTTTTCCCACATTTAAATCCAGAAAACCCCTTTTTTGGAGAGTATCTTAATTGTCTGATTTAGAAAATATGATCACAGAATTGTAAAAATAATTTATTATAATTAATAATTATGATCTAAAGTTCACATATTGGGTAAAATTTATTTCTTCAATTTGGCAAATATTTTAAAGCACTTACTATGTGTTAAGCACTCTTTACACCTTTGGGATATAGCAATAAACCAACAAAGATCCCTGCTCTGCAGAAGCTTATATCTTAATGAGTGGGGATAGAAAACAATAAACATCATAAATTAGTAAATACATGAAATATTTGGGAGTTATATGTCTCATGGAAAAATAAAGCACAGTAAGGATCACCCACAGTGCTTGGTGGTAATAGCAGTGGTTCAGGCAGGCAATGGGGTTAGGCATGCTTTTCCAGATCCTCACACAGGGTAAAATCCTTATTATATAAGTGTACAAAATAAAGTCCAGGCTGGCCAAAATTTATACATTCACACAGACTTCTATCATAAGGATGAGGCAAACAGGGCACTCTTGTACAATATTCATGGTACTGCCTTATTGGAGGGGAACATGGCAATATCTATTGCCCTTGATCATAGCAATTCCACTTCCAAATTTCTGTATCTGTCAAGATAGGCTGTGTTATTTTGATAACAAAGAACTCCAAATTCTTAGTGCCTTGCAACAGAAATATTTATTTCCATATGTGTGCATGTTCACCAAAAAGACCTGTTCCTCACACTATAGATGAATTGCACAAACAACATATTGAGTGAAAGAAACCAGACATGAAAGAGTAAATACTGCATGTGGTAGGCAGAATTCTGGAGCCTGGTGTACACATACCTTCCACTAGTTATGCAGTTAAATACTTAGCTAGGTACTGCTATACAGGAATTTTGCAGATTCAGTTGAAGTCCCGAATCAGTGAACCTTAAAATAGGCAGGTTATCCAGGTAGGCTTGACCTAATCAAATGAGTTTTTTTTTAAAGCAGAGCATGTTCTCTGCCTGCTTGCAGAAGAGGAAATCAGAGAGTTGAAGCACAAGGGAGGTTAACATGAGAGAAGTTCTGTGTTGCTGGCTTTAGCATAGAGGGGGCCTTGTGACTAGAAATGTGAGTGGCCTGTAGTTGCTGAGAATGACCCCCTATTGACAGCCAGCAAGAAAATGAGATTTCAGTCCTGAAACCACAAGGAAATGATTTCTTTCAACAACCAGGGAGCCTGGAAGAGGACGTAAGCTCTAGAGGAGAGTCCATCCCTGGCTGACACCCTGATTTCAGCCCTGTAAGACCCAGAGAAGAGAATCCAGCTACACTGAGCCTGGATTTTTGACCTACAGAATCTGGGATGATAGTTATGTGTTTTAAGCTGTGGAGTTTGTGCTAATTTGTTAAACAGCAACATAAAACTAATATACTGTATGATTCAATTTATATAAAGTACAAAAGCAGGCAAAACTAATTTATGCTAATGTAAGTCAAAATAGTGGCCACTGGCCCTGGCTGAGTGGTTCGATTGGTTGGAGCATCATCCTGTACAGTGGAAGGATGCAGGTTCAATTCTCAGTCAGCTCACATACCTAGGTTGCGGGTTTGATCCCTGGTTGGGGAGCTTACAAGAGATCAATGTTTCTCTCTCACATCGATGTTTCTCTCTCTCTCTCTCTCTCTCTCTCTCTCTCTCTCTCTCTCTCCCTTTCTCTCTTCCTCTCTCTCTTTTTTCCCTGTCCTCTCTCTCTAAAGTAAATAGAAACATAAAATAAAATATCTTCAGTGAAGATAAAAAAGAATAGTGGCCACTGTTTGGGGTTTATTGATTGGAAGGGAGCAGAAAAGAGGCTTTTGGGGTGATGGTTTGTTTTTTACATGGGTGCTTATTGCATGAGCGTTCAGTTTGAAAATTCATCAAGCTGTACACTTATCTCATGCTCATATGCATATTATACTTCAATAAAGTATTAAAACATACATCTGAAACATACATTTTATTTTTTAAAAAACACACAAAAACCAACACTATCTATTTTTATATGTGTATTCTTAAGTGCACTTGCTTACAAAAATGCCCCCAACCTACAAAACAAATGGAAAACAGTGATTGCCCCAGGGTAGGGGAATAAAATTATATGGGGGCTAAAAGTATTATTGTTTTCTATGATTATTGAAATCTTATAGAGCTTCAGTTATAAGTTCATTTGGTACAGTAATTAAAAACATGAAGGTAAAAGAAATAGTAAAACATATGAATCTATCCAATGACTTATCTGAAAAGAGTAATTCTTGGCCAGAGTGAATGCACTCAGGATTTGAAGGACACTAAGAAGGACCCAGCCATCTCTCCTATCTTGTTCAATAACAAGAGCTGCCATTCATTGGATACCGATCTTCTGCCAGTTCCTATAAAAGGTGTATTATCTCTCTAATTTTTCTGGAATACCATACTAGATAGCACATTATTATCTATTAGACTGAGGAAGAAACTGAGGCTCAGGAAGGCTATGTACTTGCCTAAGGCCATATAGCTGGTAAGGAGTAGGGCTAAGATCCAAATCCTGGTCTGACTCCAGAGAGTGTGTTCTTTCCACTACAGCTGTGTCCTCCTCCAACGGTCTTATTGATTCTTAGGCAGGTATAAGTCACAATCTTTCACCCTCCAAACTTTATTTATATTTTAAGTATACAGTTCAGTGACTTTTTCCCCTTCCTCTTGCATATTTTTCCATTTCAATTTTTATTTTCCAATTACAATGGACATTCAGTCTTATACTAGTTTCAGGTGTACAGCATATTGGTTAGACATTTAAATAACTTACGAAGTGATTCCCCTGCCCGCACTCCCCCCTCCCCGACAAGTCTAATCTGGCACCATATATAGTTATTACAATATTGTCTTATCATTCATTCATTCATTTTAACTGCATTTTAGGGAAGAGGATCCTTTGGGTCCCTAACACCTTGTTGGAGGTAACACCTGAGGTGTTCCTCAGGTTTCTTTCTTCCCCTTTGGGCAGTGAAACACACTTCCAGATGTGAGTGGAAAGTCTGGAAGAGACGGGCTGATATAGAAAGGAAGATGCTGTGTCCTAGACAGGGTTGACTTGGACACATATCTAAGTTTCCCAGAGGTGGCTGTCTGCTTAGGGTGATTCGGTGTCCTCCTGGGATCTTGGCTCAGCTTAGTTTCAGGCTGCAGGCTTTTTGGTGTGGATTCCAGCTTGCTCTCAATATGATCTCCCTGTATAGAATATTATTAATAACCTTGGTACAAACACTTTAGACATGGAAAGTGAAATCCAATCCCTGCCTAGGAGATTCCAGGCCTCAAGACATAAGGGCCAAGCCATCCATCCAATTGCAAAAAACTTACAATGGAGGCAGCTGACTGGAGCCTGAATACTGGAGAGTGAGCCTGACACTTGACCTGTGTCAAAGGCACTCAGGTTACACAGATAAAAGAGCAGCCTGCAGCACTGACCAAGAGCCTTTGCTGCACTTCTGAGACAGGAAGGGCAGGAAAAGGGCCTGCTCAGAACATTTTATTTCTTTGGCTTTGGGTAAGTTCTTATGTTCTTTTACATGAAGAATAGTCTGTAGATACTCCTAAGAAGGATTGCAGCTTTGTCATTTCAGATTAGTTTTGGGAATATTGGGGCGGGGCACAATTCAACCTGAATCTCTTACTCTCAGTTTTAATTTGAGTATTAGGCTATGAACTTTAGTGTATAACAGAGCATAAAGGAGGCTTGGAGAATAGAATAACATCTTTATAGTAAATTTTCTATATCGTGCTAAGTCTTTCTTATTTGATGAAATCTGGCTGTATTAGGCATCCATTTTTTTATGAAGTTAGTGTTGAATAAAAAATTTACTACTCAGCCATAAAAAAATGGAATATTGCCATTTGGGACAGCATGGATGGACCTTGAGGGTATTATGCTATGTGAAATAAGACAGATGGAAAAGGACGAAACATGTATGATTTCACTCATGTGAAATAAAACAAGAACAAAAACAGCCTGGCCAGTATGGCTCAGTGGTTGAGCATCAACCTATGAACAGTTCATAGGTCAATGGTTCAGTTCCTGGTCAGGGTACATGCCTGAATTGCGGGCTCAATCCCCAGTGTGGAGCATGCAGGACGCAGCCAATCGACAATCCTCTCTCATCATTGATGTTTCTATCTCTTTCTCCCTCTCCCTTCCTCTCTGAAATCAATAAAAAGCAGTTTATGTCAATGAAAGTTCCTCTTTCTGGGACCAAGACAGAAGGGAGGGGGAAGTTTATTGATTGGCTATTCCAGACCCCTCCAATGTTTGTTGGGAAACCTCTAACCATTCCAGCCCACTCTGAGATATCATTGCACTATAGCCAGTGCAACAGATTAGTCAGTCATTCACTATCCTCATGTCCATGCATGTTAGCTGTATTTCCTTACATGGATGGTAAGTTCTCTGAGAACATGGACCAGTCTCTGGTAAAGATATTGGTGTTTATGGTAGGATGTATTTAGTAGAAAGAAAACATTTTTTAGTTATAAGTTGTCAAGTAGGGGGAAACTAACATCTCTTGAGCACCTACTCAGTGTTAGATCCTTTGTGAGGTGCCTTGGTCATTACCTTGTGTTGGCGTATGTGCGTGGAGAGATTAAGGGAGTAGTCAGCAGTGGCAACTCCACACAAGCTATGTGCCCTCGGCCAAGTTCCTTCAGGCCCCAGAGACTCTATTTCCTCACATATAATGTGAGGACAATAACATCTGCTTTGCCAAGTGGTTAAGGTCCAGCTAGTGTTTGTGAAAGTATTTGGTAAACTGAAAAGCTCTAGACCAAATATTATTGTTGTTGGGTACTATGGAGAATTTCTTTAAATGAAGAAGCCAAGGTCCTAGCCTTCTAGAAGGTTATTGTGTAGTAAACCGGACAAAGTTCCTTCTGACACTTTCAAAAAACAACAGTATCAGACAAATGTGGATAATGTCCCAAAGCTATGTATGCATCGAATTATCCAATCAGCAGTGTTTAGATCTCTGCTCCCCTCTTTACTAAAATTCAGGCTCTGGGCTCCTGCCCTCTATCTCCTTCAGTGTCCTCAGAACATGAGAATGAGTGTGGATGCACACACACACACACACACATGCGCACACACACACACACACTGATCCCTCTTTGCCCAGCTCTTTGGCTTAGGATGATGCCTCTAAGTCTCCTGATATTTCATTTTGGACAGGATACTTCATACCCTCCAGCTCATGTCCAGACACCCTTAAGCTGGATGAGTATCATTGGAGCAATAGAGTTATTACAGGCTGTGGAATTAGACAGATTTTGGGTTCAAGTCCCAGCTCCACTATTTCCCTAGCTGTGTGGTTGTAACTCTGAATGCCAGTTTACTCATCTGTAAAATAAGTCCAAAAGTAATTATCTCATGGGGTTGCTGGGAAAGTGATTTGAGAGAAGGCATGTAAAGTGTCCAGTACAGAGCCAGACATATAATAAGTTTTCAGTACAGGAGCCATTATTGGCATAGTTTGCTAAGCATTATTGGCATAGTTTGCTAAGCTTACAGGAGGCATTATCAAGTCCATCCATACCTTATCACTAGACAGAGCACTGGAGCTGGCATCCTTGACATGTTGCCTTCCCTTCGACCATCCCGTTACATTTCTAACCCTTCATTTAGCCCTACCAACTGCATTTTGTCTCTTCATTAGGGGTTTGAATATTGTTTTCTGCTTCAGGTAAATCTTCCACAAGATGATACCCACTAAGGCAACTTTCTTCAGTGAACATTGTTAGGAGGTACTACCCTTAACTCTCCTGTTTGGACATGTTTTCTGAAATATATTGTTATAAGTTTTTTCCCATAGCTTGAAGCAAATGGCCTGCACCTGCAGAAGGTAAGATAAACTCCCCAACTGACTCGGGTGCTCCCCTCTGCTGACTTGGTTGCTCCCACAAAACATCCTGCTATCTTCCAAGGACGTCCTATTGTTCAGGCAGCTACCCCAGCTGGCTAGTACAACCCTGACCCAGTCCCTATATAAGAAAATATAAACACCCCCTCGATGCTGACACGGACACACTGGTCTCAGCCCGCTGTGAGATAATATAATGAAATTTATTAAACTCTCACAACGTCTCTTAGCCTGGCTCCTGTTGGCGTGGACATAACAAAGATAAATGTTCAGTGTCTTTTAAATTTTTTATTGAATTTATTGGGGTGACATTGATTAATAAATTACATAGATTTCAGGTGTACAATTCTATCATACATAATCTGTATATTGTATTGTGTGTTCACCACTCCAAGTCAAATCTCCTTCCATCACCATTTATTCCCCCTTTACCCAATTCAACCCCCCCACCTCCATTTCCCTCTGGTAATCACCATACTGTTGTCTGTGTTGATGAGTTTTTTCTTTGCTTAATTCCTTCACCTCTTTCACCCAGCCCTCCAAAGGTCCCTCCCCTCTGGCAGCTGTCAGTCTGTTCTCAGTATCTATGTGTCCATTTCTATTTTGTTTAATAGTTTATTTTGTTCATTGGATTCCATATATAAGTGAAATCATATGGTACTTGTCTTTCTCTGACTGGCTTATTTCACTTAGCATAATACTCTCTGGGTCCATCCATGCTGTTACAAAAGGTAAGATTTCCTTCTTTTTTATGGTTGTGTAATATTCCATTGTGTAAATGTACCACCACTTTTTTATCCACTCCTCTACTGATGCATACTTGGGCTGCTTCTAAGATTTTGGCAATTGTAAATAATGCTGCAGTGAACATAGGGGTGCGTATATTCTCCAGAATTAGTGTTTCAGGTTTCTTCTGATATATTCCCAGAAATGAAATAGCTGGGTCATAAGCCAGTTCCATTTTTAATTTTTTTAAAAATAAATCTTTATTGTTCAGATTATTACAGTTGTTCCTATTTCCCCCCCCATAGCTCCCCTCCACCTGGTTCCCACCCCACCCTCTGCCCTTACGCCCCCCCCCCCGCTACTGTGCTCATCCATAGGTGTACGATTTTTGTCCAGTCTCTTCCTGCACCCCCCACACCCCTTTCCCCCCGAGAATTGTCAGTCCACTCCCTTTCTATGCCCCTGATTCTATTATATTCACCAGTTTATTCTGTTCATCAGATTTTTTATTCACTTGATTTTTAGATTCACTTGTTGATAGATATGTATTTGTTTTTCATAATTTTTATCTTTACCTTTTTCTTCTTCCTCCTCTTCTTAAAGAATACCTTTCAGCATTTCATATAATACTGGTTTGGTGGTGATGAACTCCTTTAGCTTTTTCTTATCTGTGAAGCTCTTTATCTGACCTTCAATTCTGAATGATAGCTTTGCTGGGTAGAATAATCTTGGTTGTAGGTTCTTGCTGTTCATCACTTTGAATATTTCTTGCCACTCCCTTCTAGCCTGCATAGTCTCTGTTGAGAAATCAGCTGACAATCTTATGGGTGCTCCCTTGTAGGTAACAAACTGTTTTTATCTTGCTGCTTTTAATATTCTCTCTTTGTCTTTTGCCCTCTGCATTTTAATTATGATGTGTCTTGGTGTGGTACTCTTTGGATTCCTTTTGTTTGGGGTTCTCTGCGGTTCCTGGACTTGTAAGTCTATTTCTTTCACCAGGTGGGGGAAGTTTTCTGTCATTATTTCTCCCAATAGGTTTTCAATATCTTGCTCTCTCTCTTCTTCTGGCACCCCCATAATTCGGATGTTGGTACACTTGAAGTTGTCCCAGAGGCTCCTTACACTATCTTCATATTTTTGGATTCTTTTTGCTTTTTGCTTTTCTGGTTGGGTGTTTTTTGCTTCTTTGTATTTCAAATCTTTGACTTGATTCTTGCGATCCTCTAGTCTGCTGTTGGATATCTCTATATTATTCTTTATTTCAGTCAGTGTATGCTTAATTTCTAGTTGGTCCTTTTTCATATCCTCGAGGGTCTCACTAAATTTATCAGCGGTTTCTAGAAAATTCTTGAAAAACCTTATAACCGTGGTTTTGAACTCTATATCCAGTAGTTTGCTTTCCTCCATTTCTTTCATTTGTCACCTGTTTCTTTGTCTCTGCATTTTGGTTGCTTCCCTGTGTTGATGGAGTGGCTTTGTGTGCTAGGTGTCCTATAGGGCCCAGTGGGTCAGCCTCCCCAATTACCTGAGTTGGACACTCTTGGTGCATCCCTTTGTAGGCTGTGTGCATAGTCTTGTTGTAGTTAAGCATTGATTGTTGTTGGTATCACTGGGAGGAATTGACCTCCAGGCCAATTGTCTTTGAGGATCAGCTGTGTCTATGATGGGAGAACTTCTGTGCTGGAGACACCCTTATGGGGCAAGACTTGCTTCAATGGGGCTTTGGTGCTCCCTGAGTCTGCCCCCTGAGTGTGTCCCTTATGGATCTGAGGAGTTGTAATCTGGATGGTCCCACTCTGACCACTGGGTACACTGGCTCTTGGATCTCCAAGGAGTTGCAAATTTAGGCCACCCAGCAGGAGATACCGAGATATCTGCAGATTCCTCTTCTCTGGGGTTTGGAGGTGCACAGATGAGGCCCAGCTGTGAAGCAATGCAAGCTGCTGTGGGGCCTTGGGCCTTCTTTTGGAAGTTCTGGGGCTCTCTGACCCAAGCTGCAGTTTGTTAGGTAATTTTAGATTGCAAAGGGCCAGGCCATTCATATGCAAAAGCCTCTGCACACAGCTTGGGTGGAGCGGGGTCTAAGGGGATCAACAGGGTGGACCAAACAGCTATAGCTGATCCTCAGCCCTGCCCTAAGGGGCCCCCGGGTCTCAGTGTCCCTTGGTAATTGCTGCAAGCCCCTCTAAGAGAAAGCCACCCTCGAGTTCCGCCTGAAGCCAGACAGTCCAGTTTCTCCCCATAGGAGTCTGGGTCCCCAGAGTCTCTCCGAGAACTGGAGTTCAGAGCAATTGGGAGCTTGTGTCTCCCTCCCAATTGAAAAAGACAACATGTCCTCAGTTGCCAGCCCTTTCCTCACGTGTGCGCCTCTGTACCTCTGCACTTTACCTCCGCACCTCCTCTGAGTCTCAGTGTGCTTTTCTCTTTCCTTCTAGTTGTAGAATTTCCACTCAGCCAGTCTTCCTGTGGTTCTGGATGATGTCCGTTTTGTCTTTTAGTTGTAGTTTTGAAGTGGTTGTGCGAGGCAGCAATTTCAGGTGTTTACCTATGCCGCCATCTTGGTTTCTCCCCATTTTTAATTTTTTGAGGTAACTCAATACTGCTTTCCACAATGGCTGCACCAATCTGCATTCCCATTACCAAGTTCACCCCCCCCCCCCCGCCACACACACACACTGCTCTAATGTAGTTTTCTGCATCCTAAAGCCATTTGATGAAGTGTGAATCTTGAAAATATGTACATAAAAAGTAAGTCTGTCTCTAGGTTTTGCTGTGAAGCCCAGTTAAGGTCTTTATTAGCCTCTGGTCTGACTTCCTCTTATCAAAAATTAATTTTCATTTAGTCTGTGACATGTATGATTTCTCTAAACTAATTTACTTCTTTTACTGGGTTATTTTTATAAGACATTCCCTTTCAAGCCCATTTTAGTGATAAATAAATCCTTTTCCTGGGAGCAACTTTGGCCTCGAGGCTAGCTTCCTTCAAATCCTTCATGTTGCTCTGAAATATAATTTTCAGCTCTTGCATTTTATTATTCAAAATAGAACTCCCCTGGAGGCCAGTCAGGAGATCAGCAATGAGTCTGCTCTTCTCCTGCCAAGATTCCAGAGTACCAAAACAAATGGGAGACAGTGGGCCAGACAAGGCAATTCTTATTGTTATTATTCTCATTATTAAAACCTACCTACGGCTTTTGTGTCAGTTAGAGGTCAATTCTCAACTCTTTTTCCCAGTCTTTCAGTTTTGACTTTCACCCAAGTCAGTAGAAGCCCAAGAAGGCCCATTTTGAATTTCTGTCTTACCCACGTGATCTAAGAATGTTTCCTCCTCAGTTAAGTCCTTCTACTTTTCTGACTCAGCTACTAGCTGGAGGGTTATCTTTGGTAGTGGGGTTTTTGCCGACATTGCCCCCACAAAAGCTAAAGAGAGTGGTGTCCTTTCCCAGCTGTTCTCATTAGCTAGCATAGCTTAGATCGCGAAAGCTCCTGCTGTGATGGGCCTTCAGGGTAACCTAATGCAGCCCCTTAGTTTACCAAGATCAGCAAGTAAATCCCAGAGACATTAAGCAACTGTTCAAGGTTCACACAATGAGCTAGAGGCAAAGCTAAGACTTCAAACATTGTTTTCACGGCATCCAGCTTGGTGCTCTTTCTACTCTGTCACTGTGAGCTGGTGCTGCTGGCCCAGGGCTGAGCAGATAATGGGCTTGCCCAGCTCTGGCTCATGCAGGATGAACACAAAACTGATCCTGTTTTTCAATCTAACTGCTTTGGTTTGACCAGCTGATCAAATCGAAAGTGGCCTGGCCAGATGAACTATTAACTTTGTAACAATTTTATTTATTTTTTAAAATTCTACCGAAGAGGGGAGAGAGAGAGAGAGAGAGAGAGAGAGAGAGAGAGAGAGAGAGAGAGAGAGAAACATTGACTTGAGAGAGAAATATCGATGGTTGCCTTCTGTATGTGCCCTGACTGGGGACTGAAACCAAGTATATGCCCTGACCTGGAATCAATCCGGCAACCTTTTGATGCACAAGAGAGCACTCAACCAACTGAGTCACACCAGCTAGGGCCAGATCAACTATTAAGTTTGAAGTGAATGAACCTGAAAATTAGTGTCCATAGTTTAGAGTGGAGCTGGCGTTATAAGTTCTCCACTTATAACTCTCTTCTACTCTCCATTTCAGCATGTCAAGCATCTCCTCCATTGCTCTTTATACAGGTTTCAGAGTATTTCATTGCAACAATCTTTCACCAGGGGTAAGCATTGTCCTCTTCCTCCTCTCTTACAGATGTATCCTGGGAGGGGTCATGTGTACATGTTTCACTTCTCAGTGTGATTCAGTGGATGAGGTTATCCACCCCCAAGGGACACCAGCCAGGAGAGCACTGGAGAGGTCTGAAGGGAGGGTGAGAAATGACAGCAGATAAAGAAATGACAGCAGATAAAAAAGCCAGTCTAGGTCACAATTAGGCCCATGGCCAGCTACCTGTCATTAAATATGTGTATATTACTATTGTGGGAAATATATCTAAGGGCTCAAATCAAAGCTATTGACAGTTAAAAGGGAAGAGAAATGAAGTTACAGAAGGTCTACTTTCTCAGGAATTAGACTAAGTGCTCTCACTAGATTATTTTAGTTAACTCACATGACAACCCAGTGAGGTAGCTATCATTAGCCCCATTTTCATGGATGAGAAAACTGAGGCTCAAGGAGAGCTCAGTGAGTGCTGACTAAATTCCAAGGTGATGGGCTCTCCAAGCTTATGGTTTCTCCTTTAAAAAAAAAAAAAAAGCTCATTTGACATTGGATTCCTCTTTACCCTACTACTAAACCAGCTGTTTGAAGGTATCTGGTCAGGCTATTTTATAGAGCAGAAACTGAGGCCCAAAGAAGTGAAGTGACTCATGGGAGCAAAGTGTCCTACTGCCAGTGGTCCCAGGCCTTGTGTTACCATAACTTTAAAGCCCCTACATGAGCTGACTCTTCCATTCACTGTCAGAATATCAGAGGGAAGGGGGAGGGGCTGGGAAGAGATTAACCAAATAACTTATATTCATATATTCATTGCCCATGCGTGCAAGACAATAGAGTGGTGAAGGCCTGGGGTAGTGTGGGAAATGGGTGGTGGGGGGCAAAGGGGAGAAAAAAAGGGGGATATCTGTAATACTCTCAACAATAAATAATTAAAAAGTTGCACTGTCCATGAAATTGTTGGAATTCCACATCAGGAGAAGGATTGTCATTGTTCTGCATGCTCAGGGTCTTCCATGACCCCATTCTATGTCTTATCTTGCCAGTGCAACAGACAATCATTTAGCATACACATCATCTCCTCTTTAAATTCCTCAAGTCCCATTTTTTGTAAAGCTAAACAAATAAAACTCTGTTTTCTGGGAGAAATATAGATGACTGTAGAAAGTGATATATATACCCAACCTGTCTGCAATGTTAAAACATGAATTTCAGAACAGTGTTTTCATTAAGTACTGCTGCTCATTCAATTTGGAGAGACTCATAAAAACAGAAACAAATTGGGTCAATACTTCACAAACCTTCCAGTTTTGTGACAAAAATCGCCTATTATTGATAATATGAACATTATTAAAAAATTAGTGACAGCTGGAAAGACAGTGTTGAGCATAGTGCTCAGGATAAGGGGGAATCCATATTTCATTAGTGTTTTATGCTAAACTCCAAAGAGTGCCAACATTTTCTTTGACATTAAGTTTTCACTGTTTCTCTTCCTATTTGAACAGGGGACCCTGGTGACAGCCCTTTTACAAAGGTCCAGAATAAGTTCAGCTGCTGATTGCCTGGTAGGACCCAACAAAATGTCACAGAAACTGTTGAGGACTAGGCCTACGCTTTCCCCGGAGATGAGACTCAGAGTTTGGCAGCCCTTTGGCCCTTGAGGAAGACAAGAATGCATGTGGCCTTGAATGTTAGAGCAAGAAAGTGCCCATCGAATCACAATATTTATTTTGCCTTCTTACAAATAGGGAAGCTGAGCCCAAGAGCAAGCAAGTGGCTTCTTCATCTTCATACAGGGTCTCATTAGTGGCGGAGTCAAGACAAGAACCCAGGTCTCTAGATTCCCAGGCCTGTGCTCTTTCAAACACCTCCTGCTGTCTTTTCAGATTACAGCAACCAAATAAATGTCTGGAAGTACACTGCTTAGTATGCAAGGCAAGCTGACCTTTACCCTCACTCCCAGAATCATCAACCTTTTGTGGAGACAACCAGAAGCCCTGCTCAGACTGCAGAGTTCTCATCTTTCAAGTTCTGAATTCCATATATACAGTGTTCCCCCAAAATGTATACACACTTTAACAGCTGATAGCTCAATTTTGAAAATGAAATGTATTTTAATAAGCAATACTTTTATAATTATTCAAAGTGTGTGTATACATTTTTGGACACCCTATATACACACACAACAACAACTCAGGTGGGTCTAAGAAATAAGGAGTTGGAAAACCAAAGTTCAAGAAGACAATTCTCTTCCTCTTTTGCATCCCACCCCAATCTTCAACATAGGGCTGATTTCTGAGTATCAGGACCTTTGTTATTCAGTTCCTGAGAGGAAGCAGCCCAGGACTGCAAGAAGCATTGGAACTTCCTGCCAAGGCTTAACCTGGCCTAAGGAAAACACAGTTTTTGGGACATACACAGGAAGAATTCCCTCTTCTTAGTAGGAAACCTCATTACCCCAGGAGGGGTCCTCTCAGACTTGTGGGATCCCTGTTGCCCCAAAAGACAATTTTCTTCCCCTTTAAGGAGCCCTGCTATATGAAATCTACAATGAGAGAAGCATTTCTTTGTTTTCCTTAGAGCATGAAGAAAGGCTTGAAAATGCAAATATGCTCCAGTGAGCTGCTGTATACATTCACACTAGAATGTTAGTGACATATTAGTTATCAGAAACTGGACAGCCCAATTTTGTCCCTTCTTTGCCCTGCAACTACCAGCCTGACTGCCCTTTTCTCTGAGAATCAGACTGTAAGAGTGTGTGTATGTGCTCCTTTTACCATTTAAATGAGTAAATCCAGATTTTTTTTCTCATACTAGCTACCACTCCCTCACCCTCACCTCCACCCAATGCATGTTCTAATCCCACAAATCTCTCTTAGAGTAGAATCTCCAGAGTTAGTTGCTGGGGACATTAATGCATCACCCACCTGTTTCAGAAGTGTTTTCCTAGGGACCTCACTGAATGCCATTATAATGGTGTAATGGCAGAGGGGTCCCCATATGACACCATGATAAGAGCCATTTACTGGATGGACTAAAGAGGTTGACTGTGTGGTTGGTCAAAGGGAAGGTGGGGACAGTTAGTAAGCAGAGCTCCTGAGCTACTTCCATAGCTCCTCACTTCCCTGACTCTTACCCTCACTGGCCCTCAGGGGGAATAGGCATGCCCTACAGCCTGGGGAATCAGGGGAGCTCTCTGGAAAGCCAAGTTGTCTCCTTAGTATAAGTTCAACAGTCAGAGTGTCCCTCTGGAACCTGGTGAACTGCCTGAAATATAGGATTCCCAAGCTTTATCCTAGAGGTGAACAAAGGGATCATCACTGTTCCCAGTAGGTTTGGGGGCACATGAGAGGACTGGGAAGATCTGAAAGGAGCTAAAAGTGGGGGAGGAGTCACAGCCATAAAATCGCCCAAGAAGGGTCCCTTCCTTAATTGTCCTGTGGGCACATTTGAGCTTAGAGCATCAGGTAAACATAGCCTCACATTTGGAATTGCCCAAAGGTAATCATCACAGTGACCCAGATGGTACAAAAGGAGGAATTGATTCTATTTTCCAGAAGAGGAAACTGAGGCTCAGGAGGGGCAAATGATTAATCCAGGGCTGCCCAGGCAGGAAGTGACATCTTTTCAGGACTCCTAGACCAGTGCTTGCTGCTTCATTACACAGAAAGAACAGGAGGGATGGAGCAGAACTCAGCGAGGGACCAAATGTTCCTAGGGAGATACAGGGAGATCCTGTCTCTGAAGTGACTTGCTCCCACCCCAGGACTCAGATGACTGACCATCACCCCCAGCCCCAACAGCATTGTTCTGAAACACTGCTGCCACCCTGTGCCACTTCTGCAGCAGTGGGACTGAATAGAGTGGCCATTCATTCACAGAAACACCAGTTCCCTATATACAGCAAGCTCCACCTGATCAATCATATGGGGATAGTCTGAGTCCTGAGGATCTAGTTCTGGGAACATGTCTTCTTTCCTTGCTAATCCTTACATTGGTTGTCCTGTGGGTGAAAAGAGCCTTTTGGACACTTGGGCTTGAGAATGTACCTATTTATTAGAGGGATGGGTTGACGGTTTCTAGTTTCCTTGTTTCAAACCCTGGTGTTCTGCCCTGTGACCCTGGGCACATTTCTTCCTCTCTCTAGGTCTCAGTTTCCTCATTTGTCACATCATATAGGATTAGATGTCCTCACTCTGATGTAGTATTTAGTCATGTATCTTTCCTTCAATAAACCTTATATAAGTGAAGCCTTCCTGTAGGCACGTGCTTGATGCTGGGGATTCAGCAGGAAGAGAGTGGTTTGTCTCTGCTCTGAAAAATCTCACATTTCCATTCTGTAATTTTTTTTGTCATGATTCTCCCTTCATGTTGACTTACCTTTTCAGAAAGTGCCCCTGCTTCTGTTGTAGAAAGGAAATTGGCAAAGAGAGGGAAAGGGTCCAATTTGCGCCTTTGCTATTTTAGGGGACTTTGAAATAACAAGCCAAAGTGGAGTGATGCGCTCACTCTAATGATCGCCCTTACTCAAGACAAGAGGAAACCCAAGTCCTCTGCTTGTGAAGTGGCTCAAGCTCTTAGGCTGAGGCAGTATTACATAAATTCAAGCTCGCTCCAGATCCTTAGTACCCTGAGTTGCCTGAAGGGGGGAATGGCACTGCCTGCATGTGCAGCCGGGGTACTCTGGCCGTCACTGCAACCGGAGCGAGGAGGGCCAGCCCGCACCACCTGTCCCCGCCAGCATTCCAGAGTAGAGGCTGAATTGGCAGAGAGCCGGCCCGGATCAGTCACCGCCTCAGTCCGCGAGGACCCTCCTAGGGGTGTGTCTCTCGGATTCAACTCCCAGCCGCTGACGGACGAGCCCCTAAAGGCGTCTTCCTCCCAGGCGGGAGCCGCGCGTGCCCCACTCTTCGCGCTGTTGTCCCGAGGCCGCCGCAGGCGGATGCACGACCTCCGGAGACGCTGGGACCTGGGCTCCCTCTGCCGGGCCCTGCTCACTCGGGGCCTGGCAGCACTGGGCCACTCTCTGAAGCACGTGCTCGGTGCGATCTTCTCCAAGATTTTCGGTCCCCTAGCCAGGTACGTTATAGGCGAAAGCTGGACTCGCACGCCCAGGCCCTGGTGAGCGGGAACTGTGCGGGGAGGGTAGGGCAGCCGCGAGGGGAAGAGAAAGGCGAAAAGTTCCAGGTGGCCCTTGGCGAAGGGGCTTGGGCGCTCCGAAGGGACGCAGCGCGCGTTTAGCTATGCTGCTGCTCCCTCCCCTAGCACCGCCGGCACCGGCAGCACGGAGTCTCTGCCTGCAAGTCTGGCTGCCGGTGGACTCCTTCCCTCAGGGGAACTCAGCTCGCCCGGCTGTGATCTCACTCCAGGCTCCCCCCTTGGTGGGCAACCGGGTGCGGGAAAGAGCTAAGGCTTTGGGGTCTTGGGGAAGAAGACTGCTGGGGCAGGCGAGGAGGCGGCTGCTTGAGCGCCTAGAGGACTGAGGGGAAAGAAGCTTGGGAGTCCTGTGGGTGAAGCAGGATGGTGATGGAAGCCACGGAGCCACCGAAAGTGGAGGGAGACACGCGGGGGCTCGGACTGGGGGTTGTGAGTTGGAAAGCGAGGCAACTGGGGTCCTGGGCGTACGAAACCCCGCGAAACGGCTCCTGAGAGCTCGGCGCGGGGAGAGGGCAGGAGACCAGAGGGAAGGAGTGGGGGGTGGAGGTGGGGGAGGCTGTGCGGCAGAAGCCACAGCGCTGAGCCTGCCGGGAAGGAAGGAAGCGGAGAAGGGCGCCACTGCTGCTGCCTCCGCCGTAGAACACTCCGTGTGGAGGGGAGAGGGAGAGGGGCGCAACGGTGGCGCCAGGGGGTGGGGGGCTGCGGGCGCACGGCGAGTGCGGGCTGAGCTGCGGGATTGACGTAACGAGCTTGGGTTTCCCTCAGCGTCGGGAATATGGATGAGAAATCCAACAAGCTGCTGCTGGCTTTGGTGATGCTCTTCCTATTTGCCGTGATCGTCCTCCAATACGTGTGCCCCGGCACAGAATGCCAGCTCCTCCGCCTGCAGGCTTTCAGCTCCCCGATGCCGGACCCGTACCGCTCAGAGGATGAGAGTTCCGCCAGGTTCGTGCCCCGTTACAATTTCAGCCGCAGCGATCTCCTGCGCAAGGTAGACTTCGACATCAAGGGCGATGACCTGATCGTGTTCCTGCACATCCAGAAGACTGGAGGTACCACTTTTGGCCGCCACCTTGTGCGCAACATCCAGCTGGAGCAGCCTTGCGAATGCCGCGTGGGTCAGAAGAAATGCACTTGCCACCGGCCGGGTAAGCGGGAAACCTGGCTCTTCTCCAGGTTCTCCACGGGCTGGAGCTGCGGGCTGCACGCGGACTGGACTGAGCTTACTAGCTGCGTGCCCACTGTGGTGGATGGCAAGCGCGACGCCAAGCTGAGACCGTCCAGGTGAGTGTGCGCCCCCATTGAAACGGTGCTCTGGAGCGCCAGAGTGCCTGCGACCCCAGGGCTCACCTCGGCGCCCTCAGGGTTGCGCCCCTGTTGGGCAGGCGCCAGGTGCCCTATCGCGTGCGCGATCTAGGCGCGGTGGCAGCAAGGGAAGCCTGTCCACTGTCCGCGGGTTGGCCAGCTTGGTGGCTGGGAGTGGGTGCAGGAAAGCCTGGAACAAGCGTCCCCACCACCCGATGTTGGGACAGGGTAGGGCACGCGGGAAAGAGCCATGATGTGTGTAGTGTCCCTGAATCCCACCTGTCCTAGCTCTTCTCCACACCCGGTTCCGAAGTCTCCTTTAAACTTTTTTTTCCTCTTTTCCACTCCCGCATTCTTTCCCCCTTTTATTCTCACTTATATTTACCTTTCCCTCTTTCTAATGCTCCTGATCTTGTTTTGATCTTGCCTTCTCCATCCAAATTTCTTCTCTCACTTTGTTTCTCTTTTTCCTCTTTCACCATTTTCTGTTTTCTTTTTTTTCTCTTCCTGGCTGACTTTTGTCCCCTTTTCTTCCTCTTTTTTTCTCCTGTGCCTCTAGTCTCCCAGGAGAGTGGGTGTCCCTCTGCCGCTGTCTGAGGACACCGGAGAGAGCTTGTGTATCCAGCTTGTGCCCCTCTCTAGTGGCTGCACGCCAGGCATCCTAGGCGGTTTTCCAGTGCTAGCGTCATCCTCAAGGCCTATGGACGGGCTGGGACGCTGCCCCGACCCCATGTGGGGTTCATCCTTGAGAAACTGCTTGTGATTTACAAACCCTGAGCCCCAATCTCCAGGCGCAGCCTGCCCATTTGCTGGAATCTGGGACTGATGCGAAAAAACTTGATATATGAAGAGCTTGTAGCCACTTGCTTTTGAAATTAGGACATTTTCTTCTATCCATTTGCAATGTCAGGTTGGTGGAGGTCATGGAGTACCATAAATGTGGTTCTGGGGAGGGTGCGTCGGGGTGCAAGTGCTCCAGAAAGAGCTCCCATTCTCCCAAAAACAAATAAGCTGAGCAGATAAGGGAATGGGTAAGGTAAGTCTAGTTGCCAGGGAACCTCTGGACTGGGTCTCTGGGCAGGTAAAGTCATGGCTGTGCTCTTTGCTTCCTATCTAAGTGACAACAGGGGCTCTTGAGGATGCTGCTGCTTTAATGGCTACCTGTCTGGACCCTCTCCCAACACTCCCTGCTAACCCTTGGTCAGAGATACTCAGTACTAGGTGCTCTGGACTAGGCGGTGGTCTGGATTAGGAGGTGTTCTGGACTACACGGTGCTCTGGACTAGGCAGTGCTTTGCAGGTGTCACTTGGAATGCTATAGCCAGTGCAGTTTCTTCTGCCCAGCCTCAGGCAAATGGAGCCCTTTGACTTTCTGGCGACCACTGAGATTCAGAGGAATCATCACTCCCTACTCTCCCTTCCCTTAGTTTACAGTGCCCTTTCTTGAAAGCTGAAATTCTGGCAGAATCTGTTGAATTTTTCTCTCCTTTCCAGTGCTAACAGATTTTTTTTTTTGTCATCTTAAGAGAATCTTGGCCTCAGGAAATTTGCTGCCTCAATCCATTATGAGAATTGTGTAAGTCATGGTCACCACAATATTCTGGTGTTTAAGAAGATTCCAGACAATTTGGCAATATTGCAAATAATTTATATTGCTGATGAAGCTTGTAGGTGTAATGAGGGGTGGTGATATAAAAAGCTTTTTAGGGCAAAAATAAAATTCCACAGCTGTGACTGTGTCAGAGAAGTAAAACTGAGTTCCACAGGACACATATGCCTTTTAAAATCCTTTTGGACATGTAGGTCAGGGTGTGACATGTTGTATAAATACACCTCCTAGATTGCCCCAAATCAAAGTAAAATCATTTGGGGAAAATGAAATTTTCTTTTTTATAAATTAAAAAATATTTTTGTTTTGACTTCAGAGAGAAAGGGAGAGGGAGGGAGAGATAGAAACATCTATGATGAGAGAGAATCATCAATTGGCTTTCTCCTGCACGCCCCCTACTGCGGATTGAGCCCTCAAAATGGGCAAGTGCCCTGATTGGGACTCAAACCTCGAACCCCTGGTTCATAGGTGGATGCTTAACCACTGAGCAGCACTGTCCAGGTAGAATGAGATTTTCTTTGTCATAAAATGGGTGATACCACAGTGCCATCTAGTCTAATCAAAGAAGAACCACTTTTTAAAGAGAGTTACTGGATCTTATAATATTTGCGAAAATGAAATAAAATTTGCTAAAGAAACATCATGATATCCAAAGGGCACCTTTTTATTTCATTAATTCTTACCCATCTCCAGAAATATTCATTTTGAAGAATAGTGAGAGCCTGAGAGTTCCAGAATTTCCCAGGATGTTAACAAATCCATGTTTGCAAGACCAGTTCTGTGAGTTCTGATAATCTATATGAGCCAAGAGATGTATAAGTGAGATTGTGTGTGTGTGTGTGTGTGTGTGTGTGTGTGTGTACATGCACATGTAGTGAAAATTAGAGACGGAGGTAGCTGTACTGGCACTGATGTGTGAGGGTTAGGAACTAGTCTCAAGAGATGAAAGAGTCAACCATTGGGAGTTGCTGTGTCCAGAAGCCTACTGTGCTGAACTGAGGTGAACAACAGCTTAGCCTGTTTGGCCTATGAGTTCCGATACATGGGTCTTAGTTCCAGGCCAGCCATGAACCAGCTGTGTGACCTTGGACCACAGCCTGTCCAAGCCTGATATGTGTGAAGAGCACATTCCAGTTTCTGATGAGCTTTCACATTTCTTATCTCTGGTATCTCTTTGTAAATGTGCACTCTTTGGGAAGAGAGCAGAGTGGGCAAAAGTATGGTCATTTATCAAATAACTGTGAAGCCCAGAGGGGCTGAAGGACTTTCCCAATTGAGCACTTTAGTGGCACAAAAGGAACCTTACTCCAATTCTGTTTGACTCCACAGCTGTTTTGGTCTTTTCACTGTGCCTTGATGAGTACAGTGAGATATTTCATGTTAGTAAATATCACAAAATAAACACTCAACAAATGTTAACTGATATTGTTGTCACCTACATCATCACCGTTTTTAGTAACTTTACACATGTGAGTTTGGATGAGAGATTGGACCAGGGTTGCCACACCCATCGGAAGAAGAGACTTCCATCTCTTTGAGGCTTTATGCTCACCAGGAACAGTTCTCCTGGCTAGGTTGCAGAGGGGCTTTTGATTGTTATGTTGGAAATCACTACAAAGCAGAAAAGATTAAGAGGATGCTGGGAGCCTGGTGAATAAGTGTCAGAGGAGCCTTTACCAGTGACAGGGCCCACCTTCTGAGTCATAACCACCCATCGGCATTAGTAGTGCATGAGAGGCCAATGTGGCCATACACCAAGACCCTGAATCCTGCTATCTGCTACATTTGAGATGGCTTCCCTGTCTCAGCAGATGGTAAAGTGTTTGGGTGATATATAACTGCTCAATAGAGACGACTATGGCCTTGTTGCCCAGAGAGGACAAAGAGAGAGTGCTTGATTGGCAAAAGGCATAAGTTGTTTATTAAGAATAACATTTCTTTTTTAAAAAACTTGAAATTTCATTTCATGCATCTGTTTGCCAATATGTTGTTTGGGATGAGAGAAGAGTCCTGCTCAGTCTAGAATTTCTAAGACTGCTTTTGAAAATGTATTAAAACATTGTTGGTTACTAGCTGTCAAAACTTGTAAATTCTGCAGGCTTTTTTTAGGCCAAATTCCTTCTGTTTGTAGTCAATTCTAGTGCATCACTTGATGTGGGAGGAATTGAGAATTGGGCATCAAGAAATTGTCCTAGCGTCATTCTTCTTCACAAGGTGTGGCACTGGCCTGCACACACAGAGTGGCTGGGAGGAGGAGGAGGAGGTCAGTACCTATACAATTCAAAGTATCTGATCATCATATTCATGTTGCATCCTAGACTTTTAGCATCTCTAAATTTTCCAGTAGCTGCATGGGAGAGTAATTAGTTGTTATCTAAAATTCAGTAGGCAATCACTAATATGAAAGGACTAAAAGGCATTTGTATGAGAAAAGCTTTCTTTTTTCCTTTTTTTGTCATTCCTTTTTAAATATTGTAAATGCTTTATTTTTTCCATTTCCTTTGAAAAGGTAGCTGTATTTTTGAAAGAGCTATGTTTTATTTAAAAATTTTTAATTTTAGCCTTAGCTGGTTTGGCTCAGTGGATAGAGCATTGGCCTGCAGACTGAAGGGTCCCAGGTTGTATTCTGGCCAAGGGCACATGCCCTGTTGCAGGCTCCACCCCAGTAAGGGCGTGTAGGAGGCAGCCAATCAATGAGTCTCTCTCATCTTTGGTGTTTCTATCTCTCTCTTCCTCTCCCTTCCTCTCTGAAATCAATCAAGTAATTTTTTTAATTTTTCAATTACAGTTTACAGTCAATATTGTTTTGTATTTGTTTGCGGTGGACAGTATAATAGTTAAACAGTCACATAATTTATGAAGTGTTCCCCCTGGTATTTCTGGTACCCACCTGGCACCCAATGTAGTTATTACAATATCATTGACTATATTTTCTGTGTTATACTTTTACATCACTGTGACTATTTTGTAACTACCAATTTGTACTTCTTAAAAATATTTTTTATTGATTTGAGAGAGGAAGGGAGAGGGAGAGAAAGATAGAAACATCAATGATGAAAAAGAATCATTGATTGGCTGTTTCCTGTATGCCCCACACTGGGGATAAAGCCTGCAACTCGGGCATGTACCCTGACCAGGAATTGAACTGTGACCTCCTGGTTCATAGGTTGACACTCAACTGCTGAGCCACATGATGGGCCAATTTGTATGTTTTAATCCCTTCACCTTTTCCACCTAATCTCCCAATGCTCCTCTCCTCTGGCAACCATCAGTCTGTTCTCGGTGTCTGAGTCTGTTTCAATTTAGTTTGTTCCTATTTCGTTCTTCAGATTTTTTCATAAAGTGAAATCATATGGTATTTGGAAAATGCTATGTCTTAATAATAACTCCATAGTGCATGTGCCTGCTCACACCTCACACGCCCATGCTCCAACTCCTTTGCTTTTTAGATTTTGCAATAAAACGTGATGAATTGACAAGCTTGTGGTACAGGGAGAGGCAGCGAGTGAATGGACTGTTACAACCAGCAATGCTGTCCATCATGCTGTAGGCCACTTGGCTCTCCCAGGACAGCTTTACATACTGAGGATGAATTTCCTGAGTTATCTTTGATAAAAGCTGTTATACTCTTCCACTATTTCACAGGAGAGGGAGAGACATTCACCATGATAACATCTGTAGAACTTCAGCAGTATTAGTTCGCATCTTTGCATGAAGGGCAAATGTGTTATTTGGAGTCCCAACAAAGCTCTGAGTTCTAAAGGAAGTATAAAAGGTCCTTTGGAATAAGCACTTCTTAGTATAATTTTACATTATTGCTGTTATGTGGCAATAACAATAGAGTGTCGTTTATAGATATCTGTTTTCAACCTGGGTAACATGAAATGTCATTAAAGAATAGTCATCTCTTCTGTTAGTCATTAAACAACATTTTTGTAACAATGCCCATTATATTCCAGGAAAGACATGTCATCCTTTCTCTCACAAATATTACAATAGAACAGAACACTTTGGTATTTTAGATATTTAATAAAGAAGAATTTTGTTTGAACATGATTTGAATATCAATAATATATTTAAAATGGCATACCTTTACTTTACTAGAATATATTTAAAAACAGAGTTAAGTCCATCTGTTTATGTTACAGTTTAGATCCAATCAGCAAACTTTGTGGAGTAAGTATTATGAACTTTAGCAGTGCTAGCATAGCAGTTTGGGAAGATTAGAGGCAAGACGAAGTCAAAAAAGCCAAAGTTGCCATCTTCAGCTTCAACACATAAAGACTAGTGAGTAAAGTGCAGAACACTGTAGTATAGATAGATAAGTGGTGAGGAGGAACTTGTGATTCTGGTCAAGTTCATACCTGTCTCTGTAAAAATGGGAGATTTAAATGAGATACTTTCTAAGACCCTTTGCTTTATAAAGTATGAGGAACGGGCGAGAAAAAGGAGAAATCTGTTTTTCAAGACTTCTGGGAATAGGTAGGGAATATTTAGAACACATAGGGTAGCAGAATTGGTAACAAAACAAAGACCCATCTATATGCTGCTTACAAGAGGCTGACCTAAGATAGAAATATACATGCAGACTAAAGAGATGGAAAAAGAAATTTCATGCAAATAGCAAAAAAATAATGTAGGTTAGAAATATATTAGACAAAATAGACTCAAAACAAAGGCCATAAAAGAGACAAGGAAATACATTACATAATACTAAAGGAATTTATTTGACCAAAGGATATAACTCTTGTAAACCTTTATGCATCTGACATAGGAGCACCTAAAAAAAGTAAAGCAAATCTTGATGGACATAAAGGGAGACATTGATAGTAATACAGTCATAGGGGATTTTAACACCCCATTGACATTAATGGATAGACCTTCCAGATAGAAAATAAACAAGGCGTTAGTGGATTTAAATCACAAACTAGATCAGAAGGATTTAATTGATATCTTCAGAGCATTTCACCCCAAAGCAGCAGAATATACATTCTTTTCAAGTGCACATGGAACATTTTCTAGGATAGACCACATGTTAGGATGCAAAACAAATATCACTAAATTTAAGAGGTTTTAAATCATATCAAGCATCTTCTTTAACCATAATGGTATGAAACTTGAAATCAGTTACAAGAAAGTAAACTGAAAAACACACAAAGACATGGACACTATCATGAATGGGTTAATAATGAGATCAAGGAAGAAATTTAAAAAGTACTTTGAAACAGGTTAAAATGACTATACAACAGCCCAAAATCTATGGGACACAGCAAAAGCAGTCCTAAGAGGGAATGTCATAGCATTACAGGTCTACCTGAAGAAACAATAAAAATCTCAACTAAACAATATAACTTTACATTTAAAGGAATTAAAAAAAGAACAACCACCAAAGCCCAAAGTGAGTAGAAGAAAGGTAATAAAGATCAGAACAGAAACAAAATAAGATTCTAGAAAAACATTACAAATGATCAATGAAACCAAGAACTGGTTCTTTGAAAAGATAAAATGGATTGACAAACTTTTAACCATACTCATCAAGAAAAAGGATAGAGAACCCAAAAAATCAGAAGTGAAAGAAGAGAAGTAACAACCGACTCCACAGAAATACATGGAATTGCAAGAAAATATTATGAACAATGATATGCCAACAATTTGGACAATCTGGATGAAATGGGTAAAATTTTAAAAATATACTATTTACAAAACTGAATCAGGAAGAAACAGAAATTCTGAATAGATTGATTACAACTAAATAAATTGAAACATTTATAAAAAAAATGCTCCTAACAAATAAAAATCCTGGACCAGATGGTTTCACAGGTAAATTTTACCAAACATTCAAAAAAGAACTAACATTTATCCTTCTCATACTATTTCAAAAAATTCAAGAGGAGTGAAGATTCCCAAGCTCCTTTTACAAGGCCATCATTATCCTAATTCCAAAACCAGATAAAGGCACTATAAAGAAAGTAAATTATAGGCCAATATCCCTGATGAATATTGATGTTAAAATCCTTAGCAAAATATTAGCAAACCAGATCCAGCAATACATTAAAACAATCAAATATGATGATCAAGTGGGGTTTATTCCGGGGATGCAAGGTTGGTACAATATTTGTAAATCAATAAATGTACAACACATAAAAAAATGAAGGAATAAAATCACATGATTATATCAACAGATTTAAAAAAATAATTTGATAAAATCCAGCACCCATTTATGATAAAAATTCTCAGCAAAGTGGGAATAGAGGGTACATACCTCAGCTTAATACAGACCGTATATGACAAACCCACAGCTGACTTAATAATCAATGGGCAGAAACTAAAACTGTTTTCCTTAAGATAGGGAACAAGACAGGGATGTCTGCTTTCACCACTCATATTCAACATAGTACTGGAAATCCTAGCCACAGTAATCAGACAGGAAGAAGAAATAAAAGGTACTCAAATGGGAAAGGAGTAAGTAAAACTGTCACTATTCTCAGATGACATGATATTGTACATAGAAAATCCTAAAGATACCTTTCATGGGTGGGATCTCCCCTCAGGTTGACTGACTGGGAGGCTCAACCCCAACCATGTCATGCTAGCTGTCGTGCAGGTGCTAACAGAACAAAACACAGCACAACAAAACAAAAAATAAAAACATACAAAAGACAGTAACAGCAACAACAACAACAGAAAAAGAAAAGAAAAGATAATTAGGAAAGAGAAAAGAGAACAAGAATAATAAAAGGAAAAACATCTGAGGAAAAAAGGGGGAAGAATATGAAAAGAAAGAAGGCAGAGAGAAGAATAAGAATAAAGAATAGGGAAAGGAAAACAGTATTAAAAGAGGAAGGACAGAAATTATAAAAAGGAAAAAAAAAGAGGAGAAAGATAAAATAGTAAGAAAAGGAAATAGAGAAATAAGATATGAAAGAAAAAGATGAAAAAAAATAATAAAGCAATAAATAGAACAAAATTAAGAAAAAAAAGCAAAGTAGAGTTTGTCTCTGCAGAGTTAGTGCCTTCTGGGATTTCCCTTTGGGTTGTATTCTTTTGTTGACTGAGGCTGACGTTTGTATGCTGATTCCTGGCCCTCTGGGAGGTACTTTAGTGCTAGGCACTGTCAGAAGATGACAATGTTTGGCTCTTGCAACCTGTTGGAAGCTTCAAGCAATGCACAATTTGTGGCTGCCTCTACGGGGCTGCGCATGGGTGGGGCCAAGCTGCATTGTAAGGTGGGCTTATTAGCACTGGGCCAGGGCGGTCAACAAACATCCCAAGGCACCTTGGGATCAGCCTCAACCCAGGATCCGCCTCCACCTGCTGGTCAGCTGTCAGACTTAGTCATTGAAAAGGCTGTTTCTGAAAGGGCATTTGTCGGAATCTGGAGAATGAGACCTCTGGATCTCCTGTGAACAGGAGGCACTATTCAGATTTCAGGAAAGATGGTAGCAGTGCTCCCCCATTCCAGAGCCACACTTCTGAGTCTGTCCCGGAATATTTCCTTGACATTGGCATAGTGGAGCCCCTTGTATATAGTGTGGTGTGGTCTACTGGAAGCTGGAAGCTTCTAGCAGTTCTCCCATGAGGGGCAAGCACCAGTCAGGTTTCCAGAAAAGAGGGAGGAATAGCTCTACCCCAAAGCCAGTCACTGATGCCCCTTAAGTCTTCTCAGACCCATAGGCTTGGCCTCTGCTGCTGCCTCCGCAGCAGGGATCCAGTGCAGGATGGGGCAAGCAGGATTTCCAAGGGTGGGGTGAGCAGGATTCCTGAGGGTGGGGCAAACTATCCCCGATGGCAAGGCAATTGCCTTTCCCAGGGTTGTTACTGCTGGGAGGGGTTTGCTCCTCTCAGGAAAATTGGCTTCTGCCATAGCAGGGTTGGGGTGATGACCTTGCACAGGTATCCTGGCTGTTGCTCTTCCACATCTCTCCCTAATGCCTCCCACCCCAGACTCTCCTCAGGCAACTCCAGTGCATACCGCCCTCCTTCCACCAAAGCCCTGGGTAAGTGGCTGCAAAGGAAAGAAAAATCCTGTGCTGTGTTTTTTTGTTATTGTTTGTTTTAAAGTGCCTTTCTCAATGACAGGCTCCATTTCTCCCTGGCTATAGAAGTCCCAGTTGCCTTTCACAGCTGGATGTTATGTGGGCTGCTGTTCTAGCTCTGGTGCTCCAGGCTGGGGAGCCTAACTTGGGGTCCAGGCCTCACTCCTCTCAGGGGGAACGCCCCCCTGCAGCTTAGAGATCCCTCCTCACCCTAGGCCTGCTGCTCCAGGGAACTGGATCAGCATCTTTTTCAACCCTGCCCTTCTACCCAGGTGGTTTCTGCCCTTCCTGTTAAAAATCTCTTCTTCAGCTAGTCTTCAGTTGGTAATTCAGGGTGAATGTTCCCCAATTTAGTTTCTATTTCTAGTTTGGTGTTCTGAGAGGAGGTGCAAGAAAGAGCCACAGACTCTGCCACCATCTTTGATGTTTTGTCAAACCCAGTTAATCTTAATTCACAATTAGCATTATTTAAATGATGACTGCAATTCACACGTGGGACTCTTTGTCAAGGAAAGAGAATGTTTGCCCAGCCGGTGTGGTTCAGTGGTTGAGCTTTGACCTATGAACCAGGAGGTCATGGTTCATACCCTGGTTGTGGGCTCCATCCCCATTGGAGGGCGTGTAGGAGGTAGCCAATCAGTGATTCTCTCTCATCATTGATGTTTCTATCTCTATCTGAAATAAATAATAATAATAAAAGGTCTGAATAGAGGATAAAGATATTTATGATTACATAAAAATGAGAAATGTTAATCTGTCAAAAAATAGCCAAAATGAAAAGGCCCATATCAAACTGATTCAAATATGCACAACAAATAAAACAGACAAAAGAATGACATATTTCCTATATAAAGAACTCCTATGAACCAATTAGATAAACAAAGGGTATGAACACACAGTTTAAAACATGGGAACCACCATTAGTTTACTGACATAGAAAAACTGTTTTAGTCTCACTGGTATTAAGGAAATGCAAATTTAAATAATTAAATGTAGGAAACCTTTTGCCCCTTTAAATAACCCTGATTTAAAGAAATCAAAACAAAACCAAAAACTCAACCTACATTACCATCGCCACCAAACAAAAAAATGTTGACAAGTTGTATATATCATAATTTTCATACATTGTTGGTGGCAAATACAAATTTAAATGATTCTTTTGGAATAAATGAGATAATATAAACAGAATATTAAAATATTTATTTCTTTGAGTCATGATTTCTGGGGTTTTATTGAAAAACATAATCTTATCCATGCTTTTCATTCTATTTATTCGTTAATTTATTCAACAAATATTCCTTGAATATCTCCTATCACTGTACTATATGCTTGAGGACACTGAGAAATCAGGGACGTGGTCTCTGCTCTCATGGAGTGGGAAAGATAGACATGAAACAATTAATTACATAAAATTGTGCCAAGTGCCATTGGGGAAACGCATAGGGTGATATAACAGTATACTAGGAAAGTAATGAGTTATTTATGAATGCAACAAATTGAAAATCTGAACATCCACATGGAGGAGAATGATTCAAAAAATCTCAGTGCATTTACTTGACGAATTATTACAATACCATTCAAACGTCCTTTTATAGAGTATGGAAAATTGTTAGTGATTTAATGCTGAAGGAAAAAGATAATTATGGAAGCAGTATAACTACAATTATGTTGAGAGAGAGAGAGAGAGAGAGAGAGAGAGAGAGAGAGGGAGAGAGAGAGAGAGAGAGAGAGAGAGAGAGAGAGAGAGAGAAAGGAGATACACAAATCATCTTCCTGCACCTCCCAAATCTAAGCACTGTGATAAATTACACTCATGTGTACTTTTAGGTTCCTGGAGACTATGGATGGTTAGTTCATTAGTTTCTTGATATCCTGGGATTCCTTAATGAGGAAAGCAGCCTCAGCTAAATAAACTTTCAGACTGAAAGGCAGAGGTGATTAGTCAGGCATTGTCTGCTGATTTTTCTGATGATTGCCTGTTGTATTCCAAAGATATTTGAGTGGGTTGCTAATTTTCTTCTATGTTTAAAAGTTAAATGGAACAGGAAATTGACAGTGGCACACAGTTGGAAGTATAAGGCTTATTCTACTCAGCCAGAGACATCCAAGACAGCCTGGATTTTGAGTCTTCATGTGCCTCTTTCAAAACAAGCTGATATCAGAGTTAATGGTCTGGCTAGAAGAGTGAAGTCTTGGGGCTGGTGAAGTTCTCTAGTTCTAAATTTCCACAACTGAGAGCTTAGATCACTTAATAGTACACGCGTTGCCTTCTAGGACAGTTTCACTTCATAAGAGCAACACCCCCAATTAACTATAAATTAAATTGGTTAATTTATACTCACTTCACCAGTGAGTTGCATAATAATGTTGAAAGTCCACTCAAACTACATTCTAGGTACAAGTTATTTTGATATTGTAAAGAATGTGCTTCACAGTTGAAAAGCTAATATTGCATTTTGTGACAAATTGAGATATTTAGTCACTGAGTTTAGGGGGGAAAGGTGTGAATGGTAATATTCCCTCTTTCATTAAAGCATAGTGAAGAATCCAATTAATGGTATATATATTCTAATAAAATGCCATTCATTGTAAGCGCAGAGAAATATTTGTCTATACTTGAGTCAAAATTATTTATTGGCAAAAGAGCTTCTCTAGTTTTACTAGATCTTGGACTTCGTGGATTATTCAGTTGGTCTTATTGCCTCCCATTTGTTTTCTCTGCCATTTTGCATTTAAGAACAGTGTTGAAGACTTTGACACATTTCAGAGCATAACACTAAATAAATCTGTCTGGTACATTCCACTGTGCTTTTCCTGGAATATTATAAATATTCAAATATAGGCACATGCAAATTCAAAATAAAACTCAGTACATGCAAATTCTGCATAAATTCCATATTTATACCTTAGCAATAATTTTGAACTTGCTACCCTATAATATAAATGTATCAAATATGATCACATAGGAATTACCAATAAATATATATTTCTGATTAAACTGTGGGTTCTCTTTTAAGTCACAATTTAAGCTTCAATTCTGAGATATATTATAAGAGAATAATTTGCACTTCATTTACTCTGAATTGTCAAGAATCATTTTCTACCCCAATGTAAATGTCCATGAAAAGGATTTCTTATTCAGTTTGATTGCTTTTTAAATTTTACTAGCAGAGATGTCCTAGTGAGCCTAAGAGAATTGGTCTGTTTCTTGTGAAGAGTTTAGTCCTAATGAATCCCTTCCATGAACTTTTCTGAAAGAATGCAAAGCACTTGGAATGTGCAAAGCATTGATTTACATCAAACGGATTACGCCTGTGTGCAGCATTTCTTGCATTAATTGACTTTCTTCCATAACTGTGCTTTAAAAAAAAAAAGATCTTCAGTATAGTGTCAGTTCCAATCTACTCATGGAGATCATTGGATTTTTGTTAACTTCCTACAGCAGTCAATGGAAGCAAATAGTATTTAGAAATTGACTAGGATGACCAGGTTACAGCCAGGAAACACAGAAATAGTTTTAAAAGGTCCTTTGATCTTGGCAGTCAACTCCTCAGTTATTACAATAAATAACAGTTGACTAAATTCACCAGTTGAAAGACATGGATTATCACAATGGGTGAAAATATGAAATCTAACTATATGATATATATAAGAGACAAAGCTAAAACATATGTAGATAGGATTGGAATATATATACTACGCAAATACTAAGCAGAAGGAAGCTGATATAGGCAAATTGATATGGGACCAAATAGACTAAGAAAAAAACTTTATTTGGGATAAAAACCATCACTTAATAATGATGAAAAAGTTCAATTCTTCAGATAAGAATTCTAAACTAGTTTGCACTTAATACCATTGTTCTGAAATATATGAAAGCAGATTTGACAGATCTATAAGGAGAAATTGTAAAATCTACTAACCTCTTTCTGAAATTGATAGACGAATGAACAAAAAATGAGTAAAGATACAGAAAATTTGAACAACATGGTTAATAAGCTCAATGTAATGGTCCTGTACCCAATTAGAAGAATATACATTCTTCTCAAACACACATGGAACATTTCTGAAAATAGACTATCTACTACTAAGGCATAAAGTCTGGCAGGGATCAAACAATATCTGAGCACGAGAAAGAGTATTAGTGGTCTGAATTATTTGGAAGTATTGCCAATCCTTCACTTACCACATCAAGTTTTTTAATTCACATGCAACAGTGAAGAGCCCAAGACTTAGGAAAAGGGAATTACTGTAAAGTGATGGTTTGACCCAGGTAGCTTTGCCAGACTTTCCCTGAAGACCTATTCATGTTTAAGGGTATTAGGGACATAATATTTTTCTCTTTTAATCCTCAATATAACCTTCTGAGGTAGATGTTTAAAAAAAAACAACTTAAAGATGAGAAAACATAGAATTGAACAAAATATATAACCCACCTAAATCTGCACAGTCAGTCAATATTGGAGCTGACATTTAAAACCAGTTAGGCCTCATGGCCTGTTTGGTATGTTTTATTTTTATTTATTTATTTATTTATTTTTAAATATATTTTATTGATTTTTTACAGAGAGGAAGGGAGAGGGATAGTTAGAAACATCGATGAGAGAGAAACATCGATCAGTTGCCTCCTGCACACCCCCTACTGGGGATGTGCCCGCAACCAAGGTACATGCCCTTGACAGGAATCGAACCTGGGACCCTTCAGTCTGCAGGCTGATGCTCTATCCACTGAGCCAAACCGGTTTCGGCTGGTATGTTTTAATATCCTCTAAATTCCCAGACAAATCTCCCAAAGCCTTTTACCCTCTTTTTTGGATGTATCTATACAAGCTGAGTGGAATGGAGACTGGGAGTGACTATCTGGAGATATCAGGATCCAACATGCTAACTGATTTTTTAAAAGCATCTTTGAAAAATGTTTAAGCCCAGCTGATGTGGCTCAGGGGTTGAGTGTTGACCCAGGAACCAATAGGTCATTGGTTCAATTCCCAGACAAGGCACATGCCCAGGTTGTGGGCTTGATCCCCGGTGGGGGCCGTGCAGGAGGCAGCCAATTGATGATGTTCCTCTCTCATGATGTTTCTATCTTTCTATCCCTCTCTTTTTCTCTCTCTCTAAAAAAATCAATAAAAACATATTTAAAAAAGAAAAAAAGTTTAATAAAAATCATTATTTAAAGGTGAATCCTGAAGCTCTCTTTTCCTCCCTCTTAAATAAAGATTTAGATATCCAAGGTATTGTAAATGCTTTCAACACTGATTTACACAGAAGAATGATGTTTTAGGAAGAATTTTAAAAAAAGTTACATTAGAGGAAAGATTCATTGTCTTTCAGGTAAGGAAAATGGAAACCTTAACTGTATTTTAATTTTTACTTTATGTGGACTTAACGTGATGCACACACTTCATAAGATTTGTAAGAGGCCAAACTATCTTGTTGTGGAATATTGGCGGTGGGCTCATTAGCAATATCAGTTACTCTACTCTGAGTGTGGCCTGTTTCTATAAATGACAATTTTCTTTTGTTTGTTTTTGCTCCATTTGGTCTGTGTAGACTTTTGGAGGGTCGTTTGAATCAGTTCACCCAGGGCAGCTCATGTAATCTTGTAGCACGAGGAGCCAGTGCAATAAAGATGTTTGCTCTCAAAACTCAGTGAGTGGTCTCAGAGAAAATGAATTCTGAAGCCTGCTTTTATCCCAGGGGCTCACCATGAAAATAATAAAAGTATATTTTATTACTGGAATAACTAAGTAAGGGTAGCAAATTCCCTTAGGAGTGACCTCTCTCTTTTGGAAGAGGCAGCTTAGAAGAGTGCCATTAAAGAGAATATGAAAATGAGGATGAGCCTACCAGTCTGGCTGACTTTAGTGCGGGCAGCAAAGAAATTAGGTTGAAGGCATCGAAGAATGGTAAAAACATGCCCATTACAACTAGACCTATTATGACCTTGGGATGATGGCTACCTCATATATGCCTTATGACTGAGACTTTGCTAAGTAGAAGATTAACTGGCACAATATCTTGAAGGTTGAAAAACTATCTTAACCTATTTTCTGGATACACTAGAGTCAAAAATACTTAGTTTTGTGTTTGGTTTTGCTGAGTATGGTACAGTATATTGTAACTATAATAGGTCAACTCCAACTCATTAAAGCATGTTGAAATGAAGCATATTGGGTGAATGATGCATTGTAGGATATTTACATAAAATACTTAGTAACAATTGTAATGGACATGCGGAAATGATTTTACGCATAAACACACTGTAAGATTAATGAAATATAATTAGACTGTATGAAAATATGGAGCTGAAGCAAGGTATTTAAAATATTTTAAATTTTTAGACAAAACGGTCTGTGTGTATTTCTCCTTTTAGGTAAGAATCCATGCTTAACTTCTACCACCCTCAATTTGTTCTTTGTGACTTGGAAGCAAAGCAAAAGGAAAAAGAAAAGGTACCACTTTGGTATTAGTATAGCATTTTGCAATCTTATGGCAGTTTTTGTATTTATCGCCATATGGGTATACATTAAATCTGCATCTTCTCATTTATATGTTTATGAAGTTATAAAGATATGCACATGCACACACAAAATAATTAAGCAAGTGATATGTGTTTGACAATGTTTGGTGACTTAATGACAATTAGAGGGTTTTTTGTTTTTGTTTTTTTAAACCCTTGCTTTTCTAATCCAGTTGTTCCCATGCTTTCTGGTTTATGCACTTAAGGACAGAATCCATTTAAAATGCCAGAATTTGCATACATGCTGCTTTGAGTGAGACTCCTATTTATTTCAGATGGCCTTGAAAAATTATTATTGAGGGGTTTAGAGACCTGGATGTCACAAGATCCATTAGGATAAGACTGAAATCACACTTTTTTGTTTCCAGCAGTTCCTTCTGTACAGGAGGGGATAGGCTTTTGACATGTGGGGAGCTCAAGGTATGCGGCTTAGCTAAACTGTTTAATGTAGCCAGATTAGTCAGCTCATCTCAACTGAGAGTTCAGCATTGCAGACACTTCGTCTAACCCTTTTGTAGGAAAGTGGATCATAATTTTCCAGAGCTCAGCAGAATGCTAAGTTAAAGGCTGCATAAGGGATTTGTATGCATCAAAGTAAGCAGTTAAATTGACAATCTCTCCCCTTTTAAGATTGGAATGACCAAGGCTATGATGCTCTCTGTTGAATGTCATGTTTGTTTTTCTTTTAAACCACAGTGATGCAACCATTATTCATTGTAGGAAGGTGTCAGTGGACTGGGTGTGGGGTTATAGGTTGTGTTATTTGTGTCAGAATATCTTCTCTAGTGAATGTCACAGAAGTCAGGTTTCCATGCTGACAGCAAACAAGCCAGGGACCACAGAAATCCAGCTCTTCTGGTTTACTGGGGTCTGACTCCAACATGCAGCTCTTTCTGGTTAACTGAGAGGAGCTCTTATATGCAGTAAATCTGCTAAGTCAGAAAGCCCACGGTATGCACAGCTATAACATCATTTGGCTCTTGGTCATATACCTTGATGGTCTCCGAATTTAGCTTAGCAACAGAAACCTAAAAGGAAGAAAAATATTCTTCCAAAACTTTAAGCAGATAAAAATATTCAATAAATAGTAGGAATTTCGAATTGAAATGTCAGAAGCTAAAGTTGGGTATGAGAAAGAAATAGCATTGAGAAAAAGATAAATTATTGCCATAATAAAATGGCAGATTGCCTATCAGTGACTCTCACGTCCCCCTCCCAGATGTAGTTTTGGGGATAATCACTGTACCCACATCTGCTTCGGGGCCCAGGGGTCTCCAATGACCACCTGCAAACGGGCAGCTTTAATAGTGATCAAGTTTGGTTTCAGAGCCACTGGTGACTTTCATATTAAAATACTGGGGCACCATGTTTCTGCTGGATTAGGAGTGAGAGCTGGTTTGGGGTGCCTCTTATGATTCAGCATAATTTATTCAAGATTCATCCAAGCTGCTGCTTGTAGCAACAGTTCAGTCTTTTTTGTTGAAGCTTATTCCATGGTAATAGTTTAACTATTGACCTATTCAAGGACATCTGGGCTGATTATAGTTTTGGGGTACTATCAATAAAACTGCTATGAAATTCTTGTATAGGCTTTTGTGGGGCAATAAGTATTTATTTTTCCAGGATAAATGCTCAAGAATGCAATTGCTGGGTCATTTGGTAAATGCATATTTAACTTTACAAGAAACTACCAGACTTTTCTAGAATGGCTATACGTCATTTCACATTTCTACCAGCAATATATGAGGCATCCAGTTTCTCCTCATCATTTGGTGTTGTACTATTTTTTTTTTTTTAGTTTAGCCATTCTGATAAGTGTTTAGTAACATCTCACTGTGGCTTTAAATTGCCTTTCCCTGATAGCTAGAGATGTTTAACACCCTTTCAGCCATCTATCTGCCTTCTTTGGTGGAATGTCTGTTCATGCCATTTGCCCGTTTTCTGAGGGAATTCTTTGGTTTTTTTTAGCTGTTGAGTTTTGAGTGTTATTTATATATCTGCATATTAGTCTATTGTCAGATATATTGTTTGCAGTATTTTCTCTTAGTTCATTGCCTGTCTTTTCATCTTATTTACTTAGTAGTTGCCTTAGCAAAATTTATGATTTTGATGGTGTACAATCTATCAATTTTTCCTTTTATGGAGTATGATTTGGTGTCAAGTCTAAGAATTCTCTGCCTAGCCTTGGATCTTGAAGATTTTCACCTATTGTTGTGTTTTTTTTTCCAAAACTTTTATAGTTTTAACTTACATTTAAGTCTGTGATACATTTTAAGATATGTTGCATTTTAGTGTGTCCCATAAAGATTCCTGGTTTCCAATCTGAGCTGGTTATTTTGGGAAGAGATGAAGTTTAGCTAATAGGTCATATCCAAAGGATTTGAAGATATTTTTAGCTTACCTCTGATGATGTGGGACAACTGAAGAGTAAGACTTTATCCAGTTATGACTTTTAACTAGGGAATAGTTATTGTAAGGAGTCATGTTATCTTTACAAAATACTCAATCTAGTGTTGGATGCTACAGGGGAAAATAACATTTTTGCAGAAATTCAGGCACTGCAAAAGTTTTATGGAGTTCTATGGACATTTCCTGATACTGCCGGGGCTGACCAGCAGACCCTGAGTGATGGATGAATGATTACTCTGACACACATTTCTGTGAAACAGAGAGCTAAGGGGATGCTTGGCTATAGGAACCAAGCAGCCCCATTCACCTGCCTCCTCAGGCTTTTATTGTAACAACAGCTTGAACTAAAATTAACTATTAGATACTATCAGTATGGTAAGCATCCTTGAGAAGACACATGCATCTACAGTGTTCTTTAAACAAGGACGTCTAAAGACTAAGCGTAAAGATTCCAATAAACACCTGGGGGCTCAGACTTGTTTGGAAAAGTCAAGGCAGGGGTGAATGCCTTCAGCCAACTCCCCCTGGAGGTTTCCTCCTTACAGACTTTCTAATTAAGTCCCGTGCTTCCCCACATGATACCCAGAGATTTATTTTTTTTATTGCACACCTGAGTAATCTATTTACAGATGCTGTTATATATGAGGAAGGCCTGTAGAGGGGTGGCACTATCCCTTGGAATAAAGGTTCCAAGGTTCAATTCTCAGGCCAACACAGTGACTCTGGACAAAGCCCCTAAGTGTTCACTACTCCAGTTTCCTTAATGGAGAGGCAAATATGAATGGTTGCTATCATTGAACTCATGAGGATGCTGGACTGATAATTCATGCATTCAAACCATTTTGAGTTCTGTTGAGAAATATGTTCTCAAAATAAGTAGATATAATAAGTGTAAATATATTGTCAAGAAATGAATCATTGGGGGAGCAGAACACGTAGACAAAATGACAGGGGTTAGTAACACCAGTAAACAGAGATGGAAAAGATGACATTAGAGAAAGCAAAGAGGAATGAAAATGCTGTTCTGCCAGCAGAAGGGAGCCACTGAAATGCCAGTCAGATTCAGATAAGGACCAAGGCCTACTGGTCCTTTTGCTCACTTGTTTGTAATGAATTAAACTGGAAGGGGTGGGATAAATGGATGCAGCCATTTATGAATGGAAGAAAGCCGTTTTGGTTGAGCCAAAGTGATACTCTCCATATCCACCTAATAAGTTTTTGAAAGAGTGTTTAATTGTGAAAATGCCACTGTTGTTTTATGTCTACACCTTTCTGACTTTGCTCCTTTCAAAGATTTGATCTGTAAGGCAGCAGATAGGAATGACAGCTCATCAGCATTATTTACTCTATAAAATACTCTTCTACCTCCTACCTCCAACTACACAATTAGGTCATTGACATTTCTGGTTGAAGGATTACGTGCACTTCTCATTAGCTGAGCAACTTCAAAGAGTGGTCTTTTCTGTTTAACTTGAGCCTGACCAGGCAAGGTCCTGGCTGACTCTTGATTCCAAGGATGAAAATGGGAAGGTGAGCAGTCTTTTGGATAGTGTACCAAACCTGTAGCCTGGGAATGCCTCAAACCTGGCACTCACTGCTCTATAGTGCCAGTGCCTTATTGATTGATTGATTGATTTACTTACTTACCAGATGTGAGCTCTCTAAGGCCTGGGACTTTTTATCCATTGTAGTCAATTAGCATTTGTTGAATAAGCAAAATAACTTTCCAGAATCAAAACTCCAACCTTCGGAAAGCCAAATCCAATTTTATCTTTCATTGGATGTCACCTTAGCCAGCTTCCCAAGCTGACCCATTCTCTAAACCAGTACTTCTTAAACTTTACTGTGCACAGGAGTCACCTGGGGCTCTTGTTAAAATGCAGATTCTGATTTAGTAGGTCTGGGTGGTGGGCTAAGATTCTGCATTTTTAACAAGCTCCCAGGTGGTGCTGATGCTGTTGGTCTGTATATTACACTTCAAGTATCAAGGGTCGAACCTGGTCTTTGCCTCATCTTTAAAATTTAATTCATCACCAAGATTTGTTGCAGGGATTATTGTGATAGCTTTCATCTAGTTTCCCTGCCTCTTTCCCCTACATAGCAACCAAGGTGATATTTCTCAAATACATTTCTATGTAGGATAAAGCAACAACCCTCTGTTGTAGATTGTCTTCATATTAGGAGCAGAGGCAGGGGCAAAACAATGTGACACTTGAGAAGCCAAGGGCTTAGAGTGGTGGTGACAAGTCATAGGGGCCAACTCATGCAGACAGGGCTCCTTGCAGAAGCCCTTTCTTCCTCCCTTCCTCCCTCCCTCCCTCCCTTCCTCCCTCCCTCCCTCCCTCCCTTCCTCCCTCCCTCCCTCCCTCCCTTCCTCCCTCCCTCCCTCCCTCTCTCCCTCCCTCCCTCCCTCCCTCCCTCTCTCCCTCCCTCCCTTAAATTCATCCATCTATCCATTCATCCACTTATCCATCCAATCATCCATTTAGCCATCCAGTCAGTTATCTAGCCTGCCAGCTGGCCATCCATCCATCCAGTCAAATAAAGTTTTTCATGTAATTTATGGTAAAACTCCAGTAACTTGATATCCATTATTTCAGGTTCTCTGGCAGATGAGACACCTCAATGTTTTCTAGTAAAAATATTTTCTGTTCTAGCCCAGTCAATCCAAAATCTTTTTCTCACATTCTCTTTTTAATTGAATTACTAAGGATTTTAGTGTACACTGAATAACAACTTGTTATAAATCTCATATGTAAAAGATGGTTTGCCATTTTCTTTTTCTTTCATATCTTTCTTGCTGTGCTTGCATCCAGGGTATGGTAGATGGTTGGTGTGTGTAGATTTTAAGTGAAGTATGAGCCTTTCTGAAACTGTACCTGTAATATAGCTGGCCCTGCCACAGCGCATAGTGTGGCTGCTGCTACAGCAGAATGTCACACTTTCAGGATTAGGTTTGTTTTGGCCTTAACAAAGAAGCCCACTGTCCTTGATGAGCAGGAGAAAAAAAGGCATCCCCCCCTTTTTGGTGGATGGATTGGTGGGAGGGATCTCTCTCAGGAATTCTTAGCTCCCTGCCACTCTCCAGTCTTCAGTCTGCACCCCCTTTCCCTTCTGGCTCCTACCTCTGGAGTGTGGTCACATTCAGGAGAGAATGCTGAGTTATGTTGATGTTTGGTAGTGTTTGTTTTCTTCCCGGTTTAATTTAGCAACTCATTGCAGAGGTTGTTCTTTGTTCATCTTTCCAGGGTTTTCCATACACCAACTAATGCTTACAGCTGGCTTTCTCTAGAGAGAAGTGCTGGGAAGATCAATCAGATGTGATCTAAAAGGGTAAATCAGGTTTTCAAATGTGTTCAGGCAGCTTCTATTCAGTTAAGTGAGAAGTGCTTCCAAGGATAGAAATTTGCCCAGTGAAATGCCTCCCAAATGGCAGCAGAGCAATCATGCTTCAGATGGATGTTTTGCAGCCTGAGCATCCGGTTCTGCTTAGATTTCAAATGACCATTTAAAACTGGAGAGCGAGGGGGCGGGAGGGGGGAGGGGATGAAGTGCATTTTACTTGAAGGAATTTGCTAATGGAAGATCAAAGTTGTAAAAAAAAAACCAGTACCTTCACATGCATTATTGGAAGGTTGTGAGGGGAGGATGGGAAATGGAAGCTGCACAAAATACTTTTTCCTAAGTTTTTCAACTCTTATAAGACTCAGGAAATAACTAACATGAAAGTTACATTATATTTCAGGGAAAACTCAAGAGAATGTTGCTTAAGCTTTTAGTACTCAGTGCTTCTGTTCTCTATGTTTTAGAAGTCTTAAATTGAAAAATTTTATCATGAAAATCTACTCATTCAGAGAGTTTATATGACTATAGTGTAGCAACTTTGAAAGCCACATCTCATCTTTTATCCTCTCTTGTGACATTAAACTCTGGCTGTGTTTATAGGATGAAGTGAATATTCTAACCAGTTAAAGAGATTAGCCTATCTTTATACAGTGAACTTTGGTCATGTCCTGCAGGGGACTGTTAACCTTGGGGGATTGGTCAGGGGATCCCCTCCCCTTATTCCACACATCTTAAAGACTACCACTGCCAAACCAGGAAAAACAAGTTATTTCCATGATCCTTTAAAGGAAACATAATTAGGAAAATAATTTTGTAAAACATCACCCAACATAGTACCCCATCTATTATGAATTGTCCCTTTGTTACATCCTTTTCTACACAGTCCTTGATATTGTTCCCCTCTGTTAGCTTGAAAATTAAGGACTGATTCTAGCCACACTATGCGCTGTGGCAGGGCCAGCTATATCACAAGTTCAGTTTCAGAAAGGCTCATACCTCACTTAGAATCTACATGGGTTTAGGGGCAACATGAAAGTGTGATCTGAAGGCTTTCTTGCCTTAAGCAGGTCATTTGTTCTGAAGTACTCTTGTCATTTGCATCCACAACAGGGATCTTTAAGCTGGGGGTGACTGGCTGGCTGTCAACAGGAGGAGGGGTTTTTTGCAGGGTAAACAGAGCAGCCAGCAGAGCTTCCCTGAAGACCACACAGAGAGACCATGTCTTACCTGACCACATTCCAAGGAGGTGGCAAAGGGGCTTCATTTAGAATGCACTTCTGTGGACATATGATGCTATGTACAGATTTTGTAACTTAGAAATCCACACACGAAACCTATATGTTCATGTTGACCAGTGTCACCCCAATAAAATATAATTTAAAAAATGTACTTCTGAAGGCTTACTTTAAGGAAAAGGATGACAGAAAATGCCTCCTACCATGAAAATTATGGCTGTTTGTGACCTGTTTGGAAATCACCAGCTCTCAGCACAAAGTGTTCTACTAGCCATTTGTCCATCTATGGCTGTCAGATAAGCTTGGTCTTCCTGGCAATTCTGCCTCTTAGGGTCCATGCCACCATTGTGCCTTGGCTTAATCTGGCTATCAATGATGTCTCTGTCATCTGGTCTTCTAGAATGGACTGTTTAGACAATCTTCAGGGTTCCTGATGATTTCAAAGGAGGAGATACAGGCCTAAGGAATTAAGTCCTCCATTCCTGGCATGTACATTACCACCAAATGAAACTCTCTTGCTGTTAAAATAAACCTGATCGCAAGCAGAGCTAACATTGCTTTGGGACTCCATGTTTTAAGGTCTATGGGCAGGCAGGTGCTACTGAACCTAGGTGTTTATAGTAACAGAGATAGATAGCTAAGGTTTGACAATGGGTTAATGACTGAATGCAGTGAGTCCTGCACTACCAGTGAGAGCTTCAAGCCAAGGAGGAGCTGAGGCTGGCCCCAAAGGGCAAGTGTGACAAGGTCCAATGGCTAATATGAGGATTAGCTGTTTCTTTGGGTAATCTGTCTCCAGTTCAGGCTGGTTCCAGGATAGCCTTAGGGACTTGTTACACTCGGATGCTTCTTGGTTTGCTGCAATTTCCCCTTCTTAAGTACATTTTTCCTTTTAAAAATTTAACGGGACATTGCCATTTTCTAAAGTTTTAAATGGATGATCATTTCAAACTGGCAGGGAAATGTTTATAAAATGTTAACACAAAAAATTAATGGAAAAGAAGAAAAAACCCCATCTATGCATTTGGTCCCCTTTTGTGAGTGGAGTCAGTGCCAGCTCTGCATTTGGGAGTGCAAGCCCCACTCAGCAGGCTTTTTGAATGTGCATTAAGGTTCAGAAGACAAAGATTTGGTCACACCAAGAAATAGAACCTGCTGGCCATGGTTCCTCTAGTCAGGGCCAGTGTTGTGGAGTTGGCTGCTGCCACTCCTCCTTGTTCCCTTTGTGGATGAATAGAAAGTTTCCATCTACAAAGCTCTATGATGTTAATTTCACTTAAAGGGTCTTGAAAGCCAAACACACAATCATAAATAAACCTAGTTGCAAACATTAGTCACCATAAATAACATTTGGTGGTTAGCCTGAAATTTTACAGACTCTGATTTCCCTTAATTATGAACATAAGCTTCAGTGCCAGAAATGAGTTAAATGATTTGGTGCTTCTCACATAAGGGCCCCTCTTTGCCTTGCTCTGCTCGGGTATATTGTCAGGGTAGTAATGGTTAGCAGATTCCATAACTCCCTGGTCAATTTAAGTATTTGTATGTGGGTTGGTGAAGTGATGATATCATACAGAAAGCACACTGTCAGGGTAGTAAATGTTAGCAACATGATGGTACTTTCATCATTTTTTCTCTGCCTTTGGGATAGTAGAATAAAGGTTAACATACAGGTCTGCTTTTATTATTGAAACAAATATTCACATTTTCTCTAAGATAAGATGTTTAGTCAATGAGTTTTATTGAATTAAATTGAAATAATTCCATGATGACTTAAATCAAAATTTAAAAGTGTGGGTAAAAGAACAGCATTTAGATCAGGCAATATAAAGCCCGAGGGGAGAAGATAGGCAGAGAGAGGGGACATCAATCAACCATTTGTGAGGACAGAATATAATTGTACTTGATTTGATGGAATATGCTTTTTATGGGTAACATATTTCTCAATCCCTAATCATGGCTTATTAGGTTGTTTTAATTACTATATCCTCAGATCTTTATACATGGCCTGACATAGGTTTGGGGCTCATAAGTTGACTATGGTGGCCTGAGCTTTGGAAGTTGCTACCTAAGGATAGTAGGGACTAGCCATTTATCAGGGAAGGCAGGAGAACACAGAGGCAGGAAGAGAAGCCATGGGTTGGAAGTTTCCATAATGGGCCAGTGGAAGGGACAAAGTTCAGTAAATGGAAGCCACAAAGATTGACATTTGGATTTGGCAAGAAGATTCCTAGAGAAATATTAGTGCAATTTTAGAAGGTTAAATTCTGAGCCACACACCACAGATTTGTTGGTAGTAAAATAAACATCTTTCCAGCACCACACACAGTGGGGTGCTACAGCCTGTACTCATTAAACTATGTATGCATTGTATTGAGTTGAGTTGAATGTTGTCTGGGAGAGGGGAGGTATATAGCTCAAGTGACAGCCAGAAATGCTAACCTGGGCTCAACCTCCAGGCAGCTGTGAACTGGAGATAGGAGTGTGAAAATGCAGGGTGTCTAGATAGAGACTAGGCCACTCTCAGAGCTGGGATAGATCTCATTGAGTCCATTCCCTCCAATGAACAGATGAGGAAACTGAGATACTGTGAGGGGGAAGTGACTTGTCTTAGGTCACCACTAGTTTAGTTGCACAATCAACACTAAAGTGGATGCTCCCTAATTCTTAACCTAGTATTTGTTTCCCTTTACACTTTACTGTGACTTCTTCCTGACCCAGATGAGAGTCAGGAGACTCCCGGAATTAAGTGACTTGCCCATGGTCACCCTAGTGAGGGGCAGAAGCCATAGTCTGTTTGATTGTATAGTCTATGAATGTAACTAGAGGGTTAGAGGGTTTTGTGGTAGGAGGAAAGAACACCTTAAGAGGGATGCTCAGGAATAACTACAATAAGGAGGTTACAAGTACATTTGAGCTGAAATCCCAGAGATATGGGAGGCAACTAGCCATGGGAAACTGAAGGTTGTTCAGGCTGAAGGAATTGCAAATGCAAAGACCCTGAAATTGGTTCCCCCTAAGGGCTGTTGATAAGATCTTTGCTTAAGCCTTTTTTGGAGGTAATTCTTTGACAGACCCATTGGGCAAGTGTTACTTTGCTGGTGTATTTAAAGTAAGACTTTGCACCAGAGGCTCATGTTATGAGATGCCATTTAAAACTTGTTTGTTTACCTACTGAGTTTTTGGTAAGAGGAGGATGGATCAATGGAGTGTAAAAGGGAGCCAGGAGCAGTGAGAAGGAAATTAAGATAGGTCTTTTAAGTACTTGTAGGACCAGGTTATTGGTAAAATATTGACAAATATTTCCACTCTAAGACTGTTAACATACATCATACTACAGAATTCCTAGAAGTATTTTTTTCCTGCGTTCATCAGATGCTTATATTTACAGAAGCAAATGGATCAAAGGCAAGGAACCGCTTGCTGTTAGAAACATAAAACCATCCCCTGTGTGGGCTAGGCCCTGGAACAAAGCAAAACAAGGCCAGGATTTCACTTCCTGCTCTGGAACTAACTTGCTTTTGATTTTGCAAGTTTTACTTTTCTGTTTTATGTGTGGTATGCATAGGCATAAAATGTTTGTTCGTCACTATTCTAACACAATTGTAATTTCACCCATGGGATTCATGTAAGCATCAACAAAATCCAAGTTCTCCATAGTACTGATCTTAAGGGTATTCGTTGGTAGTGATTTAATTAAAATGTGTTTTTTGGAAGAGTTTATTATAAATTGTCTCACACAAAAAGAAAAGATAATGGAGCCCAAATCAAAGCTATTTATTTCCCCCTCCTTTTTTATGGTGATAATAATTTTCAAGGTTACATTCTTTGATATTCAAAGTTGGCCACACAAAACACTTGAACAAGAATCAGTTACAAAATGAATAAGGTCTGAAGATCTAATGTATAATATGGTGACTTCAGTTGATAATACTGTATTATATAATTAAAATTTGCTAAAAGAGAAGAGCTTAAATGTTCTCACCAAAAGAGAAAAGAAAGGTAACTATGTGAGGTGATGAATATGCTAATTACTTGATGGTGGGAATCCTTTAACAATGTATATGTATATCAAATCCTTTTGCTATATACTTTATTTTAATAATCAATTATGCCTCAATATGCTGAAAATATATTTAAAAATAAGAATTGGTTCTGAGATTTAGGTTAATTTCCCCAGTTACAAAGCAGAATGCATTTTACTAAAATAGGATACTTAGATTTGTTTGGATATGTGGTTTATTCCTGATTCCAAGAAAAGCTGGTGACAGTCAAGATTCATAGCAAACAATTTTTACAAGTTGTAGGAAGAAAAGAATAAAATTCTCATTATGAAGCTTAAGTCCAAATTTCAAGGCTTTCAGGATCCTGGGATGGCAAATGGTGGAGTGATGAATACATTAAGAACTTACGTTCACATCATCATCTTATATCCACTTAAGAATGGTGTTTGGGCTGGATGGATGCGGGTTTCTGATTTCCTCATTTACTACCTCCTCTGCAGCTATATAAGTGATGGCCATCCTTGGTGGTGGTAAAATTATGCTGCATGAAATACTGCCTCCCTAAGGATCTCACTACAGGCCAGAGGTGGGTTACAAGAAATTATTGTTGCTGCTGTAATGCTTCATATACCAAGACTAAACCACAAGATGATGTAATGCACATTTTTGCTTTTGAAAAGTGGTTGGAGGGAAACCAGGATGTGAACTATTGCCAAGTGAAATATAATGCCACAGAAAAAAAGAGAAGAGAAGATGCTGTAAACTTAAAATCATTACAAAACTGACCATCTGGGTTATATATTAAACCACAGCTCTCAATTTGTTATGGTTTGAGGAAGGCTTCACAACATATGCCTCTTCCCCCTACCTTCCTCAGCCTCAGGAAAACATTCTATTTTCATAAATGCAGTTAGCAAAATTTTTCCCTAACCTCAGGTGTGTGTGTGTGTGTGTGTGTGTGTGTGTGTGTGTGTGTGTGTTTAAATCAAAACAATACTTCTTAGTAAAGGCATTGTGTTTGCTTACTTCTTTTCATTTAACCTTACTATATGGTCTTCTATTGCTAATTTCATTTCAGCTGCAGGAAATACACCAGTGTGGTGGCCACTGGGCCAAGAGATAAATCAATTTAATGCCGAGTTGACAGTTGAAAAACCTCTCGGTAGAGCCCATTTAACTAACTTTGGAAAACCCTCAGGCAACAAAATCCTGGCATTTCCATGTTTTGAGATCACTGAGTAGTAGCCTTGTTTTGATAATCATTTTAAAGTATTTTACTTAATTAGAGCAGGATTTACTCAGGCAGAAAATCACATTTACATGTTAACCTGGCTTTAGCACCTCATAGCTACCCATTGTCTCTAATCAGAAGAGACAGCTTGGTGACTGGCTTCATGATAGTTGGGGTCCAGTACACTGCAGGCTTTGGAAGTTCCTAATCACAAACCTGGGGTTCCTGTGGGGTTCTACTATGGATCTGGCTTTGAAACATATGCTCTCATTCTAATTTAAGAAAGCTGGATGAAAAGGGGCCATATGCTAACCTGACAAGCTCAGGGAAGGCCTGGTTGGCGGCCTACAAACTCAAAGACCTAAAGTAACTACAAAGGATGATCTGAAATTAAAACTTTTTATTTTATTTTTTAAAATATATTTTTATTGATTTCAGAGAGGAAGGAAGAGGGAGAGAGAGATAGAAAAATCCACGATGAGAGTGAATCATGGATCGGCTGCCTCCTGCAAGTCCCCCACTGGGGATCAAGTCCACAACCCGGGCATGTGCCCTTGACCGGAATCGAACCTGAGACCTTTCAGTTCAAAGGCCGACACTCTATCCACTGAGCCAAACAGGCTAGGGCTAAAATTAAAACTTTTAAAACTAAAAGCAGTTATGGCAGGTAGTCATGTGCTACCCTAGAATTCTCCCTGATAAAAGCCAATCAATCTCTACTTTAATTCAGCCTGTCTATTGTCTTTTTGCATCTACCATAACATATCTTTGGAAGTCAGGGTAACTAACTTCCCTTTTTCTGGACCTCTGGGCATAACAACCCAACCTGAGCAGAGCAGAGACCCATAAATTCTCTCATTGTTATTATCATGTTAATTGTTGACTCTTCATCATCCTGTACCCATCTATGTAAAAGATGTCTGTGTCTCTCATTTTACTTTTTTATCCAATCCTAGAGGTTTCCCAGCTTTGCCTTCTACCCTCCCTCCCCCGAATCTATCACCAAAAAATTTCATATAGCCCACTTATGTCTTTTCTTTTGATTATAATGTATAAAATAAATTGCAAAACTGCCATTCTCTGTACCATTTTCTCAATCCTTTAAGATTTTGCTTCCCGGCAATTGTTGATAGTTTGGCTCAAATAAACTCACAAAAATTCTCAATAGGTTTGAATGTTTCTTATGTTGACAAAACAATGGCACACATAACCCATGTACTACTCAGCTACTTTGATAGGATTCTCAAGCCTTCTCCTAGTTCTCCTTTAAAAAAAAAAAACTGTTTTGGGTGTTACAGAAAACCAGAGAAGAACCAAGCAACACTTAGAGAGATGGAGTTACATTTATTACAAGTGGGCCCAGAGGAAAATGTCTCTCAAATTCTGGACCCCAACATGGAGGAACTTTCCCTATTTATATGTTTTTACCTTCTTTGTCTCCCAAATATGGGGTGTTTCTGGCTCCCTTTGCAAATTCTTAAAGAGCCCCTATGTGCTGGGGCCTTGAGACCTCAACCAAAGGCCTGGCCTGGTGCCAGCACTGATAACTTTGGAGAAGGTTTAATGGCCTCTCTGAAGTGGGAGTAGTCTTATTTTTCTTATTATTTAAGCAAGCAAGCATTTACAGAAGCCAAATAACAGGGTTAAAATTTCAAACAGCAGTTTTTATGTAAGAGGGATGCTTCATAGGTACACAGTTTATATACCATACCATACAATTCACCCATTTAAAGGGTACAATTTGGTGGTTTTAGTATATTCACAAAGTTGTGCATCCAAAGCCAAAATAAATTTTAAGCTATTTTTATTATCCCCCAAAGAAACCCCATACTCTTTAGCCTTCACCCCCCAACCCCAGTCTTTCCATTTCTCACAGCCTTAGGAACTACTAATCAATCTACTTTCTGTCTGTATTTGAGTATCATGGACATTTATGTAAATGGGAAAATACAATATGTGATATTTTGTGACTAGTTTCTTGGTTCATTTATGTTGTGGCATCAATCAGTACTTCATTTAATTTTATTGCTGAGTTATATTTTGTCAACATAAGAAACATCTAAACCGGTAAGAACTTTTTATGAATTTATTTGAGCAAGATTGATGACAGTTGCCGGGAAGCAAAATCTCAATGGATTGAGAAAATGCTCCAGCGAATGGCAGTTTTGCACCTTATTTTATACATTACAATCAAAAGAGGAATCATAGGCATTCAATGAAATCTACTGGTGATAGATTAGGGAGTTGGTAGAAAGCAAAGTGGTGGTGGTGTGGAGGAGGTTCAAGTGGAAGAATCCTTGGGATTGGATAAAAAAGTAAAATGAATAGACTCATACATTTAAAAAATATTTTTTTCTATTGATTTCAGAGAGGAAGGGAGAGGGAGAGAGAGAGAGAAACATCAATGATGAGAGGAAATCATTGATGGATCGAACCTGCAACTCAGGCATGTGCCCTTGACCAGACATCCTGGTTCATAGGTTGATGCCCAACCACTGAGCGAGGGGCAGGACTCATACATTTTTACATTTGTGGTTATAGGATAGTTAGCAGTCAACAATTAACATGATAATAATAACAATGAGGGGATCTGTGGTCTTTGCTCTGGTGCAGCGGTTGTGCTCCAAGGGTCTGGAAAAAAAGAAATTACTTTGATATCCCAAATGTTTGTTATCATAGATGAAAAAAAAAAAGACAACAGACAGACTCAGTTAAGGTAAAGGTTGACCTTTGTTAGGGAAAAATACCAGCTTAGGACATGACTACTCACCATAAACTGCTTTTAGCTAGAAAGTTTTAATTTCAGACCATCCTATGTGGTTACTTTCAGTCTCTGAATTTGTAAGGCCATCATATAGGAATCCTCTGAGATTGCCAGGTTTAGTATGTGGCTCCGTCTTCACCCACAATTCCATTTTATGGGTGTACCACATTATTTATCAGTTGGTGGACATTTGAGATGTTTCTACTTTTTGACTAGTGAATTTGGCTGCTATGAGCATTTGTGTAGAGCTCTTTGTGTGGATATATATCTTCATTTCTCTTGGGTGTATACCATGGAGTGGAATTGCTGGGTCATATGGTAACTCTGTGTTTCATGTTTTGCAGAACTCCCAATTTTTTTTAAAGTAGCTGCATCATTTTATATTCCCATCAGCAAAATATAAAGGTTTTAGTTTATCAATATCCTTGCCAACACTTCTGACTATTGGTCTTTACATCATAGCCATTCTAGTGGGTGTGAAGCGGTACCTCATAGTAATTTTGACTTGCATTTCCTAATGACTAATTATATTGATCATCTTTTCATCTGCTCATAGGCCATTTGTATCTTTTCCTTGAAGAAATGTTTATTCAGAATCTTTGTTCATTTTTAAATTGGATTATTTGACTTTTTAGTAGTGAGTTGTAAAATAGTTCTTTATAAAGCCCAATACAAGTCCCACAGGTTGAGAACCGCTGCTGTAGAGCCTAAGACCATCGGAAAACACAGATATTTACATTACGATTCATAACAGTAGCAAAATTACAGTTATGAAGTAGCAACGAAAATAATTTTATGGTTGGGGGTCACCACAACATGAGGAACTGTATTAAAGGGTCGCGGCATTAGGAAGGTTGAGAACCACTGTGTTAGAGAGTTAATGGCTTACATTTTGGGTAAAGCAGAAAACTCAGTGTCTATGAAAGAATGGCATGAGCAAATCATGGCTCTATCTGTTGCCTCAGAATATTGATGCCTTGTTTTGGCTGCTAGATTTTTGGAGTTATTACAGAAGATTTAAAAAGGGATAAGACATGGATGTCTACATTCAGCTCCTCGTCAGTAATTCACTGGAAGTTCTAGACAGCACAGTAAAGCAAGAAAAATAAAAAGGTTTGAGAATTGAGAAGGAAGAAACAAAACTGTTATTTTGCGCAGATATGATTGTACAAATAGAAAATCTATAGTAACCTTCAAATAAATATTTGGAATTTGTAAAAGTTAAAAAAAGTTGTTAGATATAAAGTTAGTATAAAAACCAATTGTATTTCAATATATAAATAATAAAGTTTAGAAAAAGATGCCATTTGGCATAGTACCAAAGATTGTTAAATGCTTAGGAAAGGTATCAAAACTGTGCAAGACCTCTCTGAAGTTTATAAACTTTATTGCAAAACATTAAAGATGATTGCCGAAACCGGTTTGGCTCAGTGGATAGAGCGTCGGCCTGCGGACTGAAAGGTCCCGGGTTTGATTCCGGTCAAGGGCATGTACCTTGGTTGCGGGCACATCCTCAGTGGGAGGTATGCAGGAGGCAGCTGATCGATGTTTCTCTCTCATCGATGTTTCTAGCTCTCTATCCCTCTCCCTTCCTCTCTGTGAAATATCAATAAAATACAAAAAAAAAAAACAACAACAAAAAAACAAACAAAAAAAACCAAAACATTAAAGATGATCTACCTAAGTGGAGACAAAAACTACATACATGGATTAGAGGACTTGATATTATAAAATGTAATTCTTGCCCTAGCTGGCTTGGCTCAGTGGATAGAGCATTGGACTGCGGACCAAAGAGTCCGAGGTTCGATTCCGGTCAAGGGCACGTACCTCTGTTGTAGGCTCCTCCCTAGCCTGGGCTCTGGTCGGGGTACCTGCAGGAGGCAACCAATTGATGTGCTTCTCTCACATTGATATTTCTCTCTGTCTTTCCCTCTATTTTCCACTCTCTAAAAATCAATGGAAAATATCCTTGGGTGAGGATTGAAAAAAAGAAGAAGAAAATTACAGTTAAAAAACAATAATAAATAAATAAAACGTCATTCTCTCCAAGTTGATCCACAGATCCAAAGTAATGGCAGTCTCAATCCCAATTATTTTTGTGGTACTTGTTAAGTTGATTAAAAAATATTTTTATTGGTCTTTAGAGAGAGAGGTAGGGAGAGGGATAGAGAGAGAAACATCGATGTAAGAGTGAAACATTAACTGGCTGCCTCCTGCATGCCCCCTACCTGGATCAAGCCCACAACCTGGGTATGTACCCTGATCAGGAGTCACTTTGGGTGCACGGGACAACACCTTATCAACGAGCCTCACCAGCCAGGGCTTTTAAGTTGATTTTTAAACTAACAGAAGAATGGAACCAGTCAAGAAGAGATGATATTCTTGAACAACAAAATGGGTAAACTTGCTCCTTCAGAGGTCAAGCTGTGATAAAAGAATATTGTGTTAATAGTGCTAGAGTAGTTTTCTAGACAATTGGAACAGAATTTGAGAAACAGATCCAGGAATACATGGATTCTGACATACCTTAGAGGAGGCAGTGCATATCAGTGGTGAGTGGATAGAGTTTTCAATAAAGGTAGTATGACAATTGGATATTTGTATGGGAAACAAGTTTCCCAGATTTTACTACCTTATCATACAAACAAAAATATAAATTCCTGATTTATTATTAAAAAACTAGATGTAAAAAGCAAAGCTAAAAAGCCCTTTGAAGATAATGTGGAAGAGTGTCTCCATGACCTAAGGGTGGAAAAAATAACTTTTTAAACTAGCCATAAAAAAGCACTAACTGTAAAGGAAAGATTTTATATTCAGCTTTATTGAAGTGAAGTAACTTTGTCTATCAAAAGATACCATAAGGAGCCCTTGCTGGTTTGGCTCAGTGGATAGAGCATTGGCCTGCAGACTGAAGGGTCCCAGGTTGGTTTCTGGACAAGGGCACATGCCCAGGTTGCTGGCTCAATACCCTATGTGGGGTGTGCAGGAGGCAGCCAATCAATGAATCTCATCATTGATGTTTCTATCTCTCTCTCCCTCACCCTTCCTCTCTGAAATCAAATATATTAAAATTATATTTAAAAAAATGGATATCATAAGGATAATAACAAGAGAAGGCACAAATTGGAAGAAGACATTTGCAAAAACATTACACAGTTTTGAATATCCAGAATACAGAGAAGTACAGCTGGAGGAAAAAAAGAAAAGAAAAAATATGTGAAAGATCAATAAGCAGAGAAAACTAAATGTCTAATAAATTAAAATTTATCAAGCCTCATTAATAATCACAAGTGCAAATTAAAATTACACTGAGACACCATTATGCCATAAAATTAGCAAAAATAAAATTACCTGATACACAAGCTTTGGTACTGTGGGAATGGAGTCTTTTCTGGAAATGAAAGGTGGTACAAATGTGTTGGAAAACAATTTGACATCCTATATAATAAAGAGATAATATGCAAATTGTCATCACTCCCTCATGCCATCACACAGTGACGGCTCAGACACTCAACACTGGGGAGAGAGGAATGGGGACCAGCCAGGCACAAATGAGCTCGCCAGAGAGGAATGGGAACCACCCAGGCTGTGGCCCAGGAGAGGGACAAGCTGCCTGCCCTGCAGTTCCAGATGCCAGAGGTTGCACCTGCGGCCCGGGAGAGGGACAAACCACCTGCCCCGCAGTCCTGGGCGCCAGCGCCTGTGGCTCGGACGAAGCCACCCATCCACGGTCCCCTGTGGTTGTGGCTGGCCCAGGCTAAGCCTGCCTGGGTCCTGGGTGCTTGCGGCTGCCATAGGGAGGGAAGCCCGGGTCCCGGTTGCCTGAGACCAACCAGGTGTGCGGCGAGGCAGAGGTGGTTAGGAGTGATCAGGCCAGCAGGGGAGCAGTTAGGGGCAATTAGGCTGGTAGGGGAGCAGTTAAAGGTGATAAGGCAGGCAGAGGGGTTAGGGGGTGATCAGGCAGGCAGGCAGGCGAATAGTTAGAAGCCGGCGGTCCCAAATTGGTAGAGGCCGTCGGATATTCCCTGAGGGGTCCCAGATTGGAGAGGGTGCAGGCTGGGCTGAGGGCCCCCTCCCATGCACGAATTTTGTGCACCGGGCTTTTAGTTATCTAATAAAATTCAAAATATGCATACCCTTATGACCCAGCAGTGACACTTCTAACTATAGAGCTTTGGTATTGCATTATAAGACACACACCAAAAATATCAATAGCAGCATAATTGGTAATAGTAAAAATCAGAAATGTTTATCAGTAGGACCATGGACAACTTGTGGTATATTCATACAGTGGAATGCTAAATAACAGTGAAAATGAACAAGCTCCAGCTACACAAAAGGCTGAATTACACATTATTGAGAGAGGGAAATTAGACCCAAAGCATGGAGGCATGGAACAGACTGACATACCTTGATGTGGGGATGAGAAGAGATAAACCAAAGAACTTATATACTTACTAGAGGCCCGGTGAACAAAATTCATGCACAGGAGGGGGGTGTCCCTCAGCCCAGCCTTCACCCTTTCCAGTCTGGGACCCCTCAGGGGTTGTCCAACTGCCGGTTTAGGCCCCTGCCGGCCCTATGGCCCCCAACTGCCCTCCCCTGCCGGCCCGATTGCCCCCAACTGCCCTCCCCTGCTGGCCTGTTCACCCCCAACTGCCCTTTCCTACCAGTCTGATTGGCCACAACTGCCTTTCCCTGCTGGCCATCTTGTCACAATGTGGGGATGGCCATCTTGTGAAGATGTGGGGGTGGCCATCTTGTGCCAGCCATCTTGTGATGACATGGGGCGGCCATCTTGTGATGACGTGAGGGCCTGAGGGCCACCTAGGCTTTTATTAGTATAGCTATGCATACCCCATGGACATGGGCAATAGGGTAGTGAAGCCCTGGGGGTGGGGGGAGGGGGGTAGAGGAGAGGAAATGGGCAATATCTGTAATACTATCAACAAAAATATATTTTAAAAAACAAATTTTAAGAAAAGAATATAAACAGGAGAAACTAAATTCTAATAGATCAGATAGCAAGAAGCAAGGAGATAATGGTCACAGGAATAAGGATGTGGAGACATCTGGCCACACAAGTGATGTTGCTTAATCAAGGGACCAGAGGGCCTCTGCTCTGTGACCATTATCCTGTAGCTAAACTTGGGCCATGGCCACATGTGGCATTTGCTTCATAATCTTTAATTTGTATATATGGGTGAAAATGTATGCTAGGATTAATCTGTAAATTGAGCATATCAATTACCATGACATAAAATACACAGTAATGGTTTTAAGCCAACAAACAGAATTGTGGTAAAAATGCTTATTTTTTAATTTTATCTTTTAAGAAAACATGTAGGTTTTGAAATATTGGCATGCAAACAGAAAGTCATATTTTAGTACTGCAAAATTAGTCATAAATCCTGTCATAGAATTGATATTATGATGTTAAAAAAGGCTATTGTTTTCCCATTGGCTTAGCATCCATGTTGAAAATCAATTGACCATAAATATGAGGGTTTATTTTTGGAATCTCAATTCTGTTCCATTGATCTATATGTCTATTTTTATGCCAGCATTGCACTGTATTGATTAATGTTTTGAAATAGGGAAATATGAGTTCTCCAACTTTGTCCTTTTTTTCCATGATTGTTTTGGAAATTCTAGATCTCTTCAATTTCCATGTGAATTTTAGGATCAGCTTCTCTATTCAAAGAAAGGTAGGAATTTAATGGGGAATGCATTGAATATGTAAATCAATTTGGAGAGTATTGTCATCCTGACTGAATCAGGTCTTCTGATTCATGAACATTGGATGTCCTCTCATATATTTCAGTCCTTTTAATTTCTTTACATAATGTATTTTAGTTTTCAGAGCATATATTTTGCACTTCTTTTATTAAATTTATTTCTACATACTTTATTTTTAGTAATGCTATTATAAATGGAATGGTTTCCTTAATTCTATTTTCATTTTTTTCATTGCTACTGTTTAGAAATAGAATTGATTTTTATATATTAATCGTGTATTCTGCAATCTTCCTATACTTGTTAGTTCTAACAAATTTTTAGTGTATTACATAGGACTTTCTATATACAAGATCACATTATCTGCAAATAGAAAGTTTTACTTCTTTCCTTCAAATCAGGATACCCTTTATTTCATTGTCTTGCCTAATTGCCCTGCCTAAAACTTGCAGTACAATGCTGAATAAAAGTGGCTATAACACCATATGATTTCACTTATATCTGGAATCTAAGGAACAAAATAAACTAAGAAAATAGAAACAGACTCATAGATACAGAAAACAGACTGACAGCTGTGAGAAGACAGAGGGGTTGTGCGGGGGTGGGGCTGGGTGAAAAAGGTTAAAGGATTAAGCCAAAAAAAAAAAACAACAAAAAAAACTCAAACACAGACAGCAGTATAGTGATTAACAGAAGGAAAGGGGTAGGGAGAGATAGAAGAGGGTAAAATGGGGATAAATGGTGATGGAAGGAGACTTGTCTTGGGGTGGTGAACACACTCTCTACAGTGTACAGATGATTTGTTGTACATCTTAAATATGTATAATTTGATAACCAATGTCACCCCAATAAATTTAATAAAAAGAATTTTTTTAAAAAGTGGTTAGAACAGACATTCTTGTCTTTTTCTGATCTCAGGGAGAAAGCATTCCATTAAAGTATAATGTTAATGCTGGAGTTTTCCTAGGTGCTCTATTTAAATTTTTTTATTTACCTTTATTGTTGAAAGTATTACAGATGTCTCCTCTCCCCCCCCCCCCATTGCCTGCCTCCACAGGTTCCGCCTCACCCCAGGCCCTCACTGCACTATTGTCTATGACCATGGGCTTTGGGTATCCTATATGATAAAAAGGCAATATGCAAATTAACCCTCACCCCATAACACCATCACAAGATGGTGGCATGCACAGCGGGGGCGGTGCTGGCTGCTCTGTGCGGCTTCCACCGGGGTTCCCTCAGCCCTGCGTGAAGCCGGGGGGGGGTTGGGGGGGGCTCTGCAAGGGGGTTCTGCTGCTCCGTGCGGCTTGATGCTGCATCCGTCTATGTGGGTGCAGGCAGGTCTGGATCTCGTGGGATTTTGAGGCACACACAAGTGGGCGGGAACTTGACTCTGGGTCTCCCGGTGCAGGCGAACTTGATGCTGTGTCCCCATGGGCACAGGCCCAAACTCTGACAGCAGGGAGGAGGGAGTCCCATCCACCACAGAATCAGCCAGAATCAGCCGTTGGTCAGGCAGCTCTCAGAGGCCTGACAGCCAGGACTCTCATTCACCTGCATCCCAGACCCTGACAGCAGGGAGGTAGGACTATGTCTAAAGAGCAACTATTGCCCTAACCGGTTTGGCTCAGTGGATAGAGTGTTGGCCTGCGGACTCAAGGGTCCCAGGTTCGATTCCTGTCAAGGGCATGTACCTTGGTTGCAGGCACATCCCCAGTAGGGGGTGTGCAGCAGGCAGCTGATTGATGTTTCTCTCTCATCGATGTTTCTAACTCTCCCTCTCTCTTCCTTTCTGTAAAAAATCAATAAAATATATATTTTTAAAAAAGAGCAACTATTGACACAATGTAGCTCTGCAGCCAAAAGAAGTTGGCGTCATCGACAGAAAATGTCTGAAGAGCAACATGCCTCTGAAGCTGGAAAAGACGGCGATGGTGAGAGAATTTATCTGAAGAGCAGCTATTGGCACAACGTAGCTCTGAAGCCGAAAGAAGCAGGCGTCATCGACAGAAAATGTCTAAAGACCAATGTGTCTCTGAAGTTGAAAGAAGGCAGTGGTGACAACAAAAGAATATATCTAAAGAACAGTCATCAACAAGTACTACCAATACTGGTAGGAACTGCCTTCTCAGAGAAAATGGAGTATATGGGGATGCAATTCTCAAACATAGTGGTGGAATGACTGTTAGATGTCAATTTTGCTTATCACTAAATTTCTCTGATGAAAAACCATCTGATGGAAAATTTACTCAATGTTATAGCAAAGGTAAAGTTTGTCCAAATGATATACATTTTCCAGAATACCCGGCAAATTTAAAACATTAATGACAAATGAAGATTCTGACAGTAAAAATTTCATGGAAAATATTCGTTCCATAAATAGTTCTTTTGCTTTTGCTTCAAAGGGTGCAAGTATTGCATTGGCATCAGGATATGGGCCATACTGTTTTAGAATACACGGACAAGTTTATCACCGTACTGGAACTTTATATCCTTCAGATGGTGTTTCTTGGAATTTTGCTCAACTCTATATTTTAGATATGGCCAAAGCGACAAGTAAAAGATTAGCAATGCCAGAAAACCAGGGCTGCTCAGAAAGACTCATGATCAACATCAACAACCTCATGCATGAAATAAATGAATTAAAATCATACAAGATGCTACATGAGGTAGAAAAAGAAGCCCAATATGAAGCAGCAGCAAAAGGTATTGCTCCCATGGAAGTAACTATGGCAATTAAATATGATTGTAATAGTGATCCGGGTAGATATAGTTATCCCTGTGTAACCGAAGTTGCTGTCATATTCAGAAACGAAGATGGAGAACCTCGTTTTGAAAGGGACTTGCTCTTTCATTGTAAACCAGATCCCAATAATCTGAATGCCACTAAAATGAAACAAATCAGTATCCTGTTTCCTACATTAGATGCAATGACGTATCCTATTCTTTTTCCACATGGGGAAAAAGGCTGGGGAACGGATATTGCATTAAGACTCAGAGACGACAGTGTAATCGACAATGATACTAGACAAAATGTAAGGACACGAGTCACACAAATGCAGTATTATAGATTTCATCTCTCTGTGCAGGACACTTCAATCTTATTTTAAATGCAGGAAAATTACCTCAACAGTTTATTGTGGATTCATATTAAAAAATGGAGGCCAATTGGATAAATTTTGTTAAAGCAAACCAATCTAAGTTGAGAGTTGAAAAATATAGTGGTTTGATGGATTATCTCACACCTAGATCTGAAAATGACAATGTGCCGGTTGGTAAAATGATAATACTTCCATCATCTTTTGAGGGTAGTCCCAGAAATATGCAGCAGAGATATCAGGAAGCTATGGCAACTGTAACAAAGTATGGCAAGCCTGATTTATTCATAACCATGACATGCAACTCCAAATGGGCAGATATTACAAACAATTTACAACGCTGGCAAAAAGTTGAAAATAGACCTGACTTGGTAGCCAGAGTTTTTAATATTAAGCTGAATGCTCTTTTAAATGATATGTGTAAATTCCATTTATTTGGCAAAGTAATTGCTAAAATTCATGTCATTGAATTTCAGAAACGTGGACTGCCTCACGCTCACATATTATTGATATTAGATAGTGAATCCAAATCATGAATGGAAGAAGACATTGACCATATAGTTAAGGCAGAAATTCCGGATGAAGACCAGTGTCCTTGACTTTTTCAAATTGTAAAATCAAATATGGTACATGGACCATTTGGAATACAGAATACAAATAGTCCATGTAGTCGGACATCCCCTAAGGGGTCCCAGATTGGAGAGGGTGCAGGCTGGGCTGAGGGACATCACCCCCCACCCCCGTGCACGAATTTCCTGCACCAGTCCACTAGTATGCATATAAGTTCCTTGGTTAATCTCTTTGTGCCCCATCTCCCCTTCCTATGTGCTCTTTATCAGGTGGAGGATGTAAGTTCTCCCTTTAGAAAAACAACAACAACAACATTGATTAACAGGGTGGATTTAGGAGGTCCTGCTACTTTGAAAACAGTAGATTTTTCCTTCTTTTAAAAAAACATTTATTTTAAAATTATATTTGACATAGGCAATATTATATTAGTTTCAGGTGTATGACCTGAAACTAATATAAGATTGATTCAACATTTTATATACCTTACCAAGTGGTCACTAAGGAAAGTCTAGTAACCATCTGCCACTGTGCATAGTTATTATAATGTCTGTACATTATTCCATCCCTGTAACTTTTATAACTGGAAGTTTGTACCTCTTGATCCCCTTCCCCTTTTCTGCCCAATCCTGCATCCCCCTTCTCTCTGGCAACCATCAATTTGTTTTCTGTATCTGTCAGTTTCTGTCTAATTTTATTTGTTCTATTTTTTTTGGATTCCATATATAAGTGAAATTATACAGCTGTCTTTCTCCATCTGACTTATTTCACTTAACATAATACTCTCTAGGTCCATCCATGTTGTCGCAAATGGCAAGATTTCATTCTTTTTTATCAGCCTTCTTTATTATAGGAAGACTTGTTGTTGTTTTTTTCCTTTTCAGTCTACATGTAATGACCCTCCACAGTGTGTAGAGAGCACCTGGGAAGGCACATGAACATTTCTTTAATTATTGTCAGCTGAATCCAGTGGCATTGGCAGAGCCATGTCCTGGAAACACACCTTGCCAGAGGCAGGAGTGTTGTCAGCTTGATGTTCAGCCCAGGCACCAGGGCGTGGGTTATCTTATCTAAATCCAGCCAAGCACCAGGAATGAATAGGACTCGGGCCCACCCAAGAATGTGTATAATCTGCTTTGTCTTGACTTTTAGTAAAACTTCCTGGTTTTTGCTGTATAAAATAAACACGCTGTATTGGCTCTGGGTCACTGTCTCTCCATCAGAGGACAGCTGTCCCACCTGGCCCCAGCTTTTCCTTCTATCTCTGTGTCTGTCTCTTTCTTTCATTTTCTCAATCCCCAGCAATCCCTACTCAGGAACTGGACCACTCTATACCAGCGCTGGACACAGAGAAGAGAGAAATATTTACAATTGTGGATGTCAAAATAAGATCCTTAGATCCTTCATTCTCCACAGACCAGGCTTCTTAAATTATTAGGTCACAGGTGACAGATACATTATATTTTCTATGCCAATTCTGATGTTTTGGTAGTAGCTTCCTAAAACACTGTGTTGAGGAGGAATCTGAGGTTATGTACAGTCTCATTCTGTCATTAATTCATGATGTCAGCCACTGGACTGGTAGTAGGGAAGTGTGCAAATAGATAGCATCCCTGGAGTAGTCTCTGCCTGTGCCTCAGTCAATTCCAGGTTCAGGTTTCAGTCTTTGTCCTTGCTCCCTCTGCATAATTTGGTCTTGTAGCCCCATCCTCCTTTATACATCCTTCTTTTCTCTAGATCAGGTATTTTTAAACTTTTTCATCTCATGGAACACATAAATTAATTATTAAAATTCTGCAGCACACCAAAAATACTACATTTTTTGCCCATCTGACAAAAAAGTTATTATTTTGATTGATTTACAAAAAAGTAGTAATTAGCTACCTTTTGGCTCCAAAGTGACTTAAAAAAAGTCAGGTGCCTATATTTGTATAAAAGGATTTCTGGTACCATGAATTAACCAAGCAGATGTAACTTTATTATGTGATAAGACTAGTAAGATGCAACTCGATTATATGACCTATATATTTATGGTTCAAGGCAGGGCATTCACAGCAAAAGGCTCTTGTATTGGTTGTTATCATTTTTTTTATTTGACAATCTAAGGGAAAAGAGGTTAGTGACCCTGACTAAATAGTCAGGTGTTGCATGTTTTAAAAATTCTTGCCTTGGCTGGTGTGGCTCCATTGGTTGAGCTTTGTCCTGTGAACCAAGATCACTGGTTTGATCCTGGTCAGCGCCCATACCCAGATTGTAGGTTCAATCCTCAGTCGGGGTGCATATAGGAGGCAACCCATCAATGTTTCTCTCTCCCTCTCCCTTCCTCTCTCTCTAAAATCAGTAAAAATACATTTTTTTAAAAAATTGTTGCAGCACACTGGTTGAAAATTACTGCTCTAGATCTGTTAAAAACAGTATTCCAGGTCTGCTATAAAATCTCTGGCCTTCCATCCTCTGACTCTTTCCTTTAAAAGATACCCAATTAGCTTTCTAAACGAATCCTTTGAGCCTGTGTACTGTTTGCTTGGAATATTTTGCCTGTCTCTCATGTCTCTGCTTGCTGAAATTTTAGCCATCCTCAAGGCCCATCTCAAATCTACTTCCCTGGTTTCCCCTGTACCTGATAGACTATTCTGCTCATAAACTACCAAGGCATAGGATGTTTGGGTACCATAACCAGAATTGTCTTCCTCTGTGTGCTTTTTTGACTGAGTTCCTGCCCCCAACTGAGAATGCAAAATTTCTTAAGGTCAGGTAGGGATTCCATATTCTTAGCAGTAGACCCTTTTTCTTCAGTATGTTTGATACCCAATAAATATTTCATCCTTTTCAATTCTATTCTTGCTATCCTTTGGGACAATTGTATATATTTTAAGATTCCATTTTATTTCTATTATAGGCTCATTAGTTATACTCTTCAATTTGTGTTTTTACCCCAGTAGTCATTCTTGAGTGTACAACTTATAACTATGCTAGCTATGTGTAGATGCATAACAAAATTGACCACAAATTTGGTAACTAAAGCAACAAATACTTATTTCACCATTTATGTGAGTTAGGAACCCCAAAATGATTTAGCTGGGTTCTCTGGCTCAAGGTTTCACACAAGATGCCAATCAAGGTATTGGCTGAGGCTGTAGTAACCTTATCTGAAGGCTTGACTGAGGTAGTATATACTTCCAAGTTCACTCATGTGGTTGTTGGCAAGATTCAGTTTCTAGTATTATGTTGGACTGAGGGCCTCAATTCCTCACTGACTGTTGGCCAGAAGCCACTCTCAGTTCCTTGCCCCACAGACCTCTATGAATGACAGCTTACCACATGGTAGCTGCTTCCATCAGAGTAAATAAGATATTATAAGAGAGGGTGAACACGAGAGAAGTCTGAGTTTTTTTGTACCATAATCTTGGCAGTGACATCCCAGAAATTTTACTCTGTTCTGTTTGTTGGAATTGAGTCACTAGGTCCATTTCACACTTAAAGGGAAGGAATTACAAAAAGGCACAGATGACAGAAGTGGACTATGGAATCCATTTTAGGAGCTGCCTTCCATAACATCTCTCTAACTTTTAACATTCTACTATTATACTTGAAATACTATTATACCATTTCACATGTAATATGAAAACATTACAACATAATGTTTTAAATTTCTTCCAGCTTTTGTGCTGTTTTTCTACATACATGATACAGAATATAATGTAATACAATGTTATTAGTTTTGTTTTAAATAGTTATTTTTGAAAGAAATAATTATTTTTGAAAGAGATTTTTAAATATTAGAAATATATTTAATATTTCCTCACATGTTTATCCATTTCAGTGCTCTTCATTCCTTTTTGTATCCCCGTTATTCCATTTGGTATTTCTCCCATGGTGAAATAATTTTGTTTATTATTTCTTATAGTGATGAAGTTTTGGCAATGAATTCTCTTTCTCCTCCTTTTTCTTCTTGTTCATTGAAATGTTTAGATTTGTGCATTTATAGTTTTCATAAAATTTTCAAACATTTTTGGTCTTTATTTCTTCAAATCTTCTGGGACTTGATTAGACCTCTTGGTATTTTCCCACAGCTACTGATGCTTTGTTATTTCTTCCCCAGTCTTTTTCCTCTGTTTCATTTTGTATAGTTTATGTTGCTTTGTCTTTAAGTTCACTAATCTTTTCTTCTACTAGTGCACTAGTAATCCTAGCCCATGTATTTTATATTTCAGATGATATATTTTTTTATTTCTAGATGTTTACTATGGGCCTTTTCTACATCTTCCATGTTTATACTTAGCATACCCAATCTTTCCTCTAGTTTCTCATCAAATGGAATTATATTTGTGACTGTTTTAGTGTTCTTATATGCTAATTCTATGATTTTTGTCATTGCTGAGTTTATTTCTATTGATTGTGCTTTTAAGAGTTGTACCTTAGCCGAAACCGGTTTGGCTCAGTGGATAGAGCGTCGGCCTGCGGACTGGAGGGTCCCGGGTTCGATTCCGGTCAAGGGCACGTACCTTGGTTGCGGGCACATCCCCAGTAGGAGGTGTGCAGGAGGCAGCTGATCGATGTTTCTCTCTCATCGATGTTTCTAACTCTCTATCCCTCTCCTTTCCTCTCTGTAAAAAATCAATAAAATATATTTAAAAAAAAAAAAAAGAGTTGTACCTTACTGATTCATTGTATGTCTAATAATTTTTCTTAGATTTTGGATATTAAGAATTTTATATTGGGTGCTGGATTTTATTGTATTACTTCAAATATTGTTAAATTTTGAACTGGGATGCAGTTTGTTGAAATCAGTTTGATCCCTTTGAAGCTTGGTTTATGCTTTGTTGGGATAGTATCAGTGCAGCCTTTAGCCTAGGGCTAATTTTATCCCACTACTGAGGCAATACATTTATGAGGGCTCTAATCAATACCTCATGTATTACAAAGTCTTTCTACTCTGCTCCTGCTCCTTTGTGAGCTTCTGGGAATTGTTCTTTCTACTTTATGTTTTAATGATTCTTTCCTTGGTCTTGAGTGTTCCTCACCATACATGAGCTGATTAAAATTCAATTAAAGACACAAGGGGACCTCTCTTGTGGAATTCTCTCCTGTGAAGCTCTCTCCTCTCTGGCATTTCCCCCCATAAGTTTTAACTGCTTTGGCCTCCTCACACTCTGATCTCTGTCTCTTCAACACACAGAATTCATTGGGCTGTTTGCATTCCCCCTCCTTACGGGGCAGCATGGAAAACCTCTCCAGGCAATAAGGTAGGGCAGTAGTGGTATTTACCTTATTTGTTTCCTTCCTTCAAGGATCACAGTTCTGCACTGCCTGTTTTCCAATGTTTGTGAACCATGTTTTTCCCCCATATATTTTGTCCAGTTTTCTAGTTGTTTAATTTGATTATTTTTACTCCATTATGGTTGGAAGGAGGAATTAATACATATTTCAGAAGTCAGAGTAAATTTACATGGTTTGGCCTTTCCAGTGCTGATTCTTCAGCATATTAAAATTAAGAGCAGCATATATATATTTTTCCCTAAGTCAATAAAGACAGTACCATTAAAAGTATACCTTTTTTGAACCTATCAGTTAGTAAAGATATTTAGAAGATAAAACATCTTGCTTTCTAAACTATTGGGAAAATGTAAAGTCATTTACAGCACTCACTCAAAGCAACAATATCCTGCTTATGATGATATTTAGCAGCTGAAGTGACTCATCTGAAACTGTAATGAATCCAGTCACCTCAGGTTCAAACTGGTAAGAAATTCATCTGTCACTAGGGTTGTAAATAGAATAGGGTAAAGGGAAGTGGTGAACATTAGCATAGGTTGAGAGGCCTCACATCCCCATTTTTTTGGTATGTCCTCTACTTCTGCAGCTGCCTTCCCTTTTTGTTTCTGTGTGTTTAGAAATGAGGTTGTATCAATGATCTCGATAATAAGAGCTGCCATTCATTCATGTGCCTTGCACTGTGCTGAATACTTTATATATTCTTTTCACAGAATCCTCACATTGTGCTATTACTATTACTGTTTTATAGATGAGGAACTCAGATACAGAGAGGTTTAATTATGTGCTTTCAGAACATGCAGTTAGTAATTGGCTGAGCTAGGACCAGAACCCATGCCTTTTGGATGCCATACTCTGTACTTTGGCCTTCATATCTCCATCTGAATTTTAAGGAAAGCTAGGGCTTTCCTGTACTTCTACAATAATCTCTACACCAATGGGCTCTCTTTGTATCCTCCCCACCCAATATCTATTTTAGATTATCCTTGGCCCAGGAAGAGCCTGAATGTTAATCAACAACAGGTATCTATCAACCTCTAAAATGATTCACATTCTTATTGAGTTGCATCTTATAGGTTTGTCATGTTTGCTTCCTTCTGCTTTAGGTGGTAGATTTCCTTATAGTCCCCTGCATAGACCTTGTTCATTGCTGCCTTTAAATCTCATGTTCAAGACTTTATCTCTTTATGTCATCTTTCTTGATGGACAGCATCCTGCAGAAATCTTCCTGATACATAAATTATCAGTACTTGATTTGGATTTGGTTACATCACCTTTCTGACTTTCTCACATGGTACATTGAATCTCTTTCTAGTTGTTTATGACATAGGACCCCTATATTTATATTATAACCTGCCCAAAATACCAATCATAAAATATTCATTGAGTCCCTAATATAAGCAAACGCTGAATTTAATATGATCCTTTTCCTTCAAGGCTATTAGGTTTTCCACTCTTTTTTTTTTTTTATTGATTTCAGAGAGAGGAAGGGATTGGGACAGAGAGATAGAAACATCTTTGATGAGAGAGAAACACTGGTCGGCTGTTGCATGACTCCCACTGGGGATTGAGCCCACAACCCAGGAATTGAACCATGACCTCCTGGTTCACGAGTCAATGCTCAACCACTGGGCCACACTGGCCTGGCAGTTTTCCACTCCTTTTTTTTTTTTTTTAAAAAAAATTCTGTCTTTTAAAAAAATTATCTTTATTTTTGCAAGCATTACAGATGTCCCCCTTGTTTGTGGGTTTTTTACCCCATTGACACCCTCCACCCTGTAATCACCCCTCCCAGGCTTTCACCACTCTATTGTCTGTGTCCATGGGTTATGCATATAAGTTCCCCAGTTAATCACTCCCCTCCTACCCCCACCCCTCCACTCCCACCCCCGCCTTCCCTTTGAAATTCCTCAGTCTGTTTCATGCTTTTATGTCTCTAGATCTATTTTATTCATCAGTTTATTTTATTCATTAGAATCTACATATGAGTGAGATCATGTGATACTTATCTTTCTCTGACTGGCTTATTTAGTTTAACATAATACGCTCCAGGTCCGTCCATGCTGTTGCAAATGGTAAGAGTTCTGTCTTTTTTTATGGCTGTGTAGTATTACATTGTGTAAATGTACCACAGCTTTTAAAAAATATATTTTTAAATTTATTTCAGAGAGAAAGGGAGAGGGAGAGAGAGACAGAAACATCCATGATGAGAAAGAATCATCCATTTGCTGCCTCCCTCATGCACCTCCCTCCCCCGGGGATCAAGCCTGCAACCTGGCTGGGCATGTGCCCTGACCAGAAATGGAACCATGATGTCCTGGTTTATAGGTCGACGCTCCACTGAGCCACATCAGTCGGGCTGTACCACAGCGTTTTTATCCACTCCTCTGCTGATGGACACTTGAACTGTTTCCAAATCTTAGCTATAGTAAATTGTGCAGCTATGAACATAAAGGTGCATACATTCTTTCTGATTGGAATTTCTGGTTTCTTAACATATATTTCTAGAAGTGGGATCACTGGGTCAAACAGGAGTTCCATTTTAAATTTTTTGAGGAAACTTCATACTGTTTTCCACAGTGGCTGCACCAGTCTGCATTCTTACCAGTGATGTACTAGGGTTGTTTTTCTACTCTAATGTTTATTCTTTCTCCAAATTTTTAGTATGGGGATCTGCAAGGTGACAATATTAGAATGATGCTCCTGTAGAAGCAAAGAGACACTTGAGTTGTGTAAATAGTTTCCATTAAGTTCATGCACTCTACACTGTAGGTATGCAGAACCCCTCTCAGTCTATTGACAAGATCTAAGGCAACACATTGGAAACCATAGGTTAGTGTCTGTAGGCAGAAGGGACAGTTGATAGGAGAAAGAAAAAACAGATGAATCTAACAAGTACAGCAAGCTGCTAGATAGTTGTTTCCATGCTGCTATCATTATTGAGTATCCTAGAACAGTAATCAATATTCCTATAGGCATTGAGACAAAATGAATATAGTCTTATCAAATGCCTACCACATATAAACCACCGAATAAAGTATATGCATATACTTTATATACACATATGAAAAAGGTGAATTATAATCATTTTATATGAATGTCATTACATACATTATATTTTGAATAAGTCAGAGAAGTATATGAGACATTTTAGAATGATTTCTATAGAAGTAGTTAGAACTTAAAGATCATTTAAAGCTCACTGAGATGTAACTTCACTCATCGCAGTGGACCACCACTTTCTCCAAAGAGGCTAGAAAAATCAGGAGCCATTATATGCAATAAAAGAAGAATTTCTTCTTTCTCCATGGACAGATTAATAAACACACTTAAAATTTAAAAATGCAATTGCTACCTCTTTCTTGGTGGCATGATCTCTGTACTAAATTTAAGCGACAGTAAAAGGTAATGGGTTAGATGAAGAAAACTTTAATTTCTTACATTATTGGGGTAGTGAAACCCAAGAGATCAGTGATGGAATTTGAGCTGAGTGACAAGTAGAAAGAAGAGGTTTTGGTTTTATAGGTAAAATAAAGTTCACTTCACTTGAAGTGAAATTTAAAAATATAACATTCGCTTCATTTTCTTGGCAATATTCTACTTCTCACATTAAACTGGACTTCTTGTCCTCCAACCATTCATATTATTCCTTGGAAACTGTATCTCATTCTTTGAAATGAAGTACGTGACTTTTCTAATAATATTTTCCATTACAAAATTGGGTCTAATTTTGATTGGAATTTCTGGTTTCTTAACATATATTTCTAGAAGTGGGATCACTGGGTCAAACAGGAGTTCCATTTTAAATTTTTTGAGGAAACTTCATACTGTTTTTAAATTGTTTTTATTGATTTCAGAGATGAAGGGATAGGAAGAGAGAGATAGAAACATCAATGATGAGAGAGAATCGTTGATTGGCTGCCTCCTGCATGCCCCATCCTGGGGATTGAGCCCACACCCCGGGCATGTGCCCTGACCAGGAATTGAACTATGACCTCCCAGTTCATAGGTCAATGCTCAACCACTGAGAGACACTGGCTGGGCTCTAATTTTTTTTTTTTTTAATTTAAAGCTGTTGTGACTGTGTTGTGATGCCATACCCTCAAAATGGACTTCACAAATATAACCTGCAGTTGCTTCTGAAGCACTCCAGTGTTGACCTGCTGGGTGCCAGAGGTGGATTTGAACATGCTCATATTATGTGAAACCCCAAACACATTATATAGAGAACCTAGGTTATTTGTAATTTCTGAATGAAGTTCCTGTGATGTAGTGGAAAGAGAACTGGATATGGAATTTAAAGGCCTGGGTTCTGGACCTGGCTCTGTCCTTTACCATTTTGAAATTAGTCTCAGGACTGTGTAAGTAGGAAACACAGCAACCTGTATCCCCATAGTAAATGGACACCCACTTTAGTTACATTTGATAGACACCCAACACAATTTTCAGTCTTCTCCACTCTTGTCTTTCTCAGCTTCATTTAGACTTTCTTTGTTCATTTCCCATCTTCCTTCCCTCTGCCACTCAGCCCCTGGGTGTCTCCTGGTCTGGGAAGAACTTTGTTGGGCTTCTTGGGCAATATTATCTTCTAGCACTTGAGCTTATACCTTGAGCCTTTATTTTAGTTATCCCCTTTATTCCCAGAGGAACACATTTGACAACTGGTCAGTAGAGCTGCAGACCCCTAATTTTGCATGCATAAGACCCATAAGTCATCTGGGCCACTAATCCCACTTAGAGCAGTTGCACACTACTCCCCCTCATTTCCTTCCACTTACACCTACACACATTTTTTAAGTTTACTAAGCACTGATATATGACAGTTGTTAAGATGTAATAAAAATTCTAATAGTAAGAACATTAAGCGCTTTTGCCAAGTGATTACTATAAGTCGGGTACAAAAACCTTTTGGTGTATGGATAGAGTTCAGGAAGTATCCTCAGAGAATTTAGAGATTTGTTTAAGGTCATATGCTACTAAATGGTAGAGCTTGGTCTCAGAGCCCGGGTCCTCATTCTCATTCTAGCACATCTCACTGCCGCTTTATGCCCTGATGTCTCTACTGTGTACATCAATGCTTCTCAAATGTGATGAGGTTATACAACACCTGGGAATCTTACAAAATGCAGATTCTGATACAGTACCTCTGCGATGAGACCTAGAGTTCTGTGTTTCCACCAAGTTTCCAGATGATGCCAATGAACCAGGTTATAACATTTTTACCTCACTTGCTGACTTAGCCTGACATTGGTATCATTCTAAGCGGGTGTCCTTGAATGTGCTTCAGGAAGTTTTTACACTCCCCATGTCCAATATTACAGGTATATACAGAATCCTTCATGTATGTGCATTTTCTGAGGAAAGAATCTGGAGCTCTCCTTCACATTCTCCTTGGACCCATGAAACCAAATAAGTTAAGGACCACTTTTCCAGCAGAAATGTGCAGTCCTTCAAATGGTTCTGGAACTTCCCTATTATCACACCCTTGACCAAGAATGGTACATGGTAATATAAGCAATTTATTTGTTTCAGATGCTGTGAGTTCCCAAGCAGATGACTACATAATTGAAGCCCTTTGTAAATGCCAGTTGATAGGTATAATTAGGTAAAAATAAAAGCACTAGGCCCTATAGATAACTTTCCCGATGATTGTCAGCCAAACCCCAGGCAGAAGTACTTCCCAGTTTCCCTGGAATTGAAAGCCAGTGACCTTCAGCTTCCCTTCCATGTTCTCATGACTGTCATTAGATTGTAAATGGAACAGTCTCAGCAGCATGGTGAAAGTGAGGCTCATATTTGCCAATGTTATCACCGATAAGGGTTTAATCTCAAACATTTACAGGGAACTCATACAACTTAACAAAAGGAAGATAAACAACTCAATCAAAAAATGGGCAACGGACCTAAATAGACACTTTTCAAAAGAAGACATAAGGAAGGCCCAGAGACATATGAAAACATGCTCAAAGTATACTCTAAGCTGATCTCTAATGTTCTTTCTAGCCGGAAAATACAGATTACTCTGATTTTAACCATGACAGCTCTGGCTAATAAGCTTCCTGGAGGGAAACCTTGTGTTCTCTTTGTTTTAACTACCTCTTTGTGGTTGAATAGTATAGGTTTTCAATCGAGTCCTGGGAAGGTGTCAATTTCCTGTTGTACTTACCAGGATGTGATAGGATTTAAAATATGATCCAAACAGTATGTTTTCAGGAGTGAGATACAGCCACACATTCTATGCATACCAGGGTCTGAAAATGTGTTACTCTTTAGAACAGGCAGTCTTCTTTATGATGCGCAGGATTTATTCTTGGGGTGGCTGTTAGGCAGTGGGGGAAGAGGAGGTTTCAAAGCTCATCCTGCCTTAGTAGGACTCTATTTACAAGGTGGAATTCCTCAAGAGATTAGTCCTTGCACTATTAGTAACTTTGCATGTGGTTTAAGCCAGGACCTTAGAACTCACTATTCTGCTTTGGCAGAAGAGGTTGAAGGCCCTTGAAACTGGGTTTTACATTACAATTTGATAATTAAGCATAGATATTAATTCCTTAAATGTTTATAATTAGTAATTCTTGTGATTTGTATTAGTTTTTGTAAAGCAGTCTCTTTGAGGATCTTGAAGCAAATGAGGTGTTGCTGGCTTTGGTGAAGTTTAATTTCTTTTTAAAAATATATATTTTTGATTTCAGAGAGAAAGGGGGAAGGATAGAGAGATAGAAACCTTAATGATGAGAGAAAATCATTGATCGGCCGCCTCCTGCACGCCCCCTACTGGGGATCAAGCCCACAACCTGGGCATGTGCCCTTGACTGGAATCGAACCTGGGACCCTTCAGTCCACAGGCCGATGCTCTATCCACTGAGCAAAACCAGCCAGGGCTATTTAATTTCTTTTTACGATGTTCTTCATCTTGGAAGTCGAGTTTTTGAATATTGCTATCCTAGTCATCATTACTGATTTTCTGGTTTTTATTTCAGAATCGAGACTGTCTCAGAGTGTCAGGGAAGCATTTTGGAGTGCTCTGTATTAAAGTTGTGATATCCAAGAAAATTGACTATATGTGGTGTGTAGGAGTGGTACCTTATTGAACATGTTCCAGATTTTGACAATGTGATAAGTTTATTATCCTTGAGGTATATTCCAAATGATCTTATTTTCTTTAAAATAATATTTTGTGTGATCTTCGAGAGTCTATTTTGCTTTCTAGTTAATTTAGATGCATTTCATTGCATTTCTTATCATTTATAGTCTTCGAGTATTAAAAAAGGCAAATACATTCTTTGTGTAGCATAGAATCTTCATTTAAAAATTCACATTGAATATAAACTGAACCAATTGTACAGTCTTGATAGAAAGCAGTAATTTTTACAACTGCTTATTACTTGGAGGAATATATCTTGCTAGAGGGTTTTTTAAAAATCCTATCCCTCCAAATGGCTCTTTTCCCATCTTCTTTTAAATATTCTTACTCCTGTGATTCCTGTGGAATGTTATTTAATTCCATATCATACTGGATCTTCAAGTCCACCTCCTCTAAGAAACCTCTTCAACTTCGCCTTCTTCCACATTTGAAATTGATAGCTTTGTCACTTTTGGTACTGTGGGGTTTCATCAGTGACTCTCTTATCCTCCATGCCAAGGTGTGGCTTCTTGTAGAGTTCAATGAGCTCCTGTCCACTGTTCCTATTAGACTGGCAGATACTTGAGAAAAGTCAGAATGCAGTTTGAATCTGATCCTATAGTGTCTTGCACAGCGCCTGGCTCATGAGCTGGTCCTTTTGGGGAGCTTTGATTGAGTCAAATGGCTCTGACCATAAGTGGACAGAGCTGAAGGGTTAAAGTAGAAGGGCATCATTTAAATCCAGACCTGCTAGTGATTAGCAGTGTGAGCTTCACTTATTTCATTTTCTTATCTCAGTTTCCTCAACTTATACATTATAAATATTAATAATATCTGATGTGCATAATTTGAAAAGGTGCTGTGAAGATTAAAAGATTGGAACTCTTAAGTGCAAATGCATAGAGTTTTCCATTTTTAGAGCCTAATTTTTCTTCATTTTTAAAATAGAGATGTTAATACCTTCCTTATTAGGTTCTTGTGAGGATTAAATAAGATAACATATGCGGAAGTGTTTAGCAAATAGAAGATGTTTAATAAATATGATCTGGATAGGAATTCTCTTCTGTGGACTGTCTTGATGTAGAGCTTTCCCAGGACTTGGGGAATGTGTGTTGTAGTCAAGCTGCTTGAATCTTGAATTAGACAACATTTTTTTAGCTTTGCTAGCTCCAACTTCTCAGCTATAAAATGCAAAGTAATTAAATTTGCTAGTAAATGTTTCCAGGTCTTTGAATGGCAGCCAATAAAAAAAGCTAAATATTATTCTTTTAGAATCCATGTCCTTCATGTTGAGGAAATATCATATTTACTTGCACATATTCCCACTGTGGATTTTGAGAAGAAAACTAAGAAAAATGTTTTCCCCTTTGAATTCCCCACTTGGTGGTGTTATCTATATTGAAACAGTGATGGCGGCAGCTGCCAGCAAAGGAGTGTGATTTTCCTTTGCCAAGGTAAACCAAGGGTTAAAATCAAAGAGTAATCAGGCCTCTGCTGGTGGGTTGGAATGAGAGAGCTGATTTCTTAGCAGTCACACAATCCTCTGCCCCCTCAAGCTGTCTCTCATTTCCCTCCCACCATAAAGGAGTAGGTAGGTGTACCTTCAGGACTGGGCACCCGCCTCCCTTGCTTATCCCTCTTTTCCCCACTCACACATACTTCCCAGAACCTCCCTTACCCTATGACTGATATTTTCTTTCTTCAGACCAAAGGCAATCAAGCCTCAAAAAAACCGGAAAACTTTGCAAGGAAAGGCAATCCTAGATGTAAACAACCCCCCCCCCACCACCATGTCAATTACTTGAAAATAAGCTGTTATTCTGCCTGCAGATCACTTAAAGCTCTACCCCTTAAATAATTGTTGAAAGAGAAAGGAAGTTCACTAGATCCAGATTCCAATTAATTTAGAACCTGATGCCTGTGGAATTCTGGATAGATCTCAGTTCTTTAGTAAATGGGGACTGGTGTCCCAGAAGTTAATGAAGTTTGCCTAAAGTAGCAGTGGATTAGGGCCTTCCTTTCTTACATAAATTGCCCATCATCCAGTCCCCTTTGTCCCTTGAATTTTCACCACAATGGGCTGGGAGCGCTCAGAGGATTACCTAAGCAAGCCCATATTTGTCACCGGACACGATTATAGATTTGCATTTTGGAAAAGCTGTATTTCAGGATTTTCTCATTATTGAGATATTCAGGGTCTTCTCACTGTATGACTGGTTGTTTTCAAATCCCCTACATTAAAATGACCAACTGGCAAAACCTGTCCGTTACAGCATCTTTTCCAATGAAGTTAAGTTTTTCTTTTGATGACTCTCTCTTTTGATTTTCACTTAACGTCCTTTTGGATACCCTGAGGCAGTATTTTTGCGGACTAACAGAAAACAGAATGTTGGTGTAAAACCAAGTGACCCCTCGCTACCTCCACCCCTCCCGAAAAATTTTGTGATTTTAAAAGTGTGCTGGATTTTTAAATTAAACATCCACTTCTCGTCCAAGTCTTGCATTGTAGACTTTGGCCTTAAGTGTGTTTTTCTACAGATGTGTTAACCCCCTGCTGTTTCTATCAGCTAAAGAAAATGAATTCATTCAAGGTTTCCTCTGCCATTCATAAAGGGCCCCTAAGAGAAGCTTTTCCAGAAAGGTCTGTGTTAATTGCAAGCTCACCAGTTCCTCAGTCCATAATAAAGTGCTCAGACATCTTGGGTGCCACTGACACAGACAAAGATAAAGGAAGCAACTGGCTAGTTTTCCTGACTTTTTCACATCAGCCTGCTAGCCTTAGCAGATGCTGGACTTTGAAACAGTTCATTACAGTCTCAAACAGGGCTGCCTCTGCACATACCAGGGCTCGATTTCCAGGAAGTTGACCTGTAATTCAAGGTCCTCAAACCCTTTAAATCTTGAATTTGAACCTTGAACTGAAGGGAGCATTCAATGTAAACTCGATGTTTAGATTCAGTTTAACTTCTCTAGAACTACTTTTTCCAGGGACACATTAGCACCTTGTAGTCCTTTGATTACTGACAAGTTGGTCATACATGCCCCACCTGTGACCATATTCTCCAACCTGAATTCCCACCCTGGCCACCTTCTGTCACCCCAGGCTTTGGCACTCCCTTCAGTTTCATTACTTTGTGAATTATGCTTCTTATTAGAGAAGAGTCACCAGCTTTCTTTTCACAAGGAAGTGGATTTTACTTTCTTTATTCTTGGACTTCTGCTCTGAGGTATGTCCCTGACTCTCTGGTGCCCAGGTTCTGCATGGGTTTCCCTTCTGAAAGAGGGGATGTGGAAGAACTTCTCCAACATGGTAGAACACTCAGCCAAGTCCAGGGAGGCCTTTGGCAGTCACCTTGGCCCGGATATTGTGTTGGACCAAGGACTGAGCTGGGATTTGGGTTTTCCATTCTCACATTGCCGGTTTGAAGTGGTGGAAGCACAGGTGGGGTTGTGAGGACTCTTTGAGTGGAGCAGTTGTCCTCTCTTCAGTAGCATTAGGGAAAAAAAGGAAGTATTTGGTCTGGATCTTGAGAGAGAGTGCCCATCAGTACCTCTGAGTTTAGCTGGGCTGTTTGTGTGAAGGGTTTTACCATGACCAGTGTCTTCAGCTCCTCTTATGTCCTAAGGAATTGCAGTAAATTTTCCTGCACCTTTACTGTGTTCATTTATTAGTTCTAACTTTTTTTTGGTGGAGTCTTAGTCAATAATATTTTAATAATTTTGCACAATGATAGATGGTTACTAGACTTAGTGGAGTGATCACATCATAAGGTATATACCAATGTCAAATCACTATATTATACTCCTGAAACTAATATAATGTTGTATGTCAACTACACTGCAATAAAACACATTTCTTAAAATAGCAAAATTGAAATGAAGTTGCATAGATAGTTCTGCTTATCGATTAAAATTCTTCCTTTTTCAAGGGCAACTCCAGGATAAATTCTTCTTGACAGTTTTTATGGATCACTTGTTTGTCTAAAAGTATACACAGAGAATTCCCAAGGCCAGAGCTAGAATGTTGGAGAAGTGCCCTCTTGGACCTAGGGCAAGTCTGCAGCTTCAGGGTTATTGATAAACCTGGAAGAAGGCAGTGTACAAAACCTCTGGCTTCTTGAGAAATCTGGTGTGCAGGGCTATTCTCAGGAAGTAGGAGGGAGTTGTTGAAAGCTGTCAAATGCATAAAGAGGATGCCTCATCACTCCAGGGGTCAATTTGCTGCTAGGACAGTGAAGCTTTGGCTTCATTTTATAGGTGCCTGAATTGTGAGCTGCTCACAATTTCACTCAATCCAAGTCAACTCTATCCTCTCGAAGTCCCACACTAAGTAAATTGATACTTCTATTCTTAACCAGTTAATATGTTTGTTTAACTGATGGTTGCTCTAGTCATTCATTCATTCTCTTATTCTCTTGTTCAATCAACAAATGCATTTTGAAATTAAGTCTATGCTGGGCATATAGTTTCCATGAGTATGAATGGATACTTTAGGCAAAAGCATTTTAATGAAGTTTGCACTGAAGCTTCCAGTTCTCAAATATTTTAATATCCTTTTATAACCAGAGGTCTCATGATAAGGAAAATTCTGGGAATGAGAGCTCTGGAATAATACAATATTTAGATACATGAGCAGGACCCAGAACCTCTCATTATTATCCATAAATAACTTAGTTTCTTGTCTTTCCTGGGAGAAAATTGAGAGGATGAGTGGGGATAGAAAGAGCAGCAAGCTTATATCACCATTATAGTAGAAAGAGTGATCTGGAGTATCCTGCACTGACCATGTGGTTTTGCAGTAGCATCAAGATTGCAAAACAGAGAAATTGCAAAACAGTCAACTTATGTTGACTTGTCACTGAGTACCCAATCACAAAATGTCCATGTTACATGTTTCAGTGCTTATTAGTGCCAAAGCTTCCCCCTTCTTGCCGATTTTTTAAATCCCTGAAACGTTTAATTGACCTCAGTGTAGTTTTGGGAGATTCCAGAAGGTGATGGGCTGGGTTGGGAAATGGCTTGACTTTCCACAAGACTCAGCCACATGGCTCAGCAGTACATTGCCTTTACTTTTGAGAACTTGCAGAAGGAAGTTCTGGGCCTCTGCAGAACTTGTCCTTTGATCAACTTGTTCAGAACAAAATCATTTTATTGATTGTTTCATGGTGATCATTTTATTGTTAAAAGTATGTTGTAAAGCCTCTTTGTGTAATATAATTGTGAAATGATCTCACGTAAATTTATTTTTCTTAATTTCAAAAAAAATACAGCAAACTTGGTAGTTTCTTAGTATCTCAATTGTTCAGTGAGTGAGTTTCTGTCTTAGTCTGTTCAGGCTGCTATAACAGATAGACTGGGTGGCTTATAAACACAGATATGTATTTACCACAGTTTTGGAGGCTGGGTTGTGTGAGATCAAGGCACCAGCAAGTTAAGTGTTGAGAACCTGCTTCCTGGTTCATAGACAGCCATCCTTAATGTGTCTTTGAATTGACACAAATTCTATTAATAGTGAAATCACCCACCAAAAGCCCCACTTCGAAATGCCATCATATTAGTGGTTAGAATTTAGTCTATATAAGTTTCTCTGTGAACTTACTTTGGTTGTGAGCATACTATATAATAAAAGGGTAATATGCAAATTAACCGCCACTCCATCACAAAAGATGGCAGCGCCCATAGAGGCCAGGGTGCTGGAGGCTGGCGACATCGCCCCGGCGACGAGCCCCAGTGTCCCGCGTACCCCGGCCCTCTGAGGGAGGGAGGTCGGGCCTCTGGCCAGAGGCTGGCCAGGTGCGGGATGCTGGCATCATTGCAGGCCAGGATGAGGGACCCCCCCCCCACCCCCCATGCACGAATTTCGTGCACCAGGCCTCTAGTTAAATATATTAAATAATCAGCAAACATCTTGAGTTAACATCATATTAAGGGATTCTGTTAAACTATAAGACTTCCTGTTATGCGTGCACAATTCTACTGTGGCCACTGATTTGTTTCAGAAGCACCAAGTGGAGATTGGGAATGAGTGGACATGGGTTCTAGTGACTCTGCCACTAATGAGCTGAGACCTTGAGTAAGTCACTTCTCTTTTCTTCCCACTCTGTGCCTTGATCTGTAAAATTAAGAGTCACTTAGTTCTCTCCAAGTCTTTCACCAGCAGTAACATGGTAAGGTTTTAAAAAGCTCATAGAAGACAGCCCATTATTTTGAATCTTTCCCACATAGGTTGTTTAACAAATGGAGAGTGAGTTGAGAGACTAGCTTTCGAAATCCAGTATAAGGACCAGGGTTTAACATATTTATTGACAAAGGGGGCACCTCTATGCTGCTGGAAATGTAAGGAATATTAGGCTTACTGAAAGTATATGAAACTTTGAAGGAATGTTTTTAACCGAAGTTATAAGACTCTGACCTGTAACTATAAAGTGCAGTTTCATAGATTTACTTATAACTGTCAGCTGACCCTGATTGCGCGGACCCTTCAGATATACCTTTTACTGGTATTCCACTCAGAACACCAAGTTCTAGACTAGTGAATGCTCCATGGAGAAGAGAGTTGAAATATTTGCATATATATGATCTCTTTTCCAGTAGAGCTTGTTCTGCTGAGATGCAAAATCTTAATCCTGAAGAATCACAACACCTTTTGGAGTTGTCTTCCAAGGCTGAGGCCCTGCTGTCCACCTTGATTAGACTCTTGTGTTTCTTTTGCTTCCTCAGCTGTTGATTTCTAAATGTTGTCTTAATGTGAAGGACAACTATGACTTCTTGATGAAAACCCTTTCCATTTTTCTAGTGGGCGCATTAATATTTATTTGCAAACACTTGTATATCACACTTTCCCTACTACAACTACAGTTATCCTAAATGCTTACTATGTGCCAAGTTGTATGGTGAGTGCTTTTCATGAAGTATCTTACTTAGTCATCACATCAACCCTGTGCTGGTCTGTCCAATAGAAATTTCTGCAGTGATGGAAATGTTCTGTAATATCAGCATTATCTAACTCTGGTAGCCACTAGCACATGTAAATGTTAAGCACTTGAAATATTTCTAGTGCAACCAAGAAGCTGATGTTTTAATTCGGATTGGTTGTGGTTAATTGAAATGTAAATAGCCTGTGTGGTCAGTAACTTCGGTATTGGATGACACAGTTATCCTATCTAATAAAGAGGGAATATGCTAATTAACCATCACTCCATCACAAAGATGGCTACACCCACAGCTGAGGCCAAGTTCCCATAAGGAGCCTTAACGAGCAATCAGCAGGGACCTGAGGCTATGTCCTCCCCCACCCCTGTGGGGCTTGACAGGGTACCTCAGGCCATGTCCCCTACCAGGCAGGGATTGACAGGGGACCTCAGGCTGCGCCCCCCACCCTGCAAGGCTTGACAGGGGCCTCAAGGTGTACTTCCCATCCTGGTGCTGGGCTAGGGAACCTCAGACTGCACCCCCCGCCCAGCAGGGCTTGACAGGGGACCTCAGGCCACACCTCCCACCTTGGCACCAGGCTGGGGGACCTCAGGCCATGCCCCCCACCCGGTGGGGCTTGATGGGGACCTCGGGCCGAGCCCCCCGCCCCAGCGCCAGGCCAGGGGACCTGAGGCCATGCCCCCCGCCCAGCAGGGCTTGATGGGGGACCTCAAGGTGCGCTTCCAGTCCTGGTGCTGGGCTAGGGGACCTCAGTCTGCTCCCCCTGCCCCAGCGCCAGGCCGGGGGACCTCAGGCCACGCCCCCACCAGATGGGGCTTGACAGGAGACTTCCAGCCATTCCCCCCACCCCGGCACCAGGCCGGGGGACCTCAGGCCGCACCCCCACCCCAGCACCAGGCCAGGGGACCTGAAGCTGCGCCCCCTGCCTGGCAGGGCTTGACAGGGGACCTCAGGCCATGCTCCCCACCCAGAGGGGCTTGACAGGGGACCTCAAAATGCACCCCCAGTGCTGGGTCGGGAGAACTCGGGCCACAGTTCTGAAGCCAGTGTCCATATCACTTTATTCTATGGCCACCACTTAGACTGTACCTGCTCCTGTTGTGTCCAAATTTATAAAGAAACACCTCGCGTACACTTGCAATTAACCATATGTAGAAAGAAAGCTGATAAATACCTGCCAAAGGGCAACAGTCATTAAAACAGCATGTCTCTAATTCCAAAATCGTATTATGGCTAATGAAACGAAAGAAAATGTCTGTGTATTTGAAAATAGATAACACTATACTGTGTAACTGAAATTTTATAAGTGAGTAGAACTTAATTGTTCTCCCCCCCAAAAAATAAAAGAAGAGATAAGTATGTGATGGTTATGTTAATTAACTAGGTAGGGGAATCCTTTCACAATGTATACATATATCAAATCATCATGATGTACACTTTAATTATCATACAGTTTTGTTTGTCAGTTATACCTTAATAAAGCCAAAAAGATAAAAAAGAAAAAGTATATATTTATTTGTGATATTTCTATTTATATACTTATTATAGACATTGAATATGATCATCACAAAAGAATAAGGAAAGAAAAGGCTATTTAACTAATGGCTTTGGAAAACTGATTGTCAAATAAATTAAACATAAGCTCCTAACCTGATATATTATACAAAAATAGATTTCAAGTAGCTATGATTTAAACATTAAAGAATACAGTTATTAAAAAATCAAATTACAGGGAAAAGCCAGCTGAAAAATCACTTGAGAAACCATCTGTTATATGGTAAGTTCTGAAGAAATCATGAAGGAAAAATAATTACAGATTTGACTTCTTAAGAAATAAAGACTTATGAAAATAAAAATATACTTAGAATAAAAGGAAAACAGATTTTGGGAATTTTTGCAACAAATAAGAGAAAAAATTGGTAATTACATTATCCATAAGAAAAACCTTTAAGATACCCAGGTAAGTTAATGGGAAAGAATGTGACTAGACAATTTACACAACAGGAGATACAAGTAGTGTATAAAACATATGGGGGATAGTTGAGTGGGGCTTTTCAAAGAAGTACAAATTAAGTGATGAAAAAGACAACATTTTATACCCTTTGAATTACTAAAACTTTAAGAAAATAATAATTCTTTGTGTTAGAGCAGCAATTTTCAATCTTTTTCATCTCATGGGACACATTAACTAATTACTAAAATTCTGCGGCACAATAAAATATATATTTTTGCCGATCTGACAAAAAATAGGTATAATTTTGATTGCTTTACAAAAAAATAATAGTAATTACCTGTTCCTTTTGCTTTATAGTTGACTTTTAAAAAATCAGGTACTTATACTTGTATATAAGGATTTCTGATACCAAGAATTAACGCCGGTGGTCTTGATCCGGCATCTAGAAGGGTTCAGGAAACCTGGAGAAGGGGCTGTGCGTAAATTAAATAAGAGTCCAGAGATGAAACATTATTTTGAAAGACATATTGGGAGGGGGGGCAGAGGAGCCTGGCTAAAGAAACCAAGTTCTCCTTGTCTCAGGACCCCTTGCTTTTTATTAACACAATTTGTCCTAAGGCAAGGTGGAGATATACACATCAAAGGGTAGGGTTTCCTATAGAATCCATTGTCAGATTGGGGAATAGCCTATGGCTGTCCAGGTGTTTGGCCATTAGGAGGCAATAACATGTAGATTAAGATGCCCTGAGCTGTCCAGCAGCAAACAATAAATTTAATGCATCCTTTTCAGGTTTGGGGAAATGTCTTTAGCCATTCCAGCAGGTGGTAACCTATGTGACTCAGCCCTTGATGAGTCCCCAAGTTCCATCAACCTTTCGATGAAACTCTTGCAATTATGACATGCTGGAACTGACTTCTGGCAAAGAATTAACCATTCAGATGCAACCATATTATGTGATGTGACCAATAAGATGCAAATCAATTATGTGACCTAAATTTTTATGTTCAAGACAGGGCATTCACACTGGATGATTATTGTTGTGTTGGTTGTTGTCATTTTTAAAATTTGACAATCTAAGGGAAGAGAGGTCAGTGCCCCTGACTAAATAGTCAGGTATTGCATGTTTTAAAAATTCTTGTGGCATACCAACACATTGGTTGAAAATTGCTGTGTTAGGGTGAAGGTGGTAAAACTGGTGTATTCATGTTGGTTGTGGCAGTTGGAATTTCTCTAATTTAGAAAGCAAATGTGATGAAGTAATCAAGAACCATAAAAACGTACATTTCCTTTGACTTAATAATCATCTTCTGAAAATTTATCTGAAGAAAAAAAACCCTAAGGAAAAAATTCACCTCCTTCTACCACCAAATCTTTAACATGGAAAAAATGCTATTGAATTTTGAAGACTTAAATTTATAGCATTAGCCCTAATAAGGAAAGAAAGGAAAGCAATGTAAAATATCCAGTCATTAGTTGGGATGGTTAAGTAAATTATGCTACATGCACAATGTGGAACATTACACATCTCTTAAAATGATTATTATGACCACTATGTAGCAACATGGAAAATGTTCATAAAGACACATGAAAAACAACTAGATGCAGTGTTGTATCTAGGCTAAAATTTCAACCATGTCCAAAGATACACATGCATATGGAACCAGACTGCAAGGGGAGCTCAGGAAAATTGAAACAGTTGGTATATTATAGTCATGGTGTTATGGGTGATTTATTTTTATTTTTATTTACCTATGTCTGTTTTGCAATAAACAAAAAAACTGAAATGAAAACATGGACAGAAAGTCACAGAAATGAATTATATTCATTTATCATTGTTGCTTATTGGAAGCTGCCCATTTTTCTCCTTTTGCCCTCAGACACCTTCTCCTAGTTTAGGTGAGCAGCAAGTAACCAGAATTATCCAGCCTCCAGTGAAATATACCCAGTAAAAGAAAATACTGCTTTATGCTCAGAGATTTATTCTGTGATGATTGTCAAGAGAGAAAGTATATACAATGTTTCTGTGTGTTCAGAGTCTGCGAGTTAATGGGAATGAATGAAGAGGTCATCTGGTAGAATGTGCTGTGGCAAATTAAACTGTACATTATGAACATGAAATACTAGAAGAAAATCCAAAAGCCCAGCTGAAGCACCATAAAACAAATCAGCTACAGACTGATAATATGCCACTCATATGCTCAGATATACCCATTACTATGGAGAACATCATTCAAGCCACATTTTGCAGACCATCAAAAGTCAACAAACTACACCTACACACAGAGATTGCTCAGACAGAACTACTGTTGAAATGAATATGGCAAATGCAGAATGAATAGGAAGGTGTTTGGTTTGATTTCTCTAGAGTCACTCTTAATGGTGAACTTCAACACTGTAACCAGACAACCAGATCTATGCAAATGGATATAAACAATTATTCCTTCCCTCCATCCTTCCTTCATTCCCTTATATACTTCTTTCCCTCCTCCAACCCCCAACCTTTCCTTCCTTTCTTTTTTTTAAAAAAAATATTTTTATTGATTTCAGAGAGGAAGGGAGAGGGAGAGAGACATAGAAACATCAATGATGAGAGAGAATCAGGGATCAGCTGCCTCCTGCACGCCCCCCCACTGAGGATTGAGCCCACAATCCTGGCATGTGCCCTGCCTGGGAATCGAACTGTGACCTCCTGGTTCGTAGGTCGATGCTCAACCACTTAACCACACCGGCTGGGCTCTTTTCTTCTTTTCCTAAGCAGTTCTAGTCACTTAAGCTAACATGTCTGGAATTCTTTATAATTTTACTATATTTTCTGTCAGTGTTTCTTCAATTCTTCTCCATTTCCTTTTTATTCTTACTCTTATGGTTCTTTAAAGGTCATGTATCTTGCATATTCAGAGACTTCTGCTTTTCCCGTCTTTCATGATTAGCATGTTGATAAATGTATCATGATTTTTGTCTGTATAGAGTTGTTCTGGCATTTCAAGACCCTTTTGGGTGTATGTGTGCTTTTGATGACACCATAGTTCTGCTGTGGCTGGTTTGGTTTTCTTTCCAAGGAAATAGCTACATGTGATGGGTTGATTGAATAGGGCACAAAAGCAGTATATATGTTTGAAATGAAAGGCTGTCACTGGGAAGAGAGACTTAGATATTTCCTTTGTGGCTAGAAAAAAAACTCAACAAATCCCAGCAGGAGGTGGAGTTGGACTCTGTAAAAGGAAGCACCTTCTTCAGCAGGTCAAAGACAGAATGGGCTATGTCCAGAGCCAGTATATGTGGGAGTACAGTTTGTGCATTATACAAAGTCACCTGGCCAAGGAAATGAGTGGTAGCTGAAATGCAGCTGTGCTTTGCTCGCCAATCCCTGTACTTTTGAATGGGGTTATGCTAGCCTGGTGGGATGCTTTCAGTCTTCCACATAAAGGCGCTGTATGTGCTATTGGTAGCCTTAGGTATCCCAGGAGGGGAGTGACTTTTCTCCATGTCACTTGTTGCAGAATAAGGGAGAGAATGGCTCAACTTGTGCACGAGAGGCAGTGCCTTCTTTTTCTCCATCATCTCCATATTTCCCGGGTGTGCTTTGATCTATTATACTACCGAATAATCCCTTTTACTTAACAAGTCTGTGGCCAACTTGAATCTCCTTCTCTCATAGATGCTAACAGCATTCACATTCAGACTCCCAACTTCTCGGAGATGGATAGGTGCCTCCACATACAGTGCTGGGTTGAATTCTCATTTCATAGAATGTGACCTCTCTCTTCTTTACAGTAGAAATCAGAACTCCATTCCTGCCCAGAACCTACCTAGTGCTTTGTGAGGACCACAGGAGATTACGCAAACTGAATGCACTTTGAAAAATGTGAAGAAATGTCATTAATAATTAGGTAGTCAACAGGCTTGGAGTTACAGTCATAGTAAGGTCTTTATTGGCGACTAGTAAGGCTAGTTTCACCATCAAGAATTCCCGGACTGCTGCAGCTTATCAACCTCCTTGCACTGTGGGTATGCACAACACTCATTTGCCTCTCAGCATATGACATTTAGTAGTTTAGCCACCCTTTCATGCCTACCTTTTGTTTTCCTCAAATAGACTGCAAACTCCTGGAGCTGGGTGCTATACCCTGCACCTTATTGAAACTCCCAATAAGACATACTAGACATACTGTTTGAATTAAATTGAATTGATTCTTCCTTCTAACTTCCCTCCCTCCCTTGCTTCAACAGATATTATTTGAACATCTATTATGTTTCAGTCTTTGTTCTAATCAGCAAAACAGACAAAAGTCTCTGCCTTCATGGAGCTTTCTGTTCTTGCCGAAATCTGCCTGTAATTAGCTGTGTGACCTCAACCAAATGGCTTCTCTCTCTGGGACTAAGGGTGTCCTCCTGTGTACACTGAAGGTTTTACAAACATTCCCATTTTCTTTCCTATTATTTTTTCTTCAACCGTCTTCTTCACCTTTAATTGCTTTCTTTGTTATGTGTTTATTGTGTCACATTCAAAATATTGAGTGCTGTAAGGAAAACAAGGATGCCCCCTTTTTTTAAATGACTCATATTTTGGGTATTTCACAGCAATGTTTTTAACCTAGATCATTCTTTTTTTTTTCTATCATAGATTTGTTTAGCCCAAAGACAATGCATGTTTTATTTCCACCTTGAGTACCCAGCTCACAATGAGCTGTTATTCAGTTTTTGAAGTATTACTTTAGATTTTCTCCCATTACAGCATCAACCTTCTTTTGTTTATTTCCTTTAGTCTTCTGTCCTGAAAGAAGCTCCCAGGGTTGCAGCCTTGGATTCTTGAGCTGCAGGAGATTGCCTGCTTAACCACAATAAATCCTCAGGAGAAAATTGGCTATTTTTCTTCTGTAATTTTATTTGTTTAAATCTTGATTGCTTATAGTAAATACACTCTCAAAGATAATTTAATTTCCAAATAATTTGGTATCTGATTTGATGCAGCTTGAGTGTTTTGGGGATTTTGGGGATATTGTTTTTCTTTTGTAATGAGTTTCCCACAATAGCTTTGTTTAATGTTACATCGTCTTGCCTGGCTACCAGAAGGATTGCGGTTAGTTTACTAATAGTAATTAGCTCTCAAGAAACTTCTTTGCTACTCAGTAGGCTAACATCATACTCAATGGGCAAAAACTAAAACCATTTCCCCTAAGAACAGGAACAAGACAAGGATGCCCACTTTCACCACTCCTATTTGACATAGTACTAGAAGTACTAGGCATAGCGATCAGACAAGAAGAAGAAATAAAAGGCATTCAAATTGGAAAAGAAGAAGTAAAACTGCCCTTATTCGCAGATGACATGATACTATACATAGAAAGTCCCAAAGACTCCATCAAAAAACTACTAGACCTAATAAATGAACTTGGCAATGTAGCAGGATACAAAATCAACACCCAGAAATCTATGGCCTTTTTATACACCAATAATGAACTCACAGAAAGAGAAATGAAAAAAACAAACAAAAAAAAAACCCAATCCCATTTACCATTGCACCAAAAAAAAAAAAATAATAAGATACCTAGGAATAAACTGAACTAAGCACGTAAAAGACCTGTACTCGGAAAACTACAGGTCATTGAAAAAAGAGATAGAGGAAGACATAAACAAATGGAAGAACATACCATGTTCATGGATTGGTAGAATCAACATCATTAAAATGTCCATACTACCTAAAGCAATCTATAGATTCAATGCAATACCTATTAAAATACCAATGGCATATTTCAACGATCTAGAACAAACTCCACAAAGATTAATCTGGAATAAAAAAAGACCCCAAATAGCCACAGCTATCCTGAAAAAGAAGAACAAAGTTGGAGGGATCACAATACCAGACATCAAGCTATATTACCAAGCCACAGTTCTCAAAACTGCCTGGTACTGGCACAAGAACAGACATATAGACCAATGGAACAGAATAGAGAATCCAGAAATTGACCCAAGCCATTATACTCAATTAATATTTGACAAAGGAGGCAAGACCATACAGTGGAGTCAAAACAGTCTCTTTAATGAATGGTGCTGGGAAATTTGGTCAGATACATGCAAAAAAATGAAACTAGACCACCAACTTACACCATACACAAAAACAAACTCAAAATGGCTAAAGGACTTGAATGTAAGACGGGAAACCATAAAAATCCTACAAGAGTCCGTAGGCAGCAAAATTGCAGACATATGTCATAGCAATATCTTTAAAGACACATCCTAGGGCAAGAGAGACTAAGGAGAAAATAAACAAATGGGACTACATCAAAATAAAAAGCTTGTGCATAGCAAAAGAAACTGTCAACAAAACAACAAGAAAACCCGCTGCATGGGAGAACATACAGTATTTGCTAATGTTATCTCTGATAAGGGTTTAATCTCCAAACATTTACAGGGAACTCATACAACTTAACAAAAGGAAGATAAACAATCCAATAAAAAATGGGCAAGGGACCTAAATAGACACTTTTCGAAAGAGGACATTCAGAAAGCCAAGATACATATGAAAACATGCTCAAAGTCACTAATCATCCAAGACAGTGGTCGGCAAACTCATTAGTCAACAGAGCCAAATATCAACAATACAGCGATTGAAATTTTTCTTGAGAACCAAATTTTTTAAACTTAAACTTCTTCTAATGCCACTTCTTCAAAATAGACTTGCCCAGGCCGTGGTATTTTGTGGAAGAGCCACACTCAAGGGACCAAAGTGCCGCATGTGGCTCGCGAGCCGCAGTTTGCCAACCACGGATCCAAGAGATGCAAATCAAAACAGCAATGAGGTACCACCTCACACCTGTCAGAATGGCTGTCATCAACAAATCAACAAACGACAAGTGCTGGAGAGGATGCGGAGAAAAAGGAACCCTCCTTCACTGCTGGTGGGAATGCAGACTGGTGCAGCCATTGTGGGAAACAGTATGGCATTTCCTCAAAGATTCAAAAATGGAACTCCCATTTGACCCAGTAATCCCACTTCTAGGACTATATCCCAAGAAAACAGAAACACCAATCAGAAAGGATATATGCACCCCTATGTTCATAGCAGCACAATTTACAATAGATAAGATTTATAAACAGCCTAAGTGATCATCAGCAGATGAGTGGATTAGAAAACTGTGGTACATCTACACAATGGAATACTACACTGCTATAAATAAGAAGGAATTTTTACCATTTGCAGCAGCATGGATGGAACTGGAGAGCATTATGCTAAGTGAAATAAGCCACTCAGTGAAAGACAAATAGCACATGATCTCACTCATTTATGGATAATAAAGAACATTATAACCCAATGAACAAAAAATATAGATACAGAGTCAGAGAAGCATTGAACAGACTGTCAAATTACAGCGGGAAGGCTGGGGAGGGTGTGAGGAGTAAGAGATCAACCAAAGGACTTGTATGCATGCATATAAGCATAACTAGTGGACGCAAGACACTGGGGTGGGGTGGGGTGAGGGCATATGCGGGGGCGGGGGTAGGGGAGGCGGGGGAAGGTCAATGGGGGAAAAAAGGAGACATATGTACTACTATTTGTAATACTTAAACAAACAAACAAAAAAAGAATTAAAGAGGAAAAAAAAAGAAACTTCCTTGTTGGCAGTAGCATTTGTTCTTTATTAAAAAAATAGGTTTTTTTTTAAATGTGATTAATTTGTAAAGTATTAAGAAAATATGGAAAACTTAATCCTGTATGATTTGTATGATGTGTGCAGTAAAGTGATCATTTTTATATTATTTAATATTTAGTTTCAAGATATTAAGGTATGACTGATATTAATATATTGCCTAAGTAAGGCAACTACATGTGTTCTAACTAAATTAATTCAGATTTAATTATTAAATGGGGTAGGTCTAGAGAGATGAAGATTCTATTTTTGATCCATAATTTCACGTCAAGTTTGAATTTTCATGAAAACTCTAATGTCCTGTCTTTGTGGTTGTTTTTTAGATGCTGTGAGCATTATAAATAGCAATAAGCAAAGCACTGAACAACTCAGGGTATCATATACTAGGTTGCCTGAATTAGAAAGGAAATACTTAATTCACAAAATCAGTTCTCTCCTTAACCAAGGAACAGTAAATGTTCCTTTAAACTGTTTTGAACAAATTCCATATGGTAACTGGGATGGGTGTCACTATTTAGGCCATGTCAATTTGCAGCACCTAGTAGAAGAGAGTTGAAGCCAGTCCAACAACTTCACAAATTTGTAGTTAGTAAACAACTGGGAACTGCTTATCACCATTACTTAAAAAATTATTTATCATCATAATTCCATATGTCATCTGTTTTTCTACCCCCTGGCTGGTTACGTTTTGTATGTTGATGTAACCATTTATTCATAGTGTCATTTCATTCCACCAGTAAAGAAATATTTATGGCATTCTTACTATTTTCCAGATACTATATTAAGCACTGGGAATATGTTGGTATACAAAACAGACATGGTCCCTCCTCTCATGAAACTTACTGGTCTCCTTAAGCAATTAGGGAAATTGCATACTAAGTCATTTCATTTCTCTGAGTCTCAATGTCATCATTCTTCTTACCTTGAAGGATTGTTGTGCGAATGAAAGGAGGTCTGTAAAGCACCAGCATGATGTTTGGGACACTGTGGAACCTCAGTAAGTTGTAGCTCTTATCATCATTGTTGTTTCTGGAGAACCTAACCTTAATAAGTAGATTGAGGAGCTATTGAAGATCTTCTGAGCGAAAATTCACCCCATGGTATATCTTTAGTCAACCCATTGGGTGGGGAGAGTTGAAGGTTACAGGCTACCAGGTTTGAACTTTTACAGCATGGGAGTGTTAAAACTCAGTCCAAATACATTTTAATGAGAGAGCAAAGTACATTAACCATGGCATTTCTTGATCTAACCATGGAAAATGTAAATTTGGCTCTTTTCTCTAGCATTTCAGAAATTATCAAAAGGCCATACAGAATGAGCAATATAATTCTCGGATGCCAGGAGTGAAGGAGAGCATAGGTGATTTTGAGGGATTTGAAAATCATTTCCTGTCTATTAGAACATGTCAAAACAATTTTGGCTGCTAATTTTAGTCAGTTGAATGCAGAATAAATGGTAACATTTTATAAAGGGCATAACAAAACAATGCTATTTGTTTTCTATAATGAGCACTTTTAGGTAGAACTTTTTGAGGAGTGTCTGTAATGTAAAAGAAAGTCTTCCTACAGTTTTTAAAAATGGAAGTTTCCCTGTGTCCATTATAATTTTTACTTATTATCATATCATCATAGATTAGAAGGGGCCAAAAGTTCATTATGTCTTTGTCTTCGTCCATTCAGGCAGCTATAACACAAATACCACAGGCTGGGTGGCTTATAAACAACAAATATTTACTTTTCATAGTTCTGGAGGCTCAGAAGTCCAAGACCAAGACACAGGTAGATTTAGAGCCCAATTCTTGGTTGATAGACTATCTTCTCACCTTTGTCCTCACATTGTGGAAGGGGCAAGGGAGCTCCCTGGGGTCTCTTTTATAAGGGCCCTCACCCTCATGACCTAATCACCTCTGCCAGGACCTAACAACCTCCTAAAGCCCCACCCCCAAATCCCATCACATTGGGGATTAGGTTTTGTTATATGAATTTTTCTCTTTGGAGCGGGGGAGCCACACAAACATTAAATCTATGGCAGTTTTACTTCCAGATTCATGGGTCTGGAAATAAGTTATACACATGTAATAGTCTATGTTCTTTAAAATGCTTTTGTACTTATTTTATTCTGCCTAGGGGGCAGGAATTACTACCTCAATTTCATAAGTTAGGACATTGAAGTGCAGAGATTTACTCAATGTTGCACTATTTGTTAGAGACAGAACCCAGGACTGAAAGCAGTTTTTCTTTTTCCACAACACTAGGCCATAAGAAGTACTTTTTGCTGTTTCACTTACATTGATATGAATAGGTTAGTACCAAAATTCTTGAAGACAGATGAGAAGTAATTAAGTTTGAGTATCCTCAAACAATATATCAATTTATTAAAAAAAAAAGATGGATGTTGTAGGACCGTGAAGATGGCAGTCTTAAAAAAAAATCTCAGCAGAGAGTAGTGCTGTGATTAGTGATGGAAGGAAAGCTGTGATGATTGCACAGATTTCAAAATGCTGTAAAACTGGGCTGCTGGTCCTCTTTCTAAATGGAGAGTACAGTTGTATGGTTTGTGGGTGTTTGCACTTAAAAATATTTTAATTGACTTCAGAGAGGAAGGGAGAGGGAGAGAGAGTAACATCAATGATGAGAATCACTGATCCGATACCTCCTGCATGCCCCACTCTGGAGATCCAGCCCACAACCCTGGCATGTGCCCTGACCAGGAATCGAACCGTTACCTCCTGGTTCATAGGTCGATGTTCAACCACTGAGCCATGCTGGCTGGGTATTTGTTTGTATTAAAAAAATACACACACACACACACACACACACACACACACACACACACACACACACACACTGAGTGGCCAGATTATTGTGATCTCTGAATGCATAATAATCTGGCCACTCAGTGTATATCTTATGTAATAAAAGGCTAATATGCAAATTGTCCCCTCGACCAGGAGTTCGACCAGCAGGCAGGTCAGCCAACCTCCCATGTCCCCTCCCCCTGGCCAGGCTGGCCGGACCCCACCCATGCATGAATTCATGCACCGGGCCTTTAATGTGTGTGTGTGTGTGTGTGTATGTGTGTGTGTGTGTGTGTGTACTGAGTGGCCAGACTATTATGCGTTCAGAGATCATAATAATCTGGCCACTCAGTGTATATACTGATTTCAGAGAGGAAGGGAGAGGGAGCGAGAGATAGAAACACCAATGAGAGAGAATCACTGATTGGCTGCCTCCTACATGCCACCTACCGGGGATCAAGCCCAGAACCCCGGGCATATGTGCCCTTATCCAGGAATTGAACCTGACACCCTTCAGTCCACAGACTTTCGCTCAATCCATTGAGCCAAACCGGTTAATGCTGTTTGTACTTTTGATGTTCATAAGTCCCTAAGTGGCTCCCGTTTTCTTGCCTCCTACAGTCACAGGCCAAGGCTCACAATGCTTTACCTCCCAGGACACAATTCACTCACAATCACATGTAACATTTTAGAAAACTTGGTGCTTCTGGGAAACAGTGGGCCCAGTTCCTTGATTATTTATAGCCTACTAATCACTATTGGGGAATATTCTGCTTCATTTTGCTTCTTGCTAATTTATAGCCTGCTAATCATTATTGGGGAATATTCTGCTTCATTTTGCTTCTTGCTGTCTACATGCTTACCTTTTATTTTTGTAAACTCTGGATTCATCTGTATAGGGTTGGAGGTGGGGGGTGAGTAGAAGGAAAAGTTTTATTTTTCATCTTACAGCTCTTGCAAGTGAAATAGTTAAACGAGGAAAGGGCTCACACTCTTTGCCATGGTGTATTGGGAGATTGTGGATTTCAATTATCCATGCTCATGCTGTCTCCCAGGACTACAAATTATGGGTAGCTGGCTATAAGTGAAAGGCTAAATAAATCTTGAGCTGAAGCTACTTAATGTCTCAAGGATTGCAGGGAAGATCTCAGACAGGCAGCAGAGCCCGAGGCTATCAGCTACTAGTATGTGTTGGCCTTCCATTTGGAACCCGTCTCTCACTTTAATGAGAACCCTGATATTTAAGGGAAAGACTGGCTGTGGCTTCCATTTAATCCATTTTATAGAATGGCTCTAGGTAACTAAAGGATCATAATCTGAATCCTATACTGGGATGGGTCCCCAGGCCCATTAAGTGATGACAAAATAGGAGAAGACTCTGACACGTACAGATTCATTAGAGATATCATTCATTAGATATTATTAGAGATAGCTGGATGGATTTATATCAAGATCACAATTGGATGGATAGTGATACGAATACGCAAGCATGAAGCTTTAGATTGAATCTGCATCTGCTCCAAGACTGTTTTGATATAGTACTGCTTATCCCAAATCCTGATGTAAAGGAAAGCTAATAATGTGTTGATATTTTCCTGTAATGAATTAGAAAAAGGACTCAATTAGAATAAGGTGAAGAGATTAGCTAAAGAACATATACACATAGCCCATGCTCACAGACAACAGTGTGGTGAAGGTCAGGGCACGGGGGAAGGGGGGCAGGGGGAGGTGGACAAAGAAGGGGGAAATGGGAAACATCTGTAATAGTGTCAACAATAAAAATAAATGTAAAATATATTAAAACATAAAATCAATAAATTTTTTTAAAAAGGGTAGATTGTATGTAGTATGGTATGTAAATTTTATTCTCAATAAAGATATAATTTAAAATAAAGGAATAGGGCTGGAAATTAGAAGGTGGAAAGAGGGACATACAAAGATTTATAAAGGTTGAGCCTAATAAACAAAATTTACTATTATTATATTGAAGCAATGCAATATATTCATATAACATATATTGTTATACATAATGTTAAAGCCCCTCTGTGGTTATTCCTACTCCTTACCGTTGACACTACTGCAGTTTGGTGGGTGGGTGCTATTGTAGGAAGTAAGATGGAAATATCTAAGAGTGCTTTTCTTTTTTTTTATTAAGGTATTATATGTGTACATATCTTACCATTGCCCCCCCACCCACTCCCATACATGCTTTCACCCCCCAATGGTGTGCATCCGTTGGTTATTCTTATATGCATGTATATAAGTCCTTCAGTTGATCTCTTATTTCCCCCACCTCTCCCTAACCTTCCCGCTGTAATTTGACAGTCTGTTTGATGCTTTACTGCCTCTGTATCTATCTTTTTGTTCATCAGTTTATACTGTTTTTCATTATCCCCAAATGAGTGAGATCATGTGGTATTTTTCTTTCATTGACTGGCTTATTTCACTTAGCATAATGTTCTCTAATTCCATCCAGGTTGCTACAAATGGTAATAATTCCTTCTTTTTTACGGCAGCATAGTATTCCACTGTGTAGATGTACCATAGTTTTCTGATCCAGTCATCTGCTGACGGGCACCTAGGCTGTTTCCAAATCTTAGCTATTGTAAATTGTGCTGCTATGAACATAGGGGTGCATATATCCTTTCTGATTGGTGTTTCTAGTTTCTTAGGATATATTCCTAGGAGTGGGATTACTGGGTCAAATGGGAGTTCCATTTTCAGTTTTTTGAGGAAACTCCATACTGTTCTCCACAGTGGCTGCACCAGTCTGCATTCCCACCAGCAGTGCACGAGGGTTCCTTTTTCTCCACATCCTCGCCAACACTTGTCGTTTGTTGATTTGTTGATGATAGCCATTCTGACAGGTGTGAGATGGTATCGCATTGTCGTTTTGATTTGCATCTCTCAGATGATTAGTGACTTTGAGCATGTTTTCATGTGTCTCTTGGCCTTCCTTCTGTCTTCTTTCGAAAATATTCTATTTAGGTCCGTTGCCCATTTTTTTATTGGATCCTTTATCTTCCTTTTATTAAGTTGTATAAGCTGCCTGTAGATGTTGGAGATTAAACCTTTATCAGTGACAACATTTGCAAATATGTTCTCCCATACAGTGGGGTTTCTTGTTGTTCTGTTGATTGTTTCTTTTGCTGTGCAAAAGCTTTTTATTTTGATGTAGTCCCATTTGTTTATTTTCTCTTTGGCTTCCGTTGCCCTAGGGGCAGTATCAGTGAAGAAGTTCTTTCAGTATATGTCTGAGATTTTGCTGCCTATGGATTCCTCTGGTATTTTTATGGTTTCCTGTCTTATGTTTAAGTCCTGTATCCATTTTGAGTTTATTTTTGTGTATGGTGTAAGTTGGTGATATACTTTCATTTTTTTGCATGTATCTGTCCAATTTTCCCAACACCATTTATTGAAGAGACTGTCTTGACTCCATTGTATGTTCCTGCCTCCTTTGTCAAATATTAATTGCATAGAGTGGTTTGGGTCGATATCTGGATTCTCTATTCTATTCCATTGGTCTCTATGTCTGTTCTTGTGCCAGTACCAGGCTGTTTTGAGAACAGTGGCTTTGTAATACAGCTTGAAATCTGGTATTGAGATCCCTCCTACTTTATTCTTCTTTCTCAGGATTGCTGTGGCTATTCAGGGTCTTTTTTTATTCCAGATGAATTTTTGAAGAGTTCTTTCTAGGTCTGTAAAGTATGCCATTGGTATTTTAATGGGGATTGCATTGAATCTATAGATTGGGTAGTATGGACATTTAAATGATGTTGATTCTACCAATCCATGAACATGGTATATTCTTCCATCTGTTTACATCTTCCTCTATCTCTTTTTTCAGTGTCCTATAGTGTTCTGCGTATAGGTCTTTTACCTCCTTGCTTAAGTTTATTCCTAGGTATCTTAATTTTTTTGGTGTGATGGTAAATGGAACTGCTTTTTTAGTCTCTCTTTCTGTAAGTTCACTATTGGTGTATAGAAATGCCATAAATTTCTTGGCATTAATTTTGTATCCTGCTACATTGCCGAATTCATTTATTAAGTCTCTTAGTTTTTTGATGGAGTTTTTCGGGTTTTTTATGTACAATATCATGTCATCTGCAAATAAGGACCACTTTACTTCTTCTTTTCCAATATGGATGATTTTATTTCTCTTTCTTGTCTAATTGCAATGGCTAATACTTCCAGTACTATGTGAAACAGGAGTGGTGAGAGTGGGCATCCCTGTCTTGTTCCTGTTCTTATGGGAAATGGTTTTAGTTTTTGCCCATTGAGTATGATGTTAGCTGTGGGTTTATCATATATAGCTTTTATTATGTTGAGGTATGATCTTTCTATTCCCACCTTGTTGAGAGTTTTTATCAAGAAAGGGTGTTGGATTTTGTCAAATGCTTTTTCTGCATCAATTGATATGACTATGTGGTTTTTATCCCTCAATTTGTTATGTGATGTTTCATGTTAATTAATTTGCGGATATTGTACCATCCTTGCATTCCTGGGATAAATCTTACTTGGTCATGGTGTATGATCTTTCTGATGTACTGCTGGATCCGATTTGCTAGAATTTTGTTGAGGATTTTGGCATCTACGTTCATGAGGGATATTGGCCTGTAATTCTCTTTCATTGTGTTATTTTTATCTGGTTTTTATATTAGGGTGATGCTGGCTTCATAGAAGGAGCTTGGAAGTGTTCCTTCCTCTTGAATATTTTGGAATAGTCTGAGGACGATAGGTTTTAGTTCTTCCTTGAATGTTGGGTAAAACTGTCCTGTGAAGTCGTCTGGCACTGGGCTTTTGTTTGCTGGACGATTTTGATGACTGCCTCAATTTCTTCCATAGTTACTGGCATCTTGAGATGTTTAGATTCTTCCTGATTGAGTTTTTGAAGGTTATATTTTTCTAGGAATATGTCCATTTCCTCCAGGTTGTCCAGTTTGTTGGAATAGGGTTGTTCATAGTATTTTTTAACAATCCTTTGTATTTCGGCCGGATCTGTTGTTATTTCACCTCTTTCATTTCTGATTTTGTTTATTTGAGTCCTCTCTCTTTTCTTCTTGGTGAGCCTGGCTAGAGGTTCATCAATCTTGTTTATCCTTTCAAAGAACCAGCTCTTGGTTTTGTTGATCTTTTGTATTGTTTCTTTGGTCTCTATGTCGTTTATCTCCACTCTGATCTTTATTATTTCCTTCCTTCTGCTTACACTGGGCTTTTCTTGTTGCTCTTTTTCTAACTCTTTGAGTTGTAGGGTTAGGTAATTTATTACTGTTGTTTCTTGTTTTTTACAGTATGCTTGTGGAGCTATGAACTTCCCTCTCAAGACTGCTTTTGCTGTGTCCCATAGATTTTGGATTGATGTGTTTTCATTGTCATTTGTTGCCATGATGTTTTTTATTTCTTCCTTGATCTCTCTGGTAACCCAATCATTGTTTAATAGCATGCTGTTTACTCTCCATGTGTTTGATTTTTTTGGATTGTTTTTATTGTAGTTGATTTCCAGTTTTATGCCACTGTGGTCTGAGAAGATGCTTGATATGATTTCTATCTTCTTGAATTTGAAGAGACTTTGCCTATGTCCCAACATATGGTCTATCTTTGAAAATGACCCATGTGCACTTGAGAAGAATGTATATTCTGTGGCTTTGAGGTGAAATGTTCTGAAGATGTCAATTAATTCCATCTGTTCTAGTGAGTCATTTAGGATTGATGTTTCTTTGCTGATTTTTTGTTTAGAGGATTTGTCCAGTGGTGATAGTGGGGTATCAAAGTCTCCTACTATGATTGTATTGCTGTCAATCTGTCCCTTGATATCCTCCCGGAGATTTTTTATGTATTTGGGTGCTCCTGTATTGGGTGCATATATGTTTACCAGAGTTATTTCTTCTTGTTGGATTGCTCCCTTTAGTATTATGAAGTGGCCTTCCTTATCTCTTGTTATGCCCTTCACCTTGAGATCAAATTTGTCAAATATAAGTATTGCTACCCCAGCTTTTTTTTCATTTCCATTCTCCTGTAAGACCTTTTTCCATCCCTTCACCCTCAGTATGTGTGAGTCATTTTTTCTGAGGTGGGTTTCTTGTAGATAGCAGATATATGGGTCTTGTTTTCTTATCCAATCCGTTACCCTATGTCTTTTGATTGGGGCATTTAATCCATTTACATTTAAAGTTATTATTGATAAGTACTTATTTGTCGCCATTTTTGTTCTTTACCCCTGTGTTCCTTCTTTGCTTCCTATGTCTTTTTTTTTACAGCAGACCCTTTAGCATTTCTTGCATTGCTGGTTTGGTGATAATAAATTCCCTTAGTCTTTTTTTTGTCTGTGAAGCTCCTGATTTCACCTTCAATTTTGATTGATAGCCTTGCTGGGTACAGTATTCTTGGACTCAGACCCTTCCTTTGCATGACTTTGTATATTTCATTTCACTCCCTTCTGGCCTGATGAGTTTCTGTTGAGAAATCAGTTGCTAGTCTGATGGGGGTTCCTTTGTATGTAACTTTGTGTCTCTCCCTTGCCGCTTTTAAGATTCTTACTTTGTCATTGGTGTTTGCCAGTTTAATTATAATGTGCCTTGGCATCGGTCTTTTGGGGTTCATTTTGCTTGGGACTCTGTGAGCTTCTTGGATTTGTGTGGGTTTTTTCTTCCCTATATCAGGGAAGTTTTCTGTCATTATTTCTTCAAACACATTTTCTATTCCTTGCTCAGTTTCCTTCCCTTCTGGATCCCCTATTATGCGGATGTTGTTTTGTTTTGTGTTGTTCCAAAGTTCCCTTAGGCTCTCCTCCTGCTTTTTATTTTTTTTTTCTAGAAGCAGCTCTCCTTGGGTATTTTTTCTCATCTTGTCTTTCAGCTCACTGATGCGGTCCTCTGCTCCTTCTAGTCTACCCTTGATGCTTTCTATTGAGTTCTTTACAGCAGCGATGTCATTTTTCATTTCTTCTTGGTTCTTCAACATTTCCTCTTGGTTCTTATTCATATTGTCGGATTTGTCTTCCATTCTTTTCAGCCGCCTCATGACCATTTCTCTGAATTATTTCTGTGGAAGGTTGCTTGCATCCATTTTATTTACTTCCTTTTCTGGTGATGCCTGCTTTTCTTTCATATGCAGGCTGTTTCTTTTTCTCTCCATGGTCTCTCTTCTCCAGATGTCTGGTTATGTAGTTCTCTCTCTCCTTTCCGTGGTGGAGTGTAGAGCTCCTCTGAATCCACGAGTTTGTGCCAATTGGGGACCAGTGTTCTGGGGCTCGCAGCTGTTCGGTGGGTGCTGCAGCTGTGGGTTTTCAGGCTTCCGATAATCTCCACTTTCCCTTTCAAGATGGCGCCGTCTCCGTGTCCAAGCCTGTAGCTCCGGGAGGGGACCCATACGCATTGGGGGCTGCCCGGTCAGGGGAACCCCGTCTAGCAGTCCCCCACCTTCTCCTGGAGTTTAGCTGTCCCTTAACTTGCCAACAAACACTCCTCGTGCTACCCTCAGCTGTTCTTTCTTTCTATTCTGGGACAAGGCTCGGAACACGTCTGTCTATTCCGCCGCCATTTTTTTTCTCTTTTTAATCTTTATTGTTGAGATTAATACAGATGTCCCTCTTCCCCACTCCCCCCCACCCAATGCCTCCCTACAGCCGGTTCCCGCCCTGCCCCAGGCCTTCACCACCTTATTATCTTTGTCCATAAGTAATGCATATATGTTTATAAGATCTTTGTTTAACCTCTTCCCACTCCTTCACCCCCCTTCTCTCTGAGAATCGACAGTATGTTCCGTTTTTATGCCTCTGATTCTATTTTATTCACCAGTTTATTCTGTTCATTAGATTTCTTATTTATTTTGATTTTTAAATTCAATTGTTGATAGGTATGTATGTGTTGCCATTTTGTTGTTCATATTTTTTATATTTTTCTTCTTCGTCTTCTCAGATAATACTCTTCAACATTTCATGTAATACTGGCTTGATGGTGAACTCCTTTAGCTTTTTCTTGTTTGTGAAGCACTTTATCTGACCTTTAATTCTAAATGATAGCTTTGCTGGATAGAGTAATAATGATTGTAGGTCCTTGCTATTTATCACTTCGAATATTTCTTGCCACTCCCTTGTGGCCTGCATAGTTTCTGTTGAGAAATCAGCTGACAGTTGTATGGGCATTCCCTTGGAGGTAACTAACTGCTTTTCTCTTGCTGCTTTTAATATTATCTCTTTGTCTTTAGCCCTAGGCATTTTAATTATGATGTGTCTTGGTGTGGTCCTCTTTGGGTTCCTCTTGCTTGGGACTCTCTGTGCTTCCTGGACTTATATGTCTATTTCTTTCACCAGGTAGGGGAGGTTTTCTGTCATTATTTCTTCAAATAGGTTTTCAGTATATTGCTCTCTCTTCTTCTGGCACCCCCGTAATTTGAATGTTGGTACGCTTGAAGTTGTCCCAAAGGCTCCTTACATTATCTTCATATTTTTAGATTCAGTTCTTTTTTGTTCTTCTGGTTGGATGATTTTTGCTTCCTCATATTTTATTTTATTTCATTTTATTTATTTTTTTAAATAAATCTTTATTCAGATTATTACAATTGTTTCTCCTTTTCCCCCCCATAGCTCCCCTCCACCCAGTTCCCACCCCACCTTCGGCCCTTACCTCCCCCCCACTTTCCTCATCCATAGGTGTATGATTTTTGTCCAGTCTCTTCATGAACCCCCCCATACCCCTTTCCCCCTGAGAATTATCAGTCCACTCCCTTTCTATGCCCCTGATTCCATTATATTCACCAGATTATTCTGTTCCTCAGGTTTTTAATTCACTTGATTTTTAGGTTCACTTGTTGATAGATATGTATTTGTTGTTCATAATTTTTATCTTTACTTTTTTCTTCTTCCTCTTCTTTAAGAATACCTTTCAGCATTTCATATAATACTGGTTTGGTGGTGATGAACTCCTTCAGCTTTTTCTTATCTGTGAAGCTCTTTATCTGCCCTTCTATTCTGAATGATAGCTTTGCTGGGTAGAGTAATCTTGGTTGTAGGTTCTTGCTATTCATCACATTGAAAATTTCTTGCCACTCCCGTCTGGCCTGCATAGTTTCTGTTGAGAAATCAGCTGACAGTCGTATGGGTGCTCCCTTGTAGGTAACTAACTGTTTTTCTCTTGCTGCTTTTAATATTCTCTCTTTGTCTTTTGCTCTTGGCATTTTAATGATGATGTGTCTTGGTGTGGTCCTCTTTGCATTCCTTTTGTTTGGGGTTCTGTGGGCTTCCTGGACTTGTAAGTCTATTTTTTTCACCAGGTGGGGAAAGTTTTCAGTCATTATTTCTTCAAATAGGTTTTCAGTATCTTGCTCTCTCTCTTCTTCTGGCACCCCCATAATTCTGATGTTGGTATGCTTGAAGTTGTCCCAGAGTCTTCTTACACTATCTTCAACTTTTTGGATATATATTTTTTTGCTTTTTGCTTTTTCAGTTGAGTGTTTTTTGCTTCTTTGTATTTCAATTCTTTGAGTTGATTTTTGTGTTCCTCTAGTCTGTTTTTGGGTCTCTGTATAATATTTTTTATTTCAGTCAGTGTATGTTTAATTTCTAGTTGGTCCTTTTTCAGATCTTCGAGGGTCTCGTTATATTTATCGGCCTTTTCTAGGATATTCTTGAAAAGCCTTATAACCGTGGTTTTGAATTCTATATCCAGACGTTTGTTTTCCTCCATTTCTTTCGTTTGTGATCTGATTCTTTGATGCTGCATTTTCGCTGCTTCCCTGAGTTGGTAAGGTAGATTTGTGTGCTAGGTTTCCAATATGGCCCAGTGGGTCTGCCTCCTCAGTTAACCTGAGGTGGACACTCTTGGTGCAACCCTTTGTGGACTCTGTGTACAGCCTTGTTGTAATTAAGTCTTGATTGTTGTTGGTATCACTGGGAAGAATTGACCTCCAGGCCAGTTGGCTGTAAGGATCAGCTGTGTCTATGCTGGGAGAAGTTCGGTGCTGGAGACAGCCTTATAGGATTAGACTTGCCAAATTGCAATAGCCTCCGTGCTCAAATTGGATGGGGTGGAGTCTCAGTCTTGGCTTCCCGTCAGCCTTGTTCTTGCGCGCACGTGGGCACCTTCAGACCTCTGCCTTTCCCGGCTCCCGAGTCTTCGCCCGAGAGTCCAGACTCTCCCCACAAGAGCGTGGGTCCCCAGGGGCTCACCTGGAACTGGGGTTCAGTGCAGTCAGAACTGGGGCTCAGTGCAGTCAGGAGCCTCTGACTCCCTTCCAGTAGGGAAAGCCTGTGGCAACCTCCGCAGCCTTTGTGTGCACTGGCACGCGCGCACCTTCAGTCCTCCACCTTCCCCGGCTCCCGAGTCTCCACACGAGAGTCCAGATTCCCCCCACAAGAGCGTGGGTCCCCGGGGGCTTGCCTGGAACTGGGGTCCAGTGCAGTCAGAACTGGGGCTCAGTGCAGTCAGGAGCCTCTGACTCCCTTCCACTAGGGAAAGCCTCTGGCAACCTCCGCAGCCTTTGTGCGCACTGGCACGCGCGCACCTTCAGACTTCTGACTTCCCCAGCTCCACATGCGCGCCTGCAGACTTCTGCCTTCCCAAGCTCCCGAGTCTCCGCCCGAGAGTCCAGACTCCCCCCACAAGAGCTCGCCCGGAACTGGGGTTCACTGCAGTCAGAACTGGGGTTCAGTGCGGTCGGGGTTTCCTTTCCCCTTCCACCAGAGAAAGTCAGCCAGGCTCTCAGCTGCCCTTCCTCTCTGCGCGCACAAAGACCCTTTGCCGTACCTCCAATTCTCTGTGAGCTTTTCTCTTTCCTTCTAGTTGTAGAATTTTCACTCAGCCATCTTTCCTGTGGTTCTGGATGGTGTCCGTTCTGTCTTTTAGTTGTAGTTTTGAAATTGTTGTGCGAGGCAGCAGTTTAGGTGCTTATCTATGCCGCCATCTTGGTTTCTCCTCCTGCTTCCTCATATTTTAAATCGTTGATTTGCTTCTCAGAATCCTCTACTATACTGTTGAATCCCTGTATATTATTCTTTATTTCAGTCAGTGTATGTTTAATTTCTGACTGGTCCTTTTCCGTGTGATTGGCATTCTCACTAAGATCCTTGAAAGTCTCACTAAGTCCCTTGGAGGTTTCCAGAAGATCCTTGAGTAACCTTATAACTGTGGTTTTGTACTTTATATCCAGTAGTTTGCTTTCTTCCAGTTCTTTCATTTGTGACATGTTTCTTTGTCTCCACATTTTGGCTGCTTCCTTGTGTTTGTGTCTATGTATTGGGTAGAGCTGCTAAGTCTCCTTGAGTTGTTAGAGTAGCCTTGTGTACTAGGTGTCCTATAGGGCTGAGTGGCTCAGCCTTCCCAGTCACCTGAGCTGGGAACTCTAGGTGCACCCTTATTTGGGCTGTGAGCACAGTCTTGTAGTTGAGACTTGATTGCTGTTGGTGTCACTGAGAGGAATTGACCTCCAGGCCAATTTGCTGTGAGGACCAGGTGCGGCTACAGTGGGATAGCTGCTATGCAGGAGACACCCTATGGAGCAACACTTGCTTCAATGGGGCTTTGGTGCTCACTGAGTCTGCCCCTTGAGTGTGTTGCTTATGGATATGTAGAGTTGTAATCTGGTATGGCATAACACTGACCAGTAGGTACACTGACTCTTGGGTTTCCAGGGAGGTGCAAAGTCAGCCACTGCCTGGGGCCACCCAGGCGAGCTACAGAGAGATCTGCAGATTCCTTCTCTGTGTATTGGGTTTGGAAGTGCCCAGGTTTGGAAGTGTCCAGATGAGGCCCAGCTATGAAGCAAGGCAGGCTGGTGGTGGTATAGGGTCTTGGGCCTTTTATTCATAGGTTTGGGGCTCCCTGACTCAGCTGCAGCTTGTTTGAGATTTTCAAGGATAGGCCATTCAAATGCAGAAGCCGCCACAGGCAGCTTAAGTGGGGTTGTAAATTGGATGAGGCAGGTTCTTAGGGAATCATCAGGGAGGAGCAAACAGAAATGGCTGCCAGTCAGCCTTGTGACCAGGGAGATCCCAAGACATGAACAATGATCCCTGCAAGCACCTCTGTCTGGGAGAAAGCCACTCCCAAGTTCCTACCCCGATGCCTCACCCTGGTGCTGTGTCCCCCAGGGCCTCACCCTGGTGCTGGAGCTCAGAGGAAACAGAACCTTTTAAGTTCAGTTCGTGGTGCTGGTCTTTTAAGAGGAACAGCTGGGTCTCCAGCAACCTCTGTTGCTGAGCTCCAATCTGTACTAGTTTTACAGCCCATAGTTACAGGCAATTCTTTTCCCAGCTCTGGGACCCTGGGCTGGGGATCTGATGTGGGTCTGGGACCCCTTGCTCCTACAGGCAGTCTCCACAGAGACGATCTCCCTCCTGATTAAAAATGTGGCACATGTGGGTGCTGGACCAACTGGTTCTGTGTCTCCACACCTCCTACCAGTCTCTGTGCTTTCTTCTTCTCTAGTTGTAGTACTTCCATTCAACCAGCTTTCTGGCAGTTCTGGAGGATGGTTATTCTGTATTTTAATTGTAATTTTGATGTGGTTGTGGGAGGTGGCAATTACAGGCGTTTACCTATGCCGCCATCTTCCCATCTCCGCATCTTTTCAGTAATGCAAAGAATGTAGACCTTTATTTCTCAAACTTTTTTTCATGATCATCCTTGTAAGGAAGACGTTTAATTCAATTTAACTTATCTGTAACAACAGAAATTAAATACTAAGAATTAGATTTTTAGAGGGAGAAGGTTAGGATTAGATTACGAAAGGCCACAAACCACTGTAATATTTAAAGTTTTTTTGATCCTTCCTAAGAACCAATTTTCTTCCCTTTGTGGGCTATGTTGTCCTTGTTGAAAAAGCTGTGAAACCAGACAATTTATGAAGGAATATTTAATTGTCTTGGGTTATGAATGTTGTTTCCATTGCCCACATTAGTAACCTCCAACAGGAGGGTAGTAATGTTAAGTTCTTACTATCTGTTAGATATTTCCCATGCATTGTTTAATTTAATCCTCACAACAGGCCTGAAGTTGAGAGCTGAAACTACTTCCCCAAACTCACATAGCAGTTTGAACCCAGGTTTTTCTGATGTTAGAGACTGTAATCTTTGGATCGTTTTTTTATTTTTTATTTTTTTAAAGGGACATTGCAAGTTGTATCTGTAGAAAAAGATACAGAGGCTAGTGTTTATTTCTGAAGTTGATTTTGGAATCTCTGGTAGGCATTTTGGGTACTTTTGGGTAAAATAGAGAAATCCGACTAGAACTAGATTTTCGCCCTCTCCCTGGCACATCCTCATGGTTTGAAATGTGTTCTTTAGTATCATATAGAAATAATCGTAGCTTCTTGATATTTGCTGAGATCCAAGGAACTCAGTGGATATGACTAATAATATATTCTTAACACAGATTTTATGTGTATACTGATCTCAACACAGATTAATAGCTCTTAATTTTGCCAAAAATAGGTTTCCAATTGTGATGCTTGAAGAGGATAATAAATGGCAGAGAATATTAGGCATGTAGAAAAGCAGTGGCCATTTGTACAGGATTGATTTAAAAAAAGGGAAAAATAAATCAATTTTCAACATGCAGTGCCTGAGAAGTAGATATGTACACAAAACCAAGCCAGCATACTTTGACCTACTACTGGGGAGAAAATACAGAAAGTCCTCACTTAACTTTGTTTGTAGCTTCTGCAACTCTAAAGTACTTATTTTATCATTTTTACCATAGGCTAATTGGTATAAATAAGAGCTAAGTTCCTGCCACATCTCATCAAGGCTATAACGAAACTACATTGAATGAAATGAAGTTATTCAAGGACCTGCAGTATTCCATGCTGATGTTTATGATGTCGAAGTGTGTGTGTGTATGTGTGTGTCTCTGTGTGTGTGTCTGTGTGTGTAGATGTATAAACATAGCCATTTCTTAATCTAGACTTTAGCCTTTACATTTAATGTAAATTATGCCCAATGCCCATACATAAGTATATGTAGATTTCCCATCTGTACTTTCACAGACGTTTTCTCTTTAACAAGCCCACCTCCATTCCTGTCTCTCTCCACTTGGCAGTGGTGCAAGTAAACAAAATTAGGAATACTAGATCCCAGAATAGTTAGTAAATGATTGATAGATGCTTGTTTCATTTTAAAGATGAAGAAATTGAGGTCCTCAGAAGCCACACAAATTGGAACTCAGACTACTTGGCATATTGCATTGTCTGTCTGTGGTCACTGTTCCTGACTCTTTGTTTCTTACAAAAAGAGAGAATGCAAAAATATGTTGGCAGTTTCATATGGTGGCCAGAGAAGTATTCTGTGCCAGAGGTAAACTTTAAAGAGAATAAAAAGTAGGGGAAGTTGGCTTATCAGCATGTCATTATTTTTGCATATTAACACATTGGTTGGAAAATAGATTTAAAGAAAATGAAGATCTTTCTTGCAAAATTATTTTAAAATAAAAAATTTGAGAATATTTTAAAATCATAGACTATACTTTTCTGAAAACACAAAATCTCACTGAAATTAAACATTTGTTTTTTCATGGACATGCTGAGTGACCGTGTTCAAGTCAAGTAACTTCTCTGGACATCGTATCTTATTCTGTGAAATAAGAGGGTTGAAGGTAAGTAATTTCTAAAGTATCCCAGTCCTATATATCTCAGCATGTGGGAAGACAAATTGTGTGTAGTCTTAGAATGTTTAGATGTATAACACAGTCCTTTTCTACCTTCTGTGCACCACTCTAAAAGTTTTCTGATTTGTGCTAGGTAGTTTGTTTACAAAGTGCATTTGATAGATAATAAAATATCCTGTGTTGGCAGGAGGTAGATACAATAAATATTTATCAAACTTTATTATTTGCATGTTAGCTAAACCAGATCTGACATTTTAGTGTCACCAAGTAAGTAATATATAAAGTCAATGTGCCCATTGAACATTTCCACCTTTTCCCAGATATTTTACTTTATTGAATAGTTGGGTTCTGTTGAGGGTGAATGCTGAAACTATTGTTTTCTTAGTGCTGATATTTGCATTATGTCGAGGTTCCCACAGGTAGGAAAGATTGTCTAATTGTTACCATAACCCCTGTAATCTAATGTAGGCTTTTGTGATTATAATAATTTTGCTTTGAAAAGACACTTGTGTTTTGCTGACAACCCTCCATTTCATTTTTTTCCATATACAGTTCTTTGTCTGGCTCCTTGGAAGCCATGAAGTAACAGTATATGTAGCTAGAATACCTTCTGCTCCTTGCATCCAGATTTTGACTGCATCTTTGCATTGTCTGGGAGGAGGACTGGAGGATTAATATGCTGTGTTGCCTAAAGAAAGAAAAGCACAAATTATTTCTGCAATCAAAAATCACCAGAAGGAATCTGTTACAAATTAAAACAAAGGGAAAAGCAGACATTAAAAGGAGATTTTTATCCATGTTTGCTTTTTGTTTCAGTGGCTTGCTGAACTTGGTCATTATTTGTTGAAGAAGGAAAAAGAAGACCTCCAAATCAATGTTTGAATTTTTTCTAGTTACCAAGATTCCCCCCTCTTTTTTCCTAGCTCAACGAGATTTCTCATTTTACTCTTTTAAGATATGCTGTAATGGAACTTGGGCACATTTGAGAGTGTGAAATGCAGCTACGTTCACCTGTATTATTTAGAAAGAATAGAAAACTCTGTAAGCATATACCTTTCTAATCACAGTTGGCTCTTCTATCACTTTGCTTGTGACTGATTTTTGCAGTTGCTAAGATGTTGGTATTTTAGGAGGGTGCTGTTTCCAGAGTTGGAAAGCCCTGTGCTCCTACTACTTAAGGCTTGTTTTTTTTTTGTTTGTTTGTTTGTTTGTTTTTTACCAAAATGCTGTTGGCTTTTAGTTCTAGGTATCAGTAAGGATGCTCTTGATGTCTGCACAGAATTTTCTTGACAGTCCCTGCTGTATAATTGCAAGCTATATATTTTGGCCTTCTTACCATACTTCTTATGTTTGGGGAGTGAAGAGACCTCCCATTTGCAATCCCCAAGAGTCCATAACACACATTTATGAAAATGGCCCAGTGACAGCCAGAGGAATGTATGCTGAGCGCCTCTGAGGCTCTGAGCCAGGAAAGTGGATGGTACCACCCTGTGGAAGAGGGCCAGGAATGCTAAAGGACACTATTCCTTTGAACAGCAGGATCTGGCAAAAGATTTTCTTTGTGTTTCCATTTGCATATGTGTTGGGCATGTGCTGATGACAAGCAGGCTCACCACCCTGGAGGGGCACATCTCCAGGCACTGAGGTAGTGCTGAGGGAGGCAGAGTGGAGGCCCTGCTCACTAGTGCTTCTTTTTTATTATCAGACATACCATATTCCTTCCAAAAGTACAGTGAAAGCAGGTGATCTTTTGATTCCATGTTAAACACGGTACTGGGTAAGGTAGGCATCTTCAGTACATATGATTTATGATGATTTATGTGCTGCCTTCTTAGCCTGATCTGAAAAGAGCACAGTGTTGGCAGCATTTTGTTCACATACTTGTTAGAATCTCAGGGCTGGAAGCACTCTTAAAATTCATCTACTCCACCCGCCCACCCACATCTGATGCACCAGCTGCTTCTACAACTAAGTTGTCATCCTTGCTTATGCATGATGCTTTCAGAGACGGGAGCCTCTGAACCAATTCCATGTATGGAGTTGAAATTTTCTTCCCAATTGCTCCCATTCATCCATGCTAGCTGGGCTTCTTGCCACCACATAGAAGATGTCAAATTGTTCTGCAGTCGGCCAGCCTTTCAGAGATTTTATGATATCCCACTCCCACTCTTCCTGATCTGGTTTGGGTTCTTTCCAGTGTCCTCTAATGCAGTAGAGTGAAGTAATGAAGAATGAAATGATGCCTTTGAGATAACAGAAGGATCCCTCCCAATCATAGTGTGGTTGGTTCACTAGAGAAGGTGGTAGGATGAGGAGTTGCACAACCATTCCTCTGATAATATGGTTTTCATATTCTCCCTCCCTTTTTTTAATTTCTTTATTGATTAAGGTGTTACATATGTGTCCTTCTTCCCCCATTACCCCGCCATCCCCCGCACTCATGCCCTCACCCCCCTGTTGTCTTTTATTATCAGACATACCATATTCCTTCCAAAAGTACAGTGAAAGCAGGTGATCTTTTGATTCCATGTTAAACACGGTACTGGGTAAGGTAGGCATCTTCAGTACATATGATTTATGATGATTTAATTGGTTAGGCCCATATGTATGCATACAAGTCCTTTGGTTGATCTCTCCCTCTTACCCCCACCCTCCCCCACCTTCCTTTCGAGGTTTGATGGTCTGATTGATGTTTCTCTGTCTCTGGAACTGTTTTTGTTCATCAGTTTATGTTGTTCATTATATTCCACAAATGAGTGAGATCATGTGATACTTATCTTTCTCTGACTGGCTTATTTCACTTAGCATAATGATCTCCAGTTCAATCCATGTTGTTGCAAATGGTAGGAATTCCTTCTTTTTTAGTGCAGCGTAGTATTCCATTGTGTAGATGTACCACAGTTTTTTAATCCACTCATCTGCTGATGGGCACTAAGGCTGTTTCCAAATCTTAGCTATGGTAAATTGTGCTGCTATGAACATAGGGGTGCATATATCCTTTCTGATTGATATTTCTAGCTTCTTGGGATATATTCCTAGAAGTGGTATTACTGGGTCAAATGGGAGTTCCATTTTTAGTTTTTTGAGGAAACTCCATACTGTTCTCCCTTGCAGCTGCACCAATCTGCATTCTCACCAGCAGTTCACCAGGGTTTCTTTTTATCCGCATCCTCTCCAACATTTGTCATTTATTGATTTGTGGATGAAAGCTATTCTGACAGGTGTGAGATGGTACCGCGTTGTCATTTTGATTTACATCTCTCTGATAATTAGTGACTTGGAGGATGTTTTCATATGTCTCTTGGCCTTCCTTCTGTCTTCTTTCGAAAAGTTTCTATTTAGGTCCAATGCCCATTTCTTGATTTGATTGTTTATCTTCCTTTTGTTGAGTTGTATGAGTTCCCTTTAAATGTTGGAGATTAAACCCTTATCAGTGATAACATTGGCAAATATGTTCTCCCATGCAGTGGGCTTTCTTGTTGTTTTGTTGATGTTTTCTTTTGCTGTGCAAAAGCTTTTTATTTTGATGTAGTCCCATTTGTTTATTTTCTCTTTATATTCCATTGCCCTAAAAGCAATATCAGTGAAGAAGTTCCTTAGGCATATGTCTGAGATTTTGCTGCTTGTGGATTCTTCTAGTATTTTTATGCTTTCCCGTCTTATGTTTAAGTTCTTTATCCATTTTGAGTTTATTTTTGTGTATGGTTTAAGTTGGTGGTCTAGTTTCATTTTTTTGCATGTATCTGTCCAATTTTCCCAACACCATTTATTGAAGAGACTGTCTTGACTCCATTTTATGTTCATGCCTCTTTTGTCGAATATTAATTGGGCATTGTGGTTTGGGTTGATTTCTGGGTTCTCTATTCTATTCCATTGATCTATATGTCTGTTCTTGTGCCAGTACCAGGCTGTTTTGAGAACAGTGGCTTTGTAATACAGCTTGATATCTGGTATTGAGATCCCACCTACTTTGTTCTTCTTTCTCAGGATTGCTGCAGCTGTTTGGGCTCTTTTTTTATTCCAGATGAATTTTTGGAGAGTTCTTTCTAGGTCTGTGAAATATGCCGTTGGTATTTTAATGGGGATTACATTGAATCTGTTGATTGCTTTGGGTAGAATGGACATTTTGATGATGTTGATTCTACCAATACATGAACACGGTATGTTCTTCCATCTGTTTATATCTTCCTCTATCTCTTTTTTCAGTGTCCTGTAGTTTTTTGCATATAAGTTTTTTACCTCTTTAGTTAAGTTTATTCCTAGGTATCTTAATTTTTTTGGTACAATGGTAAATGGGATTGCTTTTTTAGTCTCTCTTTCTGTAAGTTCATTATTGGTGTATAGAAATGCCATAGATTTCTTGGCGTTAATTTTGTATCCTGCTACCTTGCCGAATTCATTTATTAAGTCTAATAATTTTTTGATGGAGTCTTTAGGGTTTTCTATGTACAGTATCATGTCGTCTATGAATAAGGACAGTTTTACTTCTTCTTTTCCAATTTGGATGCCTTTTATTCCTTCTTCTTGTCTGATAGCAATGGCTAGTACATCCAGTACTATGTCGAACAGGAGTGGTGAGAGGGGGCATCCCTGTTTTGTTCCTGTTCTTAGGGGAAATGGTTTTAGTTTTTGCCCATTGAGTATGATGTTGGCCCTAGGTTTGTCATATATAGCTTTTATTATGTTGAGGTATGATCCTTTTATTCCCACCTTGCTGAGAGTTTTTATCAAGAAAAGTTGTTGGATTTTGTCAAATGCTTTTTCTGCATCAATTTATATGACTATATGATTTTTATCTCTCAATTTGTTTATGTGATGTATCACGTTTATTGATTTGTGAATATTGTACGATCCTTGCATCCCCGGGATAAATACTACTTGGTCATGGTGTATGATCTTTCTGATGTACTGCTGGATTTGATTTGCTAGAATTTTGTTGAGGATTTTGGCATCTATGTTCATGAGGGATATTGGCCTGTAGTTCTCTTTCATTGTGTTGTCTTTATCTGGTTTTGGAATTAGGGTGATGCTGGCTTCATAGAAGGAGCTTGGAAGTGTTCCTTCCTCTTGAATTTTCTGGAATAGTCTGAGGGGGATAGTTTTTAGTTCTTCCTTGAATGTTTGGTGAAACTCCCCTGTGAAGCCGTCTGGCCCCAGGCTTTTGTTTGCTGGAAGCTTTTTGATGACTGCTTCAATTTCTTCCATAGTTATCAGCCTATTGGGATTTTTAGAATCTTCCTGAGTTTTGGAAGGTTGTATTTTTCTAGGAATGTGTCCATTTCCTCTAGGTTGTCTAGTTTGTTAGAATAGAGTTATTCATAGTATTTTTTAACAATCCTTTGTATTTCTGTGGGGTCTGTTGTTATTTCCCCTCTTTCATTTCTGATTTTGTTTATTTGGGTCCTCTCTCTTTGCTTCTTGGTGAGCCTGGCTAGAGGTTCATTTCTGATTTTGTTTATTTGGGTCCTCTCTCTTTGCTTCTTGGTGAGCCTGGCTAGAGGTTCATCAGTCTTGTTTATCCTTTCAAAGAACCAGCTCTTGGTTTCATTGATCTTTTGTATTGTTTTTTTTGGTCTCTATGTCATTTATCTCTGCTCTTATCTTTATTACGTCCTTCCTTCTGCTCACTCTGGACTTTTCTTGTTGCTCTCTTTCTAATTCTTTGAATTGTAGCATTAGATGGTTTACTACCATTTTTTCTTTTTTTTCTTTTTTTTTTTTTTTTTCGGTAGGCCTGTAGAGGTATAAACTTCCCTCTCAGGACTGCTTTCATTGTGTCCCATAGGTTTTGGATTGTTGTGTTTTTATTGTCATTAGTTTCCAGAATATTTTTAATTTCTTCTTTGATCTCATTGGTAACCCAATCAATATTTAATAACATGCTAGTCAGCTTCCAAGTGTTTGAGTGTTTTGGATTGTTTTTATTGTATTTTTTTTCTAATATTATGTCATTGTGGTCTGAAAAGATGCTTGGTATGATTTCAATCTCCTTGAATTTGGGGAGACTTTGCTTGTGACCCAGTAAGTGGTCTATTTTTGAAAATGTCCCATGGGCACTTGAGAAGAACGTATATTCTGCAGCTTTGGGGTGAAATTTTCTGAAGATGTCAATTAAGTCCATTTTATCTAGTGAGTCATTTAGGCTTGTTTTTTCTTTGCTGATTTTTTGTCTAGAGGATTTTTCCAGTGATGTCAGTGGTGTATTAAAGTCCCCTACTATGATTGTATTGTTGTTTATCTCTCTCCTGATATCTTCCAGGAGATTTTTTATGTATTTGGGTGCTCCTGCAATGGGTGCATATATGTTTACCAGGGTTATATCCTCTTGTTGTATCGATCCCTTTACTATTATGAAGTGGCCTTCCTTATCTCTTGTTATGGCCTTCACTTTGAGGTCTATTTTGTCAGACATAAGTATTGCTACCTCAGCTTTTTTTTTCATTTCCATTTGCTTGAAAGATATTTTTCTATCCCTTCACTTTCAGTCTGTGTGAGTCCGTTGTTCTGAGGTGGGTCTCTTATAGACAGCATATATATGGGTCATGTTTTTTTATCCATTCAGCCACTCGATGTCTTTTGATTGGAGCATTTAGTCCGTTTACGTTTAAAGTTATTATTGAAAGGTACTTGTTTGTAGCCATTTTTATTTTTTGAGGCTGTGTTCCTTCTTACCTTTTTGTGTCTTCTTTTTACAACATTCCCTTTAGCATTTCTTGCATTGCTGGTTTGGTAGTGATAAACTCCCTTAGACTTTTTCTGTCTGAAGCTCCTGACTTCCCCTTCAATTTTGATTGATAGTCTTGCTGGATAAAGTATTCTTGGATTGAGTCCCTTGCTTTGCATCAGTTTTTATATTTCCTTCCTTTCTCTTCTAGCTTGATGTGTTTCTGTTGAGAAATCATTTGAAAATCTGATGGGGGATTCTTTGTGGGTAACTCTGTCTCTCTCTTGCAGCCTTTAAGATTCTCTCTTTGTCGATAACATTTGCCATTGTAATTATGGCGTGTCTTGGTGTGGGTCTTTTGGGATTCATCTTGCTTGGGACTCTTTATACTTAGGTAACTTTTTTCTTCCCCATATCAGGGAAGTTTTCTGTCATTATTTCTTCAAATAAATTTTCGAATCCTTGCTGCTCTTCTTGTCCTTCTGTCAGCCCTGTTATACGTATGTTATTTCGTTTTGCATTGTTCCAAAGCTCCCTTAGGCTCTCCTCCTGCTTTTTAATTTTTTTCTCTAGTTGCTGTTCAGATTGGGCTTGTTTCTGTACCTGATCTTCTAACTCGCTGATTCGGTTCTCTGCTTCTTCTAGTCTACTGTTAAAGCTTTCCATGGTGTTTTTGATTTTAGCTGTATCATTTTTCATTTCTTTCTGATTTTTGCATATGTTGTTGATTTTCTCGTCCATGCGGTGTATGAAGTGTATGACCATTACTCTAAATTCTCTTTCTGTCATGTTGCATGCTTCCGTTTCACTTATTTCCTTACTTGGCGATTCCTCCTTTTCTTTCCTCAGAGGATTGCTTTGTTGTCTCCCCATTCTGACTATCACCAGAAGGTTCAGATGTTGAGTTGAGGGAGCCTGGTCTGTGTGCAGTGGGAGTTTTGCACCCCCCAAGTGTCACTGAAGAGCTCTGATACCAAGATGTGCGGTTGCTGTGGGTTGGTGGGAACCATGCTCACCCTGGGTCAGAGTCACAGGGCTTAGTGTGGCCTCGTGTGTGCACCTAGAATCAGGGACCCTGCCTGCACCACATTGAAACAGAGAACCCATTCGCGTGTGCCAAAAGTCAAAGTCCCCTATTGCGTGTCAGGAGTCAGAGGCTCCCTGTGTCCATGCAGAGAATTGAGTATCAGAGTCTCTGTTTCTTGGTGCTCTGCAGACTTTTGAAGGTTATTGTGGCATGGAGCAAGAAGGGATGTCTTCTCCCACTTCTGTGCAACTTGATTGGCTTCTTTTATCTTCTGCTCATAACTTTTTTGAGAATTCAGCAATGTCAACTCATAAAATTCTTGAATATTTGTCTGAAGCCCCGTCTTTTACAACTGTGGCACAGATGATACACCCCTTGTTTGTTTGGCTCTGGTGGCCAGTGGATCTTGCATTTGCAGGTCTCCCTCCCTTTTATCCGTCAGATTGAAATAGGCTCCAATTCTTTCATATCCCTCTTAACAATATTCAGATATGGTCTCATTTGCACTGATTTCTCTTTATACTCTACATTGTTTCAACAGTGCAACCCAAGATCCTGCTAGTTCTATTGCTGGCCTCATCATATTTGACATCCCTCTAAGCCACATGTGTCCATATTCCTTCCAATTCCCTTTACTGTACTTGTGAAGGTAGTTTTGTTGATCTGAGCCTGGACCTTACATTTATTCTTATTTAATTTCCTCTGATTAGAAATCACATCACTATAGCATGCTGAGATCTTTATGTACTGGCCAGATTGGCACACACCATCAGCTAGTGAATCTTTAATACTTCCATCTTCATGCATGAGCCTCTGTTGCTTCTGAGGGATAGTTATTACCAAATTGAGGGACCTTTCCTCTTAGAAAACTGTTTTCCTAGTCTGACACGGGCTTCTGTGGCAGTGTCATTAGGAAGTGCTGTGCTTAGTCTCTTTTTCTTTTTTACTTTTTTGGTACTTCATACTTCTCTAATAGAGAACTGGTGTGGTCTAGAATTCCCATTTGGAGTAACAAGAGAGAGTTTAGCTAAGCACCACTGCTCTGCAAATGGAATCTCCAAATGCTACATCAGCAGAAGGAAAAGTATTGACCTCCATAGAGCCTGGGGGAGAGGGGCAAGGATGACTAGATTGTTGCTTGGCAAAGTCCATTCACTCCAGGTACCATTCCAGTGCTATTAGTTCCACATGCCTAGACAGAGATGGAGACTGACTGTTGGCAGATCCTACTGTCTTTATTGTGATCTGTTTTAAGGATCACTTTCTTGCCTCTATCCTCATTTCTGCATCAGGTTGAGGAATGCTCCAGTTGCTAAGCTTCATGACAAAATTGTCTTCACTGTTGATCAAGATAATCAGATTTTCATTTCAGCTTTCAATTATATTATATCCCACAAACAAAATCTCAAGACATGAGCTTAATATAAGAATCATATTAAGGCAGTTCTGATGTCTTATTTATTCGGCATTGCTCAGGAATAAGATCTTCAACTTGAGTGAAATTAACAGATACTGGAAATGTTTTTCTTCCAAGGGCCAAATGTGTACTTTTTCATTCTAAGTTATAGAGTAGAGGTCAGCAAACGACAGTTGGCATGCCATATCCATTCTGTTTCCTATCTTTCTATGACAGGCAAAATAAGAATGGGTTTTACATTTTTATTTGGTTGAAAAATTAAAAAGAATATTTTGTCCCAGGTAAAACTTAAATGAAATTTAAATTTCAGTGTCCATAAATAAAGGATTATTAGAAAACTTATTTGTTTACATGTTGCTTATCCTGTTTTCTGAAATAACAGCAGAGTCAAGTAGTTTGAATAGGGACAGGCCCACAAAGCCCAGAATATTTATTATTTGGCCCTTTATAAGTAAAACTTTCCAACCCGTGGTGTACAGCATAATTTTCGTAAAGGGCTCTTCATTTTATTACTTTTAATTTGTTGGGGGCTGAGAAAATAAACTTTTATGAATAATATGTTTAATAGGAGATTGTTGGTATCTGACTGTGGACTCAAGGAAGGCATTGTGGAGAGTTTTGAGACCACTAAATAAAGCATCTATTACTATATATAAAATCACAGGCCTGGAGTTGGAAGGAGTATTTCAAGAAGCTCGCTAAAGTTGCTGGGCTGGGTGTTTCTGGATTCTTTATATGCAGACTTAATATTCTCTCAAGCCTAATGTTGTACAGGAACTTCTAATGTCCATGGGAGTTTGAAACGATTGCCTCCTCCTTCTGCATATATGTGAGGATTGTTCAATTAGTTACATTCATTCAACAGAATTATTAAGCACTTCCTAGGTGCTTGTCAGTTAGTGTGGAGAACTTCCCCGGAGTTATTTTTACATGGGAAATTTTAGGGAGCTTCTACTTAAGTTTCTTTGCAATTAACCTGATGTTTTGTTTTTCTTTTTAGGCATATGGCCAATTTTCTCCCTTATATACCTAGAGATGTTAGAAAGCTAACTTTGAAATTTCATCCATTTGTAAGAGTATATATTGACCTAAGTTGAATTTTAATTAGGAGAATATCCTTGTGATCTCTTTATTTAGGATAATCAGTGATTGAGGCTCATCCCCTAAATTGTGCTCTCTCTCGCTCTCTCTCTAACACAATTATATGGCATATATAAAGCCATATATATACATATATATTACTAGTGGCCCGGTGCACGAAATTTGTGCATGGGGGGGGGGTGTCCCTCAGCCCAGCCTGCACCCTCTCCAATCTTGGACCCCTTGAAGGATGTCCTACTGCTGGTTTACAGGGATCAGGCCTAAACCGGCAGTTGGACAGCCCTCTCGCAATCTGGGACTGCTGGCTCCTAACCGCTCACCTGCCTGCCTGCCTGCCTGGCTGATTGCCCCTAACCACTCTGCCTGCCAGCCTGCTCGCCCCCAACTGCCCCCTGCTGCCAGCCTGATCACCCCCAACTGTCCCCCGTGCCAGTGTGCTCACCCCCAACTGCACCCCCTGCTGGCCTGCTTGCCCCCACCTCCCCTCCCCACTGGCCTGCTGGCCCCCAACTGCCCCCCTGCTGGCCTGCTCACTCTAAACTGCCCCCCACTGTCCTGATAACCTCCAACTGACCCCCACTGATGGCCTGCTTGCCCCCAACTGGCCCCCTGTTGGTCTGCTTATCCCCAACGGCCCCGCCACCCACCAGCCTAATCACCCACAACTGCCCTCCCATCCTGGCCTGATCACCCACAATTGCCCTCCCCTCTTGGCCTCTAACCGCCTCGACCTTGGCCCCGCCACCATGGCTTTGTCTAGAAAAACGTCCAGATGGTCTCCTGGAAGGTCTTCCAGTCTAATTAGCATATTACCCTTTTATTAGTATAAATAGAGGCCTGGTGCACGGGTGGGGGCTGGCTGGTTTGCCCTGAAGGGTGACCCGGATCAGGGTGGGGGTCCTGCTGCGGTGCCTGGCCAGCCTGGGTGAGGGGCTGATGGCTGTTTGCAGGCTGGCCAAGCCCCCCAGTGGGGACCCTCACCCCATGGGAGTGTGGCCAGCCTGGGTGAGGGGCTGAGGGCTGTTTTCAGGCTGGCCACAGCCCCTTCAGGGTGGGGGGGTCGCACTGGGGTGGCTGGCCAGCCTGAGTGAGGGGCTGATGGCCGTTTCAGGCTGGCCATGCCCCGTGGCGACCCAAGCTCCCAGCCCCTCCTTTCTTTCTTTTTTTTTTTCAGCGTCTCCTTGAGCGGAGGCCAGGGGCGGCTGGAAGCAGGTATCTGGGATTTATTTATCTTCTATAATTGAAACTTTGTAGCCTTGAGCAGAGGCCAGAGCCAGCCAGGGCGGGTGGGAAGCTTGGCTTCCTCCATTGCTGGGGGCAACCCAAGACTCCTGCTCGCTCTAGCTCTGTGGCTGCCGCCATCTTTGTTGGGTTAATTTGCATACTCGCTCCTGATTGGCTGGTGGGTATAGCGGAGTGATGGTTAATTTGCATGTTTCTCTTTTATTAGTGTAGATAACTAAGTATATACTAGTATTTCTATATTACCTATACTTTCCCCCCAGAACCTGGGTTTATATTTTATAGAGACTGTTATAGCACCCAGAACATTATATTTTAGTAGTTCATTCAGGATGCCAAATCTATAGTTTATCCTCCTTTATTTGCAAAGCATTCAAGTACAATGTTCAGCACACAGTAGATGCCTGTTGAATGCCTATTGAATTGAATTTTTAACTGAGAGAATATTTTTGAGACTTCTTCATTTATATAATTTTTATTCTTAAAAGTCATCAGTGATTGAGACTCATCTTATGAATATCTCTCTGTGATTTCACCAATGTTGTTTTAAGTGCATGCTTACGTTAGATCCATGTTAGGTGAATGGTAGTTGATATCACTTTGGAGTCCCTGTGGTTTGGGCGGAGGCCAGAGAAGTAAAGACTTGTTGCCTGGGGAGTCAGTGCTCACTTTGCTAACAGCTTCCCTGGCTGAGCGCCCCATTTGGAAGTGGAGTAGAAGGTAGAGATAGTAGAGGTGCTAAGAGAAAACAGAAAGGAAGAAGAGAAATAAACTAATTAGCTAAAGAGGTCAGACCCTTTTTAAAAGATTTAGATCCAGCACTTGGTTTCAAAACTTACATACCCACCTAGATGAAAAATGTCATTATTTATACTTGTAGATCAAGACTCAGAGTACAGGAGGATCATGGAATGTCCAGGATGTCCTGTTTTTCAGCCCTCTAGAAAAGGAGTTCTTAGCCTGGGTTAATCCATGGGCTCCTTGAAAAAGCTTTCTGTGCTACATTTTTCTGGAGAGAGGATTTAGAGCGTTCATTAGTTTTTAGGAGGATTCCAGGACACCCCTCTTCCCTTTCCCAAACAAAAGGTTAAAATAACCACCTCTTTAGAGGATGTGTGAACTATCTCATTTAACCTTTTGAGCTGGAATTCTTAGGAAGTTATTCTTCACATCAAATGACAATTTATCTCTGTGTAACTTTACACAAATTCATTTTATTAGTTTGATTTTGCCCTTTAAAATAACTTAAAATAGCTTGACTGGCGTGGCTCAGAGGTTGAGCGCCAACCTATGAACTAGGAGGCCATGCTTTAGTTCAGCCGTGGGCAAACTACAGCCTGCGGGCCGGATTCGGCCCGTTCGACTGTTCTATCCGGCCCGCGGAGCCGAAAGAGCGGAGGGTTCTCTTGCTCTCCCCTCCGCTCCTTTACTTTGAATTTATATTAGTTCACACAAACACTCCATCCATGCTTTTGTTCCGGCCCTCCGGTCCAGTTTAAGAACCCATTGTGGCCCTCGAGTCAAAAAGTTTGCCCACCCCTGCTTTAGTTCCTGGTCAGGGTACATACCCTGGTTGTGGGCTTAATCCCTAATGTGGGGCATGCAGGAGGCAACCAATCAATGATTCTCTCTCATCATTGATATTTCTATCTTTCTATTCCTCTCCCTTCCTCTCTGAACTCAATAAACATATATTTGGAAATAAAATAACTGAAAATAAGTTCCATTTCTCTTCCATGATTAGTCATTTGACTAAAAGAACCGTTTGTAGTAGGTGTACCGGTTAATAATGGTGGATTTTGTAATCAAAGAAAACACGATAATTTCAAGAGAAACATCAGAAGTGCTGTATTCAAAGTAATGTCCATCGTTAGCTACACATTTTCCTCATCTTTCAGGTAATTTGTGGATACCATCCCAATAGAACTTTTCTTGTTTTGAGGCAAACTATTCAGAGACCCAATTTTCCACTTCTTTGTATGTTTTGAAGTGCTGCTCAGAAAGTGCGTGTGCCATCGATCAGAACAAGTGATAATCTGAAGGAGCAAGGTCTGGTGAATACAGCGGGTGGGTTAATACTTCCCAGGCAAGATCTTTTAACGTGTCTTTAACTGGTTTTGAAGTGTGTGATGGTGCGTCATCATGAAGCAAAATTACTTTGCCATGTCTTTTGGCACATTCTGTTCGTTTCACAATCAAAGCATGGTTCAAATGGATTATTTGTTGTTGGTAGCGATGAGTATTCATGGTTTCACCTGGTTTTAGAAGCTCATAATACACCACACCTTCCTGATCTCACCAAACGCAGAGCATTGTCTTCTTTCTGAAGCAATTTGGCCTTGCAGTCGATGTTGATGGTTGACCTGGATCAACCCATGATTTAGTGCATTTGGGATTCTCAAAATAAATCCACTTTTCATCGCCAGGCACAATTCGATGCAAAAAAGACTTTCTTTCATGCCATTGAAGCAACATTTTACTGATGACTTTTTGGTTTTCCATTTGTCTTTCGTTCAGTTGATGTGGTACCCATTTCCCTTCCTTTAAAATCTTTCCCATTGCTTGTAAACGATCAGAAATATTTTGTTGAGCAACGTTTAATCTTCCTGCAAGTTGTTTTTGAATTTGACACTCATCTTCATCCAATAATGCTTCTAATTGTTGGTCTTCAAACTTTTTCGGTTGACCTGGATGTTCTTTGTCTTTCACATTGAAATCATCACTTTTAAAGCATTTAAACTAGTGTTCACAAGTATCTTGAGATGGAGCATGCTCGCCATAAACTTCCTGAAGTATATGATAACTTTTTCTTCAAAATAAAGTAATGAATTAAAACTTCCTGCAAATGCTCTTTTCTTGACACGAAATTTGACATTTTTAAGCGTAAAAATATCTATGATATTAACACCTTTAGAAAATTTGACATATGAAGTTTTGAAGCTTGCTGTCAATACAACAAAATAGCATACATATCAAATAGCACATATATATGTATATATATGTGTATGTGTACATATATATGTATATATATGTGTATATATATACATATACATATACATATACACACACACACACACACACACACACACATATGTAACTTCTTCTATTGAAGAAAATCCGCATTATTAACTGGAACACCTAGTATGTCTTCCTCAAGGTGACTTTCCCAAGCACAAGAGCCTTCCAAACTTTTTTCATATATCTGTGACTTCAGGCTCTTCCTCATGTTGGTTGTTTTTGTGTAGTTTGCCATTGTCCCTCATAAGGCCATGACAAGGAGATAGTATTCCAGGAGTATTCTGACCAGCCCAAATTAGAACACCATCATCAACCTGTTGTTCTAGGTAATATAGTTCTATCAATGCCTAATTAATTAGTTTTTTCCATTTCACAGTACTGATTCATGATGAGCTGATTGTTGATTTGTCAGTAGGTCCTTCAACCGGTTTATAAGTTTGGCTTATGGAACTATTTCTACCCACTGTCTTAAAGTTTTAAAAAAAGGCATTGCAGCCCTAGCTGGTTTGGCTCAGTGGATAGAGCGTTGGCCAGCGGACTGAAGGGTCCCAGGTTCGATTCCTATCAAGGGCACATATTCAGGTTATGGGCTCGATCCCCTGTGGGGGGCGTGCAGGAGGCAGCCGGTCAATGATTGTCTCTCATCATTAATGTTTCTGTTTCTCTCTCCCTCTTCCTTCCTCTGTGAAATCAATATAGATATATTTAAAATAAGGCATTGCATTGACACACAGTTCCAGTAGTTGTGCACATATATATGTATGTAGATGAGTAAGTCTCCCTTCAAAAATTAAAAAAAAACACACCCTCATTTTACTGTTATTATTATTGTTTCTTTACAAAACCCTAAAGCATTTCTGACATTTTCAACGCACACACCAAAGCCCATGTTCGTGGTACAATATTTAGCAGGAATGTCAGCAATGGAAATATATACATGAGTTATTTATCTTATGATAAAGTATTTGTTTTTGAAGAAAATTTTAACATTTTTTACTTAAAAGGCCAGAGAATACAGTGCTAAACATGAGTTTAGGTAGCATTCAGGCCCTTTAAAAATATTCTGTTACTTTGTCCCCCAAATGTTCTTTATAGCTTTTTTAAAATCATTCAGTACTTTTAATGAATATAAGAATTATGAAGAATCTATTTGTAGTAAAAAATGGTTGCTTGTCATTTACAAGATGAGGACGATAGTTGAGCCAAGTAGGAATTGGAGATACCTCCCGTGTACAGATGCAAAAAAAGGGTGACTGCCTGGAATGGAACTGAGTCAAGCAGCTTATTTTGTGGCATGTGTATAGAAATGGCTGTAAGTACAGAGCAAGAGTACCTTTATGTCAGTGTGTGGTGACCCTGCCTGCTCCTTAGAGAAATAGAATGGTTTCTTAATGTCATTTTCTCATAAGTGCATTGCTATTAAATCATTAGCTATAGATCAAGATACTTGTAATGGAGCTACATATCCCCCTCTGGTCCCATGTATATCATAAATTTCAGGTAAGGTCTGGACAGGTTTAATTATCCCAAGTGTGACAGGACCCTCACATGGGAATAGAGTCACCAGGATCTGAATCCTGCAGAGGCTGCTCCTGTTGCATGCACCAATGACCAATGAGAGTATTCTGCTGTGCTTGTTAATAACAGAAAGGCTACCATCTTCATTTGCAGAACTGTCATAGCCCAGTATAGGAGGAGGAGGGAGGATGAGAGCAGGCCAGCCTCTAAACACCATTTCCTCTCTGTCCTTCTCTCTCTGAATTTGCTGGGAATAAAAAAAAATATTTTTCTGATAGTTTGACAAAATATTTAATTAGAGATGGTAATAAAATGTCATCACAGCAGCACAGTGCATTCATATTATGAGTTAGATTTAACATTTAAGGGTACTGCTCACAAGCTGTTTGGTGACTAGGGACCAAATTACTGAGCATGGTAAGTAAGTAAAGAAATACAAAATAAACAAACAAACAAGCAAAGAAAACTACTGCAAGAAAAATGAATGTGCTGAAGTTAGGCTGCATAGACCTGCTATAAAATCAAAATTGAACACATAAGACCCCCACAGAGGGGTGATAAACCTTGTCAAGGAGCATTTGCCACCTCAAGCTGTTGTTTGTGGCCACTGGCAAGCAGTAGAGTGAGTTTATTTTGTCAGTTAAAACTGGTTAATGTAGTGACCAAATTTCTTGCGTTTTTATTTATTTGTTCTTTCTCCCTTTCATATAGACAAAACCTCCAAATTCATTGGGTTGAATTTTTCTAACCCTTTAATTACTTGTGTTTGGTATCATATCTTCATAGTTGGGTTACCTGCTTACTTTCTTTCATCTTCAATCTTCTTAGACTTTAAGAGATATGGTTACTTCATATTTCCTTTGATCTTCACCTGATGGGTGTGTCAGCTCTGCCCATCAGTTTCATCAGTACATTTCTATGAAAATACTAGATAAGCCCTAACCGGTTTGGCTCAGTGGACAGAGTGTTGGCTTGCGGACCGAAAGGTCCCAGGTTCGATTCTAGTCAAGGGCATGTACCTTGGTTGCGGGCACATCCCCAGTAGGAGATGTGCAGGGGCAGCTGATCGATGTTTCTCTCTCATCGATGTTTCTAACTCTCTATCCCTCTCTCTTCCTCTCTGTAAAAAAGCAATAAAATATATTTAAAAAAATACTAGATAATATGTTTATTGTAGGCATATCTATAATAATAAAAGGGTAATATGCTAATTAGACCGAATGTCCTTCCAGCCATCATTCTGGATGTCATTCTGAATGTCCTTCCTGACAAAGCCGGGGCTGGAGTGAAGCAACCGGGTACTGGGTGCCTGAGGGAAGCTGTTGCTGGCAGCAGGGGGTGGGGTCGGAGGGGGGGGGGAGGAAGGCCTATTCTTACATGAATTTTCATGCATCGGGCCTCTAGTATATTATAAAAGAATAGTCTGATTTATTTTGAAAAAAAAAAGTAAAATTTATTCAATAAAGATGGTTTTTGTCTTAATAAATCATGACACATGGTTGCTTGCCTTTTAAACTTTTCAATAGATGATTTGAACATCTAGTTAGCCCAGCCAGTGTTGCTCAATGGTTGAACATCCACCCATGAACCTATAGGTCACTGGTTTGATTCCCAGTCAGGGAACATGCCCTGGTTGTGGGCTTGATCCTTAGTAGGGAGCATGAAGGAGGCAAACAATTGATGATGTTTCTATCTCTTTATCCCTCTTCCTTACTCTCCCTCTAAAATCAATAAAAACATTTTTTAAAAAGAAACTTAAGCTTACTTCTGAGAATCATCGTTATTGGGGCTCCCTTTTTTTTTGATAGATTACCAAATTATTGAATCCAGAAACCCTTCAGTTTGCTGTTAGTTTTATTGAGAGCCTCATTGCCAGCAAAAAGTCTTTTTGGCAAATTCTGATAATGAGCTTCATTGCAGGCAATGCTGCCTTGCCGTTAACGCCATAATCAGTATCATGCCTGTAGTTGTTTCCAACAGAAAGATCAGTAGTACCTTTCCTGCCCAGTTTGATATCTATTAAGTGTATTTGCAAGATACAAAGGGTCTGAAAACCCAAAGATGGAATAAGTAAGCAGTATTTATACTGATCATAAGATACTTTCTTGATTTGGGAAAAAGACAAATTGCAGATAAGAGGAGCAATCTCATTGGAGACCTTTGCAGAAATGAACACTAAATCTGACAGACCCCTTTGGAACTCTCCAAAAGCTGTTACTTCATGAGTTTCTACTATAGCTCGACATAATAGCACTAGCTCATTAAGTATCATAACAATAACTTGGAGGCTGAATTTCTTTCAAGTATGAAATTTGGTGGGTTTTATAAAAACTTGATTTTAGAGAAATGAAGGGAGAGAGAGAAACATTGATTGATCGCCTCCTGCACACACCCTGACCAGGGATTGAACCTGCAACCTGGGTATTGCCCTGACAGGGATCAAACTCGCCACCTTTTGATATATGGAATGGATACTCCAACCAACTGAGCTATACCAGCCAGCCCCCCCATTAGCTCTTTCTCAACATCTATAACTAGAACCTAAGACCAACTTTGTTGCACTTAAAAAAATGAAGCTCTGTAAAAATGTTTTCTACTGATCTGCTGCAGTTTTAAAATTGCTTTGGGATTTTTGTGAACTATCACTGTGAAGTTAATAAAAAACAAACATGATTCATAAGCTTTATATACAAGAGGAAAATATAAAATGTTCAACATTTCCATTTTTATTATTAAGAACAGGGAGCATAAAGTTTCATTTAAGAATAAGACCTTATATTTATGCCTTTTTTACCTGCATGTATATATTAGAATTGGCTTCAGTTCCCAGTCATGGCCAGATAAGGGTACAGTGTTTATAGAAAAAGTGAAGTAGAAAGAAGGGGGAAAGGAAGGGAAGGAGAAAAAGAGGGTAAAATAAATATTTTATGAGCATCCCCAGTTTGTTAAGCATTGTGCTAGACATTTTCACCTGCACACAATTTCACTTAATCCTCACAGTATCCTTGCAATATTAATTTTAATAATATTACAAATGTTCAATAATAATAATCTTAACATGTGTCAGGAACTTTTAAAATATATATTTTTATTGATTTCAGAGAGGGAGAGAGAGATAGAAACATCAATGATGAGAGAGAACCATCGATTGGTTGCCTCCTTGAGTCTGCAACCTCCCAGGCATATGCCCTGACCAGGAATTTGAACATCGACTTCCTGGTTCATAGGTCAATGCTCAACCACTGAGCCATGCCAGCTGGGCAAGTCAGGTACTTTTTAAAGAAAGAGAAAAGAGGCAGAGAAAAAAGAGGAGGAAGAAGGGAGGAAGAGAGGAAGGAAAAGGGTAAAAGAAACAGGGAGTTGAGGAGAATGGAGGGGGAGACACAAAACCTGCCTCATTTGAAAATGTTTGAAATTTTTGGAACCTGCATTATTTATCTCATTATTCTGAGTTCCCCCTCCCCCACCCAAGTATAGTTTTTAAAGTAATTGCATTTTTTGTTGGTATAATGTGGATTAGAACAAAAAGGGACTTGTTTCACAGTCAGGAGCAAAGAGATTAGGCCCATTTCACAGGTCTTCAGCTGCTTTTCTTAGTTCTTCAGAGGTTATCTTCTAAAGAGGATACTCCACTTCAATGTTGATCTACCTTTTACCCTCCTATTCTGGTTCCAGAATGCCATTACTTTGAACAACTCCTGCTATAGGCAACAAATTTAATGGTGGTGGAAGATGGGATGTTCTTTACTCTTGTCATCTACACCTGCATTTTTTTAGTGTAATGATGTCGAAATCCAGAATCAGTTTTTTCACATTCAAGTGTGATTCAGCAAAAAGAAAACTTTCTTGCATTAGTAATACACGTGAATTCGGAATTTCTGTTTAAGTCCATTAGTAGTGGGAAAATATAAAATCCAAGTTGAAATGATAAAATATTAAATTCAGTATTGCCAAGTGGAGTCTAATTTTAATTCACATATTATAATTTATAATTCAGGGTCCTGGGAGACAAAAGCCCCCTTGGACAACTCCTTAATCCAGGCCTATCCTTTAGATTTCTCTTAGCTCCCTTGTCTGTAAACACCATCTGCTGCTAGAGATACATTGCTAATGAACTACATGCTTTTGGATACACGGGAACCAGGAGCAGTTCTTAGAATCTCATTCGATGAGTGACATCTTTGAGAACAGAACTGATGACTCTTTCTGGCAGGAAAAGGGTGGGGAGGGCAAGGGAGATATGCGTAGAGGGAGAAAGGGAAAGTGTGTGTTATGAAGCTTTGCTGCATAATTGCCAGAGCTGGTGAAATGTAGTGGGTGGCAATAGGGGGAGAGGTGAAGCCAGTGTACACAGAAGAGTTAGATGGTTAAAGAACTTAGAATAATTAAAATGATGTTTTTGTGTAAGTGCAGAATACAACCATAAAAACACAATTGCTGTAAAATACAATGCAGAGAACAGATAGCCATTTGATGACTGCAACTCTGCCTGTGCCATTAAGAAAACAGTTCTTTCCTGAGGAAAAACGTGGATATTATGTCTATTTACATACTCATGTTAATTATTTACAGAAATCCATTAAGTAAACAATGCATTTTTACAGGATAGGGCTGGATCAAATAATGCGGAGTATGGCAAACAGTTTGCAAGATGAGAGGACGATTCTGGGGAATAGGGTCAAGCCAAGAATTCTCAGAACTCTCCATTGGGCACAGTTCTGGAAGAATACAGACCTGTTTCAATGAGAGATTATATCTGAGTTTATGGGTTTTCTTTTCCCAACTGTTACTCTGTACAGGATGGTTTGCCTGGATATATGAGACAAGTGCTAATGAATGGAAACAACAAGGAACGTTCAGGTGAGCCTGCTATGAAGGGTCCTCATTTGATTTAGGAATTTAGTGATACTACCTGGAACTCAATTACAGTGAAGCCAAGCTTGCTGCATTCTGTTAACTTTACTGCCATTTGTGGCCAGTGGGGCAGCATGGGTCCCACAGTGGCGAGGAGTCAATATGAAGTTAGGAAAACCTGTATAAGAAGTCATGGGGCCATTTTTTCTTAGTCGTCCCAATTCTGGACATAATGAAACAGAATCAGGTAGGTGTATGAATGGCATCTATTTACACACAAACAGAGCTTTGCTGTTGTCCTAGAGTCGACAATCATTTCCCCCTCATTTCCTGAAGGAACTACTGGGATGAGAAATCACAATTTGTGCCTTGCCCTGGGTAATTAGTCATTGGATGGAATTTCATTTGGTAGATTTAAAGAGAGTTAGTGTTGCTCTATGAAGCCAGATGATTTAAGAAATTGAAGCAGTAACAAGTAAATTGCCTTTCTCTTATACTGCAGAATGCTTTCTAGGCGGTTTTGGCTTTTCTTTTTAAAATGGATTTATAATACCATTTCTCTACACCTCAAGGCTCAAGTAAATCTCTTTGCTCTGATGAATCCTAAATGGCTCCTCATTTCCCACAAACATATTGTCCAATAGAGTTTTAATATCTCATTTTAGACTGTGGGAGCTAGAATTTTTAATTCTATAGGAAAAATGAATATACAGTTCCGTTTAGATGCTTTATTTCTTCTGAATTAACTCATAAAAAAAGCTATGTACAACCAAGTTCAAATTCCTTAGACTTATAATTGAGGCTTGCTATTAACCAATCCAGTACTCACTTGCCTTTATTTATTTGTTCATCTTACAAGCAATTGGGAGAGTGTAGGATGTGCCATGCAATGTGTTAGCTGCTGGAGGGGATAGAAAAAACAGTAAGCTCGGTTGCTTCCTTCAAAGCAACTCACCAGCCATTGGGCAGAACAGGGATGCAAGATGACACGCAAAATACGTTGGACCTGTGTGGAAGTGTGTACAAACTGTTGTGTGTTGGCGTATGGTGGTGGTGGGGGGGTCTTGCCTCTCACAGCAAACAGGACACCGAGGAAGGCTGGAAAAGAGAATGTCTTGGCTTGGGAGGTGGAAAGACCTAAGAGGCTTCAAAATGGCTTTTTTGTCTTCATAATTTGTCTTTTCATCCTTCTCCTTGTAGCCTCACGCTCCTTCACCCAGAAACCTCAGAGTACTGTATTGCCTGGACCCTTGAGAGTCAGTCATAGTTAGGGACAAATTGCAAGTCACACGTGGAAAAGGTCTCTGCATCAACATCACAGAAACTCCACAGACCTGTGATCAACTTGGTCTTGAGTTCATTGAGGGCATGGATTTTGGGACAACCCTAAAGCCCAGCACTAAGTGTTGCAAATGGCTGATGCTCAATAGGTTTTCAGCTGCCTCCCAAAAAGTGCCATGGGAGCCTGGAGGAGAGAACAGCTGGCCCAACATAGGGGACTCTGGAGCCATGCAGAAGAATGTATAGGGTTTAATAAGAACTAAATTTGAAAGAGTACTTGGTACAGGCCATGCATGGTCTTTGCTACCAGAATATGTGAGGCATCAAAACAGGAGAGTGAAATGAATACAGCAGATTTCTTATCAGTTTGGTTCTCTAAACCACAGGGACCACTTGTAAGCCAGGAGTTTGGTGGCTATGAGGAGACAAATGTATGAGAATTAAATTCATATGGCAACAATTAGATAAGAACTTCCAGAAAGATGCTGAGATGAGGAATATCAGCTGCCATTACTGGGTTATGGTCAGAGATGGGGGTGTGTGAGCTTTGCAGGTTCTGTTTGATATAATTGGTGCTGAATGTACTCCTTCTGTTACACTGTTCATCCATGCAGCTTTACATCTCATATGTACTTTCCACCCTGGTGGCCTTTGTAAGACATAAGGTGAACAAACTGCTTATTAAGGTAAGACAATGGAGGCCCCATTTTAAAAAGGTTAAGACGTACTGGGAAGTGTCAGCACATCCCGGGTATCATTAACAGTGTATGGAATGCACAGTCTGGTATTTTCCAAAGGCCACACTAACCTTTTTAAACATGGAGCCTGCTAAAAAGGAATGGATTTCCTCATCATTTGATGAGAGAAGAAATCTTTTAAATGCTTATTTTTTATTTGATCACTGAAAATCATCTCCGTGGAGCTCAACATGGTCAAATGAATCCCGAACATTTTAGCAACTCAATTAAAATACCATTAGGAAGCACTTGGGTTACTAAAAGCTGACAACAAAGGATGAGGAGCCCTCCTGCGCTAATAACACCTAGAGAGGAAGCAAGAGCCACCCATGTCTTTGAATTTAAACTCTTCATTGTTAAAGAGAGAAGCTTAAGTTTTGCCAAACCCTTTTTCCCATTAAGTACACCCACTTTTCCATGTAATTGGCTCAACACTGCTTTTTGCATAATTGTCATATTTCTCTGTTTCCCAAGAGGTTTGTTAAGTGTAAAGGTGAACTATGAAGCTTTTGACAAAGTACAGTTATGTGTGATGTGCAATTCTCAAATCATGAAAAAGATTATAACATTTCTACTGAGTTTATCTTACTTTTGGAAACAAAGTATTCATAAAGTATTGCCCACTGAGCTAGGTTTAACCTGTTTTCCTTTAACTGGCCAAAAAGAAATTCCCCGATATTTGGGCAGTCAAATGATGTTGTTGCTGTGGGCCCTGACTTTATCAATAACTGAAAGCAAAGCCATTTTTCTTTAAACTTTGGTTTAAAAATAAGATTGTTTTTTAATTGGAATCAGGGATTTCATCACAGCTGGGCCATGTATTAGCTATAAAGTCTCAGACAAAATAATTTAACCTCTTTAAAATATTTTTATTGATTTCAGAGAGTAAGGAAGAGGGAGAGAGAGATAGAAATGTCAATGATGAGAGAGAATCATGTATGTCCCCTACTGGGGATCGAGCCCACAACATTGGCATGTGCCCTGACTGGGAATGGAACCTTGACCTCCTGGTTCATAGGTTTATGCTCAACCACTGAGTCATGCCAGCTGGACTGACTTCTTAAAGTCTCAGTTTGTTGAACTGTAAAATGGGGATATCTTTAACTCACAGTGGTTTGGAATACTTCTGTATAAGGAGGTATGTTATCCAGGTCTTGGTACATAATAGGTCTAATAAAGACGTGATACTGCCTTTTTTCTCTTATGTAGCAAGTAAATGGCATTTAAAGAAATCAGAGGGCTTGTACTGTGGCATGGGGAAGGCCTGGATTTGAGTTCTGTCCCTGCCACGTTTTTTTGGGTGGGGGACTTAGGAAGGACACAGAGGTCTGAGTGATCTTGGGCAGGTTACTTAGCATGGAAACCTTCATTTCTTTATCTGTCAAATGGGGATAGATAGAAAATAGAAATATGTACCTCCAAGTTTTCGTTGTGAGGATTAAATGAGATAGTATATAAAAGCATGCAAATGCTCAATGAATGTTTCCTATAATTAGAATTGTTATGTCCTTAACAGTAGTCATTATTAGTTTTGGGTTACTGCAAATAGTGATCTGAAAACTCATGGTCCCTCCAGATTTGCTGGGTTTTCTCTATCAGTTTTTATATAATTTTTTATTGTTGACCTTATTGCAGATGTCCCCCTTTCTCCCTATGCCCACCTCTCCCCAGCCCTTCCCCTCTCCTTTGCTGCTCCCCACATTATTGTCTGTGTCCATGGGCCATGCATATACACTGAGTGGCCAGATTATTATGATCTCTGAACGCATAATAATCTGGCCACTCAGTGTGTGTGTGTGTGTGTGTGTGTGTGTGTGTGTGTGTGTATACATATACATATATATATATATATGTGTGTGTGTGTGTGTATGTATGCAAATATATATATAAATATATAAATATATATGTAAATAAATATATAAATATATATAAATATATATATAAATATATATATAAATATATATATATATATATATATATATATATATATATATATATATATATATATTAGAGACCCGGTGGGCCCGGTGCATTAATTCGTGCATGGGTGGGGTCTGGCCAGCCTGGCCAGGGGGAGGGCACATGGGTGGTTGGCTGGCCTGCCTGCTGGTCGAACTCCTGGTCAAGGGGACAATTTGCATATTAGCCTTTTATTATTTAGGATATACACTGAGTGGCCAATTATTATGCATTCAGAGATCATAATAATCTGGCCACTCAGTGTATATTCTTCAGCTAATCCCTTCACCTTCCTTTATCTAGTTCTCTACCCACTTCCTCCCCTCTGCCATTTGTCAGTCTGTTCCATGTTTGAATGCCTCTGGTTCTATTTTGTTCATCAGTTTATTTTGTTCATTAGATTTCACATAGAAGTGAGGTCATATGGTATTTGTCTTTCTCTGACTGTCTTATATCGCTTAGCGTAATAATCTCCAGGTCTCTCCATGCTGTTGAAAAGGGTAAGAGTTCTTTCTTTACAGTTGGGTAGTATTCCATTGTATAAATATGTAGTACAACTTTTTTATCCATTCATCTGCTGATAGGCATTTGAGTTATTTCTAGGTCTTGGCTATTATAAATAATGCTGCTATGAACATAAAGGTGCATATATTCTTTCTGATTGGTGTTTTGGGATTCTTAGGATATATACCCAGAAGTGGGATTGCTGGGGCAAAAGGCAGTGCCATTTTTTAATTTTTTTGAGGAAATTACATACTGATTTCCAGTCTGCATTCCCGCCAGCAGTGTACTAAGGTTCCCTTTTCCCTACATCCTCACCAGCACTTGTCATTTGTTGATTTGTTGATTGTAGCCCTTCTGACAGGTGTGAGGTGATACCTCATTGTAGTTTTAATTTGCATCTCCCTGATGATTAGTGACCTTGAACATTTTTTCATATGTTTCTTGGTCATCTGTATGTCCTCTTTGGAAAAATGTCTATTCAGGTCCTTTGCCCATATGTTAATTGGATTGTTTGTCTTCTTGGTGTTGAGTTGTATTAGTTCTATATATTTTTTTTTGGAGATTAACCCCTTATCAGATGTATCATTGGCAAATATGTTTTTCCATATGGTAGGTTCCCTTTTCGTTTTGTTGATGGTTTCTTTTGCTGTACAGAAGCTCTTTAGTTTAATGTAGTCCCATTTGTTTTCCATCATTTTTTGTTGTTGTGTTTGAAATGTTTTTATTGAGTTTACAGAGAGAGGAAGAGAAGTGGGAGAAAGAGAAGAAACATCGATGTGAGAGAGATACATTGATCTGTTGCCTCTCATAGGCATCTTGACCAGGGCTGAACCTACAACGTAGGCATGTGCCCTGAACCGTAATCAAATGTGCAACCTTTTGGTGCATGATATGATGCTCACCCAACTGAGTGACAGCGGCTAGGGTTGTTGTCCATCATTTTTTATATTCAGAGAGGGAGGAATGTATAACTTCCCTTTCTGTGAATGTCCCTGGAAGCCTCTTGAGACTTCCTTCCTGAATGAGGACTAGATTCTTGCAGGTTTCCTAATTGCTGTGTGCTTCTGGTTGAAGCTTCAGGGAATCAGATTGCAGGGGGGAATGGAGGAAGGTATTCTGTGTGTGATAGTGATCAGATCAGGAAGATAACATAACAAGGCATCTGGCATCTGACAGCTTGTCACATGGGTCAGTTTGGAGTCCTAGTTTCTCCTTGACAAGGTTAGTCACTCATGCCACAGGTTCCATGGGCAGAATTCTAGCTGAGCACTAGAAAGGGATAAATATAGGCTGGCAGGAAGGCTGGTGTTACCCTAATGTCACAGGCCTGGACTTTCATTCACATAATTGAATCTCTCATGAATTGTTTTTGTACTGCAACCAAAGCAACTTAAACTGATCAGAATAAAGGGGAGTTGGAAAGTATCTAAGTTTCCAATAACAAGTGGTTAAATATATTATCCTAAATCAACTGCAATTATTTTTAATGCATACTTGATAATTAACATTAGAAAATGCTTGCTATAATTTATGCTGAAAAAATGACAAAAATACATAGTATAATTAGAAATTTACAACAACAATATAGAGACAGAAAGGAGATTGGTGGTTGCCTAGGACTGGGGGTTGATGGCTAAGGGGCATGGGGTTTCTTTTTTGGAGTGATGAAAATGTTCTAAAATTGATTGTGGTGAGGGTTGCACATATTTGTGAATATACTAAAGAATATCAAATGGTACATTTAAATGAGTTAGTTGTATGTTATATGAATTTTATCTCAATAAAGTTGTTAAACCAAATACAACCACAAAACGTTTATACATAGAAAAGTAGAAGGAAAGAAAATTTGCCAGAAAGCTAGCAGTGGATATAATTGTGGTTACTTTTAAATTTTTTCTTCTGTTTATTATTGTTAATCCTCACCTGAGGATATGTTTTTATTGAAGCGAAAGTGAGAGCGAGAGCTCAATGGGAGAAAGAAAAATGCCGTGCCTGATCAGGGATTGATCTAGAAACCTAGGTATATGCCCTGACCGGGAAGGGAACACACAACCTTTTTGTTTACAGGACAATACTCCAAATAACTGAGCCACTTGGTCAGGACTCTATTTGTTTTCCTTTTCGGTATTTTCCTATATTTTCAGCAGTGATCACATATGTACTTAATATTTTATAATGAAATGGTATTTAAAAGGCAAATAAGTAAAAGTGAATTTATATGAATGTTTTTAAAAACTCACAGAATTTAAAATGTAAATCATAAAATAGAAGGGATAAAATTATTTTTACACTAAACAAAAATTTAGCATAAAGTGTGTGCTCTGGATGAAATATCAATACTCAGCCTTTTCATTAATATTTTAGCTTTAACAAGAATTGTCAAACATGGTAAATACAAGACAAAAATATCAAAGTTAAAAATATCATAATCTTAACAAGTTTTTTTTTTTCTCAAAATTGATGTTCATCGTGGTTTATATTTAGAGCTTTTCAAAGTTTCAGAATGTGAAATAAAAATATTTTTTGGAATTGTAGTGGAAGAAAACATTTTTTTTTTCCTTTACCTTCTGAGGTCATGCAGGTGGTATCTGAAAATTTCATGGACAAAAGACAGGTTAATGGGAGCAAAGACATAAACATTTTATTTGATGTTAATATTTTACATTTTACCTAAAAGTGGCCTTAAAGACTCAAAGAGGTGGTTAAACCTGGGGCTTATATAGCATTTTAACAAAGGGTGATACATTTGTGGGGAAGTGACAAGACAAAGGAAAAGGGGTTTGTGCTTCTAGGGGTGGAAAATTACGGGAAGGTAAATATGGGGCAAACTAATGGAAGATAAAGGTTATTTTGGTAAGGTCTGTTTGCGCAGGCCCATCTTTGTGCTGACTTTCTGTCTCTGGTGATATTATTTGTCTTCTCTTCCTAGTATGGGAGAGTGGAGGGAGGATACCTTCACAACAGGAAACTTATGCCAGGCTTTTTTAGGCAGAAAGAGGAAGGGGCAGAGAGTTCTTTCTGTATCTACTGTTTCTCAATTTCCTTCAGCTCAATTTAATCCTTATGCCGAAGTGGCATAATTTGGGTGGCATATTCTGATCCACTTCATAATCATCATGCATTCCCATTTACATGTCTTGATTTAAATCCATTTTATAAATTGAAGCAGGAATTAGATTAGCCTTTATTAAAATATTCAGGTAAGTGTGAAGATGAATTCTTTCAAGTGAATCATTTGATAAAATCTAGTCTTTTCACTGAAGTTTAATTCTGAAGCTCAGAGATTCCCTAGCTGTTCCTCCCCTTCCTTTAGTAACAGTTATTATTCTCATTTGTCTCCTATTATTTTGTCTTCTTCTGCCTATCACATATAAAAGTTTTCGTTGTTCTACAATTTTTACAGTTAAATATCTTAAGTCCTAAAAACTGCCAGAGAGAAGAGAATGTGCAAAGTGATCATATTTATACACTGGCAGATCCTTTTCAACATTACTGCCATGCTTTTTATACTGAAAGGCAAGGAACAGCTGCCTTGCTCTACTTTGGTGTCCAACTCAGCTGTTTCATATTCATCCTGTTGCTTTAAGCATCTGTTAACAGGTGGGAAAACTCACTGTGAAGAGAGGCGTTGTTGCCTTGGGTGGCTTCTGCCTAAGACAGGCCTGACCCCTTTGTTTGCCCCTGGAACAGAATGTGTGCGTTCCTCTAAGTCTTCATTAAGTACAGCTGTTGAGTACATTTTAGTAGAAAAGAACAATTTCCGAAGCATCTCCATTCTGAGAACTGAGGGACAGTATCCAAAATGTAGTTGGATAAGGCCTGTGTGCTATGGAATGTCTGTAAGTGGCTGGGCCTAGCTGAGAAGAAGCCGGTATATTATTAGGCTTCCTTGTTTCAGAAATAGAGCCTTTCACTTGAATTCACTCTTAGTCTCCCATTTTATACGAGAACCTGGAAACTGAAAAACTCTTTGGTTGGAACTATTCATTTTAAAGATGAGGAGACTGATGTCTGGGTTAGTTAAGTGTTTTGCTTTTACTAGTAAAGTCAGTTAGTGGCATTTTGTCTCTGTATATAATAACATCACAGTATTTCAGAGTTGTTCCCTGGCCCCTTTTTGTCAGGTTTCTGGAAAACCTCTTTCTTCTCATGTTTATGACTTGGGTCTTAATCCAGTGTATTGAAAGTATAGACTGGCCACCAGATTTACAGTTAGGTTTCTGAGACCTAAAAGGAAGAAAAGTTTTGTAAAAATGAAATCCCTGAACCAGTTACTTGATACTTGTTCTTTTTTTGAATTCTTTAAAACAAAGCAACCCCCATACTCCCCCATCCTGCCCCCACCACCTTCTCTTCTATTCTGCATATATAACCATTTCCCAGCCTAGTGCTGGGAAATTACAAGAAAATTAATGGAATTTATGTTTTCACGGTGGGGATGGGGGTGGGGGTAAAATGCCCTGGAAATTTCTGCATTGAGTGTAAAAACTTGGACCTCACTAATGACTTTTCAAGAGCAGTTCTTTATAGCGCCCAAGTCTTCAATCTTGTAACCGGACCATCAACCTCAGTGACAGCCCACTTTGAAGGAGGCCTCATAAAGACAAGGTTCAGGTCTTTCTAATGGCTTTAGCTAATGGAAAACCTGGAGGGGAGAAGTGAAATCATCCTCAAATTTCCTACAGGTAAAAAGGAGAAAATCTCTAGAAGTCCTGAGAAGTGACAGGAATTTAAAAAATGTTGGTTCAAAATGGGAGAAGTACAGGAGATGATGAAAAACACTTGAAAAATGCTTGCTTTTATTATAGGCAGTGAAAAAAATATATAAGTCCCACTTTTCTTATCTCTACCTAGCAAAATAAATCAAGAGCAGATAAAAATTTATTAGGAAATGGAAGGGATCTAAAGGACAGACCCGGTCATGTGAAGCTTTACCTCTGTGGTCACTTCCCCTTTTTAGCCAGTGGTCCTTGTTCTCATATCTCTCCTACTGTGGCCTATGTGACCCCAGGGATCCAGAGGCACCATTACATTTGCATTTTTATCATTGCCTTTTTCTCTGAATTTGATGTATTTATGTAAAAGTGCTCTGGAAAATACTTAAAAAATATATTTTTATTGATTTTTTACAGAGAGGAAGGGAGAGGGATATAGTTAGAAACATTAATGAGAGCAAGAAACGCCAGTCAGCTGCCACATGGTACTAATAGAAGAAAATCTATGTAGGGTGTGGTATTACTTTGAGAAGTATCATTTTGTTAAGCTGATGTTCATCTTACTGGCTTCATACCAAAGACCCTGGAACAATTGTTAAGAGTAGGCCCATCCTGCCCAGCCAGTGTGCTGTAGTTGAACGTCAACCTATGAACCAGGAGTTCACAGGTTTGATTCCCAGTCAGGGCATATGCCTGGGTTGTGGGCTCAATCCCCCAGGGGGGGGCATGCAGGAGGCAGCCAATCAATGATTCTCTCTCATCATTGATATTTCTATCTCTCTCTCCCTCTCCCTTCCTCTCTGAAATCAATTAAAAAAATTATACACACACACACACACACACACACATACACACACATATATATAATGTATATTTTAAAAGAATGAATAGGCCCATCCTAAGACCCCCTAGCTTCCTTATCCCTTTTTGGAAAGTAATATAATTATATTTAATGGAAAACACAGACAGTGGATGTGTTGTGCACATACACAGTGACTCTTTTTTTAATTTTTTTATTCATTAAGGTATTACATATGTGTCCATATCCCCCCTTTGCCCCCCACCCCACTCCCATACATGCCCTCAAGCCCCAGTGTCTTGTGTCCATTGGTTATGTTTATATGCATGCATACAAGTCCTTCGGATCTCTTACCTCCCCCAACCCCAGCCTTCCCACTGTAATTTGACAGTCTGTTCCATGCTTCTCTGCCTCTGTATCTATCTTTGTTCATCAGGTTATAATGTTCTTTATTATCCATAAATGAGTGAGATCATGTGGTATTTTTCTTTCACTGACTGGCTTATATCCCTAAAAGTGGAATCACTGGGTCAAATGGGAGTTCCATTTTTAGTTTTTTGAGGAAACTACATACTGTTCTCCACAGTGGCTGCACCAGTCTGCATTCCCACCAGCAGTGTATGAGGGTTCCTTTTTCTCCGCATCCTCTCCAGCACTTGTCATTTGTTGATTTGTTGATGATAGCTATTCTGACAGGTGTGAGATGGTACCTTATTGTCATTTTGATTTGCATCTCTCAGATTATTAGTGACTTTGAGCATTTTTTCATATGTCTCTTGGCCTTCCTTATGTCCTCTTTTGAAAAGTATCTATTTAGGGTCCTTTGCCCATTTTTTGATTGGGTTGTTTATCTTCCTTTTGTTAAGTTGTATGAGTTCCCTGTAAACGGAGATTAAACCCTTATCGGTGATATCATTGGCAAATATGTTCTCCCATGCAGTGGGCTTTCTTGTTGTTTTGTTGATGGTTTCTTTTGCTGTGCAGAAGCTTTTTACTTTGGTGTACTCCCATTTGTTTATTTTATCTTTAGTTTCTATTGCCGTAGGAGCTGTATCAGTGAAGATATTGCTTTGGCATATGTCTGAGAGTTTGCTGCCTGTGGATTCCTCTAATATTTTTATGGGTTCCCTTCTTGCACATAAGTCCTTTATCCATTTTGAGTTTATTTTTGTGTATGGTGTAAGTTGGTGGTCTAGTTTCATTTTTTTGCATGTATCTGTCCAATTTTCCCAACACCATTTATTGAAGAGACTGTCTTGACTCCACTGTATGCTCTTGCCTCCTTTGCCAGATATTAATTGAGCATAGTGGTTTGGGTCGATTTCTGGGTTCTCTATTCTATTCCATTGGTCTATATGTCTTTTCTTATGCCAGTACCAGGCTGTTTTGAGAACAGTGACTTTGTAATGCAGCTTGATATCTGGTATTGAGATCCATCCTACTTTGTTCTTCTTTCTCAGGATTGCTGCAGCTATTCGAGGTCTTTTTTTTTTATCCCAGCATTACATTAGAAAGATCATACACCATGACCAAGTAAGATTTATTCCAGGAATGCAAGGCTGGTACAATATCTGCAAATCAATAAATGTGATACATCACATAAACAAACTGAGAGACAAAAATCACATAATCATATCAATTGATGCAGAAAAGGCATGTGACAAAATCCAACACCCTTTTCTTATAAAAACGCTCAGAAAATTGGGAATAGAAGGATCATACCTCAACATAGTAAAAGCCTTATATGACAAACCTACAGCCAATATCATACTCAATGGGCAAAAACTAAAACCATTTCCACTAAGATCAGGAACAAGACAGGGATGCCTGCTTTCACCACTCTTGTTCAACATAGTACTGGAAGTGCTAGCCATAGCAATTAGACAAGAAGAAGAAATAAAGGGCATCCAAATTGGAAAAGAGGAAGTAAAATTGTCCTTATTTGCAGATGACATGATACTGTACGTAGAAAACCCTAAAGACTCCATCAAAAATTATTAGACTTAATAAATGAATTTGGCAATGTAGCAGGATACAAAATTAACGCCAAGAAATCTATGGCATTTCTATACACCAACAGTGAACTTACAGAAAGAGAGACTAAGAAAACAATCCCATTTACCATCGCACCAAAAAAAAAAATTAAGATACCTAGGAATAAACTTAAATAAGGAGGTAAAAGACCTCTACTCAGAAAACTACAGGACACTGAAAAAAGAGACAGAGGAAGACGTAAATGGAAGAGCATACTGTGGTCAAGGATTGGTAGACTCAACATCATTAAAATGTCCATACCACGCAAAGCAATCTATAAATTCAATGCACTCCCCATTAAAATACCAATGGCATATTTCACAGACCTAGAACGAACTCTCCACAAAGTGACCCTTAAGACAACCATAGGACAGAAACTCATAATAGAAATCACCTGAAATTCTATCTTCATGGAAGAAACATTTTTGTAATTGTGTGGTATTTTTCATCATTTTTATTTTCTGTGTTTCTTTAGTCAGGAAAAATCATAATGCACACAAAAGGTTTTGTATCCTGCTTTTTTAACCTGACGTTCACAGAACATACTCACTTACAAGCAAGTACATCTTCTATTCAGTTATTTGACCATCATCCTGAACATAGTTTTTCTCATGTTTCAGATTAATTCCTTAGAAGAGACACCCGGAAATGAGATTACTGAGTCAAAGGTTCTAAATCTATTTTAAGGCTCTTGATGCATGGTGGCAAATTGCTTTCCAAAAGAGCTGTGCCAGTTGACATGGCTGGCAGTGTCTAGTCCTGAGGTTTCCTTTATGCCCAATACATTGGTACAGTTAATTATTTAAAAATACTTTAAAATGTGATATAAATTAGAGCAAAGTTCACATATTTTTAGTGTATTAGCTTGGTGAATTGTTACATCTGTTCATCTGTGCAAATGCTACCCAGATCAAAATAAGAAGTTGAATATATATGATATTTCCATCATTCCCAGAAGGATCCTTCCTGCCCCAGTCAGTATCTACCTCCTCTCTGAGGTAACCATTATCCTGAAAGTGTCTCAATTTTGAATGATTTCTGAAAATTTTTTCATCTAAAATGATTTGACAGGAAATCTCTGAGGGAGGATCTTCATGTCCTTGGCACCACCTAGACTTCTGCCACCTCACATTGGCAGAGCTGAGTAGATTGGCATGGTCTTTATTTCACTTGGGCCCAGCTGCCTATACTGGGCTAAGCTTATTCTATGCTCAGGTTGTCTTAGTATCACTTTGGGACTATGTACAACATACCCACTGCTTCCCCCCCCCCACAAGAATTAAAATGACTGCCATCTGTTCTGAACCATGTGAGGTAACAGGGAGGGGTGATGAAGAAGGTGTGTTACAGAAATAAAGCAGGAGTGATGCTGACTTTAAAAGAAACAACCTCCCCAAAGCTCATGGCTGTTTTCTTTCTATAGATGAGTTAAAAGAGAGGGTGTGTAAAATGCTTGGTTTGCAGATCTTGCAATACTTTGCCAGGGTAGAATTGCATGTTAGTACTGAAGTCTTGTGTAACTAGATTTATAATGATATCTCTTAGTCCAATGTATGGGAAAACACATTTGCCAATGATACATCTGATAAGGGTTTAATATCCAAAATATATAAGGAACTCATACAATTAACAAAAGGAAGATAAACAAGCCAATTTAAAAATGGGCAAAGTATCTAAATAGACAAGTCGTGAAAGTGGACATACAGATGGCCAAGAGACAAATGAAAAAATGCTCAAGGTCACTGATTATCAGAAAGATGTAAATTAAAACAACAATGAGGTATCACATCACACCTGTCAGAATGGCTATCATTAACAAATCAACAAATGACAGGTGCTGGCTAGGATGTGAAGAAAAGGGAACCCCAGTACACTGCTGGTGGGAATGCAGACTGGTGCAGCTACTGTGGAAAATAATATGGAGTTTCTTCAAAAAATTAAATATGGAACTGCCATTTGACCCAGTGATCCCACTTCTAGAAATATATCCTAAGTAACCCAAAACAACAATCAGGAAGAATGTATGCACCCCTATATTTACAGCAGTGAAATTTACAATAGCTAAGGTTTAGAAATACTCCATCAGTAGATGAGTGGATAAAAAAAGCTGTGGTACATTTACACCATGAATACTATGCAGCAGTAAAAAAAGAAGGATCTCTTACCCTTTGAGATAGCATGGAGGGACCTGGAGAGTATCATGCTAATTGAAATAAGCCAGTCAGAGAAAGGTAAGTATCACATGATCTCACTCATATGCAGAATATGAAGAAGAAAATAAACTGATAAACAAAATAGATCCAGAGACATAGAAACATGGAACAGACTGATGAATCTCAGAGGGAAGGCGGGGATGGGAAGAGATTAACCAAAGAACTTACATGCATATATGCATAAACCATGGACACAATAGTGCGATGAAGGCCTTGGGTGGGCTAGAAGGGGTCAATGGGGAAAAAAGGGTATATCTGTATTACATTCACAAATACAGATAAATTTTAAAAATCTTTCAAAAGATGTCTCCTAGAGTGAGGAAGATTGGGCTGAGTAATGGTGTGTTTGTTTTGGTCAGTTCATTTTAAAATGTGGGTTCAGAGGGTGAATACACTCTTGCTGAGACAAATTGGTTATTTTGCTGTTGATTTTTATGAAAGTCATAGCTCCTAATTTTTCATAGGAGCTTTACTCAGCTTCCTTCATGGTTTTTCCCCAGATTTTTTATTGATCTTAAATTTAATCCTGTTATAGTCAGAAAATATACTGTGAATTATTTAAATCATTTTATATGTGCCAAGACTTATTTCACATCTCAGAATGTGGTCTATTTTGATGAATCAACCATGTACACTTGATAAAAATGTGCATTCTGCCATTATTGGTTAGACTTTCTTATCAATGTCAATTAGGTCAAATTGGTTGATCTTTTTGTTCAATTCCTCTATATCCCTATGTTTTCTGTCTATTTTTTTCATCTGTTAGAGAGGGGGTTATTCTTATTATGTCTCATGTATTTGAAACTTTGTTATTAGAGGCATACATGTCAGAATGAATTAAGCTATCTTCATCTTTACTGAGATGGACTGGCTCTTCATAGGTTTAAAAGCATCTTAAGTCCTTTCTTGTAACAAATCAGAGATCTAAATCAAGGGTGAGAATGTCATGGGCAAGAACTTAGAGCTCAGCAGTGGTTGCAGGTTTAAAATTCAGGTGTCCAATGTAGAAATCAAGAAAGAGATCTAAGCACAAAATGAAAGATGGGGGAGGGAATTAAAAATAGAGTGCCTACAATAGGCCCAAATGAGTGTTAGGTGCTTTCATATTCTGTAACTTAATTAATATTCACAGAAGCATAGTGAGGACATTATCCCCCTTTGCTGATGGGAAAATTGAAACATGCCCAAAGTCTCAAGGCTACATTTCCTCTTTGCCATTCTCTCTTTCCCTGGTAGTGTTACATTCCAAGAGGTGCATCCTCTTCCTGTTTTCCTTCTCTTTCTCATCCTTCTTGTCCTTTGCTGTAACATCTTGAGCCATAACAAATGGTCTCTTAGCCAGTGAAGCTTGCCCTTCAGGGTCAGCCTGAGCCTGGACTCTCCTGTGAAATCTTCCCAGAGACTGTAGGTTATAGTAAGCATATTAGCATATGACCTTGGAGTGTTGGAGCGCTAGCAGATATCTTTTGCAGCTTCCACAGCACATATAGAAGTTGCATGCACAGAGAAATCAACAATTCCTAGGCTTGGATAATACTGCAACAAAGATAAGTTTCTGATTAAGAAAACTGGCTTCTGTACACTAAACTGTCAGCATAAATGTACAAATGGTCTTTGTGAATATACAAAGAGCTGCTGAAGGATATCTCATCAATGGAAGCTCCTTAGTTTCCCAACTACTACCTTAAAGTCAATATAATTACCCAACACTAATCACTCAGTTTGTTTCTTTTCCACCCTTCCCACTCACATGCATAAACCACTTGACCATATTTTATTTTAGTATTTCACTAGGGAGCTTTCAATCTTCTTAATAACAAAAATCACCAAGCAGCTATGAGATGGACTGACCATTGCTTATTCTTTCTCCAAGTTCTGTGAAGACAGGCCCCCATCTGGTACACCCATCAGGAGCTCCCATTCTCTCCAATGTCCTGTGAACAGTCTGCACCTACAGTGCTAGATCAGAACAGACACGCAATTCAAACACCAGCATGTTGTTATAGGTGTTTTCTGAAAAGAACAGTGGGAAAATAATTAGTGCATCTAATTATCAGTGTGTTCACATGCTTTATATTTTCAAAGGGCACTGCAGTGACATACAATAGAGCTATAATGTGTACCACAAATATAATTTAAAATTTTTTAGTAGTCAAATTAAAAATGTAAAAACACACACATGACATTGATTTTAATGCTATATTTTATTTAATCTAATATATTCAAAATATCATTTCAACACGTAATATGAAATATTATAAATTTTTGTACTAAGTAATGGATATCAGGTTGTAATGTATACTTATAGCACATCTCATTTTGGACTGGCCACATTTCAAGTGCTTGATAGCCGTATGTAGCTATTGGCTACCATCCTGGAAAGCAGAAGCCCAAAGAAAATTATAGTGCAACCTTTCCTATAAAGATGGAGCTAGGTTTGTTCATAGGCAACTAAAAAATCAGTGTGTTTATTGGATGCCTGCTTTATACTAGGCACTGAAGAGGAATACAAAACTGTTCAGTACAGCCTCTCCCTCAAAGCAATGACACATGGAGAGTGAAGACACTCTGGTTGTAATTTATGATGTGTCCAACTACAAGACGTTTATTGTGATTCTCAAGCAAGTGATTTAGGTAGTAAAGGATTCTGTGTTTAGAGGAAAAGTAATCCTTGCTAGTTGAAGTGGTCAGGGATATTTTGTGGAGCATAATGAACATTAGGTAAATACAATATTTATCTGAGATGGATAAAGGGAAGAGCAAACAGTTCATGCAATCTGTACAGCTGAAGCAAAGTGTAGGACCCGTTTATCAGAAGCCTTGTAAGAAAGTGAGATTAGCTTGACTGTAGCAGAGTTCACATAAAGGAATTGTAGAAAGAGAGGTGGGATTTCTTTTGCCGTGCTATTTGTTTTAATTTATTATATTTTACTAGAGATCCAGTGCACAAAATTCGTGCACGGTGTGTGTGTGTGTGTGTGTGTGTGTGTGTGTGTGTGTGTGTGTGTGTATGTGTGTCCCTCAGCCCAGCCTGCACCCTCTCCAATTTGGGACATCCCTCTCACAATCCAGGACTGCTGGCTCCCAACTGCTCGCCTCCCTGCCTGCCTGCTTGATTGCCCCAACTGCTTTTGCCTGCCAGCCTGATCAACCCCTAACCACTCCCCTGCCAGCCTGATCGATGCTTAACTGCTCCCGTGCCGGCCTGATTGCCCCAACTGCCCTCCCCTGCAGGCCTGTTTGCCTCCAACTGCCCTCCCTTGACAGCCTGGTTGCCCCCTACTGCCCTCCCCTGCTGGCTCAGTCACCCCAACTACCCCCCCTTGCCAGTCTGGTCACCCCTAACTTCCCTCCCCTGCCAGCCCGATTGCCCCTAACTGCCCTCCCCTGCCAGCCTGGTCGCCCCCAACTGCCCTCCCCTGCAGGCCTGGTCCCCCCCAACTGCCCTTCCCTGCAGGCCTGGTCTCCCCCAGCTGCCCTTCCTGTCAACCATCTTGTGTCCACATGGGGGCGGCCATCTTTGACCACATGGGGGTGGCCATCTTGTGTGTTAGAGTGATGGTCAATTTGTATATTACCTCTTTATTAGATAGGATTTTTTTCATCACCATTTATCCCCTCTGTACTCTCTTCCACTTATACCCACCCACTTTCCTCCATAATCACCACATTGTTATCCATATCCATGAATTTTCTCTGTTTTTTAATTTTTTTGCTCTCCCTCCCCCCCCAACATCTCCCTCTCCTCCTGAGCTATCTGCTTGCTCTCTATGAGTCTCTCTCTATTTTGCTTGGTAGTTCACTTTGTTCATTCAATCCCACGTATGAGTGAAATCATATGGAACTTGTCTTTCTCTGACTGGCTTATTTCACTTAGCATAATGTTCTCCAGGTCCATCCATGCTATTGCAAAAGGTAAAATTTTCTTCCTTTTTATGGCAGAATCATTTATAGAGGGATACAATGTATAAGGAGATAGCTAATATGCTTCAGTTAATAATGGTGAAATGATGAAAATAATAATAGCAAATAGCATTTGAGTGATTAGAGGCCAGTCCCTCTGCTAAGTGCTCTATTATGTATTATGTCATTGAATCTTGCCAACGAGAAAGCTGAATCTCGATAGAGATGAGTGACTAGTCCAAGGTCACACATCTAGAAAGTTGGCAGAAGAAAATTTTGAATCCAAATGATCTGAGTCCAGAGCATTCACCTTAACCATGAGCAATCATGTTCTTAAGAATGTTGTGGGAAGTGATCTGTGTGCTTTGTATAATGGGAGGCCCCCACTTTAATTGACAAAGGTACTACAGGAGTGTTGAGGTACCACCTCAAATATGGCAGAAAAGCTGTAAACCATGGAGTTTCTGCAGTTTGTTTCTTCAGAAGATATCCAAATGGGTCCTGTTGGCATGATGCCTCTGGCAACTGACTGCTGTGATTAAACCCAGATCTTTACAGCCAGTGTCTTATTAGTTGGTTCCCTTTTTTCTCTTTCCTCAGTACCTCAAAGTCACACTAGCATACCAGGATCTCAGAGACCATTTAGTTCAATACCATGATCTAGAAAGAGTAAAGTCCCATAGAGTAAGGGACTTGCTTAGAGTTACACAGTTTGAGATGTGGCAGAGCTCGTACCTATATCAGGGTTATTTCTACCCAGAGTGCTGCGCCAACATCTTCCAGAGGCCTTCTCAACAGAAAGCAACATATTTAGATTAGGAAGTATATTTCCATTATTCTTAGTATTTGTTTTAGATGTCTGAGTTTCTTCAACAATTGAAAACTTTATCATACACTGAGTGGCCAGATTATTATGATCTCTGAAGGCATGATAATCTGGCCACTCAGTGTGTGTGTGTGTGTGTATATATATATATATATATATATATATATATATATATATATACATACATACATATATATATATTAGTGTCCTGGTGCATGAATTTGTGCATGGGTGGGGTCTGGCCAGCCTGGCCAGGGGGAGGGGACATGGGCGGTTGGCCGGCCTGCCTGCTGGTCGAATTCCTGGTCGAGGGAACAATTTGCATATTAGCCTTTTATTATATAGGATATACACTGAGTGGCCAGATTATTATGTGTTCAGAGATCATAATAATCTGGCCACTCAGTGTAGATGATAGGTAATCCCTGAATTAAGAGATGGATTTCAGCAATGATTGCTATGAAATAGCTTTCTGGTAAGTGGACTCTGTAGTGTTATGAATCTTGGTAAAATCAGATGTCCTTCAAATGGAAAAATATGTTGACCCTGCTGAATAGAACAAAATTGTGCTTATGAATGCAGCAAATCTTTTTAAAACTCACATTTAAAAGAAAATCATTGGCTTTTGAAATTAAAATCCTACTCTGAATATGGTTCCAAGAGAACAAATCACGGAATAAAAATTATTAGAGTCAAATACTTAGATGACGATAGCATAGTGGTCAGGCATTCTAGCTGGTTATCTAATAAGCTGTTCACTGAACAGGGTCAGGCCCTCTATGCCTAGTCTCAAAGGTCCCACCAGTTTTAATTCCTTTATGCATTTTCTCCCTGACCTCTGTCATCATTTAACTTTACAACCTTAGCCGACCTAGCCTTCTTTGCCCAATAATATGCTGCCTGTTTTTCTACTTCTCTTTGGAAGAAATAATAACCTGGAAAGCTAAGGCCTGAAATAGTTGGTTGCTACTTAATGTTTGCTGCTTATCTTCATCTGCTGGGAACTGGTGATGCCATTCACTTATGTACTATACTGCAAGAAAGAACCAAAAGAGGTAAAGGCAGTTCCTGCTATAGTGAAGCATTGTCATTATACTAGTATAGTCATTTTATAGAACAGAATTAAACACATGAAGCAATTAAACAATTCCACAATGGTGTGGTGAATAATGTGGTGTAGATCTTAGGTTTAACTGGACTACACTGTTTCTGTGTTACATCCATAGGCCCATGTTGACCACCCCATTTCTGAATTTCTCATGGAAGGACGAGATGACAGAATTCAGGCCCTCAACTTACCAAATATAGGTTCTCTTTATGCATGAGGAATACTTCTCTTTAGAAGAGTGTTTCTAAAGTGGGTTCTAGTCCCCTGAGATTTGTACATAAAAAAGGCTCTAGTCACATAATTCATTACATGCCTTCCTCTTAGAGATTTAAGAGACACATTAGTATATTAAAGGCATCTTAGCAGTTCTGCAGCTTTGAAATTTAGACTTTAACCCAGTATTAACCAAACTGATCTGTCTCCAGAACCTTTATTTAATATCCCATATCCCATGGACCTTGTGGTATCAGTAGAACACCCACTGGAAAATGCTGCCCCACAGTGACTGTTGGCTCCCCCATAATGGCTCAGGGCATGATTTGGTTACAGTTCTGTCAAGCCCTGGCTCTTCCTTTTAAAATCTATGGAAGTCTTTTAAAATATAAATATAAATATAAATATTGATTTCAGGGAGGAAGGGAGAGGGAGAGATAGAAACATCAATGATGAGAGAGAATAATTGATCAGCTGTCTCCTATATGCCTCCTACCCCCACTGGGGTTCGAGCCCGCAACCCAGGCATGTTCCCTGACCGGGAATCAAACTGTAGCCTCCTGGTTCATAGGTCGATGCTCAACCACTGAGCCACACTGGCCTGGCCAGATGGAAGTCTTGAGCAGGAAGTGAGAAAAATAAAGTAGCCCAAGTTATTTTAACAACAGGCCTCTGACTGAAACAACCTCCCTGTGTGTGGTTGATAAACATTTCTCCTCTCTTAAGGGAAAATCATTCACAGAAACAAGCACATGTAAATAATTTACCAAGCTGTAATAAGCTATAAATAACAAGCCTACTAAATAATGAATTAACCCAACTGCTGATTCATAGGTAAATGTCTCTTGTAAAGCAGCGTTTTTATGGATTTTACAGCTTAGTTAATATCCACTCATATTTCATTAGGACGTTTAAGTTGAAGCATTGGGGTAATAATCTGGGTATATTTGAAAGTGATATAGCACATATTAGGAGCTCAGGCAGAGCTTGGGGAGCTGCCAGGATCCCTTCCTTTCAGCCAGAGCCTGACAGGTGCTTGGACTGGGCCTTACTCTTCTCTTTCCTTCGAGGTCTCAGTTTGCCCAGCTGCTATATGCAAGCCTGAGATGCTGTCCTTTTTGAAACCATGGACAGGGATGGAGGTAGAGTTAGCTCTGAACCAATGGAGGGAAAGGAGGCATAAATCACTTGGTCTACTAGATAGAGCCAGCTTTTCTGAGTTATCATGACATAAGTATACAGACTTTACAACTGAACTCCTGGTATTTTTATCTCTACTCGATCACTTATTAACTTTGTCATTTAAACTCTCTGTGGCTGAGTTCACTCATCCGTAAAACAGGGACAATGATAGTACCTGTGTCCTTGGGTTCTTATGAAGATGAAAAAAGTTTGTTTTGTCAAGTGCTAGAACATTGCATGTGCTTTGTAACTGTTAGCTGTTATAGTCATTAGAAAATGATTCTTTTCAACTCTTCATTTTGGCTTTCTCCAGCCCAAGTGTTGGACTCGGAGATCTTAACTCCTGGTGGGTTGGAGGATCTGTGATAGGGGCCACTCAAGTGACGTCTTTTGCCTCCAAAGAATGAGAATGGGATGGAGAAACTATAATTTCATTAGAGACAGGAAAAATGGCTTTTGACTAACTTTCAGTTATTGAAAGTAAGAAATTTTCACTTATTTAAAAATGGTTCTTGGCAGGGAGGTGGCAAGCATTATCAGTCAAGTCACATTAAAAAGAAGGAGGTTTGCATTTCATAATCAAAGCTTATTTGTTAATGGGAGCTGATGCAAAAAGAGATGCTTTTGTTCCTTACTTACAGTGACACTGGGTGACCTGGGACAAGGAGATTAGATACAGGGCATCCCTAATGTTTTGGTTCTCGACAGATGAGTGAAAGTAAGCATCCTACCCTTTATGCTCTCACACCAATGATACAAATGCTACCACTAGCCTAATAACCACTCAATTGTGGCTGAATGGAAGAGCAGCTCAGGCCTTTGCTCCAACTGTGGCTGATTATAGGCCAGTGATCATGCCCCATTACCCCAGATATCCCTATCACTTATCAGAGCAGGCATTCATGCTTACAACACCATGGTGTTAGCTCATTACAGTGATTCTCGACAGCAACCAGCTGAAGCTCCCTTTGCCCCCCGTCCCTCTCCCTGGATAGCTCTGCCATTTCTCTATGCTAGCCTTGTGGTTTGGTCTTCATCCTGCTCTGTGCCTATTTCCCACATGTTACACGTACTTCCTTCGGTGCCTACAAGGAAGGTCACTTTTCCATTCTCCCTTTCTCTATCCCCTGGGTTTAAACATCTACATGGATCTTTCCTGGTCCTCTGGCTGCCCCCTGCCCCACCATCTACCCTATCTTTAGGCTGGACCCATAGCAGTGACCAACTTTTTGCACTTTAAGGAAGGTATGATCACCTTGGCTTGGACCTGTGTGTTGAGGTCTTTCATCTCTCTGTTTTGTCCAAAGACAGTAGCAAGGAAGTAGGGGCACTTTGGATTGACAGGGTTGGACTTTCTCAAATATTTTCTTAAAAGCCTGACACTAAAGAGATAGAGTCTGCTTTCCTTCAGTAGTCCTCCGGCTGCGGAGGGTCAAGATGCCTCCCAGGACAGCCTTTTAAAGAAGAGAAGAGCCACCAGTGCTGCCTTGCAGCCTTCCCCCTTTAGGCCTTAGAAGAGAAGGCTTCACAGCTCACAATTACCATTTAGACAGGCCCCCTTCTCACTTCCACTCCCATGAAAGAAATACAGTAGTGGCAGCGTGACATTCACTTTGACAAAGCTCTTTTTATTTTTTCTACTTCTCAGAAAAAAAGCCTAAAGGAATAAAAACAGTTGCTAAGCTACTGGGTGGGCTTATCAATGTGTTTTGTTGCCATCCTAGCTTTAAGGACGTGTGTTATCACATATTCAGCAGCTTAAACTAAAGGGGAGAGGAAAGCGGGGTATTGGAGAGGGCTCCTTTGTAAGTTCCCTTGTCAGGTCAAGTGCTTGGCTCTGGAAATGAAGGTGACCTGGAGCATGTCAACTACAATTATGTCTCCAGGTGGGAACATAGGAGGGAGGATTTTCCCTCCCAATTTCCAAAATGGCCCAGAAGACAATGTTGATGGGGCCTTGCCTTTCTTTTACATTTGTTTCAGAAAGGTTAGCTCTTAAGTAAGTGCAGGTTATGCTTGCTCTTAGTTAATTTTGTACATATCACATACAGTTGATGCTATGGAAGGGGCCTTAGCCTCCCTACCTCTCCCCCCAGCTCAATGTTTCAGAAAGCCTTCAAAGCCAGACCTTTTTTACTTTTTACCAGACTGTTGTATTGCTTTATACTTTGCTTTTTGGCTCCAGCATTTTCTTTTCAACACTTGGTGAATTCCAGGTTTAGCAAGTCTTCATTTAATGATATTTACTTAACCTGTAATTCAGCATGTTTAGGACTTGTTGCTGTATATAAATGCCATACCCCAGTTGGTACTAAGGAACGCTTCTCCACTCCTAGTCCAAAGGCATTAACACCGACAATGATGGAAAGAGAGGTTATTTCTCAACACCGCTTTGCAACAGTCTAAATGGCGTAATCCACCCATCATGCATTGGTTCTCAGTATGCGGACAATGGGAGCATTACTGACTTTAGGCTTGTTTTCATCAACTAGCTCATTCTGTGTAAAGTTGTGTTTAGAAATAACTCATAAAAACTAGTGCAGCCATGGGACATGCTTTGTGGAGGATACATTGAAAATACATCTTAAATAAAAACCCAGGAAATTGCCCCTTCTGCCTTTCACTTGTCATAATAAGCAATAGAATTCTATAACCCATTCAGTGGCATATTTAGTTAAGCAACCTATTTGCTGAATGTACTGAAGGTTGGCCGACAGTGCTTTTCACTGCTGATTTGGATGACAAAGGATGTGGTGAGATATTCAACAGTCTGGTGGAATGGGAAAAAACTCCCAATTGGTCACACCTACCTATTTCTCTTGGCATGTTATATTAGCTCTGATAATACAGAAAGTAGACTCTCTTTTTATTTATTGAGAAAGCCATTAAATACCAACCTCTTGCCTTTGCTCTCCCACAGCTAACCCTGACTGAGTTTTGCATACATTCCCATTATAGACGAATAGCGATTTAGCTGTACCAGGTAGGTGGGATATTTTAGTTTATAATTTTCAAAAGAAAAGACATTCAGATGCTCACTTTAATTCCAATGCAGAGCCATTCCTGACCATTGTTCTTTGTTTTGGTGGAGTTTTTGCCTATCCCTAATAGCTATTATTAGTTTTAGTGACCACTGTGAAATGTTGACCAGTCACAGCCAAAGTATTATGTTTATTACTCTTTCCAGCCAGTCTATCGGGTAGATACTATTAATACTATTTTGTAGATGAGGAAATTGAGCTCAGAAAACTTAAGTAACCTACCTATAGTTACACAACAGTTAAGTGGTAGAGGCAGGCTTGTAACCAGGATGTCCTCTACTTACAGCCCGTGTTCTTAACCACTACTCTCCTTTGTCTCTCTAGAACAGGGGTGGGCAAACTTTTTGACTCGAGGGCCACAGTGGGTTCTTAAACTGGACCGGAGGGCCGGAACAAAAGCATGGATGGAGTGTTTGTGTGAACTAATATAAATTCAAAGTAAAGGAGCGGAGGGGAGAGCAAGAGAACCGGATAGTAGTTTGCCCATGGCTGCTCTAGAAAGTTGAAAGGGTTTGTAATCCTAATATCAGGTGTAGGGACCATAAGAGTATTGGGATTTTAAACTTTTTTGAGGTCTCTCACACAAAATCAGAGATTTTTTACATAGGTCTCTGGTGAAGTCATAAGGTTTTTCAAATTATACTAGAGGCCCGGTGAATGAAATTCGTGCACAGGGGTGTGTGTCCCTCAGCCCAGCCTGCACCCTCTCCAATCTGGGACCCCTCGAGGGATGTCTGACTGCCCATTTAGGCCCGATCCTACCTCTCACAATCCAGGACTGCTGGCTTCCAACTGCTTGCCTGCTTGCCTTCCTGATTGCCCCTAACTGCTTCTGCCTGCCAGTCTGATCACCCCCTAACCACTCCCCTGCCAGCCTGATTGATGCCTAACTGGTCCCCTGCCAGCCTGATTGCCCCTAACTGCCCTCCCCTGCAGGCCTGGTGCCCCCCAATTGCTCTCCCCTTCAAGCCTAGGTCCCCCCCAACTGTCCTTCCCTGCAGGCCTGGTCGCCCCCAACTTCCCTCCTCTGCCGGTCTGGTCACCCCTAACTGCCCTCCCCTGCAGGCTTGATCACCCCCAACTGCCCTCCCTTGCAGGCCTGGTCCCTCTCAACTGCCCTCCCCAGCAGGCCTGATCACCCACAACTGCCCTCCCTTGCAGACCTGGTCCCTCCAAACAGCCCTCCCCTGCTGGCCATCTTGTCACGGCCATCTTGTGTCCACATGGGGGCAGCCATGTTTGACCACATGGGGGCAGCCATCTTGTGTGTTGGAGTGATGGTCAATTTGCATATTACTCTTTTATTAGCTAGGATAGAGGCCTGGTGCATGGGTGGGGGCCAGCTGGTTTGCCCTGAAGGGTGTCCTGGATCAGGGTGGAGGTTCCCTTGGAGCATGGGGCGGCCTGGGCGAAGGGCCTGTGGTGGTTTGCAGGCTGACCACACCCCCCGGCGACCCAAGCGGAGGCCCTGGTATCTGGGATTTATTTATCTTCTATAATTGAAACTTTGTAGCAGAGGCCAAGGCAGGCCAGGGTTGTGGGAGCTTGGCTTCCTCCATTGCCAGGAGCAACTCAAGCCTCCGGCTCTCTCCAGCTCCTTGGCTGCTGCCATTTTTGTTGGGATTTATTTATCTTCTATAATTGAAACTTTGTAGCCTTGAGTGTAGGCTTGGGCTGGCCAGGGTGGCAGGGAAGCTTGGCTTCCTCCATTGCTGGGGAAACCCAAGCCTCCTGCTTGCTGCAACTCCGTGGCCACAGCCATCTTGGTTGGGTTAATTTGCATACTAGTTCCTGATTGGCTGGTGGGCGTGGCTTGTGTGTATGGTCAATTTGCATTATTACTCTTTTATTAGATAGGATGTGAATGTACATGTCTGTATTCTGGGAAGATGGGCCAGTCTTCATCAACTTCTTGAAGAAGTTCATGACACAAAGATGGTCAATAACTTCCATATATAATCAAACGCATTTCATTCTCACCATAGCCATAGGAGGTAGGTATGATGATATGTCCATTTTACAAAGCAGAAGCAGACTAAGAGAGGTAACTTGCCCAGAGTTATAAAGCTAGTAAATGACAACACTGGGACAACACTAGAAGACAAGCTCTCTGGCTCCTGAATCTTTGCTTTTAATCACTTTGGACTGCAAGTTCCTTTTTACTCACTTGAGTGTCTCCTAGCACAGTGGCTGACACATAGTGGGTTTTATGGATATTTCTTGAATGGAATTGATTTGCATACTGCCAACTCCACGTAGATTGTGTCTTAGGAATCATTTTTAAACGTCTGAGGCCCATGGTAGGGACTCAATAAATCCTGACTGGATGATTGAAGAGAATTAATATGGTCAAAAGATAATTTATCAGAGTTTGTCAAGATGGGTGACTTGACAAATCTTAGGCACTTTGCTTTCACTGAGGGCTCTATGGAGGGCTATTGCACAGATCCCCAAGTCCATTCTTCTCCCCCAAAGCTGGCTACATTGTTCAAAGTGGTTATAAGGTACTTGTGAGTATGTGCTAGATAACTTCATAGATGCCATGAATCTATGTGGTGTCTTGATTACTATGCATAATTTCCCCTGCTTCTTATTTCCAAGTTACCAAGCAGAAGCCATCCAAACCATTTGCATGTTGGCATGATTCAAACCTAGGTATCTGTATTATATGTCAGCCTTATTAAGGGGAGGTTGTAGGGAGACACAATCCTGTTCCAACTGCCCCACTACTAGTTTGACTGTCATTGAATTTCTAAGATGAAGAGTTCTTAAAAATCAGAACAATCGGTTGTGATTATGAAGCCTGCACAGTGAGTTGGCAAGCTGGTGAGTAACAAGGTGGAGCAGCTTGAGTTTTTAATCACCTTGATTACATATTCCACGGTTAACTTTGTGGCCTCCACTGTTCCCCTAATTTTGCCTGCTGCGATCTTACTTTACTTTTCATTTTCTTCTCTGATCACTGCCAATTATAGCCCTAGTTCATGTGCTTTTGTTGCCTACCTCCTGACTTGATGGGCTTCTTTGTACTGAGGCACAGAACCCAGCTGGTGGCTAGACTACCTAGGGCCTGGAAGTTTCATTACTCTTTTCTGACAGGGAAGTCCAAAGTTACTGGTTTTGGAGTTGCCTTTTATCAAGTACAGTAGCTTAACAGTTGGTTTCAAAGTTGAAGGTTTTTTAAATTGATAAATTAATCAGATGCATGAGCTAATTATAAGCCAGCAGATATTTTAAGAAAACTGCCCTCCAGTAGAGACCATTGCACAAATTGCAGACTATTTTCCCAGAAAATAATAAGCTTCTTTTATTTCCTTTGTGGTACAAAACCAGTTGGTGATAAGGACTCCCTTCTCATTTGGTTCAAATAACTAATTTTGTACCTAAAGTACTAATGGCAGTAGTGACAACATTTTTTCTATTAGGTCTCTCACTTGAGGAACTTAAAGCAATTTATAACTTTGAATATTGGGGGCTAGTTTAATCAGTCCATGGGTAATATAATAGTGAACATTGTGATAAGAAATATAGTTAAACCTCTTTAGTTGAGCCTCTATTAATTCAAACGGTAACAATTCAGACTGTGTGAAGAACATATTTGGTAAGTCTATGACAAGAAAAAAGTAAGTTGGCAAGGAGGTTACTTAAACTGCCAAGTAGAACACACTATTAGAAGTGCCAGTTCACATGCAAAGGGTAGCTGTGGACTTGAGCCCTTCCTCTGAAATGGGGTTAAGTATGTATAAGTCATTCCATTAATAGACTCTTACAATCAGAAGGTTGAAAGCCATATAATACAATTATGCAATACTAAAAAAAAATCTGTTGAGCAACACTATTGTATCTTGGGAATCCACATTTTTTGGTAACAACTTTTTAAAAAAAATTTTTTTTTATTAAGGTATTGTATATGTACATATCTTATTATTGCCCCCCCCCACCCCACTCCCATACATGCCCTCACCCCCAAATGTTTTGCATCCGTTTGTTACTCTTATAAGCATGCATATAAGTCCTTCGGTTGATCTCTTATTTCCCCCACTTCTCCCTAACCTTCCCCCTGTAATTTGACAGTCTGTTTGATGCTTTACTGCCTCTGTATCTATCTTTTTGTTCATCAGTTTATACTGTTTTTCATTATCCCCAAATGAGTGAGATCATGTGGTATGTTTCTTTCATTGACTGGTTTATTTCACTTAGCATAATGTTCTTTAATTCCATCCAGGTGCCTACAAATGGTAAGAATTCCTTCTTTTTTATGGCAGCATAGTATTCCATTGTGTAGATGTACCATAGTTTTCTGATCCAGTCATCTGCTGACGGGCACCTAGGCTGTTTCCAAATCTTAGCTATTGCAAATTGTGCTGCTATGAACATAGGGGTGCATATATCCTTTCTGATTGGTGTTTCTAGTTTCTTAGGATATATTCCTAGGAGTTGGATTACTGGGTCAAATGGGAGTTCCATTTTCAGTTTTTTGAGGAAACTCCATACTGTTCTCCACAGTGGCTGCACCAGTCTGCATTCCCACCAGCAGTGCACGAGGGTTCCTTTTTCTCCGCATCCTCGCCAACACTTGTCATTTGTTCATTTGTTGATGATAGCCATTCTGACAGGTGTGAGATGGTATCGCATTGTCGTTTTGATTTGCATCTCTCGGATAATTAGTGACTTTGAGCATGTTTTCATGTGTCTCTTGGCATTCCTTCTGTCTTCGTTCGAAAAGATTCTATTTAGGTCCGTTGCCCATTTTTTTATTGGATCATTTATCTTCCTTTTATTAAGTTGCATAAGCTGCCTGTAGATGTTGGAGATTAAACCTTTATCAGTGATAACATTTGCAAACATGTTCTCCCATACAGTGGGGTTTCTTCTTGTTTTGTTGATGGTTTCTTTTGCTGTGCAAAAGCTTTTTATTTTGATGTAGTCCCATTTGTTTATTTTCTCTTTGGCTTCCGTTGCCCTAGGGGCAGTATCAGTGAAGAAGTTCTTTTGGCATACGTCTGAGATTTTGCTGCCTGTGGATTCCTCTAGTATTTTTATAGTTTCCCGTCTTATATTTAAGTCCTGTATCCATTTTGAGTTTATTTTTGTGTACGGTGTAAGTTGGTGATCTAGTTTCATTTTTTTGCATGTATCTGTCCAATTTTCCCAACACCATTTATTGAAGAGACTGTCTTCACTCCATTGTATGTTCATGCCTCCTTTGTCAAATATTAATTGCGCATAGTGGTTTGGGTCGATATCTGGACTCTCTATTCTATTCCATTGATCTATATGTCTGTTCTTGTGCCAGTACCAGGCTGTTTTGAGGACAGTGGCTTTGTAATAGAGCTTGAAATCTGGTATTGAGATCCCTCCTACTTTATTCTTCTTTCTGAGGATTGCTGTGGCTATTCGGGGTGTTTTTTTATTCCAGATGAATTATTGGAGAGTTCGTTCTAGGTCTGTGAAATAGGCCGTTGGTATTTTAATGGGGAGTGCATTGAATCTATAGATTGCTTTGGGTAGTATGGACATTTTAATGATGTTGATTCTACCAATCCATGAACATGGTATGTTCTTCCATCTGTTTACATCTTCCTCTATCTCTTTTTCCAGTGTCCTGTTATTTTCCGCGTATAGGTCTTTTACCTCCTTGGTTAGGTTTATTCCTAAGTATCTTAATTTTTTTGGTGCGATGGTAAATGGGATTGCTTTTTTAGTCTTTCTTTCTGTAAGTTCACTATTGGTGTATAGAAATATCATAGATTTCTTGGCATTAATTTTGTATCCTGCTACATTGCCTAATTCATTTATTAAGTCTGTTAGTTTTTTGATGGAGTCTTTCGGGTTTTTTTTTATGTACAATATCATGCCATCTGCAAATAAGGACAGCTTTACTTCTTCTTTTCCAATTTGGATGCCTTTTATTTCTTCTTCTTGTCTAATTGCAAAGGCTAATACTTCCAGTACTATGTTGAACAGGTGTGGTGAGAGTGGGCATCCCTGTCTTGTTCCTGTTCTTAGGGGAAATGGTTTTAGTTTTTGCCCATTGAGTATGATGATAGCTGTGGGTTTATCATATATAGCTTTTATTATGTTGAGGTATGATCCTTCTATTCCCACCTTGTTGAGAGTTTTTATCAAGAAAGGGTGTTGGATTCTGTCAAATGCTTTTTCTGCATCAATTGATATGACTATGTGATTTTTATCTCTCAATTTGTTTATGTGATGTATCACATTTATTGATTTGCGGATATTGTACCATCCTTGCATTCCTGGGATAAACCCTACTTGGTCATGGTGTATGATCTTTCTGATGTACTGCTGGATCTGATTTGCTAGAATTTTGTTGAGGATTTTGACATCTATGTTTATGAGGGATATTGGCCTGTAATTCTCCTTCATTGTGTTGTCTTTATCTGGTTTTGGTATTAGGGTGATGCTGGCTTCATAGAAGGAGCTTGGAAGCGTTCCTTCCTCTTGAATTTTTTGGAATAGTCTGAGGAGGATAGGTTTTAGTTCTTCCTTACATGTTTGGTAAAACTCTCCTGTGAAGCCGTCTGGCCCCGGGCTTTTGTTTGCTGGAAGCTTTTTGATGACTGCTTCAATTTCTTCAATAGTTACTGGCATATTGAGCTGTTTAGATTCTTCCTGATTGAGTTTTGGAAGGTTACATTTTTCTAGGAATCTGTCCATTTCCTCCAGGTTGTCCAGTTTGTTGGAATAGAGTTGTTCATAGTATTTTTTAACAATCTTTTGTATTTCGGCGGGATCTGTTGTTATTTCACCACTTTCATTTCTGATTTTGTTTATTTGGGTCCTCTCTCTTTGCTTCTTGGTGAGCCTGGTTAGAGGTTCATCAATCTTGTTTATCCTTTCGAAGAACCAGCTCCTGGTTTTGTTGATCTTTTGTATTGTTTTTTTGGTCTCTATGTCATTCATTTCTGCTCTGATCTTTATTATTTCCTTCCTTCTGCTTACACTGGGCTTTTCTTGTTGCTCTTTTTCTAACTCTTTGAGTTGTTGGGTTAGGTAATTTATTACCATTGTTTCTTGTTTTTTGCAGTAGGCTTGTAGAGCTATGAACTTCCCTCTCAAGACTGCTTTCTCTGTGTCCCATAGATTTTAGATTGATGTGTTTTCATTGTCATTTTTTGCCATGATGTTTTTTATTTCTTCCTTGATCTCTCTGGTAACCCAATCATTGTTTAATAGTATGCTGTTCAGTCTCCATGTGTTTGACTTTTTTGGATTGTTTTTATTGTAGTTGATTTCCAGTTTTATGCCACTGTGGTCTGAGAAGATGCTAGATATGATTTCTATCTTCTTGAATTTGAAGAGACTTTGCCTATGTCCCAATATATGGTCTGTCTTTGAAAATGACCCATGTGCACTTGAGAAGAATGTATATTCTGTGGCTTTGGGGTGAAATGTTCTTAAGATGTCAATTAATTCCATATGGTCTAGATAGTCATTTAGGATTCATGTTTCTTTGCTGATTTTTTGTTTAGAGTATTTTTCCATTGGTGATAGTGGGGTATTAAAGTCTCCTACTATGATTGCATTGCTGTCAATCTCTCCCTTGATATCCTCCAGGAGTTTTTTTTATGTATTTGTGTGCTCCTGTATTGGGTGCATATATGTTTACCAGAGTTATTTCTTCCTGTTGGATTAGCTCCCTTTAGTATTATGAAGTGGCCTTCCTTATCTCTTGTTATGTCCTTCACTTTGAGATCTAATTTGTCAGATAAAAGTATTGCTACCCCAGCTTTTTTTCAGTTCCATTTGCCTGGAAAACCTTTTTCCATCCCTTCACCCTCAGTCTGTGTGCATCTTTTTTTTTGAGGTGGGTTTCTTTTGGACAGCAGATATATGGGTCTTGTTTTCTTATCCAATCCGTTACCCTATGTCTTTTGATTGGGGCATATAATCCATTTACATTAAAAGTTATTATTGATAGGTACTTATTTGTCGCCATTCCTATTCTTTACCCCTGTGTTCCTTCTTCGCTTCCTATTTCTTTTTTTTACAGCAGACCCTTTAGCATTTCTTGCATTGCTGGTTTGGTGGTAATAAATTCCCTTAGTCCTTTTTTGTCTGTGAAGCTCCTGATTTCATCTTCAATTTTGATTGATAGCCTTGCTGGGTACAGTATTCTTGGATTCAGACCCTTCCTTTGCATGACTTTGTATATTTCATTCAATTCCCTTCTGGCCTGATGAGTTTCTGTTGAGAAATGAGTTGCTAGTCTGATGGGGGTTCCTGTGTATGTAACTTTCTGTCTCTCTCTTGCCGCTTTTAAGATTCTTACTTTGTCGTTGGTGTTTGCCAATTTAATTATGATGTGCCTTGGCGTCCGTCTTTTCGGATTCATTTTGCTTGGGACTCTGTGAGCTTCTTGGATTTGTGTGGGTTTTTTCTTCCCTATATCAGGGAAGTTTTCTGTCATTATTTCTTCAAACACATTTTCTATTCCTTGCTCAGCTTCCTTTCCTTCTGGGACCCCTATTATGCGGATGTTGTTTTGTTTCGTGTTGTCCCAAAGTTCCCTTAGGCTCTCCTCCTGCCTTTTAATTTTTTTTTCCAGAAGCTGCTCTACTTGGGTATTTTTCCCATCTTGTCTTCTAGCTCACTGATGTGGTACTCTGCTTCTTCTAGTCTACTCTTGATGCTTTCTATTGAGTTCTTTACAGCAGCGATGTCATTTTTCATTTCTTCTTGGTTCTTCTTCATTTCCTCTTGGTTCTTGCTCATAATGTCGAATTTGTCTTCCATTCTTTTCAGCCACCTTATGACCATTTCTCTGAATTCTTTTTCTTTAAGGTTGCTTGCCTCCATTTCGTTTACTTCCTTTTCTGGTGATGCCTGCTTTTCTTTCATATGCGGGCTGTGCCTTTGTCTCCCCATGGTCTCTCTTCTCTGGATGTCTGGTTATGTGGTTCTTTCTCTCTTGCGTTGATTTAAAGGCACAAAATACAGCACTACCAGGTCCAACACACAAGGCACTGAACAGAAATGTATTCACGATATTAATAACCTCCAATAAAGGTGACCACCAGAGAAAGGCGACCACCAGAGAAAGGCAAATTAGGGGATAGGAGAGAAAGAAGAAGAGGAAAAAGAAAGAAAGGAAAAAAAAAGGAGTGTCAAAATGAAATTGGGAAAAGGTAAAAAAAAGTAAGAGACACAAGAAAGAGACTAAGAGAGAAAGGGGAACAAACTATATATATGGGGATAAAACTCCAATAGAACAATCACTAATCCCAGCAAATTCCAGCAACAAGTACCTGGGGATTAATACAAACTACTACACCAACTAATATTGAGTGAGGCAAGGGAAAACAGAAGCACAAAAGAAACAAAAAAATAAACAAGCAAAAGAACAATAAGCAAAACAATCTCACAAAAAAAGCATAAAAATTCGATATAATCAACATTCAATCAAACAACAACGAAAGGACAGAGAGAAAAACAATATTTTGGATAGTTAATACAGCGAAGAGAGAGGTGTGTAAGGACTTGGAGCAGGGAATTGTAGATTAGATATGTAAGTAAGGTGAAATTTTAACAGGGGGTAAACAGAAAGAATAGGGTAAATCTAAAGCAAGAAAGGGGTAAGATAAACAGGACACCGAAAAGTGGAAGGTTAGGAAGAGTGTGATAGCATAATGGTAGAGTTGAGATAAAGTAAAACGATGCTAAAGGAAAGATGAAAATAGAATGTAGAACACTAATCCCAAAGTAAAATGAAGAGAAAATAAAATGACACTTAAAAAATAAAATAAAATAGCAGTAGTAATAATACAGATTGAAAATAAAAATGTAATAATTAAAAAAGTAAAATCAAGTGAGGAAAAAAGAAAAAAAATAGTTTCTTGAGTAAAAGATGCAAAAAATGAAAATAAAATAATAAAAATAAAATGTGGAGTAGTGAAGGTCATTCACTTCCTCTGTTGTTCTGTCTGGCACGCCTGTTTCTCAGTCCGGACAGTATTGCAGTTCCCTGCGTTCCACTACTCTTCAGTATTGTAAGCCAGTCCTGATTTTAAGCAGGCGGTGTGTCTTATTTTCTCGTATTCCTTTATTTTTGATTACACAAGAGTCAATTTGTGATTCAGCCCCTGGGTGGCAGTGTTTCTGGAATGACTTTCGGGTCTATATATAGCCTCTCTAGGCTGTGTTAGAGCCTTTTTTCCTTGTGGCACTCACTACCGGTTTGTGGGAGTGGGCTGCCTCAGAGCTGGCTCTCCGATGGTCACTCTCCGCTCCGATCCCCAGGTTCCAGAAAAACAACTTTCCCCTGCAGTCTCCCAGGGTGTCCCTATCTGGGTGATCCTATGTATTTGGCTTAGTAATCAGAAGCAAGAATTTCAAGAGGAAAAAGCCCAAGTGTGCGAACTCGGGGGCTGCGCGTAAGTCTAAGCAGCCGGCACACCTTGAAATTCTTAGGCTGTCCCTGCACGTCAGATCAAAATGGGTTGCTTTTTAGAGATCCCTTCTGTTAGCAGCTCTGAGAACTCCCTTTCACATTCACGGATCACGCCAGCCCCAACAGCCACGGATTTTTCTAGGCTCAGACTTCCCTGGTCCTCCAGCTCCCACAAAATGCGCGTTCCTCTCTCCCACCGGGACCAGAGACTTCACCTTATCCCAGGCGAAATCTGACCTTTCCCTGGTGGAGTGTAGAGCTCCTCTGAATCCACGTGTTTGCGCCAACTGGGGACCGGTGTTCTGGGGTCCGCAGTTGTTCTGTGGATGCCGCAGTTGTGGATTCTCAGGCTTTTGATAAGCTCCACTTTCCTGTTCAAGATGGCGCAGATTCCGCGTCCAAGCCCGCAGCTCCGGGAGGGGACCCAGCCGCAGTGGGGGCTGTCAGGTCAGGGGAACCCCGTCTAGCAGTCCCCCACCTTCTTCTGGAGTTTAGCTGTCCCTTAACTTGCCAACAAACACTCCTCGTGCGACCCTCAGCTGTTCTTTCTTTCTACTCCGGGACAAGGCTCAGAACACGTCTGTCTATTTCGCCACCATTTTTCCTTCCCCCCTTTGGTGATAACTTTATTGAAATACTACAGGCCTGATGCATGAAAATTCGTGCAAGAGTAGGCCTTCCTTCCCCCGGCTGCTGCCACCGGCTTCCCTCTGGCACCCGGGACCCGGGCTGGCTTCCCTCTGGCCCTGGCTTCATCAGGAAGGACGTCCAGCCTAATTAGCATATTATTATATTATTATTATAGATAATAAACATAACATAATTTATGCATTTAAAATGTACAATTCAATCGTTTTTAGTATATTAATGGAGTTTTGCAACTATCTCTACAGTTTTAGAAGATTTTTAATCAACGCAGAAAGAACTCTTGCATCTCTTAGCCATCACTCTCCAATTTCCCCCTCTGCCTCAACCCTAAACAACCACTGTGGGGATACAAATTGAACAAAACAGAGGACATACTTTGAGAGGTTCACAAGCTACCGAGTGACATCAAGCAGATAAAACATACCTCTCAAAGCATCATAGAATGTTGATGCTGCGAGGGACCAGGCAGATCATTGGATATAATCTTTTCATTTGGCATATAGGAGAGTGAGGTTTAGAGAAGGGAAATGATTTGCCTAAGGATACACAGCAGAGCCAAGATTAAAACTCATGTATCCTGCTATTTTAGCATGCTTCCATGTTAATTACAATTCTGGATTATATTGCCAGACTACCTTGATTTGACTATCAGTTCCACTTTTATGGGCTGTGTAACCTCAGGCAAGTTACTTAATTTTCTGGGCCTCAGTTTCCTTTCTTGTTAAAATGAAATAGTAATTGCACCTACCTTACTGGTCTGTTTTCAAGATTAGATGAGTCAATGTATAAAAAATACATAGAATATTGGTAATCTTTGCAGCAGAATATGCACTACATAACTTGGCTGGATGGTTCTGTTGATCTGGGCCAGGCTTGGCTGATCATAGCTGTACTCAGTTATAGGTTATTATTTTATTACCTATATGAAATATGAAAAGGCATATATCATTAGATCCTAAGATTTTTTAAATAAATCTTTATTCAGATTACTACAGTTGTTCCTCTTTTCCCCCCCATCGCTCCCCTCCACCCGTTTCCTACCCCTCCCCCTGCCCTTACCCCCCCCCCCCCAAACTGTCCTCATCCATAGGTATACGATTTTTGTCCAGGCTCTTTCCACACCCCCAAACCCCCTCCCCCCAAGAATTGTCAGTCCACTCCCCTTCTATGCCCCTGATTTTATTATATTCACCAGTTTATTCTGTTCATCAGATTTCTTATTAACTTGATTTTTATATTCACTTGTTGATAGATATGTATTTGTTGTCACTTTGTTGTTCATAATTTTTATCTTTACCTTTTCCTTCTTCTTCCTCTTTTTAAAGAATATCCTTCAGAATTTCATATAATACTGGTTTGGCAGTGATGAACTTCTTTAGCTTTTTCTTATCTGTGAAGCTCTTTATCTGACCTTCAATTCTAAATGATAGCTTTGCTGGGTAGAGTAATCTTGGTTGTAGGTTCTTGCTATTCATCACTTTGAATATTTGTTACCACTCCCTTCTAGCCTGCATAGTTTCTGCTGAGAAATCAGTTGACTGTCCTGTGGGTGCTCCCTTGTAGGTAATTAACTGTTTTTCTCTTGCTGCTTTTAATATTCTCTCTTTGTCTTTTGCCTTTGGCATTTTAATTATGATGTGTCTTGGTGTGGTCCTCTTTGGATTCCTTTTGTTTTGGGTTCTCTGCGCTTCCTGGACTTGTAAGTCTATTTCTTTCACCAGGTGGGGTAAGTTTTCTGTCATTATTTCTCCGAATAGGTTTTCAATATCTTGCTTGCTCTCTTCTTCTGGCACTCCCATAATTCGGATGTTGGTACGCTTGAAGTTGTCCCAGAGGCTCCTTACACTATCTTCATATTTTTGGATTCTTTTTTCTTTTTGCTTTTCCAGTTGGGTGTTTTTTGCTTCTTTGTATTTCAAATCTTTGACTTGATTCTTGGGATCCTCTAGTCTGCTGTTGGATCTCTGTATAGTATTCTTTATTTCAGTCAGTGTATGCTTAATTTCTAGTTGGTCCTTTTTCGTATCCTTGAGGGTCTCACCAAATTTCTCAGAGGTTTCTAGAAGATTCTTGAGTAACCTTATGACCGTGGTTTTGAACTCTATATCCATTAGTTTGTTTTCCTCCATTTCTTTCATTCGTGACCTGTTTCTTTGTCTCTGCATTTTGGCTGCTTACTTGTGTTGATAATGTGGCTTTGTGTGCTAGGTGTCCTATAGGGCCCAGTGGGTCAGCCTCCCCAATTACCTGAGGTGGACACTCTTGATGCACCCCTTTTTGGGCTGTGTGCACAGTCTTGTTGTAGTTAAGCCTTGATTGTTGTTGGTATCACTGGGAGGAATTGACCTCCAGGCCAATTGGCTGTGAGGACCAGTTGTGTCTACAGTGGGAGAACTTCTGTGCTGGAGACATCTTCCCCCTGAGTGTGTCTCTTATGGATGTGAAGAGTTGTAATTTGGATGGTCTCACTGTGACCACTGGGTATACATGCTCTTGGATCTCCAAGGAGATGCATAGTCAGCCACTGCCTGAGGCCACCCAGTAGGAGCTACAGAGAGATCTGCAGATTCCTCCACTTTGTTTGGGGTTTGGAGGTGCCCTGATGAGGCCCAGCTGTCAAGCAATGCAAGCTGCTGTGAGCCTTGTGTTTTCTTTTCTTTTCTTTTTTATTTTATTTTATTTTATTTTATTTTATTTTATTTTATTTTATTTTATTTTATTTTATTTTATTTTTTAATTGTTTGAAGTATTACAAATAGTAGTACATATGTCTCCTTTTTTTTTTCCTTCCCCATTGACCTTCCCCCGGCCTCCCCTTCCCCCCAGTCCATGCCTTTACCTGCCCCCTCCCCCCATTGTTTTTTATCCATTGGTTATGCTTATATGCATGCGTACAAGTCCTTCGGTTGATCTCTTACAGCCCCCCCCCCCCCCCCCCCCGTGCAACCTCCTCTGCCTTCCCACTGTAGTTTGACAGTCTGTTCAATGCTTCTTTGCCTCTGTATCTATTTTTCCCCCATTTCATTCCTTTAAAAAATCTTGCCTCTGCAGACTAGAAATAAACATATAATAACAAAAAATGTTTGAGTCCTAATTTCCATGTCCAACAGTTCTGAGTCCCCATTTCAATGTCAAACAGTTCCTTATGTGTACATGTCAGCAATGATATCTGGATGGTGGGCCCATGGTGGCAATGCAGGTCCGACCCTCTCTGGTTTGGTCCTAGGCAACTTGCTGCGTCGCACAGCTGCTGACTGCTAGCGTGGCAAGGCATCATCAGCGTCTTCCATCTCTGGACTGTTTCTCCTCTTGTCTTCGTGGTTGGAGCAGACCTGTCAATTCCTCTCTGTTGCAGGAATCCACATGGTCTCAGAGTTGTTTTCTGAAAATATACAAACATATTCTCGACCAAAAGTTAATAAAGGAATCTTTTCTATATAATTGATTTGGGATCCTTTTTATTTTTGCCCAAACGATTTTCCTTTGTCTTATTTAGACACCATGTGTGTTTTTCATGGGTGTCTTGCTGTTAGCATTACAAATGAAAACTCATTTTGTAAAGTAAAAATTTTCTAGATGTAATTTACTTATAGGATATTTTTCCTTACATGATATTACCCTTCTATCCCCCCTTTTTTGATTAATGGAGGCTTTTGTAACTTTTATAATGCAGTCTTGATGACTTTAAATTTTAATTTTTTGACAAAAATATGACTGCTTTAGTTTCATTGCATGTTCAGGAATTTTACCATGAGATGAACTACCAATAGAAATTTTAGTTACCACATTAGGAACAGCTTTTTGTCCAGTACAATTAAATTTTCTTGAATATTCACTTATTTCAATTAGCCTATTTAAATTAATCTGAAAACTTGATTATTATTTTACTGTCAAATTTAATACTCTACCAACAATCTTAATTTACCCTGTAAATATTAGTGGAAAGGATTATTTGCATTCTTGAGTAGGCCCTGAGCATTCCTGGTGCTAGGCTGGATTTAGATATAGGGCAGCTGCTGTCGGCCAAGTCTCTGTCTGTTACCTGGGTCCCAATCTGAGCTGGGCCAAGTCACTGTCTGTCACCTGTGTCCCGATCTGAGCTGGGCGTGGGAAGCAAAGCAGCCATGGGGGCAGGAGACTTCCCTCAGACGGGGTGAGGGTTCAGGCCCCTGCAAGGTTGGGGGGGTGAGGGTCTGTGCCCCACCTCTGTTGATCCCCAAGTTCTCTCCTGATGGCCCCTCTGCGAATGTGCCTGTCTTAGGTTGTTCCTTCCCTGAGGAATCGTACCCGTCTCTGGCTAACCAGTCATCCTTTGGGGCCAAGCAGGGTGATGTGAGGTTCAGTTCTGTCTCCTTGGTAGCCTATGCCCCCATGGCCTCCACGCCCAGTACCTGCCTTGGGAATCCCCTGGCCTGCTGGCGGGGCCTTAGCACTGATATCATATCTCGGGGAACTCAGGTTTCTTCTCCAGGGAGGGCCCAGCTCACATGATTGGGCGAGAGACAGATCCATGGTACCAGCCACCACGAGCCTTCATGCTCAGCATGAACAGAAAGCTCAGGCAACAGCTGAGAGCAATTGGATTGTGAGAAGAGGGTCCCTCTTGGCACAAAAGGCAAGAGGGGCCAATATAGAATGCTCAAGTGCCTTCCCAATGCCTTAATTCCTTCTGAAAGGGATTATATCCTTTCATGTCCTTTTTTTTTTTTAATTGCTGCCAAACATTCCAAGAATTAGTATGTAAGTTTATTTGGGATAATTGTACAATATGCTGTTGTAAAATATCTAAAATTTTAATAACATTGTAGAATAATATCATGTAAGGATATTGTTTGCTCTAGGCCATGGCTATTAAATTTCAAACTGGCTGTCAATTTCTTTTTGTAACCTTATATAAATTTTGTCAGGAAGGCAAAAACACAAATTATTTCCCCATAACCCCTCACCCCCTACTTATGTCCCACCCCCTTGTTGTCTGTGTCCATTGATTAGGCTCATATGCATGCACACAATTCCCTTGGTTGATCTCTCCCCCTTAACCCCACCCTCCCCTACCTTCCCTGTGGTATGACGTGCTGTTTGCCATTTCTCAGTCTCTGGATTTGTTCTTGTTCATCAGGTTATGCCGTTCATTATATTCCACAAATGAGTGAGATCATGTGATACTTATCTATCTCTGCCTGGCTTATTTCACTTAACATAATACTCTCCATCTCCATCCACGTTGTTGCAAATGGTAGGAACTCCTTCTTTTTTACCACAGCGTAGTATTCCATTGTGTAGATATACCACAGTTTTTTAATCCACTCATCTGCTGATGGGCATTTAGGCTGTTTCCAAATCTTAGCTATGGTGAATTGTGCTGCTTTGAACATAGGGGTGCATATATCCTTTCTGATTCTTGTTTCTAGTTTCTTGGTATATATTCCTAGACGTGGGATCACTGGGTCAAAAGGGAGTTCCATTTTTAGTTTTTTGAGGAAACTCCATACTGTTCTCCACAGTGGCTGCACCAGTCTGCATTCCCACCAGCAGTGCACGAGGGTTCCTTTTTCTCCACATCCTTGCCAGCACTTGTCATTTGTTGATTTGTTGATAATAGCCATTCTGACAGGTGTGAGATGGTACCGCATTGCTGTTTTGATTTGCATCTCTCTGATGATTAGCGACTTTGAGCAGGTTTTCATATGTCTCTTGGCCTTCCTTCTGTCTTCTTTCGAAAAGTGTCTATTCAGATCAGTTGCCCATTTTTTGATTGGGTTGTTTATCTTCTTTTTGTTGAGTTGCATGAGTTCCCTGTAAATGTTGGAGATTAAACCCTTATCGGTGATATCATTGGCAAATATGTTCTCCCATGCAGTGGGCTTTCTTGTTGTTTTATTGATGGTTTCCTTTGCTGTGCAAAAGCTTTTTATTTTGATGTAGTCCCATTTGTTTATTTTCTCTTTGGCTTCCATTGCCCTAGGAGCAGTAACAGTGAAGAAGTTCCTTTGGCATATGTCTGAGATTTTTCTGCCTGTGGATTCCTGTAGTATTTTTATGGTTTCCCGTCTTATGTTTAAGTCCTTTATCCATTTTGAGTTTATTTTTGTGTATGGTGTAAGTTGGTGATCTAGCTTCATTTTTTTGCATGTGTCTGTCCAATTTTCCCAACACCATTTGTTGAAGAGACTGTCTTGACTCCATTGTATGTTCGTGCCTCCTTTGTCAAATATTAATTGAGCATAGTGATTTGGGTCAATTTCTGGGTTCTCTATTCTATTCCATTGATCGATATGTCGGTTCTTGTGCCAGTACCAGGCTGTTTTAAGAACAGTGGCTTTGTAATACAGCTTGATATCTGGTGTTGAGATCCCACCTACTTTGTTCTTCTTTCTCAGGATTGCTACAGCTATTCGGGGTCTTTTTTTATTCCAGATAAATTTTTGGAAAGTTCGTTCTAGGTCTGTGAAATATGTCTTTGGTATTTTAATGGGCAGTGCATTTAATTTATAGATTGCTTTGGGTAGTATGGACATTTTGATGAGGTTGATTCTACCAATCCATGTACATGGTATGTTCTTCCATCTGTTTGTGTCTTCCTCTATCTCTTTTTTTCAGTGTCCTGTAGTTTTCCACATATAGTTCTTTTACCTCCTTAGTTAAGTTTATTCCTAGGTATCTTAATTTTTTTGGTGCGATGGTAAATGGGATTGCTTTTTTAGTCTCTCTTTCTGTAATATCATTATTGGTATATAGAAATGCCATAGATTTCTTGGCGTTAATTTTGTATCCTGCTACATTGCCAAATTCATTTATTAAGTCTAGTAATTTTTTGATGGAGTCTTTAGGGTTTTCTATGTACAGTATCATGTCATCTGCGAATAAGGACAGTTTTACTTCTTCTTTTCCAATTTGGATGCCTTTTATTTCTTCTTCTTGTCTGATTGCAATGGCTAGTACTTCCAGCACTATATTCAACAGGAGTGGTGAGAGTGGGCATCCCTGTCTTGTTCCTGTTTTTAGGGGAAATGGTTTTAGTTTTTGCCCATTGATTATGATGTTGGCTGTGGGTTTGTCATATATGGCTTTTATTATGTTCAGGTATGATCCTTCTATTCCCACCTTGCTGAGAGTTTTTATCAAGAAAGGGTGTTGGATTTTGTCAAATGCTTTTTCTGCATCAATTGATATGACTATGTGGTTTTTATCTCTCAATTTGTTTATGTGATGTATCACGTTTATTGATTTGCGAATATTGTACCATCCTTGCATCCCCGGGATAAATCCTACTTGGTCATGGTGTATGATCTTTCTGATGTACTGTTGGATTCGATTTGCTAGAATTTTGTTGAGGATTTTGGCATCTATATTCATGAGGGAAATTGTCCTGTAATTCTCTTTCATTGTGTTATCTTTATCTGGTTTTGGTATTAGGGTGATACTGGCTTCATAGAAGGAGCTTGGAAGTGTTCCTTCCTCTTGAATTTTCTGAAATAGTCTGAGGAGGATAGGTTTTAGTTCTTCCTTGAATATTTGGTAAAACTCCCCTGTGAAGCCATCTGGCCCCGGGCTTTTGTTTGCTGGAAGCTTTTTGATGATTGCTTCAATTTCTTCCATAGTTACCGGCCTATTGAGATTTTTAGAATCTTCCTGAGTGAGTTTTGGAAGGTTATATTTTTCTAGGAATGTGTCCATTTCCTCCAGGTTGTCTAGTTTGTTAGAATAGAGTTGTTCATAGTATTTTTTAACAATCCTTTGTGTTTCTGTGGGGTCTGTTGTTATTTCTTCTCTTTCATTTTTGATTTTGTTTATTTGGGTCCTCTCTCTTTGCTTCTTGGTAAGCCTGGCTAGAGGTTCATCCATCTTGTTTATCCTATCAAAGAACCAGCTCCTGGTTTTGTTGATCTTTTGTATTGTTTTTTTGGTCTCTATGTCATTCATTTCTGCTCTGATCTTTATTATGTCCTTCCTTCTGCTCACTGTGGGCTTTTCTTGTTGCTCTCTTTCTAATTCTTTGAGTTGCTGAGTTAGATCATTTATTAGCATTTTTTCTTGTTTTTTTGAGGTAGGCCTGTAGAGCTATAAACTTCCCTATCAGGACTGCTTTCATTGTGTCCCATAGCAATTGCATTGTTTTGTTTTTATTTTCATTGGTCTCCAGGATGTTTTTAATTTCTTCTTTGATCTCGTTGCTCACCCAATCATTGTTTAATAGCATGCTATTCAGCTTCCAAGTGTTTGAATTTTTTGGAATGTTTTTATTATAGTTTATTTCTAATAGTATGCCATTGTGGTCTGAGAAAATGCTTGATATGATTTCAATCTTTTTAAATTTGCGGAGACTTTGCTTGTGACCCAGTATGTTGTCTATTTTTGAAAATGTCCCATGTGCACTTGAGAAGAACGTATATTCCGTGGCTTTGGGGTGAAATGCTCTGAAGATGTCAATTAGGTCCATTTGATCTAGTGCATCATTTAGAATTGCTATTTCTTTGCTGATTTTTTTGTCTAGAGGATTTATCCAGTGATGTCAGTGGTGTATTAAAGTCTCCTACTCTGATTGTATTGTTGTCAATCTCTCCCTTGATGTCTTCCAGGAGTTTTTTTATGTATTTGTGCACTCCTGCATTGGGTGCATATATGTTTACCAGAGTTATATCTTCTTGTTGAATTGCTCCCTTTAGTATTATGTAGTGGCCTTTCTTATCTCTTGTTATGGCCTTTACTTTGAGGTCTATTTTATCAGATATAAGTATCGCAACCCCAGCTTTTTTCTCATTTCCATTTGCCTGAAAAATGTTTTTCCATCCCTTCACTCTCAGTCTGTGTGAATCCTTTGCCCTGAGGTGGGTCTCTTGTAGATAGCAAATATATGGGTCATGTTTTCTTATCCTTTCAGCTAACCTATGTCTTTTGATTGGTGCATTTAATCCATTTACGTTTAATGTTATTATTGACAAGTACATGTTTGTTGTCATATTTTTCCTTAGTGTTTGTGTTTCTTTTTGCCTTTCTCTTTCTTCTTTTTACAGCAGTCCCTTTAGCATTTCTTGCATTGCTGGCTTGGTAGTGATAAACTCTCTTAGCCCTTTTTTGTCTGTGAAGCTCCTGATTCCACCTTCAATTTTGAATGATAGCCTTGCTGGGTATAGTATTCTTGGATTCAGACCCTTGCTTTGCATCACTTTGTATATTTCATTCCATTCCCTTCTGGCCTGGTGTGTTTCTGTTGAGAAATCAGTTAATATTCTAATAGGAGATCCCTTGTAGGTAACTTTCTGTCTCTCTCTGGCAGCCTTTAAGATTCTTACTTTGTCATTGGTGTTCGCCAATTTAATTATGATGTGTCTTGGTGTCAGTTTTTTGGGGTTCAACTTGTTTGGGACTCTATGTACTTCTTGGACTTGCATAGTTTTTTTCTTGCCAATATCAGGGAAGTTTTCTGTCATTATTTCTTCAAACAGGTTTTCTATTCCTTGCTTCTCTTCCTCTCCTTCTCGTATCCCTAATATTCTAATATTGTTTCGTTTTGTGTTGTCCCACAGCTCCCTTAGGCTCTCCTCTTCTTTTTAAGTCTTCTTTCCAGTTGGTACTGTGTTTGTGTGTTTTTTCCTACCTTGTCTTCTAATTCGCTGATGCGGTCCTCAGCCTCTTCTAGTCTACTGTTTAAGCCTTCTAATGTGTTCTTTATTGCAGCTATGTCGTTCTTCATCTCCTCTTGGTTTCTTTTCATGTTGGTGACATTCTCATTCAGCTCCTTATAGTTCTCATTGAGTTGTGTGTATTTGTCATTGAGTTGTGTGTATTTGTCATCCATCCGTTTAAACATCCTTATAACCATTACTCTGAATTCTTTCTCTGTTAAGCTGCTAGCTTTAATTTCATTTAACTCCCTTTCTGGTGATTCCTCTTTTTCTTTCCTTTGGGAGTTGCTTTTGTGTCTCCCCATGTTTTCCTGTAATGTTTTTATTGTATATCCAATTGCTTTGCTACCCAGGTTCTTTTGGTGATGGTGCTACTGGTGTAATCTCTCAGTTCTCCTGGGCTTGGTAATCTAGTGTAGCTCCCTACTTGAGCTATTTGGGTTCTCTTGATATAGGCCTGCAAGCTTGAGAGGCACAACTGCCGTGTCTAGAAGTCAGCAGCCGTGGAGGGGAGTATCCCAATTTTTGCTGTCTTGCACCCCTAATTGAAATCACACGTGCCCAGTGGGGACTCACAGTGGCAACAAGGAACTATCTGTTGGGGTGATGTGGCTCAGGGGGGCTGCCCTCTGAACAGGTGTGACTGTGATGCCCAGAGTTCTATAGTTATGGGGTGGGTAGACTCAGCTTTCGCTGCTGCACCTGTGGTGGATAGGTGCTTACTCCCAGTGGCAGCTCACAGGAGCACCCACAGTAAGTTCTCCAGCGAGGCACACTGAAGCACTCTGAAGGGCCCTGGCGGTGTAGCCTTGTAATTGAGGTTCCTATCTTCTAAAGATTTCTCTTTAGGGCAGATCCTTTAGCCTCAGGGAGTATTCAGATTCCATGGTGTTATTCAGGGTGAGATCTGGGTGTGGCTATATTGGTTGCCTGGAGACTGGATGGAGGGGCTAACTCTCAGGAGAAAATGGCGACCGGGCTTAGATATGACTCAGCACCAGACTCGCTTCCACCTCTCCTGGACTGTCCGCTGCCTACACTCCCCAGATTCCACAAGCTCACCCATTCTTCTGCACCTCTGCCACAGGTAAGTGTCTTTATCCTAAAGATCCTACAAACTAGGTTCAGTGTAGAAAGGCGCAGGCCCCAGCGTGAGGAGGGACTGCGTCTCTGCAAGTTCCTCTCTTGCCGGCACTGTGCGGTCCGGCAGCTCTACAGGGCTGCCTTTGAGCTCAGATACAAAATCCAGACTCCAAGGTCTACAATCCCCTACCCCTACCTCCTGCAGTCCCGTGGACCCCCCCCCCCCTTTTTTTTTCCAGTCAGACGCTTTGCTTGTCCTCAGGGACGCGGCTTGGCGCCATGTAGTTTCTCCCCAACCAACCTTCTGGGAACAGTGGTCTGGCAGATTCTACTGCCTAGATCTTTGATTTTACCTTTATCGGAGGGATCTCTGCCCTTCCCAGCTGCAAACTGTCTCACCAGCTGCTCCTCCTTCACCAATACGGGCTGGATTCCACTCGTTTCAGCTGCTCCCTCTATTTGCTCCGGGACAAGGCTCAGGACACGTCTGTCTATTCCGCTGCCATTTTGTCTCCTGCCGAGCCTTGTGTTTTCTTTTGGAAGCTCTGGGGCTCTCTGACCCAGCTGCAGTTTGTTAGCTTTTAGATTGCAATAGGCCAGGCCATTTGTATGCCAAAGCCTCTGCACACAGCTTGGGTGGGGTTGTAAGTTGGGTGCAGCAGGGTCTCAGGTAATCACCAGGGCAGAGCAAACAACAATGGTTGCCCATCAGCCCTTCCCCGAAGAGGTCCCCAGGTCTCTGTGTTCTGCAGCACCGTGCAGGAACAATGATCGCTACAAACACCTCTGAGAGAAAGCCGCCCTTGTGTTCTTACCTGATGTCAGGCAGTCCAGTTTCTCCCCGTATTAGTCTGGGTCCCCAGAGTCTCGCCCGGAACTGGAGTTCAGAGTAGTCAAGAGCTTGTATCTCCCTCCTGATTAAAAAAGACAACAGCATACCCAGTTGCCAGCCCGTTTCCGCGTACGCCTCTATACCTCCACACTTCCTCACCTCCGCACCTCCTCCTAGTCTTAGTGCGCTTTTCTGTTTCCTTCTAGTTGTATAACTTCCACTCAGCCAGCCTTCCCTTGGTTCTGGATGATATCCGTTTTGTCTTTTAGTTGTAGTTTTGATGTGGTTGTGCAAGGCAGCAAGTTCAGGTGTTTACCTATGCTGCCATCTTGGTTCCTCCTCCCTAAGATGATTTAAAATTTGTTTTTCTGATTATAAATCCTCACTGTCCTCATACATAATTTCTATTTAGTTTGTTCCAACATTTATTTATTTTTCTTTATTGATTAAGGTATTACATATGTGTCCTTATCCCCCCATTGCCCCCTCCAACAGATATTTTTGATTGTTAGGTGCTGGGTATAAAAAATATTTAAGAAACAGTCTACACACTTAGGGAATTCACAGTCAAGTGAACAGATATGGCATATGAACAGATATGTAGCCATAAATCAAGGCAAGCAACAGGAACTGCCCCAAATGAAGAACACATGAAACATAGAGGGTATCGGAAAGGCTTCATGAAGGGTTTTGAAATCTGAGTTGAATTTTATCAGGCTGAACGGGGTGTAAGAAGTCATTCCAGGCTAGGATAAAAGCAGAAGTGGGGAAAGGAAGTATTTGCCATGGTTGGGGAAAGGGCTAAGTGTTGTATGTGTCTAGACCAGTGGTTCTCAACCTTCCTAATGCTGCGACCCTTTAATACAGTTCCTCATGTTGTGGTGACCCCAACCATAAAATTATTTTCGTTGCTACTTCATAACTGTAATTTTGCTACTGTTATGAATCGTAATGTAAATATCTCTGTTTTCCGATGGTCTTAGGCTCTACAGCAGCGGTTCTCAACCTGTGGGTCGTGACCCACAGGTTGAGAACCACTAGCAGGGTCACCTAAGACCATCGGAAAACAGAGATATTTACATTACGATTCATAACAGTAGCAAAATTACAGTTATGAAGTAGCAACGAAAATAATTTTATGGTTGGGGTCACCACAACATGAGGAACTGTATTAAAGGGTCGCAGCATTAGGAAGGTTGAGAACCACTGGTCTAGAGCATAGAGTTTTGGGAGACTACTTAAGAGGTGAGCCTGAAAATATAGATTGGGACTTCAGTCAGTAGGAAAAAGGAAAGAGAATTGATATTTATGTGCACCTACTATATACCAGGCTCTGTAAAGTTATAAGTACTGATTAGGTATAAGGTAACCCATCTTGAGGAAGCAGGTGCAGAGAGGTGGAGTAAATGAATTGAGATCACACCTAACAAATGGCAAAGTCTAGATTCAAACTGAGGTCTCTTTCTCATCCTAAGGCCCATGCTTTTCCTACATAACACATAAATCTTAGACTTATGCACCATTTTAGATATTGTGGAAAGTAGAAGCTTTTAATGTTTTTGATCATGGAGGAAACATGTTTTCATTGTAGTTTATTTACTAATTCATTCATTTGTTTGCTTTTTGTGGTGGTAGCATAAAGGACTACTTAAATGGAGGAGAGATCAGAGGTCAAAAATAATAAATTGTGCGACATTTGTTATAGGTAAAATGTAGTAATGACATGAACTAGGGCCATGGAAATAGAGAGGAGGGGACACATACAAGATAGAGGCTGACTAGATAGGACATATGATCAATCTGATGTGGTTAGGGAGAGGGTGAAGGAGACTCATCAATGAAGCCATGGTTTTCCATCCTGTACAATGTGTTGGTTTATACTGTTATTCAATAAGATAGGAAATCTGGGAAGAGGCATGGATTTAGAGAAGGAAGGAAAGTCAGTTCAGTATTGTTGCAGATGAACTTTCTCTAAGACTTCAGATGTAAGTGTCCAATAATCAGATGGTTATATGGCTCAGAAACTTGACGGAGAACAGAGACGGAACCCTGGAGAATGTCTACATGTTGTATATATGTCATCTGAGAAGAAGAAATGTAGCATACATCCAAAACTAAGAGGAACCAGTTGAAGAGGACCAAGACTGAGAGACAGATAATCAGAATCATGGGAGAAGGGAATTTCAGTAAGGAAAGGGTGGCTGACATTGTCAGATGCTACAGAGTGGCCAAGTCAGAGAGACTGAAAACTATCCTTTGGATTTAGCAATTAAAGAAGTTATTGAGGAATAGGAAGCAGATCAAGACTATTAGGAGTGTAAATCATGTGGCAGCAATTTGAAAATTGAATGTGAAATGGATATCTGGAGACACTGATTATAGACTACTTTTTTCAGAAACTTGCCTAGTAAGGTATAGAGTGATGGTAGACTCAAGTAAAAAACAGATCCAAGGGGAAATTATCTTTGGGATGATTAAATTTGAGCACATATTTTGAGAAAAATTAGTCAGTAAAGAGACAGTTAAAAGCTGGGAGAAATTGGCCCTAACTGGTGTTGTTAAGTGGTTAGAGCATCGGCCTGTGCAACAAAGGGTCTCAGGTTCAATTCCCAGTCAAGGGCATGTACCTGGGTTGTAGTTCACTCCCTGCCCCAGGTTGGGGCACGTGTGGGAGGCAACTAGTCAATGTGTCTTTCTCACATCAATGTTTCTCTCCCCTCCCCCCTTCACTTTTTCCCTTCCATTCTTTCTGTGAGGATAAAACAATATCCTCATATAAGGATTAATAAAACTGGGAGAAATTGGAGGATAACTGATAATGAAAGATGCAACAAAGCATGGAAGCCAGACCATAGAGAGAAGGTTAGCTGTGGACTTGAGCCATTCCTCTGAAATGGGGTTAGGAAGAAAGGATGCACAGATAAACTAAGAATTTGAGGCATTCATGATTAGTTTTCTCTTTTAATTTAGAATTCTCTACTTGTCTAAGGAACCTTGCTCCATTTACACCATACAAAATCCTCATGGGAATGACAACAACAAAAACAACTCAATAAACAAAATGGGCATAGGACTTCAGTAGATAGTTCTCCCTAAAAAAGATGTACATATGGCCAATAAGCACATAAAAATGTTTAATGTCATTAATTATTAGGGAAATGCAGATCAAAACCACACTTTACACCCAATTGCATGGTTAAAAGCAAGCAAACAAAACCCAACCTGAAAATAACAAGTGTTGGTGAAGATGTGGAGAAACTGAACTTCTTGTACATTGCTGGGGTAAAAGTTGGCTGGATGGTTTTGTTGATCTGGGCCAGGCTTGGCTGATCATAGCTGTACTCAGTTACAGTCAGCTGGTGGGTCAGCTACGGATTGACTTTTCCAGGATGGCCTCAACTGACATGTATTTACTCCATGTGTCCTCTCATCCTTGAGAAAATTAGCCCAGGCTTGTTCTTGTGGCACAGCACATGTCTAAGCAAGCAAGTCTATCAAGTGGAAATGCACTTGAGCTTTTCAAGTCCATTGCATCCTGTTTGCTAACATGCCATTTGCCAAATCAAGACACATAACTGAATTCAGATATAGAGTGGGAAGGGTCTACAAAATTACAGGGCAATGGACAAGGATACAGAGAGGCTATGAATTAGAGTCATAATGCAATTAATCTATTTCAGAATGCTGGGATTCTGCATATTTAACAAACATTTCAAAGTGATGCTGATGGCCCTGGCTGGTTTGGTTCAGTGCATAGAGCATAGGTCCGCGGACTGAAGGGTCCTGGGCTTGGTTCCGGTCAAGGGCATATGCCCAGGTTGTGGCCTCGATCTCCAGGAGGGAGCTTGCAGGAGGCCAGCCAATCAATGATTCTCTCTCATCATTGATATTTCTAACTCTCTCCTTCACCCTTGCTCTCTGAAATCAATAAATTTTTTTTAAAAAAAGTGATGCTGATACAAGTGATCCATTGACAACATTTCAAAAAGATTAGTATCTCTTAGATGAGAAATATTAGTCTAGTACCAAGATTGAAACAGCCATAATGAAAGGTTCAGAAAACAGGGTTGTGAATGCGGGAGCACATAAATTTTTTCTTAACTTTAGTTTAGGATTCAGGCTGTTTGGTTTCTCAAAGGCAGAAGCTTAAACTATGTCTGTTTTTCAGACAACCTTGTATAGTCATTTAATTTTCACAAAGAAAAATACAGTTTTTCTTTAGTTGATATCACATTATTTTTCAATGCAGGTCAGGAAGGCATTGTTAGTTTGTTTTGTGTTGTTCATTATAATATTTATTTCTGTCCCTTGAAAGCTGATAGTAATGGAAATGAAGCATCAAGGTGGTTTATGGGGCATGTGATAGGATCATAAAGTTGATACTATTGCTTGGATGTGACCTTTCTTAGAATAGTAATCCAAGTAAGAAAAACATGAAGGGGAAAGAAAATAAACCATAAGAAGAAACTAGAAATATTTACCTAGTTGTATGAGGTTTTTTGTTCTTCAGACCCTTTATCAAATTGTGTGGCATTAGAGACATACTTTAAGATGCCTGGGATATCAAAGATGGTGATAGGTGGATTTTATACTAACCTTCTCCCAAAACCAAACTAGAATTTTGTTCTTTTTTTTTTAAGTATATTTTATTGATTTTTTTACAGAGAGGAAGGGAGAGGGATAGAGAGTTAGAAACATCGATGAAAGAGAAACATCGATCAGCTGCCTCCTGCACACCTCCTACTGGGGATGTGCCCGCAACCAAGGTACGTGCCTTTGACCAGAATTGAACCTGGGACCTTTCAGTCCGCAGGCTGACGCTCTATCCACTGAGCCAAACCGGTTTCGGCTAGAATTTTGTTTTAAAATATAGAGCAATCAACCTGAATAATCAACAAAACTTTAACCAGACTCATCAAGATAATAAGAAAGATGACCCAAAAAATTAAATTAGAAATGAAAGAGAAGTAATAACTGACATGAAGGAAATAAAAATGATTGTAAGAAATTGTTACAAATATCTATATGCCAACAAATTGCACAATCTGAAAGAAATGAATAAATTCCTAGAAACATCCCAATCTTCCACAACTGAATTAGAAAGAATCAGAAAATCTGAATAGACAAATTACAACAAATGAAATTAAAACAGTGATTAAAAAAAAAAAACACCACCTCCCAGAAAACCAAAGTCCTGGACCAGGTGGCTTCACAGATAAATTTTACCAAACATTCAAAGAAGAACCAACTCCTGCCTTTTTCAAACTATTCCAAAACATTCAAGAGAAGGAAGACACTACCCCATGCTCATTTTATGAGCCAGCATTATCCTAATTCCCAAACCAGATAAAGTTACTACAAAAAAGTAATTATAGGGCAATATCCCTGGTGAACATAAATGCTAAAATCATCAACAAAATATTAGCAAACCGGACCCAGCAATACATTTAAAAGATAATACACCTACCTTATCTGGTATGGCTCAGTGCATAAAGCGTCGGCCCTCGGACTGAAGGGTCCTGGGTTTGATTCTGGTAAAGGGCACGTACCTTGGTTGCAGGCTCAATCCCTGGCCCTGGTCGGGATGCATGTGGGACGCAACCAATAGATTTGTCTCTCTCACATAGATGATTCCCTCTCTCTCTGTCTCTCCCCCAACCTTCCACTCTCTCTAAAATTCAGTGGATAAAATATCCTCAGGTGAGGGTTAACAACAACAACAACAAAAAAGAAGACACACCATGATCAAGTGCAATTTATTTCAGGGATGCAAAATTGTTACAGTATCCTTAAATCAATAACATGATACACCATGTAAACAAAATGGATTAAAATCACATGATCATATCAATTGATGCAGAAGAAGCATTTGGTAAAATCCAGCACCCATTTATGATTAAAAAAATCCTCTTACCAAAGTGGGAATAGAAGAAACATACCTCAAAGTAATAAAGGCCATATATAATAAATCCACAGCCATCATCATACTCAATGGGCAAAAACTAAAAACATATTTCTTAAGGCCAGGAACAAGACAGGGATGTCCACTTTTACCACTCTTATTCAACGCTAGGGGCCCAGTGCACAAATTCGTGCACCTTGGAAGGAACTGGGTGCCACGAGGCTGCAGTGGGCACAAGGGTGGGTCTCGGTCTATCCTCTGCACCCCCGCCTGGCCCCTCCCACCACGGCCCCTGGTCCCTCTCTGCCTGCAGCCCTGTTCCTGCTGCCACTGCTCCCATGTGCTGATAGCGCCAGCCCGCTCACACCTGCTGATGGCATGGAGTGATTGGGGCTGGCTCCAGCAGCGTGTGCGAGTGGGGCCGTCGCCGGCAGCAGGTGCGAGTGGCAACTGCTGGCCCCAATTGCCCCTTAGGATCGGGGGAGGTGGAGAAACCCTGAGGGGCGATTGGGGCCAGCAGCCGCCGCTTGCACCTGCTGATGGTGCTGAGAATCGGGACTGGCACTGGACGCCAGCAGCGGGTGCGAGTGGTGGCTCCAGTGCTAGCTGCGTGCGAGTGGGGCCGGTGCTGGCAGTGGGTGTGAGTGGTGGCTCTGGTGCTGGCAACAAGTGCGAGCGCCAGGTGGCACCACGGCGTGCGGGAGCAAAGAATTTTCAGTAACAAGCAGAGGCTCCCCCCGATGACAGCTACTGGTGCCCTGCCTTGGTCTGGAGCCCCTGCTTACCTGCTCCACCATCCCGCTGCAGCCAACTCCTGCCATGTTCTGCACACGCCCCCTGGTGGTCAGCACACGTCATAGCTACTGGTTGTTCGGTTGTTCCCCTGTTCTGTCTATTTGCATATTAGCTTTTTATTATATAGGGTAGTACTGGAAGTCCTACCACAGCAATCAGACAACAAGAAGAAATAAAAGGCATCCAGCCATGGTTACAGCATTGGCTTGTGCATGAAAGAGTTGCAGGTTCAGTTCCTGGTCAAGGGCATGTACCGGGGTTGCAGGTTCGAACCCTTGCCCTGGAAGGGGCATGTGCAGGAGGCAATCAATCAATGTTTATCTTTCACATTGATGTTTTTCTCCCTCCCTCCTTCCTTCTTCTCTCTCTCTCTGCCTTCCACTCCACTCTCCCTTAAAATAAATGGAAAAAATATCCTCAGGTGAGAATTTACAATAGCAACAACAAAGAAATAAAAGGCATCAAAATCAGAAAAGAAGAAGTAAAACTGTCATTTTTTGCAGATGACATAATACTGTATGTAGAAAAGCCTGAAGATTCCACATAAAAAACTACTAGAGGTGATATATGAATTCAGTATGGAACATGATACAAAATAAATATCCAGAATTGAATTGTATTTTTATGCACCAATAATTAACGATCAGAAGAGGAATCAAGAAAACAATCCATTTATAATTGCATCAACAAGAATACCTAGGAATAAATTTAACCAAGGATTTTAAAGACTTGTACTCAGAAAATTGTAAGACACCTAAGAAGGAAATTGAAGAAGATGCAAGTAGGCAGAAACATATACCATGTTCATGGGTTGGAAGAATTAGCATCATTAAAATGTTCATACTACCCAAAGCAATCTATAGAGTCAACACAATTCATACCAAGATAACAATGGTGTGGTTCACATAGCTAGAACAAATATTCCAAAAATTTATATGGAACTAGTATGACAGACTCTGAATAGTCACAGCCATCTTGAGAAAGAAGAACAAAGCTGGAGGAATCATACAACCTGATATCCAACTACACTGAGTGGCCAGATTATTATGACCACCCCATCAGTACTTTGTTGGGCCACCTTTTGCCTTCAATACTGCAGCGATTCTTCTTGGCATTGACTCCATGAGATGTTGAAAGATGATGCGAGGAATCTGACACCATGCCTGATGAATAGCTCTGTCCAGTTCTGTGAGATTTGATGGTTGTGGAACCAGCTGCCTGATGGCTCTTTTAACTTTGTCCCACAAATGCTCAATTGGATTGAGATCTGGTGATTGTGGGGGCCACCTAAGCAAGGTAAAGTCTCCCTCATGTTCTTGAAACCACTCCTGCACAATACGAGCACCGTGGCATGGCACATTGTCTTGTTGGAAGAAGCCATCTCCACTGGGATACGTCATCAACATAATAGGATGAACTTGATCAGCAATGATACTTAGGTATGTTGTGCTATTCAGACGTTGTTCCACACAAATTAAAGGGCCCAGATCATGCCAGGAAAACATGCTCCAAACCATAACACTGCCACCACCAGCTTGAAGTGTTGTACTCATGCATGTGGGGTGCATGCTTTCATGCTGTTTCTGCAAAATTCTCACTCTGCCGTCTGCATGATGCAACTGGAAACGTGATTCATCGGACCACATGGCTTTTTTCCAATGTTCCACTGTCCAATCCTTGTGTTCCTGTGCTAATTGGAGACATTTTATCTTGGTAACTGCAGACAGCAAAGGTGTTCGAACAGGCCTTCGGCTTCCATATCCCATACGATGCAGTGCACGGCTAATTTGCCCACAAACGTCAGGTGGTCATAATAATCTGGCCACTCAGTGTATAATAGAAAACTATAGTAATCAAATAGCATGGTACAGGCAGTCCTTGGGTTATGTAGGACTTGATGTACATTGTTTTGTGGTTACATCACCATCTCCCATTTATAAAAAAAAAGTTTTGTTATTTCAACGTATGTACATATGTGCTTTATGTTTTTTATTATTTACCACAAGTAAAGGTCAGGAATTGTTATCTTTAAAAAAAAATTTCACTTCATTACTGCTGTGCATGTGCTCCATGTGAGTGACATAGGTGCTTATGTAGGTGGGTTCTGACTTACGGCGAAAATCGCATTACGTTGCACCATAGGAACGGATCTCCGACGTAATCCAAGGACCTACTGTATTGGCATAAAAAACAGACGTATTGATCAATAGAACAGAATTGAGAGCTCAGAAATACACCCATGATTTCTGGTAAATTAATATTTGATCAAGAATGCAATAACATATAATGGGGCAAAGGTAGCCTATTCAATAAATGGTTTTGGGGAAATTAGACAGATGCATATAAAAAAAGAAACTAGACCTCCTTCTTACACCATACAGAAAAATAAACTGAAAATGGGTTAAAGTCTTAAATGTAAAGCTCGAAACCATAAAAATCCTAGAAGAAAACATAGGCAGTAAAATCATGGTCATTTCTTATAGCAATATTTTTTTTTCTGATACATGTCTTCAGACAAAGGAAACAAAAGAAAAAGTAACAAATGGGACTACATCAAACCAAATAGTTTTTTCACAGCAAAGGAAACCATCAACAAAATGAAAAGGCAACCCAATTGAATGAGAGAACATATTTGCCAATGATACATCTCATAAGGGGTTAATATCCAAAATTTATAAAGAACTTATAAAATTCCACACCAAAAAAAAAAAAAAAAAAAGAACAATCCACTTTAAAAATGGGCAAAGGTACTTCTCCAAATAGGACACACAGATTAGCCAATTGAAATACGAAATGATGCTCAACATCACTAATTAATCATCTGAGAAATGCAAATTAAAACGACAGTGAGATATCACCTCACACCTGTCAGAATGGCTATCATCAATATATTAACAAACAAGTGTTAGTGAGGATGTGGAAAAAAGGGAACCCTAGGGCATTGTTGGTGGGAATGAAGATTGGTGCAGTGACTGTGGAAAACAGTATGGCATTACTTCAAAAATTTAAAAATGGATATTCCTTATGACCAATGATTACACTTCGGGGAATATATTTGAAGAAATCCAAAACATTAATTTGAAATGCAACATTATTTACAACTAGTGGTCCGGTGCATGGATTTGTGCACATTGAAAGGAAATTAATTAGAAGAAAGATTCATGTGGTAATTACGTTACTGCAAAAAATTACATGTCAAAATAGTATCTATAATATAGTATTATAAAATTAAAACATACGTGTGATTGGCACCAGCCAGAGCTTTATATCTATCGCACATGTGTGAGTCAACGTTTATTTTTAAATTGCCAGTGTGCATCATATGTACTGGCCGGATGGTCGGATGGGCATATGGTTGGTCACTTAACCTTTTATATATATTGATAGCCAAGATTTGGAAGCAGTCCAAGTGCTCATCAGTAGATGAGTGGATAAAAATGTACTGGTACATTTATACAATGGAATACTACTAGGCCATAAAAAAAGTAGGAAGTCTTACCTTTTGCTACTGTATGGATGGATCTGAAGATACAATAATCTAAGTGAATTAAGCTTTTAAGAGAAAGACAAATACTGTATGATTTCACTTATATGTGGAATCTAATGAACAAAATGAACTAACAAAAAAAAATAGAAACAGATTCATAGCTACAGAGAATAGACTGGCAGCTGTCAGAGGGGAGGGCTGTTGAGGGACTGTGTGAAAAAGGTTAAAGGATTAAGCAAAAAAAACAAACACCAAAACAAAACTCATAAATACAGACAATAGTATGGGAATTACCAGAGAGAACGGGGTAGGAGGAGGTAGAACAGGGTATAGCAAGGATTAATGGTGATGGAAGGAGACTTTACTTTGGGTGGTGGACATACAGTACAATATACAGATGATGTGTTATAGAATTTTACACCCGAAACCTGTATAATTATTAACCAATGCAACTCTAATACATTTATTAAAAAAAGATATCTGCTTCCCCCAACGGGTCATGCCTTAGCTCATTAAAGCCTGGAAGCATGATATTTTAGGATGCGGGACACCAGACACAGTGCCCAACACATAATCAGTGCTCAAAATACATTTGTTGAATGATTCTCTGCATATTTCTGGTATCTACTCTTAAGAGATTTTGATTCAGTAAAGAGTGTTCCATGCAGTGTGGTTCTCAGCCATCTAAGTCAGAATCACCTATACTGTTATTTTAAAATCTGATCCCCAGTTCCAATCTTCCTTTTTATGTTTGTTGCATGAGAACTCCTGCTTTACATGTTTTTGAAATCCATAATTGCCTCTAATGCAATCTTGTTTGGAGGTAGTGGTGCGATTTTCATTCTCTGTTCTCCACCCAGCAGAGAGAGCTGAAAGAGAGAAGGCAGTGATCCAGAGCATTGATTTGAGAATCAACTCCATGCCAGCTCTGTTTATGTGGAATTGCGGGCAGTCATTTAGCATCCTTTCACTATTTAGCTTTAATTTCCTCATGTTTACCATTCTATGGACTTTTTCTCTGGGGAGCCCGAATTTAAACTTGCACTATATTGTCATCTTCCTTGTTTCAGGGGATATTAGTTGGATCTTAACTCCCAAACAATCACAGGGTCCTGGATTTCTGAGCTGTAAAGTATCAATTGGTTCCAAAAGGCTTTCTTTCCTATTGTCTTTGACAGTGTAGACTTTCCAAGTGCTGGAATTTAGTACAAAATGAAGCAATAATCCCTGGACAGTGGAGTGAGTGGATAATGCCCTCCCAGGTACACGGGGCCTGGAGTGTAAGGAACTGCAGAGTTTCAAGATAAAAATCTCCTTTATCCCATAGCCTTCAGTTACAGGAATCATATATCACAGGCACATTTAAAATACCAAAACAAATTGGACTCTTTTCCCCTCTGTTCAGAGAAAGGAATGTTAATTTAAGTGTGGAATGTGACAATTGGAAATGTGGAAAAGATGTTTATGGGGAGTAGTTGGAGGTTTGAGTGGAACAACTCCCTTTTTGCATCTCTTGCTTTTGTTCATTCTTGGTCTTGCTCAGAGGGAGATTTTAATTTACAAACCTGATCTTCAGGAGCAAGGATTTACTAGTAGGGAAAGCCATTTTCTTAGCAGCTCCACAAGGGTAAGATTTGTAAAGGGGTAAGGAAAGCCTGCATGGACACTTCCAGACTGAAAGTGAATGCACCAGGCTAGGCAAGCTTGAAGTGTCATCTGGGCTGGGGAGCCTCAAATGCAGTTGCATAAGAGGGTTCAGTAGCCTCCCGACTGGGAGCAAATGGCCAGACACTGATTCTGAGTTTCTCTGAGCCCTCTTGAGGGAGTGAAAGCAATAGTGCTCTCTTCTATTGCATTACCTTCCTATGAGGTTTTTACACTAGTGCTGTTTGGCACTGTTACCCAGAACACCCTCCGCTAATTTCTTTAAAAAATATTTTTACGGACTTCAGAGAAGAAGGGAGAGGGGAGAGATAGAAACATCAATGATGAGAGAGAATCATTGATTGGCTGCCTCCTGCAACCCCCTACTGGGGATTTAGCCCACAACCTGGGCATGTGCTCCTGACTGGAATCAACCCCAGGACCCTCAAGTCTGTAGGCTGATCCTCTATCTATTGAGCAAAAGCAGCTAGGGTCCGTTACTTTCTTAGTGTCCTTTTGCGTTGCCTGCATTTCAGCCAAATCATGCCCTGTGGATTTTCTTTTTGTTTGTTTGTTTGTTTGTTTTATTAAATTTATTGAGGTGACAGTTATTAAAATTATATAAGTTTCACGTATACTATTATGTAATAGATCATCTGTATATGGTATTGCATTGTGCTTGCTCCTCACAGCAGAGTTGATCAGCTGTTTCTTGAATCATTTAGTGTCTTTTAGGTGTTAACATTTTCAGTTTTGTCATTCAGCAATTTTGCCTGTTCTGACATGAACTCAATAAAGAGCTACGGAAATTGAGTAAAGAGAGAAGCATGTCTCTATAACCATGGGCCCTGATGCTGTCCACTTCTTCCTCTCCAGCCTCCACCCTGCTGATACTCACCTTCATTCAAGTATGCTCTTCTGGCCCCTTTTCTCTTTAGGTTACCTTTATTATTTTATCTCAGTTAGCTCTAGAAAGAATCAACCATTTTAAATATTTCTTGAAAATGTAATGAAAGTCAAGTTTCAACTCCTTAGCTTTTTAAAAAAATATTTTTTATTTATTTCAGAGAGGAAGGGAGAGGGAGAGAGAGAGATGGAAACATCAATGATGAGAGAGAATCATTGATCGGCTGCTTCCTGCATGCCCCACATTGGGGATCGAGCCTGCAACCCAGGCATGTGCCCTGACTGGTAATCAGTGATTCCCTGGTTCATAAGTCTATGCTCAACTGTCTGGGCTTTTAATTGAATCATGGTTGTGTCAGGCCCACCAGTAGTTCACATACCTGATAGCATTTTCATTTAGAGCATGGTTGGGCAAACTTTTTGACTCGAGGGCCACAATGGGTTCTTAAACTGGACCGGAGGGCCGGAACAAAAGCATGGATGGAGTGTTTGTGTGAACTAATATAAATTCAAAGTAAAGGAGCGAAGGGGAGAGCAAGAGAACCCTCCGCTCTTTCGGCTTCTCGGGCCAGAAAGAACAGCCGAACGGGCCGGATCCGGTCCGCAGGCCGTAGTTTGCCCACGGCTGATTTAGAGCCACTGCATTCACCTCTTCTTGGTATAGGCCAGTGGTCAGCAAACCGCGGCTCGTGAGCCACATGCAGCTCGCGAGCCGCTGTTTGCCGCTCTGTTGACTAATGAGTTTGCCTACCACTGTCATATATTACTGTTTACCTCTTTCCACACAATATGCCACAATTGCCTAATCCTCACAGCTTCCAACTACACGGTAACATTTAGTCTAGTCCAGTGGTTGGCAAACTCATTAGTCAACAGAGCCGCGTTTTGCCAACCACTGGTATAGGTTTTTATATACTGGGAATAGAGGCCCAGCACATGAAATAGTGCGTGAGTAGGGTCCCTAGGCCTAGCCTGTGATCAGGGCCATCTTCCACCCACTCGCCCAGTCCCCAGTCCAGCCCTGCCACCAGCACCCACTCCGGCTCCTTGTTTGTCATTCATCCATCAAAAGAACAGCCCACTCTGCCTTAGGTGCCTTGTGCCATCAAAGGGCACCTGGCCCTTTGCTTCCTTTAAAGAAATAAAATAAATGCCCTCTTTCTGCACCTGTCTCTTCTCTCCCTTGTAAATCTTTTCACAGCTGGTGTCACCAGCCAAAACCCTAACAATGATGTGGGAAACAACCAGGAAAGGGCTATGCCTGTGGGAGGAGGTGCAGGGAACTAGGGCTGCCCCCTTGCTCCTGCCCCGCCCTCCCTCCCTCCCTCTGTCCCTGAACTGGCCCAGCCACACCTGGATCAACCCCTCCCCAATTTCGGAACCACTCAGCTCAGGCTCTGGCCCCACCCATCCCACAGGGAGGAGCATTCGCAGTTTCTTGCAGACCCAGAAGTGGCTGTGGAGTAGGGAGATGGTGGATTCTTCCTGAGGAGGGTGTTTGTGCTTTAAAGCTGATGTTCTCCGTCCACCTCCCAGCAGTGAAGGCTGAGGGTCGCTGCAGGCGCTGAAGTCCTTGTTGAAGTCCTAGCTCAGGAGCTTCTCACAGCGCTGAGTCTGAGTCCTGGGAGGCTGCTCAATGGAGGTGCCATGTTCCTTTCAGAAGAAACTGAGGATCAATGGGAGCCTGCGGGCTGTGGGGGAGGGACCAAGAGGTCTGCCTTCCACCTGCTCGCGGTCTCCAGTCCCGCCCCTCTGCCACACAGCTCAGTTCCCCGTGGTTCCCTGTTGGCCATCCAGCGATCGGAGCCTGCGGGCTTGGGGGAAGGATGGAGAGGTGGTCAATGCACCTCATAGCGACTGGTTGATCTGTTGTTCTGGTCATTACGCTGGCTTTTTATTATAGAGGATGGTTCAATTAGCATGAAGCTGTTATCCCATTCTATTGATGGTAGTAAGGAGTGTGGGCCTGGAGTTAGTCAGATATGTTTCAATCCTGGATTTACTACGGATTTACTACTTCGTAGCTCTGCAGCCTTGGGCAAGTCATGTCACCTTTCTCCTGACTCAGTTTCCTCATTTATAAAATGTGGACACCAATAGCCCAACCTCATAGGTTAGTTGTGAGGATTAAATAAGAAGCTCTATTTAAATGTTTTTGCATAATCTTTGGCACATGTCATTGCCTCAGATATCATAATTGTTATCTCCTTATTCCTTCGATTAGGAATAGTACAGGATGCTGTATATTGTTCCTCTAGGACAGTGGTCAGCAAATCATAGCCCTAAGGTCAAATCTAGCTTGCCCGTGAGCTAACAATGATTTTCACGTTTTTAGTGGTTCAAAAAAATCAAGAGTGCTCTTTGTAGCATGGGGAAATTGATAAGAAATTCAAATTTCAGTGTCCATAAATCAAGTTTTATTGGAACTCAGCCGTGCTCATTCATTTACCAATTGCCTATGACTACTTTCGCTCTGCAATACAGCAGAATTCAGTATTTGCAATAGTGATTGTATGTCCTGGAAAGCTTAAAAATTTACTACTTGCCAATCTCTAGAACATTTTACTGTCTGAAACAGCATCAGATAGTTTGAGAATTACTTGAAGATCATAACCACTACCATCCCCAAACTGTGTGGATTTGTGTATAGAGAGTGATTTAAAAGAGAATAAATGACATAAGTCCATGAAGGACAACTGAGAATTAGTTTTTGTGACATTTTTAGCTAATGGTTTACTTTAGTGCCTTAGAGGTATCAGGAAGAATTCAGAAGTGGCAGCATTGGTTAGATGAATTTATAGATTCCCTCATTTTCCTTTTCTCAATCAGAAACTTATCTGTAAGGTGGAGATATTGGATGATTAGTTTCTCTTCCTAAGATGGATTGAGTTGTTCTTATTTGGTATACTGCACTTCTGTGGAATTGGTTCTAAATGTGGTACATAGAGGCAAGGTCTGATCTCAGCAAATACCACCTTAACACCTAGTTCTCCCTAAAAATGCAATTTCTATAGAGAAGTGCAGAATCTTTGAAAATCCAGGTTAGAAGGAGCCTTGGAGATCTACAAGTTGATATTCATATTAATAATCCTCTGCTGACTTGGATACAATATCCTGTTTGAAGATGAAATATTGTATACTAAATATGCCCCAGTCTATTCAGTCTGTTCAACCAAGATGACCTTTAATAGCTGTTTGTGTACTGGAAATAGATTTGAATACCTATAAGATACTAAATTTAATATACTTTCCAAATTGTGTTATTATCAAGACACATAAATGTAACACCCAATTTTGAATTGTGCGAGTGAGTATGGGAATGCTTCCAGTTTAGGAACTGATCCTCAGGTCTGCCTGGCCTGAGGCCTTAATGAAATGTCATTTCAATATGGATGAGGTATGGCATGGGGCTGGGGAAGGGCCCCTTGAGATCTGGAGGTCTGGTTTCCTAGATGAAAGGTATGTGTTTATCTGAGCTATGCAGACATACCAACCTGGGTGTTTCTGTCAGGGAGGGGTGCTAAGCTGGGAAAGCTGAAGGAAGGAAGGGCGAATCTGACTTCCCACAAGGGGAAGGTGGAAGGCAGGGAGTGTGGAGAGAAGCTATTGATACAGATCTTGCTGAGAAGATCCATGAACCTCTGACTTCTCCCCTCCTCTTGCTTTCTGCACTTTGGGCTTTCACACTTCTAAGACTGGTGCTAGGGGAGATGTGCTTTTTTATTTTATTTTTTAACTTTATTGAGGAATAACTGACAAATATAATTATTATACTTAAAGTGTACAGCATGATAATTTGAAATACATATACATTGTAGAATGGTTATCAAGATCAAGATAATTGACATAAACATCACCTCACATAGTTAACATGGTTAATTATTGTGTGTGTGTGTGTGTGTGTGTGTGTGTGTTTTAAGAATGGTTAAAATCTATTGTCAGCAACTTTCAAGTATAAAATACTGTATTAACTATAGTTGGGATGCTCTAAATTAGATCCTCAAAACTTATTATTCTTTGTAATATTTCATTTCCCTGGGTGTATCCCATTCTTCTGTGTACAACCAGTAGGCCAAGCTGAAAAGGCCAGTGAAGGCCAAACGTGGCCACAGGTGTATAAAACTCATGCTCCAAGTTCATCAGTCTTACCTTACACCTTGAAGTTTCATATCAGAGCCTTCTTTGTAGTGCTTGGCCTATACCCTTTTGCCATCTAGCCCTCCTTCCCTTTTTATTGTTCCCTGGGGGGGGGGGGGCAAACTGAACATCTGTGGACAGTGACAATCAGTAGCTATATATACACACCAGAATTTTCTCTTTGTCCATGGTACTGATGGACTTCCATTTTGTAGAGGTTTGGAGACAGGGTAGAAATCTGTCTATCTCAACAAGTTCTTTTAAAGAGGAATCACTTTGAATGCCAAAACTACCATTCTGTAGAACAACAAAGCTTATGTCTCTGTCTTATGAATGGGTTAAGTATGAGACCAGCGGTAGGCATGGCTAGTGATGTTGGCATCAGGAAGTATAATGACTTCAGCCTTTTCCCTCATGAGGCCCAGAAGGGCTTCCAGCCTATGATTCCTGTGTTGTTGTGTTTGGGCCAGGTGGTGGTCAGTGTCCATGTATCTGTACCACTGCTTAGAATAGGATTCTAAGTAATGGGTGTAGGAATGGACAGGGCTGACATGGGCAATTATCACAGTGTTGTGCTGGAATGCTGAGAACTACCACATAATCAGTCAGCCTCCTAATCTCAGGCATGAAGCCTGAGTAAGAAAAGCATGTTTCAGCAATCCTTTTGCTTTATTTATTCACTGGAGTCACACTTTTATAACAGGCATAGGCTCAAAGGTGTAAATAAAGCCAATTATTTTAGTTTGTCATTGATTTTCATATATAAATTATCAAAAAGGTTTTGATTTAATAATAAAAGTAATGGCCTGGAGTTTTATGCCCTGCAATGGAAGTTATGCAGTTGGCCAGCAAGAACCCTCTACTCTTAGGCTGTGTCTTTGTACAGGAAATAATATTTTAAAGTCATGCCTGCTGATTAAGAAAAACTAGCAATTTTTTTTGATTACTTACCATTGCCAGGTATTTGCAAAGTATTTACAAACATTTTTTTCATTTCATACCATCAATAATTCTATGAGGTAGATCACTATTTTTATACAGATGGGGAAACTGAGGCTCAGGGAGTCCCTTGTCTAAGACACCAGCTGGGAATTCTAAGGAATTCTTGAAATCCCAAGGCAAATCTGCCTGACTTCCTATACCATCTCTTTGCACCATGTTTGTGACTTGGACACCTCTATAGGGCATTTCTCTTGGAGGAATATCCATTAGGCGATATTCTGCAGACTTGGCAGAGCTAGGGACCTGAAACTAAGCAGAAAACTAGGAAAAGAGATAAAGGGGAGCAATTTCTTGGGAGGCTAGGAAAACCTAAAAGGAAGTTCTAGCTTATAGGGGCCAATGAAGGAAAAACTAAGGAGAGAAACTGGCTGATTAGCTAACCAAGTAGAGACAGCCTTCGGCCTCCTAGGAACTGGGTAGTACATCCATAACTGGGAGGGTCTGGTCATGGGCCTGTCATGCCTTCCTCTAAAAGGCCCTTTTACCACCCTAGCTGATTTGGCTCAGTGGATAGAGCATTAGACTGTGGACTGGAAGGTCCCGGGTTCGATTCCAGTCAAGGGCACATGCTCGGGTTTGGGGCTCTATCCCCAGTCGGGGGCATGCAGGAGGCAGCCAATCAATGATAAGTGCTACCATGAAGATATGCAACTCTGTTTTCTGTGTGCTCTGGGAATATGAGTGCTAGGGACATTGTGGCTAGATGGTGGTAGCTTATTAGAAGATCTGGAAGGCTTGGACTTGATATCAGCCTAAACAAAAAACTTGTCTTCTAAAATGATTTTATTTCAACAGAATCCATTTTTTTGTTATGCTAACTCCAATGATATATTCTCTAAAGGCTTACTGAACAATTTTCCCCTTTAACTAATTATATGTTTAGACATATTTCAGGAGATACTTTTATAAAGTAGCATGGATAAGACAATACTGGAATACATCAATGTGCTGTGCAGACAGAGTTAGTAGTACACAAACAACTGCACCTTAAAAATATAAAGAAAAGCAAAATGCTAATATAATTAACTACAAAGAAGCAACACGACACCAGTGACAAATAATCACTTTCAAACAGAAGGACAAAGATCACTGCTGGCTATTCTACTGAGTGACCATGACTAGGAGGTCCCAGTTCCTATCTGGACCTCAATTTCCTCTTTGATAGAATGGGTGATAAATGAGAATCTCAATCTCAATCTTAATCCCTAAATTTAATTTACAAATTGTTAAAATCCTGGACTTCTATTAAAATGCTGCATCACTGTGAGGTTCCATGCTGTAGCATGCAGTAGGAACCCTTTTTGCTTCCTTCCTTGCATGTGTCTGAGCAGTGCTTCCTGGGAGCATCCAGCACTGAGAAGTGGGGGGTGAAATGAAGAGAAAAGCAACCTTACTCTACTGAGTGAGGCTTCCACTCTCCATTTCACTCAGCTTAATGGCCTTCCCTTTCTGGGCCTTCCCTCTAGAATGCCAACTAGAATTCAATACTGGGATCAGCTCCTCTTTCATAGGAATGAATGATAATTTTCTTCTTCCCTCTCTATCAGTTCTTTCTCACAAGTAGACACATTCCACCAGCATACTAGAGAGAAAAGAACTGGGCCCAAATTCTTACTTTTTTTCTGAAAAGTCTCAAAATGACAGCTATACTTTTACACAGTTCAGTATTAAAGGGGGTTCCACTCTCCTTGTCAAGTTTCAGACAGGGGAAAGAGCCCAGAATTCCGATAGTGAGGGTATTCTTGGCAGAGACTTTTTACAGGGTGGTGAAGTGATCAGTATGCAGTTAGGCAGTCTCTGAAGACTTCAGCTTTCATGTGACTTTGAAAACATAAGGGGCCTGGTATTACGGCTTCTGTCCAATCAACTTTGTTTTAAGGTTACCACTTTTTAAAATTAATGTTGTGGCTCTCTCTTTAAAAATATATTTTTTATTGATTTCAGAGGGGAAGGGAGTTGGAGAGAGAGATTGAAACATCAATGATGAGAGAGAATCATTGATCCACTGCCTCCTGCACACCCCACACTGGGGAATCGAGCCCATAACCCAGGCATGTGCCCTGACCAGGAGTCGAACCGTGACCTCTTGGTTAATAGTTCAACATTCAACCACTGAGCATCACTGGCCAGGCTTGTGACTCTCTTTACTTAACAAGTACCCATTGCAATCAAGGAGAAAGGACATAGCTTAATTGAATCTTTGTGTCTTTTTATCATTGGTGGACTTCTTGGAATCAGAGTTACTTTTATTCCTTTGAATTCAGCCCAGTACCTCATTCAGTCAAAATGAATTTACCTTCCCAGAACACACTTTTTAAGGACAAGCAGATGGGCTAATCAGGGAGTACTAAAGTTTTCTAGCTCAAAGATGGTAATGCAATTTATTTACAAATCTATCCCTTACTACTTCTCTATATTTTCCTTTCCCTACTATGATTTTAGCACTTTGGGTTTACAGTAAGCTCTCAGTTCCTTAATGTAGGCTGAAAAATAATTTTAAAAAGTGTTGCAGAGATCCACTCCCCACCGAAAATATAGGAGGTAATTGACTCCAAAGGATCCATGCCTCTTGTCCCTTTCAGGCACCTGAACAGCTCTGTCGCCTTTGCTCCACAGGTTGGGCCTGCATCTATAGACTTGTTGCCATACATAGAGGGAATGGATAATGATGGTTCTCATAGCTCAGTGCTCTGCTTGCCATGGAAACCATATTGACTTTAATAGTGACCATCTGTCTGGATGCCTCAGAAGATATCTCAGTTAAGACCTATTTCATGAATGGAGCTTTGTTTGTTTCAAAGCCCCACTACTATCCAAACTTGAGCATTGAATTTTATGTGATGAGCACTGTAAATACAAATAAAAAACTTCTTTGGAAAACATCCTTGTTAAGTTTACCAGTCCATGTATAATTGCCACTTTCAACATAATCAGGGCACAGTCATTCCCTTTTTATTGAAAATATATGGTGGATACTTAAAATATACCCTAGGCCAGACCCAGTCATAGTGCCATCAAAAAAGGGGAGGAATTAAAAAGGGGAAAATGGTATTCAGGTGGCAGGAGGAATCCCATAGGTGGAATGGGAAATATCATTAATGACCTTTCATAAGGAGAACAAAAACAAATTATATGTGATTTGCAGGTTCATTGGCCAGCAGTATCTGCCAAGCAGAGGAGAAACTAGGATAGGAATCTCAGAAATGTACCTCCCACTTGACTCAAACCATCCTTCTGTACCCCCACTTCACTCAACCATGCTTAATAAATATCATTCAGCTTTGAGAATTTATTTTTTTTTTATTTATTTTTTCTTTCTTCTTTTTTTTCCAAATTTTTATTAAGGTATTATATGTGTACATATCTTACCATTACCCCCCCCCCCACCCCACTCCCATACATGCCCTCACCCACCAATGTTTTGCATCCGTTGGTTACTCATATGCATGTATACAAGTCCTTCAGTTGATCTCTTATTTCCCCCACCTCTCCCTAACCTTACCGCTGTAATTAGACAGTCTGTTTGATGCTTTACTGCCTCTGTAACTATCTTTTTGTTCATCAGTTTATAATGTTTTTAATTATCCCCAAATGAGTGAGATCATGTGGTATTTTTCTTTCATTGACTGGCTTATTTCACTTAGCATAATGTTCTCTAATTCCATCCAGGTGTCTACAAATGGTAGTAATTCCTTCTTTTTTATGGCAGCATAGTATTCCATTGTGTAGATGTACCATAGTTTTCTGATCCAGTCATCTGCTGACGGGCACCTAGGCTGTTTCCAAATCTTAGCTATTGCAAATTGTGCTGCTATGAACATAGGGGTGCATATATCCTTTCTGATTGGTGTTTCTGGTTTCTTAGGATATATTCCTAGGAGTGGGATTACTGGGTCAAATGGGAGTTCCATTTTCAGTTTTTTGAGGAAACTCCATACTGTTCTCCACAGTGGCTGCACCAGTCTGCATTCCCACCAGCAGTGCACGAGGGTTCCTTTTTCTCCGCATCCTCGCCAACACTTGTCATTTGTTCATTTGTTGATGATAGCCATTCTGACAGGTGTGAGATGGTATCATATTGTCGTTTTGATTTGCATCTCTCGGATACTTAGTGACTTTGAGCATGTTTTCATGTGTCTCTTGGCCTTCCTTCTGTCTTCTTTCGAAAAGTGTCTATTTAGGTCCATTGCCCATTTTTTTATTGGATCCTTTATCTTCCTTTTATTAAGTTGTATAAGCTGCCTGTAGATGTTGGAAATTAAACCTTTATCAGTGATACCATTTGCAAATATGTTCTCCCATACAGTGGGGTTTCTTGTTGTTTTGTTGATGGTTTCTTTTGCTGTGCAAAAGCTTTTTATTTTGATGTAGTCCCATTTGTTTATTTTCTCTTTGGATTCCATTGCCCTAGCGGCAGTATCAGTGAAAAAGTTCTTTTGGCATATGTCTGAGATTTTGCTGCCTGTGGAATCCTCTAGTATTTTTATGGTTTCCAGTTTTATATTTAAGTCCTGTATCCATTTTGAGTTTATTTTTGTGTATGGTGTAAGTTGGTGATCTAGTTTCATTTTTTTGCATGTAACTGTCCAATTTTCCCAACACCATTTATTGAAGAGACTGTCTTGACTCCATTGTATGCTCATGCCTCCATTATCAAATATTAATTGCGCATATTGGTTTGGGTCGATATCTGGATTCTCTATTCTATTCCATTGATCTATATGTATGTTCTTGTGCCAGTACCAGGCTGTTTTGAGGACAGTGGCTTTGTAATACAGCTTGAAATCTGGTATTGAGATCCCTCCTACTTCATTCTTCTTTCTCAGGATTGCTGTGGCTATTCGGGGTGTTTTTTTATTCCAGATGAATTTTTGGAGAGTTCTTTCTAGGTCTGTGAAATATGCTGTTGGTATTTTAATGGGGAGTGCATTGAATCTATAGATTGCTTTGGGTAGTATGGACATTTTGATGATGTTGATTCTACCAATCCATGAACATGGTATGTTCTTCCATCTGTTTACATCTTCCTCTATCTCTTTTTTCAGTGTCCTGTAGTTTTCCACATATAGGTCTTTTACCTCCTTGGTTAGGTTTATAACTAAGTATCTTAATTTTTTTGGTGCGATGGAAAATGGGATTGCTTTTTTAGTCTCTCTTTCTGTAAGATCATTATTGGTATATAGAAATGCCATAGATTTCTTGGCGTTAATTTTGTATCCTGCTACATTGCTGAATTCATTTATTAAGTCTGTTAGTTTTTTGATGGAGTCTTTCGGGTTTTTTATGTACAATATCATGTCATCTGCAAATAAGGACAGCTTTACTTCTTCTTTTCCAATTTCGATGCCTTTTATTTCTTCTTCTTGTCTAATTGCAATGGCTAATACTTCCAATACTATGTCAAACAGGAGTGGTGAGAGTGGGCATCCTTGTCTTGTTCCTGTTCTTAGGGGAAATGGTTTTAGTTTTTGCCCATTGAGTATGATGTTAGCTGTGGGTTTATCATATATAGCTTTTATTATGTTGAGGTATGATCCTTCTATTCCCACCTTGTTGAGAGTTTTTATCAAAAAAGGGTGTTGGATTTTGTCAAATGCTTTTTCTGCATCAATTGATATGACTATGTGATTTTTATCTCTCAATTTGTTTATGTGATGTATCACATTTATTGATTTTCGGATATTGTACCATCCTTGCATTCCTGGGATAAACCCTACTTGGTCATGGTGTATGATCTTTCTGATGTACTTCTGGATCCGATTTGCTAGAATTTTGTTGAGGATTTTGGCATCTACATTCATGAGGGATATTGGCCTGTAATTCTCCTTCATTGTGTTGTCTTTATCTGGTTTTGGTATTAGTGTGATGCTGGCTTCATAGAAGGAGCTTGGAAGTGTTCCTTCCTCTTGAATTTTTTGGAATAGTCTGAGGAGGATAGGTTTTAGTTCTTCCTTGAATGTTTGGTAGAACTCTCCTGTGAAGCCGTCTGGCCCCGGGCTTTTGTTTGCCGGAAGCTCTTTGATGACTGCTTCAATTTCTTCCATAGTTACTGTCATATTGAGCTGTTTAGATTCTTCTTGATTGAGTTTTGGAAGGTTATATTTTTCTAGGAATATGTCCATTTCCTCCAGGTTGTCCAGTTTGTTGGAATAGAGTGGTTCGTAGTATTTTTTAACAATGCTTTGTATTTCGGCGGGATCTGTTGTTATTTCACCTCTTTCATTTTTGATTTTGTTTATTTGGGTCCTCTCTCTTTGCTTCTTGGTGAGCCTGGCTAGAGGTTCATCAATCTTGTTTATCCTTTCGAAGAACCAGCTCTTGGTTTTGTTGATCTTTTGTATTGTTTCTTTGGTCTCGATGTCATTTATCTCTGCTCTGATCTTTATTATTTCCTTCCTTCTGCTTACACTGGGCTTTTCTTGTTGCTCTTTTTCTAACTCTTTGAGTTGTTGGGTTAGGTAATTTATTACCGTTGTTTCTTGTTTTTTGCAGTTGGCTTGTAGAGCTGTGAACTTCCCTCTCAAGACTGCTTTCGCTGTGTCCCATAGATTTTGGATTGTAGTGTTTTCATTGTCATTTGTTGCCATGATGTTTTTTATTTCTTCTTTGATCTCTCTGGTAACCCAGTCATAGTTTAATAGCATGCTGTTTAGTCTCCATGTGTTTAATTTCTTTGGGTTGTTTTTAGTGTAGCCGATTTGCAGTTTTATGCCACTGTGGTCTGAGAAGATGCTTGATATGATTTCTATCTTCTTGAATTTGAAGAGACTTTGCCTATGTCCCAACATATGGTCTATCTTTGAAAATGACCCATGTGCACTTGAGAAGAATGTATATTCTGTGGCTTTGAGGTGAAATGTTCTGAAGATGTCAATTAATTCCATCTGTTCTAGTGAGTCATTTAGGATTGATGTTTCTTTGCTGATTTTTTGTTTAGAGGATTTGTCCAATGGTGATAGTGGGGTATTAAAGTCTCCTACTATGATTGTATTGCTGTCAATGTCTCCCTTGATATCCTCCAGGAGTTTTTTTATGTATTTGGGTGCTCCTGTATTGGGTGCATATATGTTTACCAGAGTTATTTCTTCTTGTTGGATTGCTCCGTTTAGTATTATGAAGTGGCCTTCCTTATCTCTTCTTATGTCCTCCAGTTTGAGATCAAATTTGTCAGATATAAGTATTGCTACCCCAGCTTTTTTTTCATTTCCATTTGCCTGGAAAACCTTTTTCCATCCCTTCACCCTCAGTCTGTGTGCGTCTTTTTTCTGAGGTGGGTTTCTTGTAGACAGCAGATATATGGGTCTTGTTTTCTTATCCAATCCATTATCCTATGACTTTTGATTGGGGCATTTAATCCGTTTACATTTAAAGTTATTATTGATAGGTACTTATTTGTCGCCATTCCTATTCTTTACACCTGTGGTCCTTCTTTGCTTCCTATTTCTTTTTCTTTTTTTTTTTTTTTTACAGCAGACCCTTTAGCATTTCTTGCATTGCTGGTTTGGTGGTGATAAATTCCCTTAGTCCTTTTTTGTCTGTGAAGCTCCTGATTTCACCTTCAATTTTGATTGATAGCCTTGCTGGGTACAGTATTCTTGGATTTAGACCCTTCCTTTGCATGACTTTGTATATTTCATTCCATTCCCTTCTGGCCTGATGAGTTTCTGTTGAGAAATGAGTTGCTAGTCTGATGGGGTTCCTTTGTATGTAACTTTCTGTCTCTCTCTTGCTGCTTTTAAGATTCTTACTTTGTCGTTGGTGTTTGCCAATTTAATTATAATGTGCCTTGGCGTCGGTCTTTTGGGGTTCATTTTGCTTGGGACTCTGAGCTTCTTGGATTTGTGTGGGTTTTTTCTTCTCTATATCAGGGAAATTTTCTGTCATTATTTCTTCAAAGAGATTTTCTATTCCTTGCTCAGCTTCCTTTCCTTCTGGAACCCCTATTATGCGGATGTTGTTTTGTTTTGTGTTGTCCCAAAGTTCCCTTAGGCTCTCCTCCTGCCTTTTAATTTTTTTTTCTAGAAGTTGCTCTACTTTGGTATTTTTCCCATCTTGTCTTCTAGCTCACTGATGCGGTCCTCTGCTTCTTCTAGTCTACTCTTGATGCTTTCTATTTAGTTCTTTACAGCAGCGATGTCAGTTTTCATTTCTTCTTGGTTCTTCTTCATTTCATCTTGGTTCTTGCTCATATTGTCGAATTTGTCTTCCATTCTTTTCAGCCACCTTATGAACATTTCCCTGAATTCTTTTTCTGGAAGGTTGCTTGCCTCCATTTCGTTTACTTCCTTTTCTGGTGATGCCTGCTTTTCTTTCATATGCGGGCTGTGTCTTTGTCTCCCCATGGTCTCTCTTCTCTGGGTGTCTGGTTATGTAGTTCTCTCTCTCCTGCATTGATTTAAAGGCACAAAATACAGCACTACCAGGTACAACACACAAGGCACTGAACAGAAATGTATTCACGATATTAATAACCTCCAATAAAGGTGACCACCAGAGAAAGGCAAATTAGGGGATAGGAGAGAAAGAAGAAGAGGAAAAAGAAAGAAAGAAGAAGAAAAAAGGAGTGTCAAAATGAAATTGGGAAAAGGGAAAAAAAGAAGAAAAAAAAAGTAAGAGAGACAAGAAAGAGACTAAGCGAGAAAGGGAAACAGACTATATATATTGGGGATAAAACTCCAATAGAACAATCACTTATCCCAGCAAATGCCAGCAACAAGTACCTGGGGATTAATACAAACTACAACACCAAGTAATATTGAGTGAGGCAAGGGAAAACAGAAGCACTAAACAAACAAAAAAGAAACAAAAGAAGAATAAGCAAAACAATCTCACAAAAAGCATAAAAATTCGATATAATCTACATTCAAGTGAACAACAACAAAAGGACAGAGAGAAAAACAATTTTTTGGATAGTTAAGACAGTGAAGAGAGAGGTGTGTATGGACTAGGAGCAGGGGAATGGAGATTAGATATATAAGTAGGGTGAAATTTTAACAGGGGGTAAACAGAAAGAATAGGGAAAATCTAAAGCAGGAAAGGGGTAAGATAAACAGGACACCGAAAAGGGAAAAGTGAGGAAGAGAGTGATGGCATAAAGGTAGAGTTGAGATAGAGTAAAATGATGCTAAAGGAAAGATAAAAATAGAATGTAGAACATTAATCCCAAAACAAAATGAAGAGAAAATAAAAATGACACTTAAAAAAAAAAGATAAAATAGCAGTAGTAATAATACGGATTGAAAATATGAATGTAATAATTAAAAAGGTAAAGTCAAGTGAGGAAAAAAGAAAAAAATTAGTTTTTTGAGTAAAAGATGCAAAAAATGAAAATAAAAAAAAATAAAAAATAAAAATAAAATGTGGAGTAGTGAAGGTCATTCCCTTCTTCTGTTGTTCTGTTTGGCACGCCTGTTTCTCAGTCCGGACAGTATTGCAGTTCCCTGCGTTCCACTGCTCTTCAGTGATGTAAGCCAGTCCTGATTTTAAGCAGGCTGTGTGTCTTAATTCGTATTCCTTTATTTTTGATTACACAAGAGTCAATTTGTGATTCAGCCCCTGGGTGACAGTGTTTCTGGATTGACTTCCGGGTTTATCTATGGCCTCTCTAGGCAGTGTTAGAGCCTTCTTTCCCTGTGGCACTCACTACCGGTTTGTGGGAGTGGGCTGCCTGAGAGCTGGCTCTCCGATGGTCACTGCCTGCTCCAATCCCCAGGATCCAGGAAAACAACTTTCCCCTGCAGTCTCCCAGGGTGTCCCCAACAGGGTGATCCTATGTATTGGGCTTAGTAATCAGAAGCAAGAATTTCAAGAGGAAAAAGCCCAAGTGTGCGCACTCCGTGGCTGCGCGTAAGTCTAGCACACCCCTGAAATTCTTAGGGTGTCCCTGCACTTCAGATAAAAATGGGTTGCTTTTTAGAGAGCCCTTCTGTTAGCAGCTCTGAGGACCCCCTTCCACATTCACAGATCACGCCAGCCCCAACAGCCACGGATTTTTCTAGGCACAGACTTCCCTGGTCCTCCAGCTCCCGCAAAACGCGCGTTCCTCTCTCGTGCTGGGACCAGAGACCTCACCTTATCCCAGGCGAAATCTGACCTTTCCGTGGTGGAGTGTAGAGCTCCTCTGAACCCGTGTGTTTGCGCCAATTGGGGAGCGATGTTCTGGGGCTCGCAGCTGTTCCGTGGGTGCCGGAGCTGTGGATTCTCAGGCTTCCGATAAGCTCCACTTTCTAGTTCCAGATGTCAGAGGCTCCGCGTCCAAGCCCGCAGCTCCGGGAGGGGACCCAGCCGCAGTGGGAGCTGCCAGGTCAGGGGAACCCCGTCTAGCAGTCTCCCACCTTCTTCTGGAGTTCAGCTGTCCCCCAACTTGCCAACAAACACTCCTAGTGCGACCCTCAGCTGTTCTTTCTTTCTGCTCCGGGACAAGGCTTGGAACACGTCTGTCTATTCCGCCGCCATTTTTCTCTCCCCCCCCCCCCCCCCCGAGAATTTATTTAAAGTATCTGCCAATGGTCAGTGAGTGCTACATGCCAGGCACCACGTTGAGTTTTACTTTCATTATTTCATGTCATCCTCACAAGGATCCTATGAGAGGTGTAGGATATTATCCTCATGTTACAGATGAGAAAACTGAGGGGCCCAGACGTTAAGTTGATCAAGGTCACACAGCTCGGAAGTCACAGAGCTGAAACTTAATTCCTGGTATTTCTGACTTCAGGGCCCTTGCTCTTTACTATTTGGAAGTTCAACAAGAGACCACTTGTAAATTTGACAAAAGGATCACAGCTTCTCTGGTGGAGGGTTTTGAGTACATCTGCTGTGGCTCCTGTGCAGCCAGCCGGATCTGCCTAAGCTGCCCTGGAAATGGGAGCAAAGGTATGTCTTCCAGGGAGGTTTCCAATCAGTCCTTATTACTTCAGCCCCCAGTACTGCAGTCAAGGAGAGGTAAGAAGAATGAAAGAGATGGCTTTGAAATACCTGCATGAAGGCATTATCATAATCCCCTTTCCCTCCCAGACTCAGGGGAGTGGAAGGGAAGGAGTGGTCCCAGCTAAGGAGGATAGAGTAGGACAAGAAGCTGAAAATACTTTTATTTCTCCCACTTTAGCTACCTTCTCCTTGTCCCTCTGTGAATTCCACTACTTACATAATTATATGGACTCTCAAACTGAGACTTCAGTCTTGGGCTGTGGCAAGGACCTTGTGCTAGGTTTTTGAAGGTATGACATCAAAGTTAGCTTTACAGTTTATGAAGCATGTGACTGTGGGCAATTCACTTAACTACAACTTCTGCAGCTATACATTGAATATTAAAATCTTTTCCCATTGTGTATTACTGGATCATTGTAAAGATTAAATGAGGAGATATATGTGAAAGTATTTAAAAGTCTAAATCTCCACATACATGTAAAGTGATTATGAGAACTTAAAGAATAGTTAGGTTGCCCAGCCGGCATGCCTCAGTGGTTGAGCGTCGACCTTTGAACCAGGAGGTCACCATTCCATTCCTGATCGGGGCACATGCCTGGGTTGCCAGCTCAATCCCCAGTAGGGGGCGTGCAGGAGGCAGCCAATCAATGATTCTCTGTCACACTGATGTTTCTATCTCTCTTTCCCTCTCTCTTCCTCTCTGAAATAAATAAAAATATATTTAAAAAAGGAATAGTCAGGTAACTGACATTGTCCTTTAGATGAGAGAAAAGTAGTGGTGTCCTCTCCCTTGGTGATAAGCTTCCTTGTCCTTTAGAAGGAAGCCTTCATCCAAGCTCAAATACCACATTTCTGATACAAGAGCTAGCTTGAGATTTAAATGAACCCTGCCTCTCAAGACACAACTTTGCATCTATTTTGAATTCAAATTTATTTATCTTGAGAAAAAAAATTGTGTATTCTTTAATTCTACTCACAGCATATGCAAGCAGATTAAAATGAGGTGCTGATGCAGCAAAATGGCAAGTAGCCTTTTGCTTCCTTGAAATAGCTAATTTTACAAATGGCAGAGTGTGGAAACGTGGCACAGAATATCTATTTTACTAGAATCTGGCAACATGGGAACATATGGTCTTGTCAAGAATGACTCAAACACAATTCAAGGATTATAATTAAGTAGTTGAAATCCCAAAAGGAATAACTTAACACAAACAAAGGCAGATTTCAGATTGCTTTTGGTTAGCTTTCTCTCCGGCTCTTTCCTTGGCACATTATGGCAACATAGCTACTTTGATTTCTTTCTCTGAAAAATGTTTAATTTTAAAACATCAGACATATTTTTCCCTGACTCCAATTGTGCTTCATTTAACATCTGTATACCATGCCTAGGGTACTATATATCAAAAAATGTAAGAAGACCAAATGTAGAGTTCAAGCCAAATCCTATATAATAAAAGCCTAATATGCAAATTATCCCCTCTACCGGGAATTCAGCTGGGGGACAGGGCTGGCCAACCACCTGCAGCCCCTCCCCCTGGCCACCCCCCCACCTAACCCCCAATCGGGGACAGGGCCAGCCAGCCAACCTCCTGTGTCTGGACCCCACCTGTGCATGAATTCATGCACCAGGACTCTAGTGTTCCTATATAAATACATATGGGCAAAAATAGGTTTGCAGTTGTGAGTACTCAAAACAAAGTTTATTCTTGTATATTATTTATTAATTATTGTATTCCTTTCCATATGAATAACTGTAAACCTACTTTTGCTCCACCCTGTATTTAGGGTGATGCCTTTTCCTACCAAATCTGAATTTCTGATCAACACTTTAGGAGGCGAACCAAGATAATGAAGGAAGATATGGACCATCATAGAAGGAAACTATATCTCTGTCTCTGTTTCTGTTTCAGTCTCTTTCTCTGAATACTCTTTCTACTTGAAGTAAGGCTCCATGTTCCATTTTTGTCAGTAAGCCCAGAATCTAGCAGAGGGCCTGGAATGTATAAAGAATTAATTTGGAGATTTGCAACTTGTTTCCAGGAAACATTTCCAGGGATTCCCCTGTACTTGTTGTGGACCTTATTTTGAGTCCTAATTGATAACTTAGCATTTATACCTTAAAACCTCATGTCAACCAATAGGTAGAAATAGCCCAAATGTCCACCAACTGATGAATGGTTAAAAAACCTGTTGTATATCCATACAATGGTGTATTATCTATAATAATAAAAGCATAATATGCTAATTAAGCTGGACAGCCGAACGACCTTCCAGACAAAGCTGGGGCTGCAAGGGCTGAGGCAAGCTGCCGCAGCTCTGAGAGCCAAGCCCCTTGCACCAATTTTTTAAAAAAATATATTTTATTGATATTTTACAGAGAGGAAGGGAGAGGGATAGAGAGCCAGAAACATCGATGAGAGAGAAACATCGATCAGCTGCCTCCTGCACACCTCCCACTGAGGATGTGCCTGCAACCAAGGTACATGCCCTTGACCAGAATCGAACCCGGGACCCTTCAGTCCGCAGGCCGATGCTCTATCCACTGAGCCAAACCGGTTTCGGCCCCTTGCACCAATTTTGTGCATCGGGCCTCTAGTTAAGCCATAAAAACAAATGAAGGACTGACACATACTACAACGTGGATGAATCTTGAAACTATGCTAAGTGAAAGAAGTAATCAGACACAAAAGTCTACATATTGTTTGATTCCATTTATATGAAATATACAGAATATTCAAATTCATATAGACAGAAAGCAGATCAGTGGTTACTAGGGAAAGGTGGAGAGATGATAACTAAAGAATATGGAATTTATTTTTGGAGTGTTGAAGATGTTCTTAAATTGTGGTAATGGTTGCATAACTCAGTGAATACACAAAACTCATTGAATTCTATTATTTAAATGGGCAAATTGTATTGTATATATATGATCAGTAAATCTGTGATAAAAAAAAAAAATTAACTCCTTCCATGTAGATCAGCACCCAATTATTCCCATCCTCATGTTTTCCCAGGGCCTTGCAAAGCCCAGATCAGGTTACTTCCCTATGAGTTTGAAATAGGCTAGATTTTTTTCCCACCAGAATACAATGATTCTATTAATGAAAGAAGCTGCTACAAGGTAATCTTTTATGTTACATATAGGAAATTGTAACTTTCAAGAAAAAAGGAGTAGATTTTTTTCACTCTGCTTTATCATGAAAAACCTAAAACATTGAACTGTACCCTTCACTCATGATCTTTTTCTGCTTATTTAAAGAAAGGAAAATAAAAACTTTTTTGTTTGTTCGATCTACAAGATACTTCCAATTTCTGACTTTAAGGGGAACTATCTCAAAGTAAGGAAGTATTATTTGGACACCTGAAAAAATATTCTTTTTTTAATAAACTGGATGGTGATTTCTAACCATTGTTGATGAATACAAATACTTTATGTTAAAACCTCATCAATGAGCACATATTTTCTAGGAAGATTACTTTGTGATTGAAATTATGAAGGGGCTGCTAACAGTATGCCTCTAATTCTACTAAAAATATCTAATAGTTAAAGCGTAACAGTGGTATCAGGTGTTTAAAATTTTGGTAAAAATTAAGGCTTTTGTCTCACTAGGCCATGGTCTGTCTACTCACAACATTTTTTCATAGAGTGGTTCCCTGAATATATTACCAAAAATACTTATATAATGAGAACTGATTGTCACTTTTTATGTTTTTGAATTGAATATATCTTAACATAATTTCTTTGAAGAGGGTTTTAAAAATTATTTATGTTTTAAAAATCAGTATAGGGTTTAAAGTTTCTTGTCAGCTATTCTTTCAGTGTCCCCAGCAGTGATCATTTTAGATATATGTATCTATTTCCTTAAGTAATTTTTGTTTGCAAACAATGATTCTGTAAACATCATGAAAAAGAGCCATCGCCTCAGGTAGAGATCATTGTATTTCCCATTTTATAGATGAGGGACTGAGGCACAGAGAAGTTAAGTGACTTGCATATAGTCACATAGCTCCTGAGTTCTGCCGTAGACCTTGGGCATAATCACTGGTCTGTATCTCTCAAAATTATGTATCTGGTTAGTGGCAGATTCAAGAATGGAGCCCAGGTCTTCTGACTCCCAGTGCAGGGCTCTTTCTTCTGTGCTAACCAGAACTCTATGGTGTTCCCTCAGTTGACCAAGTTGACCAAATAACATTATAATCCAACAATTACAACAGGTGTGAAAGCAAACTCTTCTGTCTCTCTTTCTCTACTTTTTAAAAATACTAGTAGTTCTACATCTACAGCCTACCTCTGGGAGTGGGTTGCCCAGAATTCGGTTCTCCATTATGGTGTTGCTATTTGACCAAGGAGTGTTTTGGAGCTGGCATAAGGTATTTCTGCACTTCAATTCAATTCAGCAGTCATGTTAGAAGCCATCCTCCAAGTGTCCTATATTGTTTATGTGTCCCTTTGTGAGTGACATAAAGGTAAATGGGCTTCATTATAAGGTGATGTGCTGAACAGGAGACCAAGGTGTGAAAAAAAAGTGCTAGAGACTAGATTTCAAGGGTGTTGAGTAAACTTGCTGTCAGGATTTCCAGAGAAGATTTGGTTGGGAAGAAAAATTCATCTTTATCTCACCATTTCAAAGCAATTTCATGCTTCATTTCTTCATACTTCGGTCTTCTGAACACTTCCGAGGGCCACATCTGGGCCTCAGCATCAGCCTGAAGTCTTGTGAGATGGAGTCACCATGCGAGGGCTCTCTGAGAGTTATGTGTAAAGCTACACAGCAATACTTGGTTTTGATAGAACATTTAATCATCTTCTCCTGCCTCAATTAAGTTGAAAAGACTCAAATGCAGCTTAAAATTGAAAGTATAACTGAATGAGGTTTACACCAAATATTGAGAGGCTAAGAGAGAGCCAACAAATGTATTAACACTAACTATTACAATTGGGGCCTGTAATTGAGTGGCTCAGGGGTCCATAGCTGTGGACAAAGATTTCCAGTTTTCTGAACTGAACCAGGGAGGAGGTGGGGGTGGGTGGTGGATGGAAAAGGACAGATACCAGAATGCTTTCTCAAGGGGAGTCTGGTACCTTATAGGTGGCTGAGTGTATTATGCAAAGATTTCAAGTACTATGTAGTTATTTCTTTAGGATCTTGTTTGACTGTCTGTGGTGACATTTCCTTTTTGTTTCCAGCTTTATTAAGATTAATTGACAAATAATACGTTATACATTTAAGGTGTACGAATTCAATAACAATTCAAAGTGTTTAAGGTGTACAACCTGATGATTTAAAATATGTATATATTGTGAAATGATTACAGATTAGTTAACACATCCATTAACTCACATAATTATAATTTGTGCATGTAGTGAGAACTTAAAATCTATACTTTTAGCAGTTTTCAAGTATATAATACAATATTGTTAGTTAATTATGATCACCATGATATACATAAGATCTACAGAACTAATTCCTCTTATAACTTGAAGACTGTACCATTTGACCAATATGTTCTCATTCTCCACATTTATCCCACACGCCAGTTCTTGGTATCCACCAATCTACTCTCTCTTCCTATGACATTGGCATTTTTTTATGCTTCCACATATAATTGAGAACATATGGTATTAGTTTTCCTTTGTCTGACTTATTTCACTTAGTATAATGCCCTTAAGTTCACATGCAACACCTGACTATTTAGTTGTGCTGTGCCAGCACAGCCAAGGGTTTGGTGAGCCTGAGGGGGGGGGGGGCAGTGATGGATTGAAGAAAAGAAAGACAAAGAGAATAAGCTAGGTCTAGGGCAGGGGTGGGCAAACTTTTTGACTCGAGGGCCACAATGGGTTCTTAAACTGGAGCGGAGGGCCGGAACAAAAGCATGGATGGAGTGTTTGTGTGAACTAATACAAATTCAAAGTAAAGGAGTGGAGGGGAGAGCAAGAGAACCAGATAGAACAGCTGGATCCAGCCCGCGGGCCATAGTTTGCCCAAGGCTGATCTAGGGGGATCTCCTGTGCCTGCTTAAGGCCACAGAGAAAGATCCAGGCGGCAAGCTGAACCTTTATTTTATATCCAGAGGTAAACAGGTAGTGGTCAACATAGTTACAATGTTCTTGTGAGTTTCACTTGTTTGGCAGCACTTGCTGCACCTCCCACAGCCCATTAGCTACCCAGGAAAGATCTAGGGAGCGTCATAAGGTCAAGCTTAATTATGCTAAGAGGGCTGTGCCCTCTAAGCTGGGACTTGTTTGTGGCTTTGCCAACAGGTCAGTCCAAGGCTTAACCTTATAGCTGCTCCCTACATTTAGTCATGGGCACTGACCTCTTTTCCCTTAGATTGTCAAATAAAAAGATGACAACAGCCGACAGAATAGCCATTTGGTGTCAGTGTCCTGCCTTGAACTATAAATATATAGGTTAGAGTTGCATCTTATTGGTCATATCACATAATAAGGTTGTGTCTGATTGGATAATTCTTGATACCATAAATCCTTATAAACAAGTATAGGCACTTGATTTTTTAAAAAGTCACTTCGGAGCAAAAGAGGTAATTACTATTACTATTTTTTTTGTAAATCAATCAAAAGTATAAGTTTTTTGTCAAATTGGCTAAAAATGTAATATTTTTTGTGTGTGGCAGAATTTTAGTAGTTTATGTGTGCCATGAGATTTAAAAGGGTTGAAAGTTGCTGGTCTAGAGCACAACTAAATCCAGTGTGCTTGCTAATTAGTTTAGCTATATAGCATGTGCCACTATGTTCTGCCTCTCCTAGGTCATGCAGTGGTAGGCTTGATAGTAAGTATAAGGAGGATAGTAGCACCTTGGTGCAAAGATGAAACAAACCCAGAGCCAATTGAACTCCTACTTATGAGAGAGTAGTTCAAGACTCTGTCCCATTTCATTACCCTGGATCTTTCTTCTATCATGTTGAGGCTGGAGACCTGTGAATAGCAGCTCATCCCATGAAGCCTACTCATCAGAAAGGAAAGGAAAATATCTATTGTTGAGGGTTTATATTGTGTAGGTATTACACAGAGATTTTGCATGCAGATTTTAATTTCATCCTCATAACAACCCCATTAGGTAGGGGCTCTTATTTCCTTCATGTTACAGATGAGGACACAATGAGTCTCTGCAAAGTGAAATGACCGGGTCAACATTGGTCTTGCAGCTCCAGTTCCTAATGCTGGCTGTGGCACTTCCTTGCTGAGTTATTTGGGCAAATTAGTTAATCTAGCTGCTTCTCAATTTCCTCACAATAAGAATAATACTAGTGCCTATTTCATGAAATGGTTATAAAGTGTCAATGATAGGATTTATGCAAAGTGCCTAGCCTGGTACCTGGCACATGTTAAGTACTCTATAAATGGTAGCTATTATGGGCTGAGATCAGATACATTGTTCTCAGCCAAGATGAAAGAAATATGAGGACAAATTTTGTGTTAAAGGAGAGTTTGGGTCCAGAAATTATTTGGACTAATTATTTGGAGGTTTCCTTCTCCAAATGCATGATGGCCATTCTTCTCAAGGAGCCAAAGGAGGCTCCATCTTAAGGGCAGTGGGGGAAATGGCAGCCAGGCACAAGAGATCTTGATAGGAGAAGGGTTGGCTACGTGGAGACTGAAAAAAATCAGTAAAGCTTTGCTCCAATGTCCGTCAGAGATGGGCTTGGCATGTTCTTCATGCAGCTGACTTTACATGTGCATGGTGGTTTTTAATGCCTTCCCCATAATGATAGAAGCAGTCACTCCTGCAAGAATTTCAGCTGACAGATGTAGAGAACCATATGGGGAAGAAATGCAAGTGGAAGTGGGTGGCTGATGGAGAGTAGAGCTACAGCAGTGCAGTGGACTTTGGAGTTAGACTGCTTGGCTGGAATTGTGACACTGCCATTTGGCTAGCTATGTGGCTTTGGTCCACCTACTGTCTCTTTGAGCCTCAGTTTCCTCCTTTGTAAATTGGAGATAGTAAGAGTACCAATATTATAGGTAGATTAAGGGAATTTATCCATGTAAAGTACTTAACACACACCAGGCATATGGTAGAGGCTCAAGACATAACCGCTATTGCCGTCATTATTGTGTGTGCTGTGTGTGGCAAGGGGAAGATGGAGGGAGGGGATCAGTGTGGACGATCATAGAACATGCTAAAAAAATCCCAAGTGAATCAACCCCAAATCGACTTCTGCAAATATTGCATTTGCCTTAATTTAAAGAAACTTTGGAATCGTTTCGAGTTTATTTTATTGCTCAGATCTTAATGAGCTTTTTTATTAAAAGACTATAGAGGTTTTGAACCAATTAAAAATTGCTCTCTAAGATATGAGCATCTGACAGTTATACTGTACTCTTTTGGGCATTTTCCTTGAAATGCTTGTAATGTAATATTTGTACCCAGTAAAAATTATGAGTTTTTACTACTTCTTAAATTAGATTTTACTAATTCTTGAAGTTTACCTGCTAGGATGCAGCCCATTCATTTAAACTACTTCAGAGCAGCTTCATTTACTGCATGGTCCTCATGGCTTTGAGGAAAGGATGTAAAGTATCATCAATGAGGTATGAAGCAACTTTCAAAGGATGAAGTTTCTTGTTTTCAGAATGGACTGTTGTAAAATTAAAGCTACTGCCCAGCTACACACAGTATTTATCCTAGTTTGAGCTGCAACAGCCTATTCCTCTGGACTTGATTCAGCCCTCATTTCCATGGTGGCCACTTTTTTGACCCCTTTACTCTATGCTGTTGGGGTAAGTGGCCGTGGCTTAATTTAACACCCACACAACAAATTTCTCTGTGTTCATTTCTAAGTTTCAGGGAACTCTGTTATCTCTGTTTTAATGAGTTTTTGAAAAAAAAAATGTTTTGAGGCACCTTTAAAAAAACTAGTGCTGATGATCATCTAAATGTTTTTATATAGTTTTTCTAGAAGTGTAAAATGTTTTGATAGCTGCCAAGTGCCAAAAAGGTCCTGGAGAAAAAGAAAAGGCCAACTCTAACTTCTTTAAGACAAGTTTTTTCTAAAAATATCTGGCTTGATGCCCTGGCTGGTATAGCTCCGTTGGTTGGGCATCATACTATGCACCAAATGGTTGTTGGTTCAATTCCTGGTCGCGGCACATGTCTGGGTTGCAGGCTCGATCTCCAGTATGGGGGTGTGCAGGAGGCAGATGTTCAATGATTTGCTCTCACATTGATGTTTCTCTCTTCTCCCATCCTCTCTCTCTCAAAATCAATAAACTGTTCTTTTAAAAAAATCTATGGCTTTAAATTCAGTTTTGCACTCCACTCCCCAAATATTTCCAAAGTAGTAAAAGGTAAATAAATACATTTATTGCTCAATCTAGTATTTGATAGTCATTTTTCTGGCTGCTGTATTAGGTTTGAGTTGAATTTATAAATTATTATAGTTGCATTTTGCATGTTGAGTATATACACCATTGTAGCCAGAGACCAATGTTTATTTAAAGAGAAACAATATTATAATTTTGTTATGATTGTATGTCCCTTGCATAATCATATCTGTGATATACTTGATGCCTAACCTCTGGTAAAGATTGCAGCATTGCTTCATGAGAAAATGTATGCTATGACAGTGACATGGCTTTTCCCAGTGACACCAAAATTTGAGAACTGAGACTAGCCCAGTGTTTGCTATACAATAGGAGTTCATTAGATGTCTGATGAATGGCTGAATTAATAGTCTATAACCTGCTCAGCCACAACCAAGTGGAAGATAAAAGATTGAGATTTCTGTTCTCTCTATTTCCATCATAACTGACAATGTTAGACAAGTCCCATAACTACCTGCTGTTCCCATTTCCTTACTTAAAGCCATACATCTCATAAAGGGCTTAAGAAGAAAGGATACTGCTGAACATTAGTCTAAAATGACATTCCTTAAGAGTGGTATTTAAATTCCATTAGATAAAAGTGGGATAAAACTAGCCTATCATTTTTAGATTAAATTTTATTCTCTTTACTCAACCAGATAGATGGTGACATATAATAAACAGATTTGTCAAAGAATGCTGTCATAGATATTCAGCACTGTGTTTGACACTGAATGACAATGTTCCAATCCAGTTGAGTAGACACTTGCGTTTGTGGAAATCAGGGGTTCTCAACCTTGGTACTATTGACACTCTAGGTAGGTTAATTCTTTGTTGTAGGAAGTTGTCCTGTGGACATTGTAGGATGTCCACATTACAGGATGTGTAGCACCCCTTTCCAGTTATGGCAACCAAAAATGTCTCTTTACAGTGCCACTTTTCCATTTCTTCTGGGTTGCAAAATCACCTCCCTTTTGAAAACCACAGGCACTCCTTTGCTCAGCTAGCTAAATGACCATTGTTCCAAGAAAAAAAGGAAAAAATGGTTATTGAAAACTAGAATAGATTGAGGCCTTCTGGGAGGGTAGCATAATTTACATAGCTCCATACACTTGATTGATGGGGAACAGAAAAAAATAAGATCTTGGAGGTGTTCTCAGCAGTTCAAAAAGTTCATTAACAGACCTTTGCTGTGTAAAATTAGTTGAGGACTGAGTTTAGGTTTGGGGCAAACAATTCTATAGGTCTGCATAATTAAGAGGGACTTCCTTAAATGCTTTTTCATGGAGCAGAGAGGTGGTGAGCAAGAGAGAAAAAAAAGGAAATCACTGGTATTAAGTGATCTGTTATACAAGTTAGTATGCCACTGTCAAATGAGTAAGTAAGGGTGGGGGGATTCACTGGAATGAATGGGCTGTAGTGGTCAGAGACTTAAACAGGACCTTCAGAAAAATTAGGTGGGATTTTAATAAGCAGAGAGGTCATTTCAGGTTGAGAAAAGGGCCCAAGCTGTGGTTCCAGACTGTAACATTTTTGGTGGGTTTGTGGGAAGTTCTAGTGAATGGACTGCTTGGCTTGAATGGAGGAAAAAGCAGATAGTAGAAGATGAAGCTGATAAAATAGGTTGGTTGTATGAATGTCAGGCTAATAGGTGGGAAATATTAGATTTCTGAGCAAATGAGTGACTAGGTGCAAGGAGTATTTTGATTGTGATTCTGAGTATAGTTTCTAAGAACGGTCAAAAGGAGGATGGACTGAAGAGGGCTGTAAGCTACTACATCCCTGCTTTTACAAAGAGAGAGGGTAAAATCAAGTTGAAATAGCACAGATTCTTAATGTAGCTATGCCATCTGTTAGTTGTGTGTGCAGTAGACATCACCACATCATAGTATGTATGGGCTCTGTGGATTTGTTTGTCTTCTTTGCCTGAGTTTGGAGATGAGAAGATGTATATGCTGCAGATTTTTCTTTGAAAGTAATTGTCTTGTTCTTCAAATTAATATGCTTCATTAAATCTTTTAGATTAGCTCTTGGGGCTAAAATCCATATTCTTCTGACACTCTTCTTTTCAGCAATGTGTCTTCCAACAGTTCTCTTTTCAGCTATGTTGTACCTCTTTTATCTTTCAGTATTTCTCAGTCGATTTTCCTACACTATCCTCCAACAATATGGTAACAAATTATTTTTTTAATATATTTTTTATTGATTTCAGAGAGAAAGGGAGAGAGCTAGAGAGATAGAAACATCAATGATGAGAGTGAATAATTGATTGGCGGCCTCCTGCACGTCCCCTACTGGCGGGGGCGGAGGAGTATCAAGCCCGCAACCCAGGCATATGCCCTTGGCTGGAATCAAACCTGGGACCCTTTAGTCCGCAGGCCGACGCTCTATCCACTGAGCCAAACATGGTAGGGCGGTAACAAATTATTTGATTATCCATCCATCCTTATCTCATACCATCGTAAAACACACTTGAAGAACACTTTTATTTCAGAGTTCCTTTTTGTAAAAAATGTATAATATCCATGTTGATTAGATTAACAAGTTTATGGCATGTAGGGTGTTCATAAAGCACATCATGTGCACTTTTACATTTTAATAACTTAGGGGTTAATCTGGCAGACCATCTATATGTAACCAGCAGTTAAATGTAAATATATGAAAGTTTACAGCAGCAACATAATCCCAGGACTTTTTGTTTTTAATCTTTACCCAAGGACATGCCTATTGATTTTAAAGAGAGGGGAAAGGAGAAGGAGAGAGAAACATCAATGTTAGAAACATCGATTGGTTGCCTTCCTGTATGCACCCCAGCTAGGGATTGAGCCAGCAACCTAGGTATGTGACCTGACTGGGAATCAAACCTGCAACCTTTCAGTGCACAGAACAATGCTCAACCAACTGAGCCACACTAGCCAGGGCCCAGGACTTTTTATTCATGATCTGAGACCAATGGAAATGGCTGTAAAACAATGAGTCCTGTACTATGACAGATATCATTGAATCACATGATAGCCGAAGGAGGAAAATCCACTTGGTTTGTTAGCCAAAACAACAATAGATATGATTTCTATCATAGCTAACCCTCAAAGTTATTAAAATTGAAAAGTTAAAATAGAAAATGTCATGAGAAAGTGTAAAGCCCCACAGTTGCTAACATGTATCTGAGTCTAGTCAGCCTGCCATTTAATAATGGAATGATGTGGTCTCAGTAGATCATGAGTCATTGAAGGTCTCAAGGCTATTCAAGCTCAGTTTACTTAGGAAAGAAGAGGAAACTATACGCGTTTTCTTTTATTGTGTTCCATAAAGAAATATTTTTAGTAATTTCACTTAGAAAAGGAAATCCCCCCATATGCCCTTTTCACATATCTGAAGTAGAATAAGTTTTTAGAATCAGTGCTGGCCCTAACCAATTATTTGCCTTCTGATGTGCTAAGGGAGGTGGGAGAAGAATGACAAATCATATGATCCCTGCCCTCAAGGAGGTCATCCTTGAATTGGGATTTTTGGGTAGTTCTGTGTGGCACAGACCAAGGCCAATATGGGTTGGAGTGCTGTGGAGAGTTTCCTGGAGGAAGTCAAACTTATGCTGGGCCTTGAAAAGTAACATGGAGAGAAAGGTGTGGGCATTTTGAATAGCATGGGAAGAGAACTAGCATGGTGTCTATAGGGAAATCCTGGATGCTCTCCCTGGCTGGATCATAGAAGCAGTATATTTAGAGGAAGAGTGAGAACTAAGTTTGGGTGGACAGGATGCTCTTGGTTCTGAAAGCAGGGCCTTGAAAACTGCTAAGTGTTATCAGCAATAGTAACCATTGTAGACCATGGGGGTAGAGATGGACCATGAGAAAATACTTTGTGGAAATACTCCTTTTAAACAGTTCTAAAGAGTTCTATTACCCAAGTTAAATAAAATGAATTGTGTTTGTAGCTATAGCTCATGCTGATCAGTTCACTGAAGGTTTTTTAAATTAAGCTCAAGTTCAGTTGTCCATGTCTTTCATGACCCATTCTATGGCTTTCTCCAAATAGATAGGGTGTCCTTGCATGAGGACTGGAATTTAGCTTCATAACAGTTTTGAGCTACTGTATGTAGGAGCTAATTTTCTGGAAGCAGGAATATTTGCACTTGGTATTAAAAAGAAATGTGTGGGGAGAACAGAAAAGAGCAAATAGCACTTTTGGTAAGTGAACAAGATGGTTCAGGAGCTCTTCTCCCAGCTCCCAAAACCTTCTCATTGGGAGTTCTTCAAAACCTAAAGTCTAAACCATCTGACAGCACATACAAAGCTGGGTCATTAGAATGTCCTCTTCCTCAGGGCATGGACTTTGTTATGGTCACTTCTGTATTCTCAGGACCAAGAATAGTGTCTGGCATACAATAGGCCATCAACATTTCCTTCTTTGAATAATGTGCTGTTGAATTAATAAATTTTAAACTCTTGACACAGATGTTATTTGAATAATTACCTTTAATTTCAGCTTGTTTGTTTAATATTGTTTTTTTAAAAAAATAGCTTTATTGAGATGCAAAATTTGCATAACATATAATTCACCCTTTTAAAGCATACAGTTGACACTATTCCTAGGAATACAGATTGGTGCAACCACCATGGAAAACAGTGTAGAGGTTCCTAAAAAAGTTTAAAAATGGAACTGCCTTATGACCCAGCAATTCTACTTCCAGGAATATATCCTAAGAAAACCTAAATGCTGATTTAAAAGAATATATGCACCCCTATGTTCATAGCAGCATTATTTACAATAACCAAGATATGGAACAGCCCAAGTGCCCATCAATAGATGAGTGTATAAAAACAACCATTGTGGTACATATACACAATGGAATACTAGTTGGTCATAAAAAAGAATGAAATCTTACCCTTTGCAATAGCATGCAATAAGTCAGACAGAAAAAGACATATACCATATCATATCACTTATATGTGGAATCTAAAGAAGAAAATAAACAAAATAGAAATAGACTCATCAATATGGAGAACAGATTGATAGTTATCAGAGGGGAGGAGAGTTGGGGAGTTGGATGAAAAAGGTGAAGAAATTAAGAAGTACAAATTCATACTTACAGAATAGTTATAGAGATATAGATTACAGCATAGGGAATCCTAATATATACATTGAGTGGCCAGATTATTATGGTCTCTGAACACATATATATTAGAGGCCTGGTGCATGAATTCTTGCATGGGTGGGGTCCGGCCAGCCTGGCCAGGGGGAGGGGACATGGGCGGTTGGCTGGCCTGCCTGCTGGTCAAACTCCTGGCCGAGGGGACAATTTGCATATTAGCCTTTTATTATATAGGATATACACTGAGTGGCCAGATTATTATGCGTTCAGAGATCATAATAATCTGGCCACTCAGTGTATATAAAGAGCTAGGTGGCCTCACTACTGAAAGGGCGACCAGTCACCATGAAGTACATGGAACACCTCTCGGTCCCCGCTCTCCCCCAGCCCCCAAGCCGCTCACCATGAAGGGGGGCTGGTGGTGGAGTGGGACTGGGGACTGTTGAGCGGCGGTGGCTGGCTGCTTCACAGGGTGGCCATGAGCTTAGCGGAGCAATCACCCAGGCGGCAGTGAGTTTCGTGAAGCAGTTGTGGGGTGGGGGAGTTTTGCAGAGCATCCAGCATCGAGCTTCATAGAGTGACAGCAAGCTTCACAGAGCAGTCAAGGGGTAGGGGGAGCCTCACAGAGCAGTCGAGGGGCCATGAGCATCGCAGAGCGTCCCGGTGCAGGGAGGTTCACGTAGCGTCGCAGGGTGGCAGAGGCCATGCGATGGAGGCCAGGCTAGGCCTAGGGACCCTAACTGTGCACGATTTTGTGTGCGCTGGGCCTCTAGTAGAGTCAATAATATTGTGATAACTATGCTTGGGGCCAGGTGGGTACTTGAAGCAGTGGGGAGACCACTCTGGAAAGTACATGATTTTTTAACCACAATGCTAAACATCTGAAACTAATACAGAATAATACTGAATGTAAACTGTAGTTGAAAAAAAAAAAGGAAATGGAAGGGAATGTAAAGTCTGTCAATTAAAAATGTGTTAAAAGATGTGTACTTATAAAAAAAAGAGGAATCATACAGCTGAGTTGTTTTTAGTAATTCAGAATTGTGCCACAATCACCACTAATTCCAGAACATTTTTTAATACCCCATAAAGAAACCCTGTACCCATGAGCTGGCTTTCTACGTTTCTTCTTACTTAGCCCTTGGCAGTCACTAACCTGCTTTCTATCTCTATGAATTTTCTTATCTATACTAATAAAAGGGTAATATGCTAATTAGACCGGACATCTTCCAGACATCCTTCTGGACAAAGCCACGATGGCGGGGGCTGAGGCAGAGGCAGTTAGGGGTGATCAGGCTGGCAGGGGAGAGCAGTTAGGGCGATCAGGCCAGCAGTGGGGGAGCACTTAGGGGGCAATCAGGCAGGCAGGGTGCAGTTAAGGGGCAATCAGGCCAGCAGGCAGAGGTGGTTAGGGGTGATCAGGTCAGCAGGGGAAGGCAGTTAGGGGCGATCAGGCCGGTAGGGGAGGGCAGTTAGGGGCAATCAGGCCAGCGGGGGGAGCAGTTAGGGGGCAATCAGGCCAGCAGGGGTGCAGTTAGGGGGCGATCAGGCCAGCAGGCAGAGGTGGTTAAGGGCGATCAGGCCAGCAGGGGAGCAGTTAGGGGCATCAGACAGGCAGGCAGAGTGGTTAGGGGCAATCAGGCAGGCAGGCAGGCAAGCAGTTAGGAGCCAGTGGTCCCAGATTGCGAGTTGTACATCCCCCAAGGGGTCCCGGATTGGAGAGGGTGCAGGCCAGGCTGAGGGACCCCCCTCCCCCAATGCACGAATTTCATGCACTGGGCTTCTAGTATTGAATATTTCCAGAATTGTACAATATGTAATCTTTTGTGCCTGATTTCTTTTATTTACCTAAATGTTTTCAAGGTTCGTCAGTGTTGTAGCAGTATCAGTCCTTCATCTTTTTTATGGTTTACTAATATTCCATTGTATGAATATGTCACAGTGTGTTTACTCATCCATCCATTGATAGTCATATTTAAGTTGTTTCCACATATTTTGCTATTATGAATAGTGCTACTCTGCATGTTTGTGCATAAGTTTTTGGGTGGACATGCGTTTTTATTTTTCTCAGGTATATACCTAGGTGTGAAATTTCTGGGTTATATGGTGATTTTATGTTTGACTGTTTTGAGGAACTGTCTGACTGTTTTCCAAAGTGCCTGCAATATTTTACAGTCCCACCAGCATGGTTAAGGGTTCCGATTGCTCTACATTTTTGCCAATACTTGTCATTGCCTGTCTTTTTTTTCCTTCCCGTTTTCCCCCCCATTTTTTCCCCATTATAGTTCACATTCAATATTATTTTATATTAGTTTCAGGTACACAACATAGTGGTTAGACAATCATATACTTTACAGAGTGGTCCCCCTAATATTTCAAGTACCCCCTTCCCCCGCATGTACATAGCTATTACAATGTTATTATTTTTTCCTCCATTGACTTCTACTCCCCTAGCACATGCCTTCACCCACCTAGTGACTGTGTCCATTGGTTAGGCTTATATGCATGCATACAAGTCCTTTGGTTGATCTCTCCCCTTTTCCCCCACTGTCCCCTGCCTTCCATCTGAGGTTTGACTGTCTGATCGATGCTTTTCTGTCTCTGGATCTGTTTTTGTCCATCGGTTTATGTTGTTCACTATATTCCACAAATGAGTGAGATCATGTGGTATTTATCTTTCTCTGACTGGCTTATTTCATTTAGCATAATGCTCTCCAGTTCCATCCATGCTGTTGCAAATGGTAAAAGTTCTTTCTTTTTTAGAGCAGCGTCGTATTCCATTGTGTAGATGTACCACAATTTTTAATTCACTCATTTGCTGATGGGCACTTAGGCTGTTTCCAAATCTTAACTATTGTAAATTGTGCTGCTATGAATTACAGGGGTGCGTACATTCTTTCTGATTGGTGTTTCTGGTTTCTTAGGATATATTCCTAGAAGTGGGATTTCTGGGTTAAATTGGAGTTCCATTTTGAGTTTTTTTGAGGAAACTCCATACTGTTCTCCACAGTGGCTGCACCAGTCTGCATTCCCACCAGCAGTGCACGAGGGTTCCTTTTTCTGCGCATCCTCGCCAACACTTGTCGTTTGTTGATTTGTTGATGATAGCCATTCTGACAGGTGTAAGATGGTACCTCATAGTTGTTTTGATTTACATCTCTTGGATGATTAGTGACTTTGAGTATGTTTTTATATGTCTCTTGGCCTGTCTTTTTTAGTATATCCATCCTAGTGGGTTCATGTTGAATTTTGAATTTTAAATGTATGATATAAATATATCAATGGAACACAAGTGTGAAAGGCTTATAGTGTTATTCCTCTGTGTCAGAAATGGCTCTGCCAGTACAATATTTCCCTTCTTGCATCTTTAGTTTGAGGTGATGCTGTTTGATGGTGTTTTGTTTCCTCATAGAGAAAATAACAAAGAGAGATTAGGGATCTGTTAAACCAGATTTTTGCATTTTTCTGATCCAGAGTGTGGTTGTCATAAGACAACACACACTGGGACATGAGATTGCAAAGAAAATTATAGAAATATGTCATTTCACAATGTTTGTGTTGAAACTGCTTTTGAGCCATTGTATTACATTTGAAACCACATTTTGTATGTGCTCAACTTTCACACAGATGCTGAGAAAATGAAATTGAATTTTATGCCTTTTAAATTTGATTTGAGACCATGACCATGCCATTCCTTTATAATAATTACAAGAATGTAGCCAATATATGACATTCATCTTATAGTAATTACAACCATTTACCATTTATAGAACACATAGTTTAGGACACAGTAAGTCCCATTTTATGCTAATTGCTTTTCTGAAATTAAAGTGTTCTGTTGTACAAATTCATGAATAATGATAGGGAAAAATAAAATCAATTGGTAAGTTACATCAAAAGGAAATCAAAATGAAGTAGTTAAATACATGCTAAAGGCTCTTATAAATTACAAATTGTGAACGCACCTCAAAATTTATTTTTATGCTAATAAAATATCTTAAAGTCTCCTCGTAAAAGCTACTTCAAAATGATTTGGTGACATTACTTTCCCCAAGGCTTTGCCAGTTTTACATGCCAAAGGCTTTCAGTGTGAGCAGGGCTCCATAGAGTCCAAGCCCAAGCAGCCAGCTTAGACTTTGAGATACTATCCTCCACTCAGGACAATAAGCACATATTTGTGAGCTGATTCCCATTTCCTTCTTTTGGGACTAACTGAAGAATTAAAACTTCTCTTCCTTTCTGAAGTTATATGCAAAGCCCAAAGAAAGAGTTTCTACAGCTGCTGCTTGTCATTCTATGGAAAAAACTTCTTATCTGAAAAATACCCCCAAGGTCCTCCAAATAGTTTTTACATTTCTTACTTGTATTTTTTTCCTTTCACACTAATAGATTTAGCCCTTAGACCTTTACAGATAATACCTCTTTGAGCTATTTTTCAGATATTAAAAGTAATATATTAGAAAACAAATTTAAAAGCTCAAAAGATGTTACAAAAGAAAATTAAAATCACCTTCAGTCTCATGCCCCAGAGAGCACCATTTTGACTTTCTTACACTCTTTGTTTACATTCATTCATTCATTCATTCATTCTTTATTTCAATCAAAATATATGCACTGAACACCTACTATATGCCATGCACTGTGCTAGTATATGGATCGTGCAAACACACTTGGTCATAGTTTTCTTTATAATAATTACAGTTATAGTTGTTGGTACAATATCTGTCTCTCCTCATAGACTCTAAACTCCAGGCCTATCTTTGTGTCAGAAATTCACTAAGCATCATACCATAACCACTTACCAGTCATTATTCTTTGAAAATAACATCTTAATATTTGCATAACATTTCTACTACAACTTACTATTTCCCTACTGATAGTTACTTAAGATATTTTTTATATGTTTTGTTATTCTAATTAACAGTTTTGGACAACATGTCAAGGGATATAGACATCATTATAGCTCTTGCTATATTAGCCAAATTGCCCTCCAGAAAAGCTCTACAAATTTAAGCACCTATCAGCAGTGTATGAGTTTTTCTCAGAAACAATGAAGGAGTTATTACCAAATGGCAGACTCAAGGAAGTGGAAGACTTACTAATCCATATCTTTGCTTGCAAGAGAATCAGAATGACCACCATAACTGGGGTGGGGGAGAGATTTCATAGAATATTTAAATAACATTTAGGAGAACAGTTTTGTAGTATTATGATTTGGGGCCAAGAATAGTCAGTGGTGGAGGTTGTTTATTTATTTATTAATTTAAAAAATATTTTTATTGGGAGAAACCAAGATGGCGGCATAGGTAAACAGCTAAACTGCTGCCTCACACAACAATTTCAAAACTACAACTAAAAGACAAAACTAACATCATCCAGAACCAAAGGAAGGCTGGCTGCGTGGAAATTCTACAACTAGAAGGAAAGAGAAAAGCACACTGAGACTCAGAGGAGCTACAGAAGGCAGAGGTACAGACACATGGGTGCGGAGAGGACTGGCAATTGAGTACGTGGCTGGCTTTCTTAAGCGGGAGGGAGACAAAAGCTCCCGACTGCGCTGAACTCCAGGTCTGGGCGAGACTCTGGGGACCCAGACTCATTCGGGGAGAAACTGGACTGTCTGACAGTGGGTGAAACTCGAGGGTGGCTTTCTCTCAGAGGTACTTGCAGCGATTACTGCGGGGCACTGAGACCCAGGGGCCTCTTAAGCCAGGGCTGACAGGAAGTCAATGCTGTCTGCTCCGCCCTGAGACTCCGCCCCATCCAAGCTGAGCACAGAGGCTTTTGCAAGTCTTGTCTCATAAGGGTGTGTCCAGCACAGAAGTTCTCCCAGCGTAGACACAGCTGGTCCTGATCCTCACAGCCATTTGGCCTGGAGGTGAATTCCTCCCAGTGATACCAACAACAATCAAGGCTTAACCACAACAAGACTGTGCACACAGCCCACAAAGGGGTGCACCAATAATGTCCACCTCAGGTAACTGGGGAGGCTGACCCACTGGGCCCTATAGGACACCTAGCACACAAAGCCACTCTATCAACTCAGGGAAGCAACCAAAATGCGGAGACAAAGAAACAGGTCACAAATGACAGAAATGGAGGAAAGCAAACACCTGGATATAGAGTTGAAAACCACCGTTATAAGGTTTTTTCAAGAATTTTCTAGAAAAGGCCGATAAATTTAGTGAGACCCTTGAGGAAATGAAAAAGGACCAACTAGAAATGAAGCATACACTGACAGAAATAAAGAATAATATACAGAGATCCAACAGCAGACAAGAGGATCGCAAAAATCAAATCAAAGATTTGAAATACAAAGAAGCAAAAAACACACAACCAGAAATGCAAAAAGAAAAAAGAATCCAAAAATATGAAGATAGTGTAAGGAGCCACTGGGACAACTTCAAGCGTACCAACATCCGAATTATGGGGGTGCCAGAAGAAGAGAGAGAGCAAGATACTGAAAACCTATTTGGAGAAATAATGACAGAAAACTTCCCCCACCTGGTGAAAAAAAATAGACTTACAAATCCAGGAAGTGCAGAGAACCCCAAACAAGAGGAATCCAAAGAGGACCACACCAAGACACATCATAATTAAAATGCCAAGAGCAAAAGACAAAGAGAGAATATTAAAAGCAGCAAGAGAAAAACAGCTAGTTACCTACAAGGGAGCACCCATGCGATTGTCAGCTGATTTCTCAACAGAAACTATGCAGGCCAGACGGGAATGGCAAGAAATATTCAAAGTGATGAATAGCAAGAACCTACAACCAAGATTACTCTACCCAGCAAAGCTATCATTCAGAATTGAAGGTCAGATAAAGAGCTTCACAGATAAGAAAAAGCTACATGAGTTCATCACCACCAAACCAGTATTATATGAAATGCTGAAAGGTATTCTTTAAGAAGAGGAAGAAGAAGAAAAAGGTAAAAATAAAAATTATAAACAACAAATACTTATCAACAAGTGAATCTAAAAATCAAGTGAATAAAAAAAATCTCATGAACAGAATAAACTGGTGAATATAATAGATTCAGGGGCATAGAAAGGGAGTGTACTGACAATTCTCGGGGGGAAAGGGGTGTGGGGATGTGGGAAGAGACTGGACAAAAATCATACACCTATGGATGAGGACAGTGGGGGGGGGGGGTAAGGGCAGGGGGAGCGGTGGGAACCAGGTGGAGGGGAGCTATGAGGGGAAAAAAGAGGAATAATTGTAAGAATCTGAACAATAAAGATTTATTAAATAAAAAAATAAAGTTTTAGTTATGCAAGGTGAAAAAATATTTTTATTGATTTCAGAGAGGAAAGGAGTGGGGGAGAGTAATAGAAACTTCAATGATGAGAGAGAATCATTTGATTGTCTGCCTCCTGCACGCCCCCTACTGGGGATCGAGTCTGCAACTGGGGCATGTGCCCTTGACTGGAATCAACCCAGGACCCTTCAGTCTGCAGGCTGACACTCTGTCCACTGAGCCAAACCAGTTAAGTTAGGGCCAGGTTGTTTGTTTATATAAATTTATGAATTATCTTTACAGAGCTAAGAGTGCTCTGAAGAAATGGTGTTGATATGAACTCAGAAAGGCAATCCAAATACTTATTGACCCTCTAATATATGTTAGAGCCTGTTTGGTGCTGTGAGCGATACAAAGATGAGCTAAACACAGTTATTGTCCTTTAAGAGGTAAAATCCAGTAGCAGGGAAAAGTGTGGACATTGGTATCTGAACAGTGTCTCTGGTCTTCAGGTTCCTTGTCTACAAAACGGGGTTAATAGTAGAGTTGTAGCAAGAAGGAAGTGAGGTGACATGTGTCAAGTGCTTAGCAGAGTGCCTGGCACATAACACAACAGTATCTATCAGGAGATAACTATCATTGCTTTGGTAATGATTTTTTTCTATCTTCTAAGGATTTTTTGGGGATCAAATGACATAATAAATGCAGAACCATACTATGCCAACATCATGTTAAGATGTGATAATGATGATATTGAACACCCTTTTGGAGAAGAATAAGAAAATATTTCACAGGTGAGTTTTAGCACTCAAAAAATAGCAACAGAAGGGTAGCTGCCCTTGTCACAGAAAAGGTGAAGTTAGGCATATATTGCTATGAAGACAGATTTGGCTTCTAAGTCCTGTGACACCAAGACTTAGGAAAATCAGTTGCTCAGAACCATTGCAGGTTCTGATCTACTGAGCTGCTTGCAGCCATTTCATTCAGGGTACCTGGAGTGCATTTTGTCTCGATGGAATTGTGAGAGCATGCCTATTGCTAGCCTGGAATTGTCTACCAAGCCCAAAGTTTTTAGGAGTGGATGGTATTTGTCCCTTGTGCCATCACTGAAGAACGACTATTGTAGTTAGTGTGTTTTTTTTTATCATCCACTGGAGGATATGTTTATTGATTTTAGAGAAAGAGGGAGGGAGAGAAAGAGAGAGACAAACATAGATGTAAGAGAGAAACATCGATCAGTTGCCTCCCTTCGCATCCCGACTGGGGATCAAACCTGAGAACTAGTTATGTGCCCTGAAAAGGAATCAAACCTGAAAACTTTTGGTGTATGCGATGACGCTCCAACCAACTGAGCCACTTGACCAAGGCACCTTACGTTATTTGAAATTAGACAGGGCATTCAAGAATTCTTAAGTGTTTTGCAAAGGAAGTCAGTGGCTGGAAAAGCTGCAGTGGATATCTCTGAAATGCAATTGATGAACATGCTTTCCCCCCTGAGACACTTTCCTGTTATCGGGTGGAAGTTGGTTTATTTCTGTGATAGGTGCTGACTTCGCTCCTCCTGAAACACACATATTCAGTGCCCCCAGGTTTAAAAAGAATGAGGAGAAATTAACTCTTCTTTTAAAGTACTAATCCTGCAGGCCTTTGTGAACTAAAACTTTTGCCAAATGGAGAATATTATTGTCTTCTCGCTTTCAAAACTTACTTGTTTACCTGTTACTCATAAAGCACAGGGTAATTTGTGGTTGGAAAAAGGTATTTTTTTGTCTGATGGGTTTCATTTCAGCACCATAGACTTTCTTGAAGATTGCAAAGCTATTCTATTGCTACACATTTATATAGCTCACCCTGAGGAAAAAGAATCAGTTTCTGGTATTACCTTCCTGCCGGCCAATTTTACCTACTGATTCAATCTTTGAAACTGATTTAATCAATGGATCAGTACTTTATTCAAAGGGGGAATGCTATAACAGAAAAGCTTTCATGAAGTTTGATGATTCATACAGACACTATTCACGACTTTTAATCATCTACACTAATAAAAGAGAAATATGCAAATTGACTGTACCTCCATGACGCCCACAAGACAATCAGGAGTGAGTATGCAAATTAACCCAACAAAGATGGAGGGTTAATTTGCATACGCAGGCGCAGAATGAAGACTAAAGATGACTGAAGACTAAAGACTGAAGACTGAAGACTGAAGAGGCTTGCTGCGGCTGGAGTGGAGAAGCCTAGCCTCGAGGCTTGGCTTCTCTGCTGCAGCTGGAGTGAAGGCCTGGGTCCCAGGTGCTGGAGGAAAACTGGTGCTGGCAGCCAGGGGAAGGAAGGCCTATTGCATGAATCTTCGTGCAACGGGCCTCTAGTATTACATAAAAGAAGCAAATTTGAATGTTGTTTATGCCTAGAATTATGATGAAAATTAAAACATTAAGGAGTGCTTAGGAGAAACCCATGACTTAGATTTATGTATGCAAACAAATCTTCTTAGAAAGAAAACTTAGAGTGTTCTAGAATAAAGATAAAAAAAACAAAGTCACACCAATGGGCGAGTGTAGTGAAAGTGAAAGAGCCCGGCCTGCATGGCTCAGTGGTTGAGTGTTGTCCTATGAACCAGGAGGTCACAGTTTGATTTCCAGTCAGGGCACATGCCCAGGCTGTAGATTTGATGCCCAGTGTGGGGAGTGCTGAAGGCAGCCAATCAATGATTAACTCTCATCATTGATGTTTCTATCTCTCTCTCCCTCTTCTTTCCTCACTGAAACAAATAAATATATATATATTTTTAAAAAGTGAGAGAAATGAGAGGTTGAACATGATAAGAAAGCTGAAGTGCTGTGCCTTGTTCTGGATGGTCAGTATACTCCAGTGGAAGAAGTTCCACCTTTGGTGGCAGAGTCCTGGGTATGCATAATTCAGTTGTTGGTCAAGTGAATATCTCTGATTCCCATTGTCCTCATCTGTCAAATGGGGTTAGTAATACTTCTAAAGATGTTTGTCAGGATTGAGATAGTAAGGATTATATCTGTTTTTATTTTCCTTATAAAATTTACCAGCATGCGTTCTATATATAGGGTGTCCCTAAAAATGTACACACACACTTTGAATAATTGCAAAGGCAGTGTTTGTTAAAATAATGTTTTTTAAAAAAATTGAGTTATCAGCTGTTAAAGTGTGTATACATTTTTGGGACACACACTGTATTTTTTTATTTTTAAAAAATATTTTTTATTGACTTCAGAGAAGAAAGAGAGAGAGAGAGAGAGAGAGAGAGAGAGAGAGAGAGAGATCAATGATGAGAAAGAATCATTGATTGGCAGCCTGCTACACGCTCCCCACTGGGGATCGAGCCCGCAACCTGAGTATGTGCCCTGATCTGGAATTGAACCGTGACCTCCTGGTTCATAGGACAACGCTCAACCACTAAGCCATGCCAGCTGGGCCACACTGTATTTTTTAAATTATTAATGTCTTCAAACTAGAATCTAAGTTCCATGGGTATGGTGGGTCTAATAAAGTATTTGGCATCCCTTTTGCCAGGCAGAGCACATTTACCCTGAGGCTTGACCTAGTGGAGCCCACTGTAGGCATGGATGCCTTGGGGCACTACCAAAGCCTTATAGATAAAGAGGAAGATATTTTATCTCCAGAAGAGCCTGGATGGGCCTACTCAGTTAAGTGGAAACCCCACACATCACAGTTAAAAAAATAAGGCTTCATGTTCAGCCATGAATAGTTTTGAATCCCATCCCTTCTGCTTATTAACTGTATAATCTTGGGCAAGTTATTTAACCTCTCTATGCTTATTTCATCATTTGAAAAGTGAGAATAAAAAGGGAAGCAGTGAGGATTAAATGAGATGAAGTATGCAAAGCATAGAGCACCAACCTGGCATGGAGGCTCATGAAAGGGCAGTTGGGAGGAGTGGCTGCTGCAACAACAATGGAAGCATTGCTCCTTGAGGACACAAGTTCTTGGTCATCTTGACTTTGCTGGAGCCATAGCTCCATTGGCACTCCCTTTGAGGGATGATAAGTGTTTATTTGTTCTGGGTCAGATGACCTCATTAGTGGCAGGACCAGATTAGACTGATGAGGCCATAGGATTCTACTTTCTAACACTGTCCTCCATAGCCATGGCTTTTGCAACCCAATCTGCTTCCCTTTCTATTATCTGACATCCATTTATTAAAGGTTTTCCTCCTTCAAATCCCAGATGGCCAGCTTTTTAGTGCTGCCTTTGTTAGATATGATAGAAGCCATACCAAGGCAAATAAGAATGACTTAGTAACTTAATAATGAAAAAAATCATTTACCAATAATATTCAAGTTGTTGATGTGTTTTATAGTAATACTAGTGATCCAGTGCACAGATTGGTGCACATTGAAAGAAAATTAATTAGAAGGTGGCCTGTGGAGCGGGACTGGGCGAGATGGGCCTGACACGCCCTGGAGCCAACCTCCCATGGTCCCTCCCAGGCGTCTGTGGAGTGAGCAGGGTCCCTCCGGCAGGTGGGATCCCTCGGCCTGGCCTGTGGGGGCCAGACCTGCGAGGATTGGCTGAAACTGGCTTTCTGACATCCCCCGAGGGGTCCTGAAGTGCGAGAGGGTACTCTGCAAAGTTGCTGTCATACAGGGTGTGGAACGCATATGCAAGTGTGCAATAAACCCTATTCGGGGCGACAGTGCCCCAGCAACAACATAACCCACTACTGTATGTGGAATAGCGTGGCCCTGTGAGGAATTGGGCTCCCTCCTCTCTGGTTTTGGGGTGTGTCACCTCAGAACCTCTGCTGCCAAGTCACTGCAGCTCAGCAGCTCCTGCATTGAGCATCTGCCCCCTGGTGGTCAGTGCATGTCATAGCAACCAGTTGGACAGTTGGACACGTAGAATATTAGCCTTTTATATATATATGTGTGTGTGTGTATGTATATGTGTATATATATATGTATATGTGTGTGTATATATATATATGTATATATATATATATATATTCCCCCCCCCCCCCCCTTGGTGCAAGTGGATGCTATACTGCAGTGGTTTTCACCTGGGTAATCTTATATAAAATACAGATAGATTCTTAGGCTTTGTATATGGGGATTCTTGTTCCTGACTCTGGGCTGGGGCTCAGGATCTGCGCTTTAAACAAGCTTCCCAAGTGATTGTAAGTTATGCAGACCACACTTTTAGAAAATTGTTTGGCTTTGGAGTCAGACTGCTTGGCTTCAAATCCAGGCTGTGCCACTAACTAGCTGGAAGTCCTTGGGCCCTAATTTCCTCAAGGAATAACAATACCTGTCAGTCAACACAAGGTTGCTAGGATGATTACATGAGATAATGTGAAACACTTAAGCATAGTGCTGAACCTACATTTAGTGCTCAAGAAATGTTAGCTAGCATTATTTTTTAAATCTAAGATGTGGTTTTCTGCTAAGTGGTAACTAGTATGTATTAAAGGAAGATTGTTCCTGCATTAACACACATGTATTGCCAATTAAATTGAATCACCCTTTAAATCTTAGTGATGACCATCTCTTGTCCTTGAGGTATGTCTGATCTTCTTCAGCTGGAATAATTGTTCCTTTTATACACTTCCCATTTGTGCCTCCCATAGAAGGCATTTTATGTAAGAAGTTTGCATCTCTCTCTCTTCTCAGTCTGCAAGCTCCTTTTGGACATGGGTGCTAGTGTAGGCATTTTACATCCCTAATCTCACTTCTCACAGTGCTTAGTACTCAAAAATACATTTGCTATATTGACCTGAATTTCTTAATTGATTTTTTTGAAGGGGGGAGGGAGAAAGAGAGAGAAATATAGATGCAAGAAACATCGACTGCTTGCTCCCTCTGTGCACACCAAGACAGGGTATCGAACCCGCAACCTGGATATGTGCCCTGACTGGGAATTGAACTGGCAACCTTTCGGTGCACTTGACGATGCTCCAACCAACTGAGCCACATTGGCTAGGGCTGACCTGAAATTCTTGAAATTAGAAAAGCTTGAACTGAAATATAGAACCTCAGACTAGAACCTCTTTATTCATTTAAGCCAGAGCAAGTTGAGAGGTGACAGAATAAAATTAAGAGATGTTGAGTGAGCCGAAACCGGTTTGGCTCAGTGGATAGAGCGTTGGCCTGAGGACTGTAAGGGTCCCAGGTTCGATTCCGGTCAAGGGCATGTACCTTGGTTGCGGGCACATCCCCAGAGGGAGGTGTGCAGGAGGCGGCTGATCGATGTTTCTCTCTCATCGATGATTCTAGCTCTCTATCCCTCTCCCTTCCTCTCTGTAAAATATCAATAAAATATTTAAAAAAAGAAAAAAGAGATGTTGGGTGACCTCTGACTTGTTTCTTCTGCTATAGGATTGGGAGGAAATGTCCACCAGAAGTGGAATTGGGAGGAACATCACGAAAACCACCCCGATAATTACTATTATTTAACAAAAATATTTAACCCACATGGAGGACATTCCCTGAAATTGCACCTTTGTTTCTTGAAGGAAGAAAAAGCCCATCTCTGTGAGTCGGGTCCATTAACTTGGTGGGTAGAGAAAACTCAACTTGGCCTGCGAGGATTTCTGCAAGGGCACTCAACAGACAAATAAGGAGAGATATTTCCCTTCAGAATATGTAAAACAAGAGGTCGGTTGAACTTTCTGCTTTTCAACTGGCTGCTTGAGGATTTATAGACAATTTTTACCTCTAGATCTTAAACTTTATTGAACCAGGACTTGATGCCTGATAGATAAAATGCAAATGTCATAGCACAAACTCTTGAACTGCCAATATTGAAGGGATATTAGCAATCATTTAGAATAAGAAGCAGAGAGCACACACCCTTGTTTTTTTAGTTTTTGTACAAGAATATCAATGATTAAGTGCCTTTAATTGCTGGCTCCCTGTATTATGTCCCATTCTACAATGTTTAGTATGTCTTAGATTCAAACTGTAGCTCAGCCATTACTGGCTGTGTGACCTTGGGTATGTCACTTGCCCTCTTGTTTCCTCAGTTCCCTTTATAAAAGGATAAAACTGGGTTGGAAGATCTTTAGGTCCCTTTTTGCTCTGAATACAGGAGAGTCTCCCATAAATAGAATTGTGCTATTCCTTTTTTTTTTTTTTTTTTGGAAAATCCGTTCTTTCTTAATGTTGAAATGCTAGTAGTCCAGCGAATCAAGTAACCAGGCTATAAGAATTGTCTCACAGAGTCTATAAGAAGGTAGGAAGCAAGGATGTATTCTGAAGTATGTTTCAGCTATTAATTCTATTTTGGTATTCTAAGTGACATTTGTTCCTGCACAGCTCACATTCCACACCAGCATGCTATCTGGAAGGACATAACTGAATATGAATTATTTCAAGAAAGCATATTTTCTCTGATTGAAATCCAAGTGTATTGATTGTTTTATCTCTATCAGAGATTGCTTTCTATTTGTTGATGAATATCACCACTTCATCTGCCAAATGAAAAGGGGATGACACAGGTAGCTTCCAAGTCTTGTGGGCTGAGCCATTAGCTGTGACACTCAGCTTCCAAATCCTCAGTCACAATGTCCTTACCCTAGCATGGTCACAGTGGACAAGGTTAGACATGTCACAGCTGTGAGATGATTCCTAAACTGATGGCCTGGTGGTAAGATCCTTTTAAAGTGGCAGGCCCATCTGAAAACATCTGTGCAGGGTGGGATTTGGAGAGATTTAAGAGCAGATCAGAGCTCCTTGCAGAGAGGACATCTGGGGTCTCAACTGTGTGCTACTTACTCTGCACTCTAGCATAATAGCAGAAAAGCCCAGAAGATTAAAACCTAAGTATTTGTGAACTAAATATAATGTTTTCCTCTGTCTGGGAATGCCCAATGAGAATACCACTTACATTTGCACAGAATGCTTGCATTTCCCAAAGTAATTTCATTTGCATCTGCTCATTTGATTCCTAAAATTTTAATCATGGGATCGAGATAGAGCCTATGCTTTTATCATATTACAAATGAGGAATAAGTCATGCCCTTTAATCTTTGACCCTTGGCCCCACAACACACTCTTCAAGGCTTAAAACTATGACTGCTCTCCAGGGTTTTTCCTTGTATTCTAAGCTGTTCAATTATCCAAGCCTAGAGCTAATGCCTACAGGCCAAAGTAGTCATAGCAGTTCACATTTATTGAGTTCTTACTATGGCCCAGGAACTTTACATAATTCTCATTATATATATTTATATTTATATCCTATCTAATAAAAGAGTAATATGCAAATTGAACATACCTATGCTACACCCACAAGCCACGCCCACCAGCCAATCAGGAGTGAGTATGCAAATTAACCCAACCAAGGTGGCTGCGGCCACGGAGACAGCAGGAGGCTTGGGTTTCCCCAGCAATGGAGGAAGCCAAGCTTTCCGTTTGCCCTGGTGGGCCCAGGCTTCCACTCAAGGCTACAAAGTTTCAATTATAGAAGATAAATAAATCCCAGATACCAGGGCCTCCGCTTGGGTCACCGGGGGAGGTGGCCGGCCTGCCAACCACCACAGGCCCTTCACCCAGGCCACCCCACGCCCCAAGGGAACCCCCACCTTGATCTGGGACACCCTTCAGGGCAAACCAGCCAGCCCCCACCCGTGCACCAAGCCTCTATCTTATCTAATCCTCCTATCTAATAAAAGAATAATATGCAAATTGGCCATCACTCCAACACACAAGATGGCTGCCCCCATGTGGACACAAGATGGCTGTGACAAGATAGCCAGCAGTGGAGGGCAGTTGGGAGGGGCCAGGTCTGCAAGGGAGGGCAGTTGTGGGCGATCAGGCCAGCAGGGGAGGGCAGTTGAAAGGGACCAGGCCTGCAAGGGAGGGCAGTTGGGGGCGATCAAGCCTGCAGGGGAGGGCAGTTAGGGGTGACCAGGCTGGCAGAGGAGGGAAGTTGGGGGTGACTGGGTCTTCAGGGAAGGGCAGTTGTGGGGGACCCAGGCCTGCAGGGGAGAGCAGTTGGGGGGACCAGGCCTGCAGGGAAGGGCAGTTAAGGGCAATCAGGCTGGCAGGGGAGTGGTTAGGGGGTGATCAGGCTGGCGGACAGAAGCGGTTAGGGGCAATCAGGAAGGCAGGCAGGAGAGCATTTGGGAGCCAGCAGTCCTGGATTGTGAGAGGGATGTCTGACTGCCTGTTTAGGCCCGATCTTACCTGGATTGGGCCTAAATGGGCAGTTGGACGTCCCTCGAGGGGTCCCAGATTGGAGAGGGTGCAGGCTGGGCTGAGAGACACTCCCATGCACAAATTTCATGCGCTGGGCCTCTAGTCTGTGTGTGTGTGTGTGTGTGTGTGTGTGTGTGTGTGTGTATCTCATAGTATTATAGATGTCTCCCATTCCCCTCCCTTTACACCTCTCCTTCCAGCCCCTACCCACCCTCTCCAGGTTTTCACTACCCTATTGCCCCTGTCCATGGGCCATGCCTAAAAGTACTAGTATATAACTTCTTTGGTTTATCTCTTCTCAACCCAACATCGAGGTCTGTCAGTCTGTTCCATGCCTCCATGCTTCGGGTCTTATTTTGTTGGAGAGTTTATTTTGTTTATTAGATTCCACAAATAAGTGAGATCATGTGAATCCTCACTTGATTTTCACAATAACCTAATGAGGACAGTATTATTATTATAATTCTTATTTTACAGAGAAGGAAAATGAAGCTCAAAAAGTTAAGAAACCTGCTTAGGGTTACCCAATATTAAGTGACAGAGCTAAGACTCAAACCCAGTCAGTCTGGCTTTAGAATCCTTGTTTTTAACCATGGTGGTATGCTGCTGGAAACTCTCTGCTCCCTACCCTTTTCAAAAGGGTTAAGAATAAGAAGAAGAGGAATGTTTTACTTCCTGGGCTCTGTTAGTAACAAAGACCCAAGCGGAAATGCTGTTTTAAGCCAGACTTCTACAATGAGCTAACTAGGAGCTGACATGATACCAGTATAGACCAGTATGTCCACAAGCCCATTTCTGGGTCCTTTCTGGCCTCTGCCGCTCTGGCCCCTCTTCCTGACTTCCACATTCCTTTCCCTCTAGGTCAGTGGTTCCCAACGTGGGGCACACACCCTACATGGGGACAATTTTATTTTTAAGGGGGGCAATTCAAGAATGAGTTACTAACAGTGAATTTTTTGCATTTCTTATGGTTCTAGTGGCCTTATATACAATATATAAATATATATTATGACATTTATGCATTTCAGTTCTCTATTATATGCTTTGGAACTTTATTTGCTATTTTTTCATATCACTTCATAGTATTATTATTTTTAACAATTTCTTAGTGATTTCTTTCTCAGTACTTCAATTGTCCTTTTGTTCTTTTTATTTTTAAAAATAATGTATTTTTATTGATTTCAGAGAGGAAGGGGAAAGGATAGAGAGATAGAAACATCAATGATGAGAGAGAATCATTGTTTGGCTGCCTCCTGCACGTCCCCTAATAGGGATCGAGCCCTCAACCCGGGCATGTTGAGGGCATCGAACCCAGGACCTTTCAGTCTGAAGGCCAACTCTCTATCCACTGAGCCAAACCAACCAGTGCTCCTTTTGTTCTTTCCTTTTTCTCTTTCATGGATACTATGTTCTTTGGAAGCTTGTTTAGACCAAGTTAATGGCTTTTTAGGCTTCCTCCATATGAATAGGAGTTCACTTTTTGAATAATAAGAATTATATGTCACCGGGCATCATCAGGATTTTAGAGTTGCTTAGGTGGAGCATGGCCAAAAAAAGGTTGGGAACCACTGCTTTAGGTCCTCAGCAACACTGTCACCACTCGTTGGACATGCACTACTCTCCCTTTCAGGTGAGATGTGTAGGGTTATTGTAGAGAAATAATTCAGATTCACTATTATATATTTACCACTTCTAAAAAAGACCTGAAGGGACTCCCAATAAAAACTGTCTATTAAGTAATATGCATGTTAGAAAGAGTTCTGAAATCTTGTAGAAGAAAGGCAAGGGAGAAGAAGAGGTGAAAGGTATTTCCATAAAAAAGTTTGTGATGAAAGGCATTTCAAACATTTCATGAGCACTGTGAACCACATCCTGGGACTGCCACTAAGAATAGAGAGCCGAGTAAAAACATAGTCCCTGCACCCCCAGCTGCAGTGCCTCAGTGGTTGAACATGACCTATGAACCAGGAGGTCACAGTTCGATTCCCGGTCAAGGCACATGCCTGGGTTGTGGGCTTGATCCCCGACCGTGCAGGAGGCAGCCAGTCACTGATTATTTATCACCATTGATGTTTCTCTCCCTCTCCCTCACCCTCTCCCTCTCCTTCTCCCTTTCCCTTCCTCTCTAAAATCAATAAAAATATATTTAAAAAGCAAACAAACATAGCTCCTGTCCTCAAGGGGCTCAAAATCTAGTAGTATTAGAATGATCACTGCACTTGAGCATTCAATTGACTTTGTATTCAAGCAAAGACAGTAAGTGGAATGTGATGGATTATCTCATACTTCTCTAATAAATGGAGTTGTATCTTTTATTCAGAAGAGATAAGCTTTTAAAAAATGCTGAATAACAATGATAAATTACTTTATTTCAATAATAGTCAATATTCTTGAGAGCTCAGCATGTTCCAGTTCCTGTGCCAAGAACTTTGCATGCATTAACCCATTTAATCCTAACTAGTATCCCTGTGATGTATGCATAATTACCCACATTTTACAGATGGGGAAATTAAGGTGAGTTGGAATTAGCATGTGGACTCATATAAAGAGTAATATTTTTAATAGAGGTTTTGCAGAGGATTTAGACCCGTTTTTTATAAGGCCAATGCATGCATTGCTCTGCCATTTCTGTGTTCCCTGTCATTTAGCAGGAAGTGGCTATAAATACACTGTCTTCAAAGGCAGTGACTGTAGCCATTGTTTTTTGATATTGCCATTCGGGACCTAACAGTTCAGAAGATGCAATAACTTTCCTCACATGGACCAATTGCGGAGAAACTCCCTTTGTCAAGCAGCAGCATGAGCCAAACAAGCACTTCATTATCTGCTTCTACCCACAGGGAAGTAGAGATGCTGATGAGAGGGTGATTGGCCTGGGAAATGGCAGGGTTTGGAATCCCCACTTTCAGGGTCAAAGAACTTCATGCCCACTTCCAGGATTGGTTTCCCAGAAGGCTCCAGTGCTGGCTGGGCCCCTGCCCGGGTGGGCTCCTGGGGTTTCTCTCTCAGTGGGATCCTATTGGCAACCTCTCCCCTCCCACAGCAGCCTATTGACTTCAGGCAGTCATTTCCCAGGGCCCCTTTCAGTCTCCAAGAACCACAAGTTCTTTTCACTCTGGGAGTTTGCTGATGAGGTCGCACCAAGGAGAACAGATGTACTTTCCCTTTGGAGCTCTTTAATCTAGTGAATTATGCTTAGATAGGTGAAGGAATAATTTTCCTTCTTTTCCTGCATCTTTCTGAAAGTTTCTAGGGTCAGTTACCCAGGGCTCTGCAGGCTTCCCAACTCCAAAGTAGAGGCAAAAGTCATTTCTTTCCCTTTATTCCTTGTATAAGATATAAGATTCGTAGAAAGTGATTTTTCACTCTTACCATATCCCATGAACACAGTGCTCTCTTTTTAGGTAAGGTGAATTGAATACAAATCACATCACTCCAAATGGAGTACTTGCAAGTCTTGGTTAGTTATCAAAGTTTTATTATTTTATTGCTTTTGGTTACAAATGGAACAGATTGTTAAAAAGGCAGTGCCTTTCTCCTGAGCTTCAAGTTCCTTTTCCCTCAGGCTAGAACACTTACAAATGAGGGATGCCCAGGCTTCAAGGGTGAATGACTTATGTGTGTTGAGAACAAAGTAGAAAAGTGGGCATTTACCAACCCTGCTCTCTTCCATTGAATCAAACAGTTCTCATTCTCCCTCAAACACATTCTCCCTCTCTCTCTCTCTCTCTCTCTCTCTCTCTCTCTCTCTCTCTCTCTCTCTCTCCCTCTCTCCCTCCCTCCCTCTCCTTCCACACACAATTTTTTCTTCACTTTGAGTACATATTCTCCTTCTTTTCTTGCCCCTACCGGCCCCACATCACTGCTTCTGGTTGCCGGTGCTACTGTCTGCCTAACTCTGCTTTTTGTGGTATGTGCCATTCCTATGAGCTCAGTTTTTACTTAAACTGTGTTTTATGGGCAGAGAGAACTCTCTTCTTCCTGTGTACAAATAGATAGGTAACATATTACCCCAGGAGATGTCAGCTGTGAAAGAATGTACTATGGAGTCAGATAGCCCAGATAGCCATGAGTCGGAGCCAACACTTTACTCATTAGGTATGTGACTTTGAGCATATTACTTAACTTCTCTGAGCCTCACTCAGGTTCCTCAGTGACTTATAAAGAGAACCTACCTTATAGGCTTGTAATTTAGCATAGTGCCCGGCCCCTAGTAGTCAATAATTACTGGCTATTATCACCCAGCATTGTGATCTTACCTGTTTTTGTTGTTGAGTATTTTGCATTGTCTTGGTTCTCTTTCTTGGCTGCTTAGGACACAGAGATAGCTTTAACATCACCAAATTATTTGCTCTTTTTATTGAGGTAAAATCATATAATATAAAATTCACCATTTTAAAATTGTACTACTCAGTGGAATTAGGTATACTCTCAATTTTGTGAAATTATCAGCACTATCTAGTTCAAAATATTTTTATCACCCCAAAGGAAACCATGTACCCATTAAGCGCTCACTCCCTACTCTCACTCCCACTCCACCCCATCCTCGTCCGCTAAATTATTTGTTTTTAAATCTATTTCTTTGAGATGATAAGCCATTCCAAAAATCTGAGGATTTCAGGAAGGTAAATTCTACATAGTGAGAGTTTGCCAAAAGTCAATCAGAAATGCATTCCTAGCTAGAAGAAATACATCTCTGATATCATAGGACTAACTTATCAGAGAACAAAATGAAAAATCAGAAGCTATGCTCTCACTCTGCACAACACAGAAATGGTCCCTTTGATGCTTGTCTGTCATACTTCACATTATTTTCTTTGTCTTGTGGAGAAAGGGGGCTTGAAACTTTGAGTGAGAGGAGGGGTAGATTTTCTAAACCCCTGTAAACAAATTATGGGAAAGCCCAGGAAGAAGGTTAGCAGGTCAGCCTCTGCATTCCAAGAGAGGAATTTTAGTCTCTTGGGAGGTATGTTCCAGATAACCCTCAGGGAAAATTCGACCCTTTGAAGTTTCTGGTTGTTTCTGCAGCTGCTGAATTCTTCACACCACCCAAGGTGGAGGGCCCCACTTCATTGGCACTCAGGTGCCCTCTAGCTGGCTGCTTCTTTGCAGTGGGACAATTTATAGGCTTTCCATACCAGGCTGTGTGAGGAGGGGACAAGACTGATAAGTCAGCAGCAGTAGGCTCAGTACTCAAGAAATGGGAAGAAGGATACACATTTAAGAAGGTACTTTAGTGAAAATGCTCTTACATTTGGCAAATGTCCGTGAAGGCCCTGTATGTTGTCCAGTTTGCCTTGAGGAGGTGTGGACTTGCTTGAGAAGGCATTCCTGGGCAAGCTTCTTGGCATAGTTTTCTGTCTCTTTCGGGCAGGTTTTATGTCTCTTTGGGGTTCAAGATTGCTTTTTTTTCTTTTTTTATGAAAATTTATTCTAGTCAGGCCTCATTGGTTGCTATGTCTGTTTTTTAAATCTTGTTTTAGTTTTATTGGGATATAGTTGACATATAATACGTTTAAGATGTACATTATAATGCTTTAAGATTTTTTTTTATCTTCACCTGAGGATATTTTTTCCATTGGTTTTCAGAGAGAGTAGAAGGGTAGGAAGGGGGGGGAGGGAGAGAGAGAGAGAGAGAGAGAGAGAGAGAGAGAGAGAGAGAGAGAGAAGAGAAATCTACATGAGAGAAACACATCGATTGGTTGCCTCTCTGACCAGGATCAGGGATTGAACCTGCAACAGAGGCACGTGCCCTTGACCAGGAATCAAACCCATGACCCTTCGGTTTGCAAGCTAATGTTCTAACCACTGAACCAAACCTACCAGGGCATGATTTGATTTCGTTTTTATATTTGTATACATTGTGAAATAGTACCACAATAAGTTTAGTTAACATCCATCACCTCACATAATTACATTTTTTCCTAGTGATGAAAACCTTTAAGATCTATTCTCTTAGCATCTTTCAAACATATAATACAGTATTAACTATAGTCATCATGATGCACATTATATCCGAATTTATTAATCTCATTACTGGAAGTTTCAACCTTTTGATTACCTTCACCACTATCCCCACCTCTGGCAACCACCAATCTGATCTCTATTTCTTTGAGCTTGGATTTCTTTAGCTTCCATATATGAGTTCCTGCAGTATTTGTCTTTCCTTTTCTGACTTTTGCAAAAGGTAGGATTTTCTTCCTTTTAATGACTGAATAGTATTCTATTGTGTGTCTGTGTGTATCATATTTTCATTATTCATTTGTTGATGGACACATATCATCTTTTATAAGAGCAGTTGCTTCCTGGGAAACCATGTACCTGCCTTGGGCAACTTAATTCTAGAACTAGATACATTATGGAGGTCTGTCATTTAAAATGTGCTTCCTCTGTTGGGTTTTGCTATGTCTGTGATTCTTACACTTTAGCTTGACTCAGAAATGTCAAGGGTGCCTGTTCAAAATTCAGATTTTTGGACCTCACTCCTTTAGAATAAGAATCATGGTAGGACCAGAGAAACAACTCTTGAGCAAGCAACACCAAGTGATTCTGTTGTAATTGGTTTTGGAACTGAACTTGGAGAAACACTGCTCTCAGGAGTCATATGGAAGGAGGGATCAGAATAATATGATTTTTTTTTACTAAAGTTGTATCAGGAAGGAGTAATTGAAAAGGAGTAACCCCGAAGTAGGGCCTGTCACTCATTTCTGTTTATGCATAGTTCCCACTTTTCTGAGAGAGTTTTAACTGAGTGGCCATTATATTTTATTGAAAATACATTGTGTTATTATAGGACTAATTTTTAATAGTTTTAGTTTTAAATTTCATCCATGAGATTAAATTTGAAAAGTGTCCTTGAAAACCCATATCTAGATTTTAATAAATAGAAATTTCTGAAGGTTTTATGCTCAGAGGTATTTTGTTTTCTCATGTTTGTTCATTTGGGGAAGAATGAATTTTGCCTCCTATTCACAAGGTAGGAGGTTTAGTGGCGCCCACAGAATTAATCCTTTCTGTTCCTGGAGGAAAGAGCTTAATAAAATTCAGACTGCATTCTGGAAATTGAATGATTTTTTTATGTTGCTGCAGTTAGATGGATTCCTATAAATGTGCCCCAAACAGACTTTTGAATCTCTCTTAAAAGGCAAATATTTCAAACAAGGAGGAAAGTTTCTGAACAGTACAAGCTTTATTTTGGCCCATGGTATGTTTTTGTCTCAGAAAGACTTTTAGAATTATCATAAAAACACTGACGCGCTGACTAAATCTCCTCTTCCTAAGACTGGACCTTTATTTAACCTTTCCTTTATAGAAAAGAGAAGGAGGAGAGAGAGGGGGATGGGGAGGGGAGGAGCTGGGGAGACACTTCAGTGGGCCAGCATTTACCTCTCCCGTTCTCCCATTTTGCTGTTCAGGATGTCCCCACCCACCTGATTCTGCAGTCTTACCATACCAATACAGGACCCAGCATTTGCCTGAGTGCCACAAACCATGCTTCAACTCTGCTCCCTGGCAGAGAGTGGCCCAGAGAGAAAGTGATTAAGTGATCCTCCTCCCAGCCTGTCTTGGTGCCAGAAATCAAAAGCTTATCCAGTGACTCCGTCCTTGAAGCTTTTGTCTGAAATCTATAGCAACTCTACATAAGGCTCTGCCCTCTGCTGGCTGCTTCCCAGGGATTCTGGCTTTCTACTGTTCTTTTGCTGGTGACACATTTGAGGTGAATTAAAAAGTCTTCCTCCCTCAGCCTTAGCATCCTGTTCCTATGGGTGAGTTAGACAATTAGTCTCAAAGAGCCCCAGCTTTTAGGACTTCCCAGGGGACACTCCTACTGCTTGTGAAGTGGTTTTCCCCCTTGGTAGTTTTGATTGCTCCTAATGAAGCTGTCTGCTTTATTTGTGATAGACAATGCTGGATTACACATCTATATCCTTACAGCACCTTTGCCCCAAGGGTTTTAAGAGTTTTCTGAGATCACTCTTGAGAGTCTTGGACCCAGTGGCATTTTTCTTGTTGTGGGGGGAAAATAACTTTCATGTCTCTATTCTTCTGCTCTGGGGTACTTTGTGTGTTTAGGTAAATGACTCTTTGTCTCTGAAAATAGACACACACACACACATGCAAAAGAGAATGGGAGAGCAAGAATGTAAGAGAGGGAGCAACATGGGGAGCAGATAAAGAGTATGAGAGAGGGAGAAAAAGAAAGATCACAACCATGTGTGAGAACAAGACAGCAAGAACTTGTGGGAGGGATAGACAAAGGGCTCCTTGGAGAAATTACTGGTTCTAGGCCTGGGGCAGAAAATAGATGAGCCTGGAGCATTTTGTAGTGCCAGAATGTAAAGAAGTGCTGAAACAAACAAACAAACAAACCAGCAAAAAGTAAAACAAACATGAGGATATGGCAACAGAACCAACTGAAAGAGCTCCCAATGGCCAATGCTGGAAATACTTGAGAAACAAAATAAAGTAGTATCTGAGCATAATCCAAAGTATAATATCTGAGCCCATATTGATACAAATAAATGATTAAACATATGGTAAGAGGAGAGAAATCTCCCCTGTAGGACAATTACAAATAATTTGTGTAGATACTCTTCTCTTAAGGAGATGGAGCATAAATCTCCACTCTTAAATGTGAGCTACGCATAGTGACTTCCTTCCAAAGAATACAGTTTGGAAAGGGAAAGACTGGTAACCTTACAGTGAATGAACATGACAAACACTATCTCAGTCAGGTGATCAAGGACAACATCAATAGTCATAAATCATGTTGATAGTATGTACCCTGTACCCTTCATATGATGAGATGAGAATCACACTTTGCCTCTGTGATCTTCCATTAATTCATAGTCCCCGTCTAATCTTGAGAAAAACATCAGGAAACATTCAATAGAAGGATATCCTCCGAAATACCTGATTAGTACTCCTCAAAATTGTCAAGGTTATTAAAATTCAGGAAAGTCTGAGAAACTGTCACAGCTAAGAGCAGCCTAAGGAGATGTGACAATTACATGTAATGTGTGGTCCTAGAATGGGAGAGAAATCTACATAAAGCATATACTTTAGTTACTAATAACAATATCAGCTCATTAATTGTTAGAAAGGTGTATTACTAATACAGGATGTTAATAATTGGGGAAACTGGGTATGGAGGATATGGGGACTTTCAGTACTATCATCACAAATTTTCTGTAAATCTGAAACTATTCTAAAATACAGACATTTATTTTAAAAACTATCTTGATTACTTAGTGGTTTGAGAACCCCCTTACATTTTACACCCAAGGGGGTTGCATCACTTGTCTCACCCTAGTCCTGCCCAACTCTCTAAATGCAAAACAGATTCCCAGTGCTATGTTTCCTGGGACAGATCCATACACACTGACTTCTTGGCCTGCATTCTCTTTATTTGTATATAAATAAAACCATAGTACTCTTTCCCCATGAGCTTCTTCTTAGAATAGGCTGAATTACATTCCTTGGCTTCTGACAAGGAATAGCTTTAGAAACACCTTAGTGTGTATTTCCAAATGTTGCAGCCATACAGCCCTGTGGCGAGGACACAGAAACAGGGTATAGTCCAAGAAAGGTTGTCGGTCTGTGCCCAGCTGGCTGGAGCTTCTCCGGAGGCTGCTTTATGCCAGCAAAGGAAAGCATTGCAAAGAGAATAGGCTCTCTTTGCTGTCTGAGTCTGCCCCTCAGATAGAGCTCTAGAAGCCTGGACCTTTGTCTCAGAAGCTCACAAGACTAAAGTACGTTTTGTCCTTCCTGTTGCTCTGGTTCCTCTTTTCACACCAGTACTGATAAGAGAGGACAAATATCCATTTAAGGCAAAATGTCATAGGTATAGATCTATTCCCCATCTCTCTCTCTCCCCTACCCTGTTCATAGGACTGGAGAGGCTGTCAAGCTGTGACAGAAAGCTGGGTAAAGACACTGCTTTCACTTTATTCTCTCAAGTGAAACTGCCATCAGTGAAAGCACAATGTTAAGCTGACTTGAGTTTTTCCGGTTTCTGACGACTTTTGTGGAAGGATTTGTTTTGGGGGGATTAGGATCCAGGAGTAGATAGCTCTGACACTAACTCAGAGTATATCATCTCATCTCTAATGTGCATCTGTGTAAGAAGATCCTTCAAAGCCAGGCAGTGTGCTTTCCATTGGAGTAAGTGGCTGAATCTGGTGTCTGTTTTTTAACAGCTCTGCCACTTGAGGGTTATAATAGGGGAAGTTGTAGAAAGTCAATGCCACATACTCCATCCCGTATCACATGCAAGAACTTTGGCTCTGGCTTCAGACAGATTTGGGTTTGGATCCCAGCTCAAGAATTCCTTAACTGAGACATCTGGGCAAGATACCTAGCCCCATAAAAACCTCAGTTTCTTAATTTATAAAATGGGGAGGCTCATAGAGTTGCTATAAGGTTAAAGGAACTCATTGGAACACCGAGCCAATGCTTGGCACAGGAAAGGTGCCTAATGAATGATAGCCATTATTGCCCAAACTCTGTAGCTTGGGGCTGGGATGGGGGTGTGTTCACTTGAGTACAGACCCAGGAATTACACTGGAGACACGTTGCAGGAAGCCTGCCAGTTCTGCAGGGGTGTTTTCTTGTTGCGGACTAGTAAATGAGAAAGGGCTCAGGAGCAAGATGTTGCCTTTGGGAGCATCCTGGAAGAGGCAGCACGAAACATAATAGTTTTCCAAGGTGATATCCCACAGGACCACAGTTTCTTGTCCTTCCTCTTCTGGGCCTACAAGAAGGAGGGGGAGGGCTCCTTGGTCAAGAAGAGGTTTCCAGAGGAGAACATCTAGGGGCTTGCTTCCTCTTTCACGCCTGTCTCGTCAGGCTGCATATTGGAATTCTTTGCATTTGGAGTGTGTGGGGACCCCTGTCTGGGCTTTGTACTCAGGTTCCTAGGAGCCAGGGGCAGCCCTGGGAATGGGCAGCATCATGTATCTGCCTTCCCTGGTGCAGTCCTGAGAATGTGCTGATGGAGTTTAGTTTTAATAGCAATCATAACTCAAGAGGCCTCCTCTTTAATTTTTTTTTGATTGTGCAGCTGAAGATTGGATGACCTCATTGAGAAATGGGCCATAGACAGGGGATAGAAGCAGCTGTTGCCACAGGAAACGACCCCTCCCCCCTTGTGGGGCACACTGCTTCTAAGGGCTCTTTGTGGGTAGGGTGGATTGAAAATGGCAGCTGTCCTCTACCCAGATCTTTCTTTATGTACCCAGAGGTTGAGCTGAGCTATTGTCCTGTGCACCAAAAGGTTGTGGGTTCGATTCCCGGTCAGAGCACATGTCTAGATTGTAGGTTCTATCCACGGTTGGGGCATGCACAGGAGGCAACTGATTGATATTTCTCTCTCACATCAGTGTTTCTCTCTCTAAACATATCCTTGGGTGAGGATTTTTTTAAAAAAGAAAGTAACTGTTTAGAGTGTTTCCAAAACAAATCCTTGGCCTGTGAAATATCCATCTGCTTTTCTCTACTAGGACCCATGTGCCTGTAATATGTCTCCTTTCCTCTTTCAGATTAGTGTCTGTGTCCTGGACCTCATCTTCTGGTCAGTTCACCATTCCTTGCACAGCCTGCCTGGTCTGGTTGCCATGCTCTCAAGGAGCTGAGTAGCAAAATATCATGCAACTTGATGTTTATAGCTTATTATATATTCTGCCTTCATCGAATAAAAATTCCAAAGATATGTATTAAGCCTTCAAACATATGGGTGAATACTTAAGCCAAATGCTTGATGGGTTAATGGTATAATTTTAGGTACCAGATGCAAGTTCAGAGTGGTGGTGGATGGGAATTTGGGGACAGGGGAGTTTTCCTGGGTACTTGTTAAAAATCTTTTTGATAGCTTCATCCCCTTCTGAAGACAATGTTATGCCTGAGTTGGGAGCTACACATATACATGCAAGTTATTCTACCCAATTCCCAGACCCTTGGTCCATCACAGCACAGAAACAAAGTACCAGAGTCAAAGAAACCCCAAACAGATGTCTGTAGATAAAAACAAAGCTAGCAGCACTACTGTACAGCCCACATATTGTCCTACTTTTAAAAATAGATTGTTGTGGCTAGTGGTTATTTGTTCATTCCCTACCCCATTTCCTCTTGGTTTGATACCAACCATGCAAGGTGGCTTGTAGGCTTTCCCTGATGGTTGGCAGCTTTCCTTTCTAAAAAAATGAAACAAAACAAAACACCTCCTTCAGAACATCAAGCTAATCAACATCTATATCTATTTAACACCTACCAGGTTCACAGGCTTATTCCTGGAATTGGGAATGTTATAAGTATGCATGCCCAGATTGAACCTTGCCCAGTTCAGACACAAGGCCCAGTCTTCACAGATTGTGGTGAGAGGCTAGTTGGGAAGAGGCTGTTGGCTTCTGCTGTTTTACAGGAAACTTCAAGGAGGGAGTTGCGGAATGTAGCTTCCTAAGCCCTTCACCTTGCTTAATTTGCTTTGTTTCTGAAACACACTGACGGATATCCAACTGGGCCTAGCTCACGTTCAAGACTGTGTGCTAAAACTTCACTAGTTCTTTTCAAAGCCCTTTCCTTCTACCACTGCCAGTTTCCTTGAAAGTTTTGTCAGCTGCTCCTGATAGAATCGCTTCAAATTAAAATGCTTTGTTCCAGGGGATATTTTACAGCCGAGCAACTGTAACTAGTGGCACTCCCCCCACCACACTGCCATGGCTATAGATCTTTAATGCTGCTGAATGATTCTGCCAAGGGTTCCAATTTGCTTTTACACAAGTGAATCGCCCAATTCAAAATAAACGTACCTAGGCTGCCTTGCTCTCCCTGCCCCCACTCTGTCATTCCTCTTAGGCATGTACCCCACAGTTCAGGGATGGCAGTCATCGGTCTGCCTAGCAGAAATGCATTATGTGGGTCCACCTTAACTGACAAGTGCTTAATATCTGGTCTGTTTAGTTGAGGGAATAGTTATTTCTTTTCTTCTTCTTCCTCCTCCTCTTCTTCTTCTTCTTCTTCTTCTTCTTCTTCTTCTTCTTCTTCTTCTTCTTCTTCTTCTTCTTCTTCTTATTTTTTTTAATCCTCACCGGAGGATATTTTTCCATCGATTTTTAGAGAGAGTGGAAGAGAGAGGGAAAGACAGAGAGAAATATTGATGTGAGAAACACATTGATTGGTTGCCTCCTGCATGAGTCCTGATCAGTGCCCCGGGCTGGGGAGGAGCCTGCAACCCAGGTATGTGCCCTTGACCTTGGACCCTTTGCTCTGCAAGCCGACGTTCCATCCACTGAACCAAACTAGCTAGGATGGGAATGGTTATTTCTATACCAGATTCATGAGGCTGGAATATGTTCCTTCCCAAGCCCTAAAAGCAGTGTGTCTGTGGGACCACATTTCATTTTTAGAGTCACCTAATTTTATAGCCATAAAGGACCTCTTTAGGACTTCACTCTGTAGACTGCATTTACCACCCCTCCCCATGCAGTTCAAGTTCCAAAACTTTTTATGGGCTGAGCCCAAGGTTAAGTGTTCTCATATCAGCTGTAGCCACTGTCCTCAAGAAGCTCACAGTCTCTCAGGGTTGACAGACAGGTCACCAACTGGTTCTAATGTAATGTAATAAGTACCATGATAGCGGCAAGAACAAAGTGTGCCATGTGAACCTAGAGGAAGGAAGGATTACTTCTGCTTGGGAGGGGAGAGGGTCAGGAAAACCTGCTTTCAGGAGATGATATTTGAGCTGAGTCAGATGGGAAAGCTATTCCATGTGTGTGAGTAAAGGCATGCACATATTTGGTGTATTTGAGAGCCTTAGTTAAGAGACGAGAGGCCTCCCATAGACAGTGGTTTTCCAAGAAATGCACTAAATAAAGAGCATCTTGCTGTAGAAAGGCTCTTTTCAACTGTGATCCATTAAGATACAGCCTGTCCTGGTCAGCATTTGTAGATGGGCAAGTATGTGTAATTGTGGGCAGCTCCTCCTTTGACACCAAAGGTTGGTATGTAGCTACCTTCCCTTAAATGGTGTCAATGGTGGTGACAGCCAAGGACACCAGCTTTATGGGAGAGAGGAGTTAAATCTGAGAAGATTTATTTTGGTTCCATTACCAGCGATCCTTTTCTGAGCAAGTCTTAACAAGAGGCAAACTCCTAATGAACTCCTGAGTATCACCAAAGTGTTCAGGATTGGCTTGAAAAGCCAAAAAAGATGAAAAGAAAGAAAGAAATCAAAGCGTCCTTCGAAAGAAAAGAGGTAGACAGTAATGGCTATAGGATTTTGAATTGCTTTTTTTGTCTGATTGGCAGGTTTGAATTGCGGCTTAGCTGCATTGCAGGGTAGTTCCCCTTTAATGCTATTATTGATACTAGACTCTCTGTTCCCACAGAGAGAGCTGTGTTGAGGAAGAAAGAAAATATTTGATGTCTGATTTATGGGTGTGCTGACTGGTCCATGCACTGTGGCAGAGAAGCAGCAGCTTTATTTTGAAAAAATGTCAACTGTTTTTTCTATTTTTTTTTAAACTAGAGAAAATAATGTATGACTTGCCACTAATAGCATGCCTTTCATGTAGCTTTATTTTCCAAATCTTGCAAGCTTACTGTTTTCATACCCTAGTGAGAAGCAGAGCATTAACTTCCAATGAGGTGGGGGGGGTGTGGAACCTTGAGGACCAGCATCCTATGGCGACCCCCAACATACACAAAGAGATGACAGAGCGACTGTACTGATTGACTGTGGGTTTTGTTTTGTTTTGTTTTTTGTTTTGTTTTTTGCCACATGTCTGTCTAACCTTGGTCAAGCCAAGAATCCAAAAGAATCAGAACTGGAGGGGGTCTTGGAGAGTGCTGAGCCCAACCCCTCCTTGTACAAATGGGAAAACCGAGGCCCAGAGAGAAGAAGGGACATATTCATGGTCACACAGCTCATGGAGACAGATCCAGAAGTAGAACTCAGGGTTCTTTCTTCTAGTCCCATTTGCATCAATCACATGCTTCAATTGCTCTCTCAGAAGCAGTCCAGAGCAGCACATTTTCTCTGGGAGGGGGAAGGGAGTGCTTTAATTGCTGCCAACAGGGAAAGGAATGAAGGAAAGGGACAGGCTTACTTGGTGCTCCCCTTCCCCAGATAAACTGCCTCATTTATTTCTAGCTATATTTCCCTAACAATGAGATTATTGCCATTTCATATGCCTTGAGAATCAATAAAGTTCCTCAGTTTCAGAGAAGAGTCAGGTAGACAAAGTCCTTTTATTGACCTAAGCCCCTCAGTTTTGTCCTCTAACTGCCATAGTGGAAGGAAGGGTTCTGTCTATTTTAGGATCACCTCCTCCAGTAAACCTTTCCTGATTTCTAAGACTGAGCTGCACAACCCCTCCCCACCTTAACCTTTATCACATTGTATGTCATCGTTTACATATCTGTCTTCCTCACTGGACTGTGAGGTACTTGAAGACAAGGACCATGTCCTCACAATGTCCCCAGTGCATAGCACAGGGTCTGGCCCATAGTAGACAATAAATGTTTCTTGAATGACCCAGGACACAGATGCCCATGGTAACAAAGGTTGACTCTTGTTTCTGCAGCAAATTAAAAATCCAACAACTCCAGAGGGAGAAATGGGAGATCCAAATGAGCTCTTTGTTACTTATTGGGCATGGTACTTCCCAAGACTCCACTAGTTCAAATTCTGAATAGTCTTCTCTGTGAAGGTATGTCTCCTAGGGGCACACTAGTACAATTCTACGGTGTGTTTCTTTTGGATGCCTCTGATTGTAGACTTCAGGAAATGGGATGAGGGTTGTTCAATAGTTCTTAGTTATACTAGCAGACTATGGCTGAATTTTACCATCCTTTATGGAACAGCATGGGAGAGGTATCTTCCAAGGCAGAAGTGGTAGGGCAGGGATGGGTTGTTTATGAGGAGACCAGAGTTTCAGGTCAGAATATGTTTTGCCTCTCTTAACTAAAAGGTTTGGCATTGGTTCTCTGTCTGACCTTCTAGTGAGCTCTGCAGATTTGCACTTAATGTTATTCCTGTTCCTGAAAGCCTGGGTCATTGGAGGCAGTGTTTTTTGGCTTAGACTCATTTGCTCCAGGAAAGTGGACCAGGCATCTTCTTTCTGCAGAGCCAAAGCTGTAGGAGGAGGGATAGCTTATGATGGGCCACAAGGGACTAATAGCTTGCTGGTCTGTGTCTGACATTCTCAACAGTTACTGCACATTTGAAGCCTTTTCTAAAAAATGGAAAATTAACCTAAGATTTTACGGAAGACAAAGTAAAAATACCAGAGTAAATAGGAAAAAAAATGATTCTCAGGCCCTATCCAGAGCAATTGATGGTTCAGGCCTGGGCATCAGTATTTTTAAAACTCTCCATATGGTTCTAATGTGCAGCCAGATTTGAGAACCACTGGCCTAAGTAGAAGGTGACAATGTGTTCACTCCTTGTTCTCAGTTACTTTCTAGAGGGTTCTAAAAATGGGTAATTCTTTAAACCAGAACTTTTAGGATTTCCCTCAATTCTGTAAAGGTTCAAGACACTATAGATTTTGAGAGTAATACTAATTCTTCTCTCACCTGAAGCTTTGCTTCAGTCTGAGTTGTGTTTGAGTCTACATCAAGCATGTGGGTACGGGTAAAAGTATCTGTTTGAGGTAGCTCTCTTCTCACCATGCTTTATAAGGCCAAATGATTTTGTCTCTGATTTCATTGGCCAGCCAGAGCAACTGGTACTTCCTCAGATATTACAGAATTTCACATATAGTTAAAAAAAATTCCTTCCAAAGTATATTCAGAATAGTATGACAAAAGCAGTTTTAATGCCAAAGTTTAAGTAATTTTAAATTGCAAGAGTGTATTTGTTGCCTGCCCTTCATTCATTTATTTCTTTGCTCTGAATGTGTGGTGGGCACATGGTGGAAGCACATCTTTGACTTTGGGGCTTTTAAGGTTTGGAGCTTACAGAGAGAGTTCTTGGTGGAATGGGGCTTGTGTTTACATAACTGTGCGGCAGCTTGTCAATGTATTCTGTGCAGTCAAACAGGTCAGTGGAGTGAAAAACCAATCCAGCCAACCAACTGTAGGACTGATAAGTTATTTGATTGACTGGGCCAGTGGAGTTACTCAGGAAGGCTGAACCTCAGCACTGTAGCTTGGGAGGCTAGACACCCAATCAATGCCAAAAGCATCTTTAACAATCACTGGAGCCCAGTTGCCTCAAGCCATTGGAACCAGATTTGAGTAAAGACATCAATTGCACTGGGTCACCATGGGGATGGATAAAACTTTTTCCTCATCATATTACATTTTTTCATATCTCTGGAGCTATGCAGCTCATTACTGCAAATTTTTCTCTTTAGCAAGGAGAGAGGAAATAACCCTGGAATCAGATTCTGCTGCTTCTTAGCTGTGTGAACTTGAGTGAGTGACTTGATGTATCTGAGCCCCAGTTATTCCCTCTATCCATATTAAGCATTTCATAGGGTTGTTGGGAGGGTTCAGTGAAATTACACATGGAAAATGCTTAGAAAAATATCTTTGATGCATATACACAGAAATCATCTAATAAATGGTAGCCCTGATGATTTAAAAAAAAATAATGCTGCAAACAGACTTGGGTGTCTGATTGCCTGGGTTTGAATTTGGCTCTACCATTTCCTGACTCATGGCTTGAGCAGTCTAGTTAAAATATCTTGGTGAGTCCCATTTTCCTCATCATCTGTCATAGCTGAAGAGTGAGATGATGAAAACATTTAGCACAGTGCCTGATATATAAGTGGTGGTGATTATTGTGAGTATCAGTCACCATCATTATACTGGTAGTTGCTAGAAAATTGCCCTAGTTTTCAGCCACTTCTCAGTATGATATATTTTACTTACTCCTTGCCACCATTCCAGTCCCTTTCATTCAGTTGTGCTTTAGCTTGCCATTTTCTCTAGGAGGGAGTGTGAGATACAAAATACACACCAGACCTGTACTGCTTTGGAGCCTGGCCTTCTCATAACACTGCCCCATGCATTCCTCTGTTGCTGATGCTGAACTTCCTATCAGCTAAAATCTTAAAATCCTATGGGGGGACCACCATGAGACCAGGTCTCCCGCAGATTCTGCCTATTTGCTCTTCCAAACCTCATCCTGCAGCTTCACCTTCTTCCTTATCAAAGGTCACTTGTGTTTTGGCTCATGAGAACAGCCAGTTACCAACTCTTTGTAATCTGCTTTCCTGATAATTTTGGTTGAGGTTTTGAGTAGGAGAGTATGTTGATATTTATTTTTGAAGGTTTGGGTCTGGCAGAGGCTGGCTATCTTGCTACTCATGCCACCATCTTCCCCATTGCACTTCTTGTGTTTCTGTGAATCTTGAATTGATATACTACCCTTCTCACTTGGCTTTCTGAGAACCCTGACTTGACTGTTGGATCTATACCCTCAAACAGGCATTGCTAGCCAAGTGGAGGCACTTACCTGAAATAATACCTCTAGACAGCACTCTCCTGCCGTGTATGTACTCCTAAATCTTTTTAGTGTTGGGGAATGTGAAAAATGTGGATGATTTTAAATATTGACCTGGGGTTCATGAAATTAGGAACATTATTTAGTGCCATGGAAAACCAGATGTCCATGCTTGACTTTTAAATTAACCATATCATTGTTTCCTTAAATTGATGCATGAAAAGTGAGATTCAAGCTTTGAATTAATAAAAGCACAAATAAAACCCATATTTGCAGCTGTTGTTGGGGAAAATTTTGGCCGGTTACTTTGAGGCTAGATAGGCAGAATCCTTGTTTGGCCTTTATGTAATAGGCCAGTGGTCGGCAAACTGCGGTTCGCGAGCCACATGCGGCTCGCGAGCCGCGGTTTGCCGCTCTGTTGACTAATGAGTTTGCCGACCACTGTAATAGGCTCTATAAAAGACCAGCCATGTGCTGGCTTCCCTAGAGGTCAGGCTACAGAGAGCAGAGCTCCCCTTGATACCCTTGGAACCCATTTCCTGCTATTCAACTGATTCTTTTTTTTTTTTTTTTCAAAATATGTTTTATTGATATTTTACAGAGAGGAAGGGAGAGGGATAGAGAGCTAGAAACATCGATGAGAGAGAAACATCGATCAGCTGCCTCCTGCACACCTCCCAATGGGGATGTGCCCGCAACCAAGGTACATGCCCTTGACCGGAATCGAACCCGGGACCCTTCAGTCCGCAGGCCGACGCTCTATCCACTGAGCCAAACCGGTTTCGGCCAACTTATTCTTTTTGTGACTTGAGCAAGCCATTGCCTATTCTCTTAGTTCTCAGTTTCCATAGGAGTTTGGCTCTAATGTTCCCTTCAGATTTAACCTTTGACTATTCCAGTGACTTCAAGAGAACAAACTGAATCCATGGGAGAACTGTCTCAAACTTGATCCTTAAAAAACAAGAAAGAAAACCACATTGTAGGCAAATGGCACATGGTTTGAAATAACAGATCCCATCTATGGATTGTGTTCTGTGCTGACGCCTGCAGACTCTCACTCTCATATCTGCCCGACTCCATTTACTGACGGACCACACAAGACCGTTCCCTCTTACCACTAGATGTATAAGTCCTTTCTCTACTTTGTTTTCTAAAGACTGGTAAAAAACTTTTATATAAGACTATTACTACCACTACCAGTGGCACTTACCAATGACTGAATGTGTGTCAGACACTGTACCTTATGTACATTTTCTGTTTTAAAACTTGTACTGCCCTATGGAATAGGTATTATTATTATCCTCTTTTTACAGAACAGAGGGGTGGCTTATTGACGGTAACACACAGTTAATATGGTGCAAGCCCATATTATGACTCAAGACTGTCTGATCCAAATCTTAATAACTATTATATGTACTGCTTTTTGCATCCCTGTGTGGAACTGGGACATTATCATCATCATCATCATAGTAGTTTTTTCTTGTCTGCTGTTAGGTAGTTACTATTATCTTCTATTATACAGAGGAAGACAGAGGCTCAGAGAGATGCAGTCACTTGCTCAAGATCACACACCTGTGATCATCCAAGCTGAGATGAACCCGAGGCTGACTGCCTCAAAAGCTGTGCTGTTTCTTTTACACCATGCTGCCTTTGGGCTTAAAGGGCCTTGTGAACTTGCTTTCCATTCTCTGCTCCCAGGAAATTTGCCTCTGCTTTCCTGAACAGCCTTACCAGCACAGTCTGCCAGGCTTGGGCAATGCCAATTCCTACAATGCAGCAGGAACTACCCCTTCACAGCTCCCATAGCTCCCACAGCCCCCACAGCCCCAAAGAAATGGATTCCCTCTTTTCTGATCCTCCTCAGCCAATGTCCACAGTCTCATTGTCTATGATACATGGTCCTTGCTTTTCATCTCCTTGCACATCAACGATCCATGTTTCTGGTGATATCTATGGGCCACCTATATTTAACTGTTAGCTGCCTTGATGTATCTGTCTTTCAATTTTAGCAGCTGCTTCCTCAGTTTCCCTAGCCTTGAGAAAACTCAGCTAAGTGCCTAACCAATGGAGCATTGCCATCAAGTGGTACATACTGGGAACTGCACAGCTTTAAAAATTATTTTCCCCCTTTCTAAAGGCAAACCCCATCCATTCCTCAAGCCTAGTTAAGGGATTAACCATTCTCTCTCTCATCTTTTTTTTTTTCAGTTTTGCTACTCATTAGCTCTTATACAAGAAGCAGAGAAAAAATAAACACAGGGAAACAGAAATCACCAACATATTGCAGTATACACACCACCCTGTGATCCCCTCCCCCACTCCCCTGCCCCTGCTATTGTGTGTTGTTTGCCAGGAGAGAAGATCTAGGAGCTTCTTATGGGGTTGGGCTCATTCAGAACACTTCTGTTCTTATTTGGTATTGATGACTTAGAGCTGATTATATCTGCAGAGCATAGTGAATTGTAGGTTCTAGAAGGGCTTATATAAAAGGCAATTCACAATAGATTAAGTACAAAAATAGCTGATAAACAAAAGGCAAATATCAACTTAACTACTAATCAATGAACTATAAATTAAAACTAACAATGAAATTATTTTCCATATAAAATTGGCTGAGAAATGTTAAAATTAAATTTCCAGGCTTGAAGAGGATGCAGTGAAATAGTTGTTTTTATACACTGCTGGTAAGAGTCATAAATTAATCATAGCCTTTCTGGGGAACATGTTGGCAATGTGATCAGGAAACTTAACAATGTTCATATACTTTGATTCTACAGCTGTGCTACTAGATATTTTACTAAAAGAAATAATTTGATAGAAATATTTATGTGTAAGGATCTTTATTGAAACATTTATAGTATGAAAAGCTACAGGATTCTGTGTCTAAAATTTAAGGTATAATTATAGACTAGAATATTATTTAGCTATTAATAAAAAAATCATGTTCTTAGGGACTATTTAAGAACTTAAAGTTATAGGAAAATGGTTATGGTATAATATTTTTAAAAATACTGCCAGGGCACAAAACTAATACCTTCATTTTATAAAATATCCTAATTTTGAAAAAGAATAAAATGCATAGAAAAATGGATGTAAATATACCATGTAAACAGTGATCAATTCTAAGACAGGATTATTGGTGATTTTTTCTTCTTTATATGTTTCTGTATTATCCAGGTTTTTTATAATCAGAAAATCCTGGTAGAAGTAAAGAAAATGAGGCTTGGGGAATAATAATTCAACTCAAACACATGTTCACCACTGAGAAAATTACTAAAAGCCTATATATTCCTGAGTCACAGAGTTAGAGCTTAAAAAGACCTTGGAGTGCATCTGGTGTCAAACCTACCAATGGCACAGTCATCCTCTCAGTGACTTCCTGGCATGCCTCGCCTTAAACACCCTGCATAAGTAACTCACTCACTACCTCTGGTAGCTGCCTCTGAAAAGTATAACAATAGTGATAATACCTTACATGCATCTAGTGATTTATAGTCTGTGAAGCTTTTAAATGTACCATTTCATTTTAAAACCCTGGGAGGTGGGAAGGGCAAGTGCAATTATCTTCATTTTTCAGATGAGCATCCTGAGTTCAAGTGACACCCAATGGTAAAGTGACTTGTTGCATCGCTGGTCGATAGCAAAGACAAGACTGAAATGTAGGTGTCCTGCCTCCTACTCAGAGAGAGGCTTGTTCCATTCCTCCAAACCCTTAACAAGGCCATCATTATCCTAATCCCAAAATCAGATAAAGACACTACAAGGAAAGAAAATTACAGGCCAATATTCCTGATGAACACAGATGCTAAAATCCTCAACAAAACATTAGCAAATCAGATCCAGCAATACATTAAGAAGATCACAACCAAGTAGGATTTATTTTGGAGATGCAAGGCTGATATAGTATTTGCAAATCAATAAATGTGATACATCACATAAACAAAATGAAGGATAAAAATCACATGATCATATCAATAAATGCAGAAAAAGCATTTGACAATATCCAGTACCCATTTTTGCTAAAAACTCTCAGCAAAGTGGGAATAGAAGGAACATGCTTCAGCATCCCTCCATAGTATCCAGTGTTCAGTTTCCTACAAGTATTTCCTTTGTTTGAGCTTATGTTGGTCTTGGTATAGCTTGAAACCTTCTCCATGGGGACTCCTATATAGCATCTTGGGCCCTGGAAGTTGTGCTTGGATGTGGTGCTATACACTACCTAAGGCCCAGAGTAGGATGAATATGGAAAGAGTTCAGGGGAAAGAATAAGAAAACAGATGATTCTCCCTTGCTGCAAATCCTGGCAGTCTCCATTCAGGAACCTGCAACCATATTTACAAAATGTTGTTTTCATAAACTGCTCATTGTTCAAGAAAGCATACAATAGCCAGTATAAGATAGTGATTTGCCCTACAAAATCATTTTTGAAACAAGGTTTCAATGTCTTAGCAGTTACTACATTTCGTTTAGTTTCCTAAAAGATGTGACACAGTAGATTAACAGTTGATATCAAAATGCAGAGGTTCCCTTATTTCTGTCAACAGTCTTGTTCTATTCTTTCCCACAGCTCTGCATCCCGCCTTGGGAAAGCATTTGAACACTTCTGCAAGGTCTAGTCACAGATCCATTTGGATTTGTCATGAGAAAGCAACAGGCAGGAAGACAACTTTCTTTGACCTTGGGAGAGTGTCTGTGAGTTGAGCAAAGCAAACTGATATTGGTTCTGTTATAGGTTGTCCCATGTACATGGATGGTCTCCATCTCTCATCCCAGGGGCTATAAGGAAGGGTAAACAAGACAGTATAGACCGACTCTTCGCCGTGCAGTGAGCGTTCAAGAGGGAGTTGACACACTGAGGGATGTTGGCACAGGTCAGAATTAGGTCAGAAACCTGCTCTAGCCTTAACCCAAGGGTTGTTGAATAACAGAACCAGCTTAGTGTGTTTTAGTATAGGCACTGGCCATGGGAGTTAACAGAGTGAGGTCCTGATCAAACCCGGCTGGAGTCTTGCCTAATGCAGAGGAGCCCACTTCCAGGAACTCAATCTCAGAACTCAGCGGGAGACTCCACCAGCCCTCCCATGACTAATCTGCTGGCTATCACAACTGACACTTCCCTGCCCTAGTCTAGGGCCTATAGTTTACCCTAGGGAGACAGGGCATGTTCTAGCCAGAGAAATGCCCTAACAGCTGTGCGTGTCCCTTCCGCTGGTCTGACTATTTTCCCAGAATTGACCTGAAGGTTCAGTGAAATGATTCAGAAAAACAATTGGTTGCTTCAGTTAGAAATTTAGTCACACTGGTGTTTAGTTTAGGCTGAATGTATTATGGAACATAAGTTTGGAGGGTCAGGACTGTGCCATAGTGCCTGACCATCTCTCCCACCATGTTGCTAAAGGTAGAGGAGCTGGAGTGAAAGGAAGGTCTCCAGTTGACAAAATGGAGACAGAAAGAGTCTAGTGTGCATATTTGCTACCACCCAGCTGCTAACTAATATCTCAACTCCACATTAGCCCAACCCTGCCCAAAAGGTTGTCATGACAGCAATGCATGTCCATTCTTGAGAACACCAGAAACAGTATTCTAACAGATGTTGGGGTGTGTAAGGGCCAAGCAATTTACAAATGAGAGGTTCACAGGCCAATGCATGGACACAGAGATTAGCTTTGGAGTCATTTTTCACTATGTTCCTCAGCTTGTTTAGGTTCCTGGAGCCCAAATTATCCTCAGTCTAAGATTCTTTTGCTTGGCTCCTCACAGAGTCTAGCTTTTTGATTTTTGCCAAGTAGCACCTCCATTTTAGGCCTCAGTGTTTCCATCTGTAAAATGAAAGAGTTAAGTCAGATGAGCTCTATGGTATCTTTCAGCTCAAATAATCATTCTGTGAGTTTAAGTTTGCCACATTTTGGTTCATAATGCAATTTCTTTCCCTGGATGTCCCAAGAGTTTTGTCTCCTTATGTTCTTATAAAATCAGTTCTTCTTTCTTCTTTGTCATCTACCAGTCTGGACATATTGGTCCTCCTTGTTCCTTTCACAAAGCGAGTTTTACATTTTGAGGATTATTTTAAAGAAGGGCAAGGAAGAATCTTGTATTTATCCAAGATACTCAGACCCATCACATGATACCACTCTTCCATGTTAGGTTTGTTTGAGTATTTATTCCCTAAGTAATATTATTGGCCTAATGTTGGGCTGGGCAATGTGTATGCATAAAAATATGCAACACAATCAGCTTTGTAAGATGGGAGGTGATTTGCAATGAACCCTGCTGGAGTCTGCATTATTACTTACCAGCCCTGTCTAGGAACCCTGCAACTTGCAGCATATCATTAGGAATATAATCAGCTACCTGTATATAAGAGTACTAGAGACCCAGTGCATGGATTCATGCACAGGTGGGGTCCCTTGGCCTGGCCTGCGGGGATCTGGCTGAAACTGGCCCTCTGACATCCCCTGAGGGGTCCCGGATTGCAAGAGGGTGGTTCTCAGGTGATGCACCCTGGAATCGGGCTCCCTCCTCTCTGGTTCTGGGTGCATCACCCAAGAACTGCAGCTGCCAAGTCACTGCAGCTCTGAAGCTCCTGCGTTGAGCGTCTGCCCCCTGGTGATCAGTGCATGTCATAGCTACCAGTTGGACAGTGGAACAGTCGGCCAGTCGCTTAAGCTTTTATATATATACTAGTGGCCATGTGCACGAAATTTGTGCGGTGAGGGGGGGGGCATGGATTATCCCTCAGCCCGGCCTGCACCCTCTCCAATCTGGGACCCCTCAGGGGATGTCCAACTGCCGGTTTAGGCCCAATCCCACAGGGACCAGGCTTAAACCGGCAGTCAGACATCCCTCTCGCAATCTGGGACCGCTGGCTCCTAACTGCTAACCTGCCTGATTGCCCCTAACCATTCTGCCTAACAGCCTGATCACCCCCAACTCCCCCCCCCTGCTGGCCTAATTGCCCCCACCTGCCCCCCCCTCCGCCGGCCTGATCGCCCCCAACTGCCCCCCCCCCAAGCTGCCCTGATTGCTCCCAACTGCCCCCCCCCTGCTGGCCTGATTGCCCCCAACTGCCCTCCCCTGCCAGCCTGCTTGCCCCTAACTGCCTCTGCCTTGACCCCACCACCATGGTTTTGTCTGGAAGGTCTCCCAGTCTAATTAGCATATTACACATTTATTAGTATAGATAGATTGGTAATGATTAATTTATAGGCTAAGCAAACTAAAAGAGAGATTACTCAAAGGATGTTTAACTTAAAAAGTAGGCAAAGGTGTGCAAATAAGCTATAGAAGCAGGTGTGTATTTTTTTTTCATTCTCATAATGAGATATTAAAAGATGTTTCTCACTTAGGAGACTATGAGTATCGACCTAGTATTATTAACAGGATTATTCTTACGTCTTTGGATCAAACATGGAGTAAAAAACTCTCAATGATATTCTCATTGAGTTCTCACCCTTTACCCATTTTAGAGAAAGGGAAATTGAGACTACATGCCCTTTACTATGGTGTTTAGTTGCTCAGAACATAGTTGAAGTGTTGCAAAGCCCTCTTTTTATGGAGATGGTGAATGGTGTTCAAACCTGAATTATCGTGAAAAACCATGGTACCCTCACTCTCTAGCTCCAACTGCTAATTCTCTGCAGTGTCCTCAAGCTCAAGCCCAGCCATACCCAATCTCCATTTGGATTTTCATAGAAAGTACGAATAGAGGAAGACCTTGGTAGTGTGTTTTCTCTTTAAACTCTGATAATTGGTGCGAAGAACTCCCCTCACACCACTTTATTTCAGATTGCTTGTGTGCTCAGACTGTTATAACTTGCTTGATCCCAAATGCATGATTAATTGCCTGAATTCCTTGTCACAGACTGGATTCTGCAACTTGGTATCTTACACACCTTTTTCTTTGGAACTTTCTAGAATTTGTACATGTTCTTAACACCTGTTTTGACTTTCTAACTTCTTGACCTTTTGCTCCAGAGGCTCTCTAACAGGTGTCTTGCTTATAGAGCCCACTTCCTACCCTAACTTACTTCTGCTGCCTTGATGTTGATCATCTCCCTTCAGTATGATAAAAGTAATTCTGGGCACATACAAGCTTCCCTTCTGGGAAGTTGGTACACCAAATGACAGCTGTGTATGAGCAGTGACTCACTTGACAACTGATTCTATATATTGACAGGATCTCATTATTTTTTGTTCTTGTGTTTGCATTTTTCAACTCTGTTTGAAAAATCAAGAAACAATACAAATTGAAATGAAATGAAAAGAAAATTAAATTGCTTCTTTATTTAGTTTTATTAAATAAATCTTTATTGTTCAGATTATTACAGGTGTTCCTCTTTTCTTTTCCCCCATAGCTCCCCTCCACCTGATTCCCCACCCCACCCCATGCCCTTACCCCCCCGCCACTGTCTTCATCCATAGGTGTAAGATTTTTTTCCAATCTCTTCCTGCACCCCTCACACCCCCTTCCCCCTGAGAATTGTCAGTCCACTCCCTTTCTATGTCCCTGGTTCTATTATATTCATCAGTCCATTCTGTTCATCAGATTTTTTATTCACTTGATTTTTAGATTCACTTGTTGGTAGGTATGTATTTGTTGTCATTTTGTTGTTCATAATTTTTATCTTTACCTTTTTCTTCCTCTTCCTCTTCTTAAAGAATACCCTTCAGCATTTCATATAATCCTGGTTTGGTGGTGATGAACTCCTTTAGCTTTTTCTTGTCTGTGAACTCTTTATCTGACCTTCAATTCTGAATGATAGCTTTGCTGGGTAGAGTAATCTTGGCTGTAGGTTCTTCCTGTTTATCACTTTGAATATTTCTTGGCACTCCCTTCTGGCCTGCATAGTTTCTGTTGAGAAATCAGACAGTCGTATGGGTACTCCCTTGTAGGTAACTAACAGTTTTTCTCTTGCTGCTTTCAAGATTCTCTCTTTGTTTTTTGCCCTTGGCATTTTAATTATGATGTGTCTTGGTGTGGTCCTCTTTGGATTCCTCTTGTTTGGGATTCTCTGCTGCGTGCACCTCTGCAAGAAAGCCACCCTCACTTTCAATATTTTGCTCTATCTCTTCTTCTGGCACCCCAATAATTTGGATGTTGGTATGCTTAAAGTTGTCCCAGAAGCTCCTTACACTATCTTCATATTTTTGGATTCTTTTTTCTTTTTGTTTCCTCATATTTCAGATCTTTGGTTTGATTCTTGGGGTCCTTTGATCTACAGTTGAATTTCTGTATATTCTTTATTTCAGACAGTGTATGCTTAATTTCTGACTGGTCCGTTTCCATTTTTTTTGGCATTCTCATTAAGGTCCTTGAAGGTCTCACTAAGCTCCTCGGAGGTCTCATCAAGTTTCTTGGCGGTTTTTAGAAGATTCTTGAGTAACCTTATAAATGTGGTTTTGAACTCTATGTACAGTAGTTTGCTTTCCTCCATTTCTTTCATTCGTGACATGTTTCTTTGTCTCCGCATTTTGCTGCTTCCCTGTGTTGATGGAGTGGTTTTCTGTGGTGGGTGACCAGTGGTTCAGCCTATCACTTGAGGTGGACACTCTTGGTGCACCCCTCTGTGGGCTGAGTGCAAAGTCTTGGTATAGTTAAGCCTTGATTGCTGTTGGAACACTGGGAGGAATTGACCTCCAGGCCAATTGGCTGTGAGGACCCGCTGTGTCTATAATGGAAGAACTGCTGTGCTGGAGACATGCTTATGGGGCAGGACTTGCTTCAGTGGGGCTTTGGTGCTCACTGAATCTGCCTCTTGAATGTGTCACTTATGGATGTGAGTAGTTGAAATCTGGTGTCGCCTCACACTGACCACTAGATACACTAGCTTCTGGATCTCCAATGGGGTGCAGGTCAGCTACTGTCTGAGGCCACCCAGCAGGAGCTACAGTGAGAACTAGAGTTTTCTTCTCTTTGCTTGGGGTTTGGAGGTTTTGGAACTGTCTGACCAGAGCTGCAGTTTGTTAGGTTAAGCTGCGATAGGGCAGACCATTTATATGCAAAAGCCGCTGCTTGGAGCTTGGGTGGGTTTGTAGATTGTGCAGGGCGGGGTCTCAGGGAGTCACTAGGCGAGGGCGTGGCAAACAGCGATGGCTGCCAGTCAGCCGTCTCTGCGTTTCCAAGTCCCCGTGTCCCGCGCCCCAGCGCAGTAAACAATGATTGCTGCGTTCATCTCTGCAAGAAAGCCACCCTCACTTTCCGACCCAATGGCAGACAGTCCAGCTTTTCCCCGTAGGAGTTTGGGTTCCCAGCGTCTCCCCAGAAACTGGAGTTCAGAGTAATCGGGAGCTTGTCTCCCTTTGGGCTGAAAAAAGCAGCACACCCAGTCGTCCACCACCAGCCCGATTCGCATGCCTCCGTACCTCAGCTTTTCAGCGCTTGTGCACGTCTCAATGCTCTTTTCTCTTTCCTTCTAGTTGTAGAACTTCCACTCAGCCAGCTTTCCCGTGGTTCTGGGTGATAGACGGTTTGTCTTTTAGTTGTAGTTTTGAAATTGTTGTGCGAGGCAGCAGTTTAGGTGTTTACCTATGCCGCCATATTGGTTCCTTTATTTAGTTTTTGTTGTTCTTATCTTTTCTCATGTCTCTTCTTATGTTTCCCCCTCCCCAACCTCATTGCCCCACCAACTTTCTCTCTGGAAAAGATATACCTCCTTCTAGCTCTACTGATGTCCACTCACATACTGTATCTTTCTAGGTATTTCTGTCACTGTTCTCAATCATAGATATGACATAGCTAATGATGATACCCAGGCCTATACAGGTTTGGTTGAAAAGGCCAATGTGGCATATTCTTTTCAAAAAAATTGTGCATTCGTTTGCAACTGATTTTGATCCTGTTCCTATGCTTTTCAAGCATTCTATTACCTTTGCTTGTGAAGAGACAGCCCTTAAGACTGTGATTATTCAAACTAGTCAGTGCAGTATGATTCAGTCCAGTAAGAACATTGAGTGCCTACTATATCCAGGGAAAAGCAGAGCTTCGCCATTACCTTGAGAGCTCATGTGGGAAAAAGACATGTCTTAAGAGAAGGAAAAGGGCCATGAAGGAGTGACTAATCTCTCAGCTAAGTTTTACTACCTCTGACTCCCTCTCTTCACCTCCCATTTTTAATTCCTGTCTTCTCTTGTCTTGATCAACAGCATGCTGTTTTCTCTGTTTTTGTTCTTTTGTTGCTAAGTCTTTCTTCTACATATCTCTAACTGGAATTTCTTAGAGACTCAGTCCTCTGCTCTTTGCCTTTCTTTCTCCCTACATTCACTTTAACATCTCACTGACTATCATTGCTGTGAGGAAAGCCTCAGTGTCTCCAGCCCAGACCTATCTCTTCAGTTCCAGTTGAAAGGCTGCATGGACATATACCAGGCATACCGGTTAATAATGTGGATTTTTTAATAGATGGAGCTACACATATGTTGATATACTAGTATATATAATTATGTGCTACCAAACTTCCAGTTCTACTCATCTAAAACTCAAAATCATCATACCTTCATTTTATTCAAGTTAGAAGTCTCAGTATCATCATGGACTACTCCATCACCATCATCTCTTTGCCATTTGCATATCTAATCAGTTGGCAACTTTATGGATTCCATTGATGTTAAAAAATTTAACCTTAGAAGTTATCTAGCATGATAAGGCTGAGACTAGAATCCAAGTTTAAATATCCTTAGGCTTTTGCTTTTTTTTTTTACGTCATTCTACCTTTAAAGCATAGGTAAAGTTCATAGGCTCTAGAAACAATGACTGGGTTCAAATCTCCACTCTGCCATATCATTTGCTAGCTTTGACCTTGCATGCATAGCTTAATCTCTCTGTGCCTCATCGAATAATGGAAATAATAATAATACCTTATCTTAAGGTATTGTTAGAATTAAATTAAAAAAATCATAAAGTAATTATAACTGGCTTGAGTCAATCACCTCAGATCCAGATTCACTGCAGCTCTTCTAGAAGTTTCCACACACTGTTAAATTTTATCCAGTCTTTCTAATGTGGAATATTTTAGACTCAGAAGACTTTTCCGGCTCTGAATACTATTATCACAACCACTTAAGGAATTTGAATAAAACCAGCGTTTCAACACATTTTGGAAAACAGAGTTTCTGTAAATGTTAATACCTTCAATTAGAGCAAAGAAAGATAAAACAGAGAACCCATTAGTAAGTACTTATAGGGTAACTTCTAAAATTCTCTTTTTTTAACTTCCAGAGGGAAGTGAAACACATCCTAGTCTAGATTTATGCCATATCATAAAGAGTGGGATGCTTGGTTTACTTGGGGGCAATAGGATCATACTAGATATCCTATTTAAAAACATGTACTTATTTTTATTTAACAAAATGTATTGATCATGTATTGATCAATATTCCCTTTGTATTGGCAATGAGCAATATTCCCTTTACGAGCCCTGGTATATGTGCACACTTACTAGAGGAACCCTAAGAGATAGGAGAATACATGGGAAAAATAGATTTCTGGAACTAGAGAGTTTTCTAAAGGAGTGGGAATAATCTTGGAGTCATTGAGAAAGGAGCTAGGACAGTTGGCATTGTTCTGAATGAGGAGAGGACAGAGGGAAGAAAGAACCGAACCCATGTGTCAAATTTCCCTGCTGATTGCTTAACTTAAATAACTTCAAACCTTATAAACTGCTTTCTAAGATAGTTTATATCACTTCTAGGGATAACCTTTCTGTGTCTGATTACCTTCTACTATTAGATCTGAAAGAACTTCAGAGATATCCTTATACATATGAGGAAACCGAGGCCCAGAGGGTAGAAGGAATTGTTCAGTCCTCTAAATGCTTTAATCCATAATGGCATAATGAGAACTTTATCTGACTTTGTGTGTGGGGAGGGCACAAATATATCACTCATGCTATCATACCCATACCAAAAGAAATTAAGACATTTGGTACTTAACACAGAGAACCAAAAGCTTGATTTTTCTATTTTAAGGGCTGGCTAAACGAGAATAGCAAATCTACTTGGCCTGACCTTTTTAGCTTTTATAAAGGCAACCTTGATTCATGATGCATGAGCCTGGGTCTTTGAAACTGATAAGAAATGGTTTGTTCATTGAACATGCAAACAAATTACTTTCCAAGGACTGAAATTTAAACCGACATTAAGCTTCAAGAACATCTATACTTAATTATACATAAAGGCCAGAAAACAATTTGTAACCTTAAAATAGTAAAATTAAAAGAGAATTCCCACCTATGCAAATAATTTATTTCATTGCAACACTACCTTTATTTTTGTCATCATTTGTCTACATTAGCAGTGCTGGTTCTACCAATATTTCCAGGGCGGCCCTGAAATATAAGCTTAGATTGGAAATAAACAGTCGGAGCAGGTCCCAGAGCAGGCTGATGCTATAGAGCCAGAGAGTGTGCTGCCTTCTAACGAAGTTTGCCTCCTGGTAGGAAGAATAATGAAAAACAATCTATAATAATATATTTCTCTCAGGATAGGGGTCAGGGGTCAAAATGTAGTGGGAGGAACATAGGCAAAAAAAAAGCACAGTGATACAGGTTCTAAATCTGACCAAGGGCAGATTTTTATCCTTCTTGACTCTGGCCCTCAGGTTACCTATAAGGTGAGTGTCTTGGATCCAATAATCAAGTTGGAAGAAAGAGTGGAAATGTGAAATGAATCCGATAGAAGGGGTTTTTGGTTATTTCTAAATGGCCTTTAACACTCCCCAACACACACACACACACACACACACACACACACACACACACACACACACCCTAGTTTTCTCCTTTAACTGAGCAGAGCCTGGAATTGTGGAAAAAACACTGGATTAGGGGTCAGGTTATCTGGATTCTCATCCCAGCTGTTTCTTGAACTCTGTGTGTTCTAGATAAAGCTCTTTCTCTCTCCATCTCTGTGTCCTCATCTGCTAAGTGAGGGAATTGGCTTCTGATTGGTTTTCCACCGGTAGTGCCCAGAAGCCGGATCCATCCCTGACTTACTAAAGCAGAATTTTCTCTGTAGCATGGTGCTGCAATCCTGTCTGTTTTAAACAGCTTCCCAGGTTATTCTGATGTGTGCTCCTAGTTTAGCACCCTGGTTAGCCTGTCTCTGTGGGCCCTTGCAGCTCTGCCATTTGGGGAGATGAGTGAGAATTTGGGGAGGCTCTTTTCTGACACTATGTGCCCTGCTGCTGCCACTCCGGTGGTAAAGGAATTAACTCAACTGTACAAGGGGTGGGCAAAGTAGGTTTACAGTTGTGAGTACACAAAACACAGTTTATTCTTGTAACATTATTTATTATTATATTTTTTATTTGTATTACAACCGTAAACTTACTTTTGCGCGCCCCCTCCCCCATATATTCAGCTCACCCCCTCCCAGCAGAGTCTTTTTAAAGGATTGGAGGTGTTTGTTGGGCAGGAAGCACAAAGACACATTCTTTGGAATCACTACATGACAATCCGCCAAGGTGGTGCTCTGAGCTTCCCAGTTGTTGCCTCTGTGGGCCTTTTCCTTGAACTATACAAGAACCTGATTAAATTAATTGATTTCTTTGTTTTCAAAAATCCCCTCTCTGGTGGGTTGTATGCTGCTTATCAAGATGTGCTGAGGAAAGAGGTGCCAGCTTGAATTATTTGTAATGAGAAGGCCGGGGCTAGCTTGATTCAGAGGAGAATATGGTGGAGGAGGGAGAGCAGACTGTTACTTACTTTTCTTTTTCTGTTGCTTTAGTAAACAGAGTGTTACAAAGCAAATATGCTTGCAAAGTGAAAACAAGGAGGCACTGCTGGTGGCTTAACCTGAATTTCATAAAGTGCCTAGCACAGTGCCAAGCACAGAAAGAGTGCAACAAATGATAGCTGTTATTTTTATTTTAGTGGCAGCCCAGAATAAGAGAAGAAAACCTGAATGTTGAACCATAGGCAGAGAGACATGAATGTGACCCCAACTGTTCTTGACTTACAGTTTGAGGAGCTTCTTGGTTTCTAAAATGAAGAAGCCAGACTGATCAGTTATTTTATTTTTATGCAGTTGTAAATATGATTGTTTTCTTAGTTTCCCTTTTGATAGATAGTTCATTATTGGTGTATAAAAATGCAGCTGACTTCTGGACATTTATTTTGTATCCTGCTACTTTACTGAATTCATTTATCAGTTCTAGTAATTTTTGCTGGAATCTTTAGGGTCCTCTATATACAGTACCGTGTCATCTACAAATAATGACAGTTTTACTGGTACTTCTTCCTCTGTAAATAGGATGACTTTAAAAAATTTATTTTCTGATTGCTGTGGTTAGGACTTTTGTACTATTTTGATGTGTTGTTCCCAATCTTAAGGAAAATGCTTTTAGTTTTTACCTGTTGAGTATGTTGGCTGTGAGTTTTTCATATATGGTCTTTCTTATGTTGAGGTTTATTTCCTCTTTGCTGAGAATTTTTATCATAAATGGGAGCTGGATTTTATGAAATGACTTTTCTGCTTCTATTTATATGATCATGTGATTTTTACCCTTCATTTTGTTTATGTGGTGTATCACGCTAATTGACTTGTGAATATTGTACCAACCTTGCATCCCCAGAATAAATTTCATTTGATCATGGTGTGTGATCTTCTACCAAGGTAATGCTGCATCCACTTTGCTAATATTTTGTTGAGGATTTTGGTATCTATATTCATCAGGGATATTGGCCTATAATTTTCTTTCTTTGCAGTGTCTTTATCTGATTTTGGAATTAGGATAATGCTAGCCTCATACAAAGAGCTTTGGAGTTTTCCCTCCTCTAGGATTTTTTTGTAATAGCTTAAGAAGGATAGGTGTTAGTTATTTTGAGTATTTGGTAAATTCCCCTGTGAAGCCATCCAGTCCAAAACTTTTGTTTGTTAGGAGTTTTGTAGTTTGTTTAAAGTATATTTTTATTGATTTCAGAGAGGAAGGGAGAGGGAGAGAGAGAAATAAAAACATCAATGATGAGAGAGAATCACTGATTGGCTGCCTCCTGCCCGCCCCCTACTGGGGATCGAGCCCACAACCGGGCATGTGCCCTTGACCGGAATTGAACCTGGGACCCTTCAGACTGCAAGCTGATTCTCTACCACTGAACCAAACTGGGTAGGGCACTAGGAGGTTTTTTTTTTTTTTTTCTGCTTCAGTTTTATTTGTTGTAATGCATCTATTCAGATTTTCTGATTCTTCCTGATTCAGTGTGGAAGATTTCATGTTTCTAGGAATTTATTCATTTTTTCCAGGTTGTTCAATTTATTGGTATATAGTTGTTCATAATATTTTCTTACAATGCTTTTTATTTCTGTGGTGTCAGTTGTTACTTCTCTTCCATTTCTGATTTTATTTATTTGGATCCTCTCTCTTTATATTGATGCACTTTTGCCTTTCTTCTGTATTTGAATTTTAAACTGAGAAAATTTCAAAACCACGTTTGAACTCATTTAAATAACAATATAACACATTTTTATGAACAGTAACTGATTTCCAAAGCAAAAAAATAGTGGCAATGCTTTCTATTTTGTAAATCTCTTTGACATCTGGCTTCATAGAACACAGATGGGTTCTCATATCAGCTTCTGCATTCTATCTATTCTATTCTATTATTTGATTGAAGTATATGAAGAAAATGCAGCTTTACATAAACATGTATTTGGAAAAGGAGGACCTCCAGAAGCCTTTAAATGGGTCTTGGGTACCACCCCTGTCATTATGCCACACTTTGAGAATGGCTGTTCTATTTGAAGGATGCTCCCTAGAGTGGTACAGTACCTAATCTGTGGGGCAATGAATGGCAGCTCTGCTCCAACCCCCTCTCTTTTACCCCATCCCCACTTCAAATAGAGCATTTAAGTTTTGTTTGTTTTTAACCCTCATCCAAGGGTATGCTTTTATTGATTTTTAGAGAGGGAAGAAAGGAGAGAGAGAGAGAGAGAGAGAGAGAGAGAGAGAGAGAGAGAGAGAGAAGAAACATCAATGTGAGAGAGAAACATTGATCAGTTATTTCTTGCACACACCCCAACCAGGGATCAAACCCACAACCTAGGTATGTGCCCTGACCAGGAATCAAACCCACAACCTTTTGGTGTATGGGATGATGCTCCAACCAACTGAACCACCCAGCCAGGGCAGAGCAATTCAGTTTTTATGATCTTTATATAATGGAGTTATTGGAAGATTTTTTTTAAAAGAGGGCCAGCTTCTAAAAGTGTTTGATATCCACCCACCAAAATCTTAGGTTAATGAAGAGCTAAGGATTTGAGAGGTGATTAGTATCATTGAGTGTAGAGAGTGCCTGGGAAGGCACATGAGCATTTCTTTAATTATTGTCAGCTGAATCCAGTGGCTTTGGCAGAACCACATCCTGGAAACACACCTTGCCAGAGGCAGGTGTGTTGTCAGTCTACCTTCAGCTCAGGCGCCAGGGGGTGGGTTTCATTATCTAAATCCAGCCAAGCACCAGGAACAAACATGATTATCCAGGCCCACCCAGAAGTCACGATGACAAAGAAGCCACAAGAATGCACATAATCTCCATTGTCTTGGGCTTTAGTAAAACTTCCTGGTTTTTGCTGTATAAAATAAATGTGCTGTATATGCTCTGGGTCACTGTCTCTCCATCAGAGGACAGCTGTCCCACCCGGCCCCAGCTTTTTCCTTCTATCTCTGTGTCTGTCTCTTTCTTTCATTTTCTCAATCCTCAGCAGCCCTTACTCAGGAACTGGACCACTCTCTAGCCGCGCTGGACGCGGAAAAGAGAGAAATATTTACAATTGAGATCCTTTTCCTGGTTTTCTTCTTTCCTAATAATGTGGACTCCCAGGCTTGAGTAGGGGGCTATAAGATCATGCCTCAACTTTTCCCAGATAGTCGCAGTTCAGGAAAATGGCATCATATGACTTGAAAGACTAAATGCCACTTCTGAATGGAGCTCACCTGCCCAAGGTGTGATAAAGGCTGGAGGAAGAGTGGATTCAATGTTTGTTGAGCTGCCTGATCACTGGGGGAGAGAGACAGGCCATAAGGGCAGGTTTCAGTGATATACTTATATGTTGTCATCTTTAGAGCTGAACATTAATCATTATTACTTGTTTCTAAGATTTATGTCAGATCTTTATTCTCAGGCACAGGAGCCAATGTCAAATATTATGGAATCCAAGTATCCTCAGCCCATTGACACTTCTTTCAACTTCTTGTCTAATAGAGAAAGCTATGCTGTTATTTTCCCTTACTGCCAATGTCATTATTGATTTCATGTCTTTTTTCAAAAAAATCATCTCCTGGGTTTTGCTAAGCTTGGCATATAGCTGAGAATGCTCTCTTCCCACTTCTCTGGTGGGCAAGATACTGTGAATCCCATTGGCGTGGGTCACAAGACATTGTGACCAATCTTGCTGACCTGCCCACTTTCTCCTCCAGGTTGTGAGCATGAGCAGAAGCACTCCCAGAGTAGTGTTGTTGTTGTTGCTGTTGGTCGTGGTGGTGGTGGATTTTACCTCTGTTGTCATTTTCTTTGTTTCTCATTAATTAAGAGGCCCAGCCCCTAATGCCTAGCATAAGTGTCTGTAATTTTGGTTAATTGGGTGTCTCCATTTTAATATAACTCTTTTCTGGAAGTAAAAAATAAAACTGAATCTCTGGGAAAAATTGAAACCCTTGTTATTTGCTGTTGGGAATGTAAAATGATGCATATGCTATGGAAAATGGTTTACCAATTCCTCAAAAAGTCAAACATAGAATTAACACATGATCCAGCAATTCTACTCCTAGATATATACCTGAGAGAAATGAAAACGTATTTCCACACAAAAACTTGCACATTGCATCATTAATCAAGATAATGAAAAGGTGAAGTCAACCCAAATACCTAACAATGGATCAATGGATAAGCAAAATGTGATATATGCATTTGATTGCAGATTGTTCAGCCATAAAAAAAAAGATTGAAGTGATGTTACATGCTACAACATGGATGAACCTCAAAAACTTTGTTACATGAAAGAAGACAGACTGAAAAGCCCATGCATTATATGACTCCAATCATATGAATTATCCAGAATAGGAAATCCATAGAGACAAAAGCAAATTGGTGGTTGTTAGGAGTTGAGGGGATGGGGGAAGAAGGAGTGACTTATTAATGGGTATAGTGTGTTTGTGTGTGTGTGTGTGTGTGTGTTGTGTGTGTGTGTGTGTGTGTGTGTGTGTGTGGTGAAAATGTTTTGGAACTAGATAGAGGTGGTTGTTGCACATATGTGAGTGTACTAAATTCCATTGAACTGTATGATTTAAAATGGTTAATTTTATGAATTTCACCTTAATTTTTTAAAAAAGCAAACAAAATCCCCCCCTAAACCCAAAATGCCCGAATTCCTGGCTGCTGCCCTCTGTTGGGCTAGTTCTGTTATGAATGTTTGTGGGATCAGGAACCCAATCCTGGGCAGTGAACTCCTCTGGAGTGGAAAATGGTCTTGCCATAAGTTGTAGGCACTTTCAGTAGTTATGTGCTGTGGAGCTACTATTTATGATACATGATCTTCCACACTGCTGTTCTCACTATTTGCTCATGGAAGGCAAGGCCATGTCTTATTCATTCTTGTATTTTAAGTGCCTCAGCACATTCCTGGCACATAGGAAACATTCAATAGATGCTTATTGAATAAATGATTAGATATGTTTGTTGCATCATTTTATTCATATCCATGTCCCCTCATGGTGCTAGTAATTGATCTACCAAAACAGGTGCTTAGGACAGATTTATGGACTGGGTGGGTGGGGATAAAATTTTTTAGATGCATTTTTTAAAAATATATTTTATTGATTTTTTACAGAGAGGAAGGGAAAGGGATAGAGAGTTAGAAACATCGATGAGAGAGAAACATCCACCAGCTGCCTCCTGCACACTCCCTACTGGGTATGTGCCCGCAACCAAGGTACATGCCCTTGACCGGAATCGAACCTGGCACCCTTGAGTCTGCAGGCCGATGCTCTATACACTGAGCCAAACCGACCAGGGCAAGATGCATTTTATTTTTAAAAATTTTGTATATCCAGCCAGGCCAGTGTGGTTTAGTCTGTTGAACATCGTCCATACACCATGAGGTCACCAGTTTGACTTCCGGTCAGGGCACATGCCCAGATTGTGGGCTTGATCCCCAGTAGGAGGCTTGCAGGTGGCAGCCAATCAATGATGTTCTCATCAATGTTTCTATCTCTCCCTCTCCCTTCCTCTCTTTATTAAAAAAAATCAATTAAATAATTTTGCGTAGCCATACAATGGAACATTATTTAGCCATGAAAAGGAATACAGTACTGATGCATGGTATAACATGGATGGACCTTGAAAACATTAGGTTAAGTCAAAGAAACAAGATATATAAAAGACAACATATTATATGATTCCATTTATTGAAATGTCCCAAATAAGGAAACCCATAGAAAGATAAAGTAGATCAGTGGTGGTCAGGACCTGGGAGGGATAGGGGGATATGGTGGTGACAGTTAAAAGGTAGTGGGTTTCTTTTTGAGGTAATGAAAATGTTCTAAAGTTTACTGTGGTTGTGCCCATATCTGTGAATATACTAAAAACAACTGATTCATATATTTTAAATAAGTGAATTACATGGCATGGTAAACTGTTAAATTTTAAGTATGTATCAGAGGAGTAAAGAATAAAATTTGAATCAAAGACTTGTGTGGCCTTGTTTTGGGTGAGATCTCCATCTAAAACCTAAAATAACTGTCCTGATACATTCAAAGGGTTTCTCTAGAGAGAGATTCATTTACATTGGACTTTCCTTACAGCAGCAACTCATGTGGGTTTCCAGATCATTACCTGCCTTATGAAGAACTGGGGGCAGAGTAGCTTAAAGCCAGAGTGTGAAGGGCAACTGCCATCTGTTGAACAGTTGCAGATTGATCAGAATGTATGTTAGTGGGAAACCAGGATTCAATTTACACAATCCCAGCCTCTTGGTGATTTCTTCACTGCCTGTAAGATATACATTGCCCACCTCCCCACACCCATCTTGATTGGGAGTAATGAGCAAGCAGCCTAATGATGTTCCAGTTGGGCAGTTAGCAATTCAGCAAGTCCAACTTCAAATGAACAGTTACAAATTATCCCTTCTCCTCCTAGGGACTGTCGCACTACTTCAATGCCTGAGGAAGAGGCACCAATCTGCTGCTATGGGGCTACCAAAGTGGGGCTGAGGTGGGACTCCTTGAGGGTATTTGTATGTGGAGATCAGCATTGCCTAGTGCTGGATGCAGGCTTAAGCTGTAATCCCTTGCTTTTAGTCACCAGGAAATGTCCACAGCATCATCCCACTTAGCTGACAGCTTGGATGCCATGATCAGTGGCTTCCTGGGTTCCCTAGGCCAAGGGTGTTCCTGGGAAGCTAAGAACCAGGCACTGGCCAATGCTTTGTTAGATGTGGGTTTGCAGATAAAGGCTCACCCCGTTTTCAATACAATTGCAAGAAAATGAATACATTACAACTCTCTTGTAATTTGGAGGGGGTTACTTTCTATTTGAGAGATGGCCACAGAGAAATTAAAGGGCTAGAACTTAGCTAGGGCAAAAAACACATAAGCTTTGAAATCAGATTAACCTACAAATCTCATTCTCTATGTAATGGCTGCAGGACCTTGAGAAAGATGCTTCTTCTCTTTGAGGCCATTTCCTTACCTGTACAAGGAGTTAGGAAGAACATCGTACAAGGTTATTGTTCTAATTAAATGACAAAGCCTAGTCTTCATGCCTGGATCCCTGCTGCTGGCTCCAAACTGGTCTTTTCATTCCCATCCTTGTAGCATTAATTTTCTTATAGAAGACCCTGGTGCTTTTAAAGCTCCTAAACTGGAAGTCATGAGGTTTAGGAGATGGCTATAACCCTATTATGAACTGAATTTGTGACCTTGGAAAAGTCCCTTTTTCTCTAAGGGCCTGAAAAAATGCAGAGATTATGTGTGATGGTCTCTAAGGGTAATTTCCAATTTTGATCGATTTTAAAAAAATGATTTTAGAGAGACATTGATGTGAGAGAGAAACATAGATTTTTTTTTTTACAGCTATGTCAAGGTCAAATTGTGAACAGCCTAGCTCACCATGCTTGAGATGGACTCCATCATTTTGCAATCACATCCCTTTCCCAAGGCAACAATTTTCCTCTTACCACTGTAATTACACGGGTCTTGGAATGAAGCATGTGTATTCTAGCTTTTTCCAGTTTTTTTTCTTGGTCATCTTGTGTTGGACTTTCTGGCTTCAGCCCCTATGTAATTCAATCACATTTTCCTATAGATAAATATATATATAAAACTGCAAGAAGCATCGCTCACTGGAGAGAGAGAGAGAGAGAGAGAGAGAGAGAGAGAGAGAGAGACCCGATCTGCCTGCCAACTTCCTTTTCCCTATAGGCTCCTAGCCCAGCCATTGCCACCTGATTTATGTCCTAGGGAAGCAGCATAGCTGAGGTGAAGATTTACAGCAGCTTTTCATCTTCAAATGAGCTACTACCCCTCTTCCTTGTGTATTCGAGTGCTTGGCACTCACAGCCTGTAAGTTTATCCTGGAATTCACAATGAAAAATGGTCCCATGAGAACCTTGAAGAGAGGCGCACAAGGAATTACTTCAGAGCAGTTTGCAGGTGTGTACAGTAACTAACTAGAGTGCAGTCCCAGCTGTCAGTGCAGGTGTGATATGCACAGAGCGATTATATACAGTGACCTCTTCCACATTAGGGCCTCGTGGAGGCATGGCTCAATGGGGAAGGCATAATATTCAGAATCATGGAATATTGAATATTCCCATCTTAGCGCCTTCACTTACTAGTTGTGTGACCTTGAGCAAGTTTTTCTCTGATCCTTACCTGACATAGCTGTAAAATGAGCAGAATGATGCCTACCTCACAGGAACAATACAGCTTACTGGATAATGGCTTTGAGTGCTGGCATCCTACAACAATGGATTTGAATTATTAGTTTGCGTTTCTCTGAGCCTCGGTTTTCTCATCTATGCAAAGAGTATAGACTTTTGTTCAGGATGAAATGAGATAATTTATATAAAGTGCATGGTCCCTGGCATATAATAGGCTATAGGTTAGCTAATAGTATGATTGTTATTGTTTGTCATTTGGGTATAATTCCCTTAATTCTAGAAAAGATATTCTGTGCACTCTTCCAGATGATTTAGTAAACTTGTCCTGTATTTTGGTAGCTGGTTTTGGACCCTCATGTAAGACCTGAACCTGAGAATCCTGCAAAAGTAAAACCTTTTCCCTCGAGAAAACAAAGGCTTTGCCCTAACAATGGTGTCACATCTTCACATTGAATGATGTCCAAAGCTGACAAAAATGTTAAGCTGGTCATGGATTTTTAAACAGCACATCCATCAATAGCAGCAAAGTAAATTCAATTATGAATATTATATCTGCCAAACAAAAATAACTAGCCAGGGGTCTTAAGCACAGTGCTGGGCCTTCTGATCTGTCACATTGTCAGAGACTCACAAGGTATATGTGGGCAACAACAGCAGTGGCTTTAAGTCTTTAAGACAGATTTTTAACAATGAAGTCATTATATAGGTGCTTCATTTACTTGCTCAGGCACTTAGATCTTTGGGAATATCCAGACAATGAAGGGGAGTTTTCATCTTTTTTAAACTGAAATTGTTGAGTACATTGAATTCAGCAGGTTTTATAAAACACCCAGTTTGTGTCCTCTGTTAGATATTATTGGATATCACAGGGAGTTCACAGTTTTATGGACAAAAATGAGACTCATTAAAAAATGAAGTGACCAAAGAAAAGTAGAGTAGCTGGGATTTGGACAGTTCTGTCAACTCCAAAGCCTGTGCCCCCTCCATTCTAGCATGTTGCCTCTTCACAGACCTGTCAATTCACTCATTTGGGGCTGACTTGAGGGAAGTCTCAGACCCAATCCAGTGGCTTCTGCAATACTTTGACTTCAGCAGAGATGGAAGCTTCTTGCCAAAAGCAAGTGATATGTATCCAAAATGGACCATTCCATGTATCTCTACTGTCTGATCCTCTTAGTGACTTGGCTGAGTATTTTCTGACAACAATCTCTATCCTTATTTTACCACTTGCCAAATCATTACATATTAGAGACTTTTTCATGTTTTGTGTTTTACACATGTAAGAAAGTGAATGAAGCCGTTATATCTTAAATTGTTAGTTTACCATCCTTTGTATCAGCATAAAATATTTGGGATTCAGTAGAGTAGCAGCCCATTGTGAAACTCGTAAAATTTACAGAGAAAAATCCTCTGCTGATTTGAACCAGTGCTGAAATAGCATTCACTGTAGAACTTTCATACTCCAAAGTCTGAAATATGGAAACAATGTGGGATAAAATAAACCACACACACACACTTATAAGTGAAACTTCTTCAGGCCCTTTTAAACAGAAACCAAGCCTTGTTATACCCATATTTCTAAGGAATTCTTAATGGTTATTGTTCCTTCAAAGCAAAAAGTATTTATATGATCAAATTGGGGAAACACACTGCTGAAACCTAATATAAAAATACAGATTGCACCTGGGGAACTCTAAAACACATTCAAAATTCAAAATCACTGTCACCTTTCAACTGATAGAGTCGGCCTGCATCTACATGTCTTTATTTTACAATTCAAGCAGCGCCCCCGCGTCATGAGTGGAAATGGTTTTCATGAAGAAGGACAAGCAAGATTTTCTTTTATGGACTTTCTTTTTTTTTTTTTGGTTTTGTTTTGCTTTGTTTGTTCAATCACAAAACACTCCTTTCACTGCTTTCAGAAAGAATGTATCTTGACATAGCCAAGGACAAGTTATAGCTAAACCCATTTCCCATGAAAACAGGAACCTCTATCTTCAGATTCTTTTTTCCTCTTTTTATTGAATTTATTGGGGTGACACTGGTTAACAAAATTACAGAGGTTTCAGGTGCACAATTCCACAACACATCATCTCTGCACTGTATTGTGTGTTCACCACCTCAAGTCAAGTCTCCTTCCATCACGAAAAGATACTCAATGTCACTAATCATCAGAGACGTGCAAATTAAAACCATAATGAGATAGCACTTCACATCTATCAGAATGGCTACCATCAATAAATCCACAAACAAGTGTTGGCAAGGATGTGAAGGTAAAGGGAACCCTCATGCACTGTTGGTGGGAATGTAGATTGGTGTCTCCAGATTCTTAATTAGATCAGCACTAGAGGGCACTCTTATGATGCCAAAACGGAAGAATTTTACTAAAACTGGTGGGCGCCGGTAGGGGTGAGCTGAGAGGGTTCAGTAATGAGTGCAGACAACAGACACAGCTTAGAGAAGATATGTGCAACTGAGAATCGACTGGCTCACCAACAGATAAGAAAACACTATTTGTAAAGGGCTATTTAGCCATTTTCCTCAGCAGATCCACTTAGTTTTCAAAATGTGGTTGGTGTTTTGGCAATACAGGGCCCAGGTATTAGGCATTATTTCTCAGAGTAAAAAGAATGTAAGAATCACAGATTGTTACCATGGGATGTAGTAAAAGTGCATTAAGGCAGAAAACAAAATGTGAGAGAGACGTTTAGGAAAATGTGTTTACAATTTAACAGCTACTAGAAAGGAAGAATTTAAAATCCTTGGGGTCTTTTATGGTTGTTTTCCAAGTCTTTTGCAACCATTGTTCACTGAGTTGTTTTGAATGGTTGTGTCTGGAGGCTCAGATGCCTGTCTGCCTGCTGCCCCTCAACAGACTCTGGTGGATACAGGGTAGGTAGTGTGTTGTCTTGGCTCTGCCACTGATGGCATTCAGTGATCTGTGGCACGTCCTTGCCCCCATAGGGTCTCAGGATCAGGAAATGGTTGCACAACACTAATTAACTGTCTCTAAAAGAACACAAGATGATATCTCCCAGCCACTCAGAGTCTGTGGTTGATGACTGCAGAAAGAATTTTCAGTATCAGTTGTGACTCCTGTTTGCATGCTGGGCACTGGCCAGAATGACCCATGTGCAGTTCCCTGAGGAGCCAGTGTGGGAACTCAATATCTAATTGGAAGAGTGGGCCACTGAAGACAAACTTGTCTATTCTGCCTTTGGCCCCCAAATCTCTTAGAGCAGCAATGCAAAAGCATTTTTCTCTAGGCCTCACTTTGTAAGGATCCAGGCTACATTTCATAGGAAATGTTCCTAAGTCAAGTTCTTATAAAGTCTTAGAACATTAAATGAACAGGAACCTTTGGGAAAGCAATGGTCCAACACCCTGACTGTGTGGCTAGGGAAATTGAGTGCCATCTTCCCCACTGGAGAATGGGCCTACCCAACATCACACAGCAGTGTTGGCAGGAGGACCTCAGTCTTTTGACTTCTAGTCCAGGCCACTTTCTCTTACCTTGTGTTGCATTTGTCTTTCCCCAATCACAGTAATTCTAAGGAACAAGAAACCAGTAGCTAACTATTAGCCAAATGGTTTTGGCATAGCTAAAATAGCTCTGTGTTATATATTGTATATTGTATTGTATACAGTATATTGTATTTAGGTGGTGTAGATGGAGAGATGCAGAAGCAAATCCATAGTCAAATATGTCACCTCTAAATGCCATAGGACTGGATATTGACCCATTAGAGGGTCATTTCTGTGGGTCTAGAAGACTCTGTAGTCTCAGCTCTTGCCCAAAGACAAGATAGAATTGAAAATTCTTGTCACCTGGCAGGGAAAGTAGGCCAGGAGAATGGGTCTGGAAGCCAGATTTAGTATCTTGAGGAAAGGGGGAACTTTGAGAGGAGCAGTCAAGACAAACTTAGGAGACCTCACAGTTGTGCCAATGGGGATTAAAATGAATACTCCTAGAATAAAAGTTGGAAAGGATGTTGTGGATTTCGGTATTCTCAGGCAGACCATGAGAAGTTCCCTGTCTCAGAGTATGCATCATTTCTGGCAGGCTTAACATAATACAAGGAAGAAAGCAGACCAAGTAGTAGAACATAGATGTTGAGAGACACCCCTCCCCATATCAATAAATGTGGATGCTTTCAGTGTGGCCTTTTCTATGTAAGTATGTCTGACTACTGGCTTTACAAAGCTGGTTCTGTTCTCAGAGTAGGACAATGGCTCAGCAACAGGGGGTTGTGATCCCTGACCTAGGCCTGCCATAGGTTCACTATACTTATGGACAATTCTTTTACTCATCTTCTTCTCTAAATAAAAATAATTATGGATATGCTCTGGCCAGGTGACTCAATTGGTTGGAGCATCATCCTGTGCTCCAAGTTTGCAGGTTCGATTCCGGTCAGGGCACATACCTAATTTGCAGGTTCGATCCCCAGTCAGGGCTTGTACGGGAGGCAAATCTCTCTCTCTCTCTCTCTCTCTCTCTCTCTCTCTCTCTCTCTCTCTCTCTCTCTTTCTCTTTCTCTCTCTCTCATGAAAACATGCCCTCAAGTGAGGATTAAACAAAATAATTATGCATAAAAGTTATTGAGCCTGACCCATGACCTGATAGCTGGCTATAGGTTTTCTGTGCATAATCTCATCTAACTCTCAAAACCACCTTGTGAAGCACACATTGGCAAGTATAGATAGGTTGTTTACATTTGGTTTCTCTTCTGATTGAGCAGGCTTCTGTTTTCACTGGTTGGTGCCCATGCCATATTGGTTGTTAAATATGTTGAATATCATTACTGGCATAGGTCCTATACTTGTTCCCAATTTGTAGCTGAGAAAATCAAGGTTGAGAGGTTATGGGACCTGAGCAGTGTCACACAGTAAGTTTAAGAGCCTGGACTAGAACCCAATCTGTGTGACTTCCGGGCTTATTCCATGGACCCATACCACTTCTCAGGCTTGCACATGAGCAAAAAGCAGATGCCAAGCATTTTAACACTTTGCAAGTAGCAATTTTTCTTGGGGCCTTAAGAATCATCTAGTTTTTAGTCTGGCCTCTCCCTCCGCCCCCCAATTTGAACAACAATCCTTTGCCCAGGACTTTGTAGGCATGAAACCCCTTACCATATAGGGGAGCAGATTGAACACGCAGAATAAGTTTTCAGTAGGATATCCTGTATTTGCCTTCAGAGACCAAAAGAGGATATGACCTGAGATTCAAAAGGTGGTGACAGGTAATTAAGCAGTATTATAGTAAGTCAGACAACGACGAGGGTGGAAAGCATTCTAAGTGGGGAGAGGGGTGGGCAGTCAAGGGTACAGTAACTCTTAGTGTGGGAGTTGGGTAGAGGGTGAGCAAACCAGCCTAGTGTCAGAAACCGGAGAAGATGAATGAGCCATTTGCTTGGCAGCTCTGGAACAGCGATAAGTAATTGACTCCCACAGAATGTATTATCATCTACCACAGATTTGCAATCAGATCAAAACAGTGTTTGTGGGTACTTTTTTGTTTTGTTTTGTTTTTAACCACCCTCTGCAAAATCTGAGCAGCTATGTAGCCTTTATCTGGGAGTGTGTAGCTGTGGAGGTCTCTGCTGATTGACAGCAATCACCAACATGGCAGGTTCCTGGCAGATGAAGAAACTGCATGAGCAGAAAGAAAAATGGGGGCGGGGCAACAATTGTTGATCAATTAGATTTTTCTTGTTACAGTATTCTCAGTTAAGTTTCCTTGTGTACCTTTTCCATACTGAAGAACCAGCCACTCTATCCTTCAAATAAACAAAGCTGTTGCCCTGGACAGAATGATGATTGGCTACATTTCAACTTGGTGATTATTGTTTTGGCCATGTTCTTATTTACTCATAAGCTCAGAATGTTGGTCTCTGAGCTCTCTGAACTTCTAATGATATGTTTTACTGAGAAAATGACTAGAGATGGCTGTATTTTTCACTAACTTGGCACCAAAATAAAAGATAAAGCTGTTAGAGAATTACAAAATATTGGAACTGGAGGATTTTTAGAAATCTCTCATCTCATATGACTCCCTGGGAGAATGGAGAAGGGAATTTGCCTGAGATCAAATGAATCATTGGTAAAACCATGAATAGAAACCATGGATTCTGATTTTTAGGCAGGGACTCTCAGATTTTTACATCATCCTGTTTTCCCTAGAACTTGATTTGGACCTTTAATATAAAAGTGAATAGGTAGCTTCATTTGTCTTTCTGAAGCCCTAACCTGCACTGAGAACATAAATGCCAGGCATAGGTGTCATTGTTTGAGGTTTCTGGTTTGCATGACTCTTCATGTTGGGGCTCCCAAGTCTCCCCCAATTCCAATTTTTTCAATGATGTATACAGCATGTGTTTTCTTCATTTGCACCTTTTCCTTCCTATGCTAATTTGACATTATGCAGGAGCTGTCAGTCGAGGGATATTTGTCATCTCGAAGTTGGGCCCACAGGAATGTTACACTTACTGTTTCTTCTCCAGACAGAGTCTGTATAATGGCCTTGAGCACCACAGCTCCTTTTGTCCACCAACTGCTGTTGCTCCCCCAATATGTGGCTTGCTGAGGGGTGATGAATGCAATCTCAGAGTGTCACTGGGATAACAGTTACAGAGCACTGCTATGAGAAATATTCTGCCGGGACGTGAGACTGCAGTATTACAAAGCTGCCATTTAGTGACTTCTCGTTCTTACAGAATTTCAAGGTGCATGTACGTGGAGTCCTATGGACAGCAAATGGTCCAGCTAAAATGAAATCTTACTTACAGTCGTGAGGGGGCGGGGTCCACAAGGAAAAATCATGAATAGAAATAATGTCCATTTCAATTAGAAAAATAATTATTTATAATACAAATGTTGAATCTTATGCCATAGGTTATGTTCTCTATACATAAATAGAGACATAAGTAAAATGGGGAGAAAATCTTTCTGAGCATTAATAACATACAGTATATTTCTGTGGAACTCTTTTCCAATCAGATGGCCTAAAAAGCTTCCATAAGATTATAAACTCTGTGAAGGCAGGGATTTGTGTCTGTTCTATTCACTGCTACAACTCAGTATCTCTAACAATGCCTGCTGCATAATAAATAACCAATATTTTGTGGGGTGATTTTTATTGAATATATTTGATGTATAACATTGTATAAATTTAAGGTGTACAACGTGTTAATTTGATACATTCATACATTTATTTTTTATTTTTATTTTGAAATTTATTTATTTTTATTTTTTTATTAATTTCTTTATTGATTAAGGTATCACATATTTGTCCTCATCCCCCCATTCCCATCCCAAACCCCTCCCCATGCATGCCCCCACCCCCTTGTTGTCCGTGACCACTGGTTAGGCTTATATGCATGCATACAAGTCCTTTGGTTGATCTCTCCCCCTTATCCCCACCCTCCCCTACCTTCCCTCTGAGGTTTGACAGTCTGATCGATGCCTCCCTGTCTCTGGGTCTGTTTTTATTCATCAGTTCATGTTGTTCATTATTTCCCCTAGATGAGTGAGATCATGTGATACTAGAAATACACTTAAAAGAACCGAAAATGAGACAAGCAATAATGGTTATGCTGAGAGGCAAATGAATCAGTCTGTAGTGAGTTTCTTTCTAGGCCAACAGTTCTTTTGAGTCCCAATTTCAATGTCAAACAGTTCCTTATGTGTACATGTCAGCAATGATATTTCAGTTCTGGATGGTGGACAAATGGTGGTAATGCAGGTCTGACCCTCTCTGGTTTGGTCCTGGACAACCTGCAGTGATGCACAGCTGCTGACTGCTAGTAGATACATTCATACATTTAAATATGATTGACATTGTAGTGCTATTTAGCACCCCTGTCACATCACATAACTGTCATTTCTTTTTATTAAAGGGTCTTTTTAAAAGATTCCATTTAAGAGCCTTCCTAAAGTGTGTGTGTGTGTGTGTGTGTGTGTGTGTGTGTGTGTGTGTGTGTAAAATGAGTTCATAAAGTTAATTCATTTTTTCTAATCAGTATGCTTCTCCTTCTTTTTTGCTTTTCATCCATGGTCTTTGATTCATTTCCGATGCCTGCCTGCCCTTTCGATTGATGCACCTGTAACATCTTCCTATATCACCACTGAATACTCTGCCTGGACAACCTGGACTCCCAGGTAAGGCGTTGAACTTCTAAAAGTCTCCTCAGTGCAATCACTGAACAAATTTTAATAGACAGTTGAGAAGTATACATATAAATTAAAAAATAATCTCAAGATGCAATAGTTCCTCCTGATTAAAGTTAAATTTCATCTGGTCCCCATGTAAATCAATTCTGCATATATTTATATTATTTGAACATTTCTGTTAGTGCAGCATAATTAAAATTACAGTTTTAGAAAGTGCTACGTATGTGACTTTGGAATTTTATAGTACTAAGAATCAACATAGAGCTTCATCTTTTTTATTTTTGCTTTGCATTTTTTTACCCCAAATTATGTTATTTTTTTTGTTGTTCCTGAAGCTGAGTGTAGTGGAAGGGGTATTAGCCTCTCTTCACTGTGTAGGGAAACTAAGTCATGGGGTAGATTAAAAAAAAACAACTTTTGATTACTTCTTTCTCATGGTTGGAATAGAAGAAAAGCATATAAGGCCCTGGATGGTAAGTCAGCTAATAGGGGGGTTATATCTAACAGATCTGGCATCAGGGGTCACCATCACTTTAGTTTTTCATAACACTTGCATCTGTGGCCCTCTTACCAACTCACAGAACCAAGGAAAATAAGGCTTAGCCACAGTGGGAACTGATAATAATAGTCTTTTATTGCTTCTCAAATGATGATGCAAGGCTCTGCTGCTCGTAATGCTATTAAAAGTCTCTCTTACCTCACTTCTAAAGCCTCCAGACAAATTTAATGTAAAGAAACTATTCTCTCAAGAAAATGTATAGGCCACGTAACTCGTTTTGGGTACAAAAGTGTTATATTATATTATCCCTTGCTAAATATAATACAAAAGCTAACTGAACCCATTTGAACCCTCAAACTAGCAATTGACCCATGCACAACTTCACAGTCCCTGCTAATATCAGAAATTCACATAGTAGAATTAGTGTTTTGTGACTCTTAAGACATATTATGAAAACAGCAGAAATTTTTTTTTATGGAGAGACACATTGCTTACTTTGATGGATGTCTTGCATTTGGGTAGAAAGAATTAGAGTAATGCTTTATGTATCACTTACTGTGTGCTTGGAATTTCATCATTTTTTGGAGAACAACAGCAAAGTTTAATCATTCTTTTTATTCTTTTCCTTTGTTATTTGTGTTTTATATATTCCCGATTATATGAAAAATTGCTACCAATTCCTACAGGGTCCTTTCAATAATGCATTTCCATGTTAGTGATACCATAGCATTTAGTTTGGTTTATTGACTTTTGTGTTTTGCTTAGATGGCCATCGCTTTTGTGAAAGGGAATGGAATTAGCATGATTGAGTGGTAGATCTGTCATTCTCAGTCCATAAGGTTCCATCGGTCTGGCTCTTAGGGCTCACCATTTTAGCACTCTGATTCATAATTCCCCCACTATTTGAGAAGAGCTAAATGAGGACCAAGGTGAAGGAGCCATCCATGAACTGGTTCATTGTGGGTTTGAAAGCTGAAAAAAACATGCTATAAAAGAAAACTGGAAAACTTACTATTTTAACTTCTTTCTTACCAAGCTCTTGCTAGCACCTGGTTTCACTGTTCCTTTAACAGGTGGAGGATTTTTCAGATTCTAGATGCAACGAGGTAAGTGACAATGCATTTTTAGTCTAACTGAACCCAAGTAAGCTAGAATAAATAGACTCTGTAGTTGCTTATCAGTTTAATTTCAATACAATAAGTAGGTTATGAGCTTGGGACAAATTCTTTTCAAGACTATTTTCTTTAGCTTAAAACAGCTGAAACTACCCAGACATGCATGTAGTCTTAGGCATGTAGACCTAGTGCAGAGTGGATCAATGTTTAGGACCAGCACCCCAGACAGTTGGGCAGTAGGTTATTAGCTCTTTTCTTTCTTTTTGTTGAAATAGGATGACACTGTGGAGTGTTTTGTGAAGAAGGCCCCACCACCCACCAATATTATCTTTTTCACAGTGCTCAGGCACGTCTGCCTGTTGCTACACTGGATGGTGATTTAGGGACTAAGTTAGATTTTTATTGAAGGGAAATCACTTATTCAATTATTTGAAAATATCAGGGCTTTTAAAGTATGTAAATACAGGGTTGGGCAAAAGTAGATTTACAGTTTTTCATATGGAAAATAATACAATCATTAATAAATAATTATACCTGTCTGGCTGGTGTTGCTCAGTGGTTGAGCATAAACCTGTGAACCAGGAGGTCATGATTCAATTCTCGGTTAGGGTACATGCCCCCGGTTGCGGACTGGATCCCCAGTAGGGGGCATGCATGAAACAGCCGATCAATGATTCTCTCTCATCATTAATGTTTCTATTTCTCTCTCCTTCTCCCTTCCTCTGTGAAATCAATAAAAGTATAAAAAGTAATAATAAATAAATAATAATACAAGAATAACAGTATTTTGCATACTCACATCTGTGAACCTACTTTTGCCCCACCCTGTATGCAGACTTGCAGGGTAGAGTAATCCCATAGTCCAGAGACCTTTATGACATGAGCTCTGCAGCAGAGCAGATCTGATTAAACACAGGAAAGTTCCTAACTGTGAAGGTGGTGGGGTATTAAGAATGCTTCAGGTTAGTGCCTTTGTAGACAACAACTGTGTGCCACAAGTTGTACAATCATATCACCTCCAGTGCTGAAGAGGCTGTGAGAATCATAAGTCATTTTGTAAATGTGTGCTGTAGTTGCTTGGCACATTGTTTTCTAAGATCATGATCTTCACCAGTACTGTATTTGGCCTATTGTAGGCTTATTGGCTCCAGAAATACTTACCAGTGTCTCTACTTTCTCTTCTTACCCACCTACATTCCATCCTATGTTCCCTGGCCCAATAGGTAAGCAAGAGCAAAGGTTGGAGCCTTGGGATTCCTCCACTAGGGCAGACTCTCATTCAAATAGAATAGATGGACCATTTATTAGATGTCCAATTTAGCTTTCAGTAGCTGTGTTTCCATATTCCCACAAGGGCCTCAGTTGGTTTATTTCATAGCTGAGATTAATAAATTCAGTGTTTAATTCTATAGTCAGACTATAATTCATTGAGGCAAATGATATAGACACCCGGACATCTAGTAACACGATATTAGTATGGGAGTGTGTTTAAAGATCATAGATTGAGTGTATCATGGTGGCAAGAGTACTATGTTCTGTTAGTAACTAGTAGGGTCATTTTGCTTAAGTCTCATCTCTGCTGTGAACCTTGATTTCCTCATTTGTAAAATAAAACAGAGTGAATGATCATTAAGATAATGGTTAATAACATAGAGACTATTATCTCAAAAATTGCTTTCATGGGGGACATGTTAAGAATTTAGTTTTATTTTTGCTTTAAAATTTGCTGCATGATACAACCATCTCTCTACAACTGTTTTACTATATAACAGAGCAAATCTTGACACACTCTATTTTTATTATGGTGCTGATTGATTTGACCAGACGTTATTATCAGAGCAATTTATACCTGGTCTTTGTTTGTGAGAAAGGAAGAGAGAAGTACCAATGCAATAGAAAAGAAATGGCTTTGGTAAATGTTGATGGGGCCATTTTTAATTCTGGTGGACTGAATGATGTATGAAAACTATTTCCAAGGCTAGCACATTTTCAATCACTAGTAAAATAATAAAGTAACAACTCATTTGGTAATGCCCATTGGTCATGCAATTTTATAAATATACAGAATTATGATAATCTCTGCCTCATAATTAAAATTTGCATAAATACTTGCTGTAATTTAGTTGTCTGAATGGATTTTGTAATCCAAAGAGAGAAGGGAACAATCAGTGGAAGCCATCCTAAATGCCTTGTTATTGCTATATACATGCAAAATTCATAGTGATACTAATTGTTTGAAAGAGAGCCTTGTGTTGTTGTTGTTTTTTTTCTGTAGACAGCAAAAAAATTAATTGCCAGAGTTTTTGTCACTCTCTCTTTTTCCTATAACCTGCTGTACCATAAGGTCTGCAGTTAGTTGTAAGCAAATTATTTGGCTGAATTTTCAGTGTATCATTTTGTGATGGAGTTTCCAAACTTCTGTTTAAGTTATCAATCAATATCTTGAACAGTCAAAATCTAGTTTTTATAATATTTTAACCGTAGGCCTCTATAAATCTAGGGAATAAAAGGGTGCTGACATACCAACCAGTTCTGCTGCTGCATTTACATTCTACTTCATATTCTATATCTTTAAAATTATTGGTATTAGACCTTCATATGAGAGTCATAGAAAGTCAAGGCTAGAAACATTTAAGATCATCCTGTCTAATCCCCTCATTTTTGAGATGAGTTTGATTATCAGTATTTTGAATATCAGTAACAACCACCAAATTAATGACGCCACACTTGTGGGTTTTTTTAACCTTTCAAACAATTGGGAATAATTGTAGTAAATACATTTGAATTATAACTAGTTGTTTTGGAATCATATAGCTTCGAGTTATTTTCTAAAAACTTGAATCAGATTTCTTAAAATATGACTTCATGAAGTTTACCTAAACATAGCCATAATGTTGATGGTATACATGTGAAAGGAGATGTCCTACACAAAACACTTGACAATTTGAGACAACCAATATTAGTTATTTTCCCTTCATGCATAGATTACCTAGCTAACATCCGCCCAGTGGAAGTGTTACTTGAGTGACTGAGAGTATGGGCTTTGGTTCAATCTTGGTGCTGCCACTTTGTAGCAGTGTGACCTTGAGTAATTTATTTTACTTCTGTGGGTTTTCAGTTTCTTCACATGTTAAGTGTAGCCACCTTAAAGAGTGTGCAAGGATTAAATTGAGATCAGGGATATTGTGTACTTAGCATTGTTTTGGCACATAGTAAACAAGCAATAAATAGTAGTGGTTATTACTGCCATTATCTGGTACACCCAGGACCGGTCTCATTCAATACTAATATTTAATCTTATGGTGCTTTCGAGTACATGCATATATACCTGTACACATAAACATATGGACACTCTATGAGTCCATAAGAATGACATTGGGAAGACTGTTTTCCCAAAAGTCATGTGTGACCACCATGTTTTAAAATCTAATGGCTTCTTTTCTGGCTTCAGTCTTCTTGAACCCTTTGGAGGTTCTTGCACTTCTTCACTTTTTCTCTTACTTGAAAGCATTAATAATTTATCTTGGTTCACCTCCTGTCTTCTTCTCAACACTTAAGTTTCTTTTGTTGGAGTCTCTTTTACACACACACACACACACACACACACACACACACACACACACAGCCTCTCCCTCCCCTTCACTGTTTAAATGGAGCAATTCCCAGGGTTCTGTCATTGATCTGCTTCTCTTCTCTTGTTATGTTCTCATTCTGGGTAATTTCATCTCCTCACATAGCTTCACCTTTCACCTCTACAGGACTGATTCCCAAATTGACCTCTTCAATTCTTAACTCATTCCGGAGCTCCAGGCTAACTCCAATTTCCAATTGCCTGCTGAGCATCTCCAGGGTAGGATCTCTGAGGAGACTGGATTGTAGTCTGGTTTTTGTCAACCTGTGTCAGGAATGCAGATGGGGGAATGTAGCTTCAAGTAGTGCTCAGAGTTGAAAACAAAGAAGTGTTGGGCATTAGTCCGAGCACAAGTAAAAGTAGTTTAAATTGAGCAAGTGATTTCAAATGAGCTTTCCAGGGAAACAATCACAAGTACACTGTGAATTTATGTTATTATGAACTAGAGACATAAATTGGCACTTGAAACTTTAAAAGGTGTGTGTTTTCTAAGAAGGAGGAAACAGCTTTCCTAATGAAAATTGAGTTCCGTTTTTAGGTGCTGGAAGGTTGGCGAGTTTCAGGAAAATGTTAATTAAAAATAACTTTTCTGGGATGATTTGTGTGGTTAATCTTGTTTTAGTGTTTTGTTATACAAATACACCTGCCAAGAGGAAGGATATATTCAACCTGAAGGATGAGCATGTGGGAATTTTGAGAGCACATGCATGCATAGACACATATACACATATTGGGAGAGCTATGCCTGAGATTTTGAATGTGTGAAAATAATTTAGAGGGTAGATAGATATTTTTTCTTTCATTCATTCTGCATATACTTACTGAATACCTACTAGGAACCCCTCTCTCTGGCGCAATGGGCTGTAAATGAAGAATACATAATATCTTTGTCCATAAGTGTCTTATATATTTTTCTTTAGTTACATATAGGTACATTGAGCATTGAATTTGGTCTAGAAATACCTGCAGCATGTGACAAATTGTTCAATGACTATAACCTTGCTGACAATTTTATTTATTTATTTATTTATTTATTTATTTATTTATTTATTTATGTCTAAGGTTTTACATATGTCTCCTTTTTCTCCAATTGACCCCTCCCCCCAGCCATTCCCACCCCGGGCAAGCCCCCACCGCCCCAGTGTCTGTGTCCATTGGTTATGCTAATATGCATGCATACAAGTCCTTTGGTTGCTCTCTAACCGCACCCCCTACCATTTGTCTCTGGATCTATTCTTGTTCATCAAATTATGTTGCTCATTACATCCCACATATGAGTGAGATCATGTGATACTTATCTTTCTCCGACTGGCTTATTTCACTTAGCATAGTGTTCTCCAGTTCCATCCATGCTGTTGCAAATGGTAAAGGTTCCTTCTTTTTTATAATGGCATAGTATTTCATTGTGTAGATGTACCACAGTTTTTTTATCTACTCATCTGCTGATGGGCACTTAGGCTAATTCCAAACCTTAGCTATTGTAAATTGTGCTGCTCTGAACATAGGGGTGCATAAATCCTTTCTGATTGGTGTTTCTGGTCTCTTGGGATATAGTCTTAGAAGTGGGATTACTGGGTCAAATGGGAGTTCCATTTTTAACTTTTTGAGAAAACTCCATACTGTTTTCACTGTGGCTGCACCAGTCTGCATTCCCACTAGCAGTGTATGAGGGTTCCCTTTTCTCCACATCCTCACCAGCACTTGTCCTTTGTTGCTTTGTTGATGATAGCCATTCTGACAGGTGTGAGATGGTGTCTCATTGTTGTTTTGATTTTCATCTCTCACATGATTAGTGACTTTGATCATGTTTTCATATGTCTCTGGGCCTTCTGTATGTCCTCTTTCAAAAAGTGTTTATTTAGGTCCTTTGCCCATTTTTGGATTGGGTTGTTTATCTTCCTTTTGTTAAGTTGTATGAGTTCTCTGTAAATTTTGGAGATTAAACCCTTATCCGAAATATCATTGGCAAATATGTTATGCATAAATTCAAATTAGAAATTGATTACTTCCCTTAAATTTAGTAAACATTGAATTACTTTGCTACTGTACATTTCTAGCTGGCTCTCAGTGTTTCCCACCAGACTAAGACTGATTGTCTAACCCTGAAACTTAATTAGAGCAAAGGGATAAGCAAATATTGGTTAATGTGTATAGTATTGTTAGGAGAATTCTTTGTAAATAAGCTATTCGTATGGAAACTATAGACCTAGCTTATAGCTTCAGCACAGGGAACAATATTCTTTTTGAAGATGGGTGACCCCATTTCCCACTTTCCAAAAATGAAGTAAATCCCTTCTAGTTGAGTCCCTGCCCTATGAAGTATTCTGAGGCCATCTTACCCTACAAAGTGCAATGGCCTAGTGCAGTGGTCGGCAAACTGCGGCTCCTGAGCCACATGAAGCTCCGAGCCGCGGTTTGCCACTCTGTTGACTAAAGAGTTTGCCGACCACTGGCCTAGTAAATCAGGTGAGTTTCTAGCCTTCATTGGTGCACCCCAACCTCCTCTTTAGAAATTTAGCATGGCTCTTTGATTGCAACTCCTAAATCCAAGTGTTCTTGGACCCAATTGTCAATTTCAAAGTACCTTTCATGGTCACTCTCGGGTTGCAAAGATCCCTCATTGCATTTGTAATCCTGAAAACATACCTTGATGCCCCAGAGCTCCTGCTATGAATATGTAGATGGCACACCCTCTTCCACTATTCCTAGCACCCCCTTGAGGATCTTCAAGGAACAAAAGCTCTCATAATAATGGAGCACATATTGATCAGTGTTCTTATTTCCTTTGTCCTAAATGAGTTGAGACATTGATATACTTCTCTTATTCTGACAGGAAATAAGAATAATAAAAACATCCTTGAGTTTATAATCTTGGATGTCTTTATTCCCCTGGTTTGTATTAACCATAGTCTAACTTGTTTTACCTTTCACAAATTTATTTACTATATATCCCCTGAGCACTTAGGACTTTTCAGGCATTGTTCTATACACTGGGGACAATAAGACAGACAATGTCTTGGTTCTTCTGTTTTCTAAAGGGTGTGTGTGCGCGCACATTGGAGGGATGTGGAACATAAACAAGTATACAAGTAAATGAACAAGCTAATCTTAGAGGGTGGGGAATGATAAAGTAAATTTTGCTTTTTGTTTGTGGTTCTTTTTTTTTTTTGGTTTTGTACAGACTTTACTAACAATTTGTCTAGGCCCTTTGGTTTCCTCTACTAGTATTTTATACATTCTTAGACTTGATACCAATTCTAATTTTGCTACTTCTGGTCATGTTTTCATTAGGATCACCTTTCATTAGCTAGTCCTAAAGTATAACCCAACACACCCTCCTTATTAGACTTCTGTTCCACACTTTTCTTGGCCTTGTCACCATTAGGATTTGTCAAGTTCATCCTCTTCCCTGTGATAGAATGTAAATGGGCCTACTTATTCCTTAGGAATATTTTAGTTGATTATTCAAAGCATTTTTGCTACTCAAGGCAAACTACCTGTTGAGAGAAAAACCAAAGCATAAAAAGTTAGCAATTGTGGTGGCATTTAGTTTTGTCTACTTCTGGAGAGGGAAGAACCCTGGACTGGGAGTCGGAAGACCTGGTTCCAGACTCCACTGCTACAAATAAGCTATAGGAACTGAGATGTGCCACTTCCTCTCTCTCAGCCTGTTTCTTCATCTCTAGTTTCTTCATCTCTAAAACTAGAGTTCCAAGTAGAGGCTCCCTAAGGTTCTTTCTAGCTCTAAAGTGGTGCAATTCGTCGTTTTCAGAGTCATGGGCCAAGATTTCTTTCCAACTTTCTGTTTAATTTTATAAAATGGCGATATAGGAACATTTTCCAGTGATTCAGAGCTGCTTAGATAAAGCATAAGTTTTCCGGCAAAAGCCAGTTTTCCAATTCTTGTAAATGTCACAAGAAGTTAAAACATTGCTTCTTGTTCTAACCTCCACCAGCTAGGGCAACAATTTAACACCACAGATGCAATTGTCAGCTTCTTATATATGAACATCTGAAAGTTCACTGTCTTTTCAGCTTGCCCACAGGAAATCTTCAAAAAGAACCAAATACCACTAAAACAAAGGAAGTTATTATAAGTTGGCTTCAAAATGACAGTCTTCCTCCGCACCTAGCCAAAGCCCAGTTAGGAACTGAAGTAGGAGTCAGAAAGCTTGCCTTCCCTAACTTCCCCACCCCTTCCTACATCTGCTGCACTGGAGTTTGTGGAAGAAGATAGGGAAGCAAGAAGGGTGGGCGTGGATACAGTGGAACAGGTAGAAATTTACCAACATTCAAAGAACCTTTGGTGACTCCCTTCTTTGTTTCCACTATTCCACTTATTAGCCAGATACTTTATCATGTTCTAAACAAAAGAATCAGCTACATGCCTAGATTTTAAGAATGCAAACTTTTACAAATCCAGAGAAAACCTGGGCATGATTCTGTGCTAAGGAAATCTGAAGGAGAAGAGAACCCAAGAGAGTTTGGAAATTCTGGAATGTGCATGTCTGATTTACAGTCACAGAATTTTGACTTAGACAATGAGTGGGAAAGAGGTGAGAGAGACAGCCCAGGGAGTTCCTGTATGGAACCCACAAAGACCAATAAACACAACTAGCTAGTGGTAGACTTGAGGCAAGAACCCAGGTCAACTGCATCTTGTTCAGTGCCTTGATTTGTAATTACCTATGCTAGTTGCTATTTTTTGCTTGCTTGTTTTCTGCTTTTGCTGTTTATTTCTTGCTACTACTTCTGTTCACAGCACTTGTGATTCATTGTTCTCAAGGAACTTTATCAATGAAGTTGGGCCAAATCCTTTAGGAATAGGTAAAGTGCATTTTGTTTTGGAGGGTTTAGGGCCAGATGATAGATAGTACCAGGTCACACAGAGAAGAGAGTGTCTGGATTGAAAATAGAGCCCAAAATGCAAGATTCCATTGAAATGAATGGAGAAAGGGATGATTGTGCCTATAGACTGGAGAGCCACAGTTAAATGTATACATCATCTCTTGAAAGCTCATTCTTAATTACAGCTACAGCCCATTCCCCATCAAAATATTTAAATGCCTTTTATTTTAGTTTCTCAGTACTTTGAATCCTTTTCCAGGTGTATTTGTTGCCTCTGCTTTATCTTTCTACTTGGCTATTCTAGATGGTTTTTGTCTGCAATGTTTTCTATTAGTTTGGTCTCATTGTCTTGTCCAGGGTATTTATAGTACAACTATATATCACAGGAGGTCTTATGTGCATGTAAAATGGAGAATACTATTTCAAAGTTAGAAATTACTAGATTATTTCAGTTCCCCTTCCAGAGTTGAAATATTTCCTATTTGGCAAATGGCTCTGCTTTGAAATCCTAAAATTACACCTAGGAAAAAAATGACTGTCACTGTGGCACCATAGGACTTCTTGTACCTTCAATTTCATTGGCTTACCGTCCAATTTGCTCCATCGATTTTCCAGACAGCTCAGCATCGCCTTGTCAGGCAGACACTGGAATTATAAAGGAGCTTCATCAAGGCCTTATGTGGTTTGAAAACTTTTCAACTTTCATAATTTTGGCCATGAGTATGCTAGAAACCATGTGTAAATGGCATTTGTTGACACATTGGTATTTCTTCTCACGGCTTCTACAATTTCAGACTTGATTTCTGCTCGCCACAGGGTACAGTTTACCTTCTCTTCTCTGGGAGCTCTTATTCATTTGTCAGGAGTCCTAAAAGAAGGCTGCTCCTGTGCATCCCTGGAATGTCAGAGTTATCATAAACTGACATAAATGAGCCTTTCAATGGCCTTTACTGATGGTTTCTATATTAAAATGTAAATGCACATAAGGAGCCTGAGAGTACGCTTTCTCCCATTTTTTCATATGAATTGATTTGACAATGTCATGGATGATGCATGAGATAAAATATAGAGCTTAAGCCCATTACACCTTGTTTGCATGAGAGGAAACAAAAGCTACAGGGAAGAAATGAACATTATGTGATATTTTAGGCAAGAGCCATTTTCTGACTCACATACTAGTATACCTTTTAGTCAATAGCCTACCTCTGAGTCTAACATAAGGGAAAATGGTCACACTGTGATATTCTTTTGCTTAAATAACCTTTCTTGACTAATTAATGAGAATTAATTTCTGGTTATGTAGGAAACACTGAGGGTTTTTGGAAATTCATAAGGGGTGAAATAAAGTGAGAGAGCCTCAAAATTAGTTATAAATGCTGGTATCTTTTATGAGAAAATGAAATGAGATGGGAGGGATGTTGGGAGCTTTCTGAGGAAGTTTCTCTAAAAACCATGCAATGTTATATCATTAAAGAGCCATGTGATTTAATACTGAGTGTTCATAAAATCTCATGTAAAGCCATCCACAAAGAAACTTCTAGAAGCCTCATTTATTCCTTTCTATATAAGCACCTTCAGTGTCTCCTTTAGTATAAATATTTAGTAAAATATTTATAAATAAAATAATACTCTTGAGGCTGATTTTAAATTCAATGCACATGAACCATGTAGTTTAATGTGAGTACTGAGCACTGCATTTCTAATCTGAGTGCAAAATGAAAGCAAGATAATTAGGGGATGGTCCTCTTTCTCAGCCTTCTGTCCTATAGTCTCAAGCACAAGATCTCTAATTTCCCCTTCTCGTGGAGGAGGTATTTCCCATCTTGGCAATAGGTATTAATCTTCACGTCTTCTTTTACCCTAAATCTAACAGGTGAGTTGGCACTGACTCATATTGAGACTGGAGGAAACAGGTGATGTCCTTCAGTAGATTTGGGGAAACCAGGAGGGAACCTCCAACTTTGTGATTCTCCAGTACTGTGATCAGAGACTTACTATTAATTGAGTAATTCATTCAGTCATTACAGATGTATTTATTAAGCACCTGCCATAACCCAGTACTGTTCTTAGTGCTCGGGATTTGACAATTGGACAAGATAGGTAAAGTGCTCTCAGGGAGCTTACATTCTAGTGGTGGATATAGATCATCCAAAGCAAGTCAGTAAAGCATGCTCATATTTGGATAGGTGTTATGAAAGAAATAATCAGGGTGCTAGATTAGAAATGTGTGACCTTGTAATGAACTCAGTGGGGACAATGAACTTATTGTTTATAGGTATAAATGATTTTTGCAAGCATCAAATGATATGGAGACAGGTCTCATAAATATAGCAGATCAAATTGATTGATAATAGTTTTGACCCCCAAATGAAGGTTATAGGTAATTAATGTAATGTTTTTGAATGCCAATAAAATACATTCTATGCTGAGTAGTGATGAGTGCTTCCATGCTTTTAAATGCAAGTAAAGGACTTAAGCAAAGGGTGTTCTTCAATGATCATTTAGGCATCTGTAGCTACTAATAGTACTATCCCTATTTTCCTGCCTCCCTTTAATTTTGGTCAAACCCTGTCATTATTGATGAATGTACCTTAACTATTATGTTGGTAAAAATTATCATAGGATTGGGAGTGGGATATAAAATGAACATTTAGAGATATTCCAAACTATGTAATATAGTTGTAATATGTGAAATTTGATAATGAAAGCTTATAATTTAGTCTTTTCATTTTATTAGCCCAAATACAGTGAAATTTCCTTTATGCTATTTTATAGCAAATTAATCTGTAGAATTATAATAAACTACTTTGATTAGATATAATCAATTTGAGTCTATGAAAAGTGAAAATGTTTATAAGTAACAATGCTAAGATGGAGATGAACAAACAAAGGAAGCCATGATAGGAGAACTGAAAACATGTGATGTGCTTTTTCTTGTGTTAACTTAAGTGGTTTCTACAGCTTCCCTTTAGTGATTCCATATGTTCTAGAAATGTTGATTATGCCTCCAGTAAAGGAGAGCTATTAAAATAAAGATGGTTTTATAAAATGGATGGAAGCCAATGATTGCTGTTTCATTGCATTTAGTGTGATTTTAGCTCCCTGCTTTGAGAGGCATTGATCTGCTCAATGGGTATGTACTTGAGAAACTGCTCTGTAGGATACTGTGCCAGGCACTGGGTATACAGATGTGAATCAGTGAGAGATCCTGCTTTTATGGTACTCACAGTCTAATTAAGGAGATAAATAAATGTTGTGATGGAATAGGGCGCATGCTAATAGTATGCAGTTTGTGCCACCAAGATTCTGCAGGAGGTTGAGGTTGTTTGGTTAAAAGCTACTGAGGGATTTATTCTGTAAGTTGCTATAGAAAATAATGGAGCAAGTATACTCATTTTCTTTACCTCAAATCTCTTTGCAGCCTTGGTATGATTTACATGTATACATATTACATTTATTTTCAGTTTTTAAAGGCAGGTAGAATGGTGAAATCCAGCTTCAAAATAAGAAGGTTTTATAGGGAGTATTCTAAAGTTTCTCCTTAAATGTAGAACCAGACTGGGTCTGAATAATTCTAAGCTGACCTGTTGTGTGGAGCCAGCCTTGATTTTCTTTTCTTTTTGCAACACAGTTCTAGTTCTGGCAGCAATTGCATCTGAGCAAAAAGCACAGATTCATTGCCTCAGGCACTAAATAGGCACTGAGCAGAGGATTAAAAGAGTCCTGTCTTCTGGGAGCTTATAATCTAAAACAGACAACAAACTGGAAAGACTAGCCATCACAACTGATATGTTCATTTCCCTTCCCACATAAAGTCAAAGAAAACAGAAAGTGGCAAGTCACATTCTACCGGATTTGTAAAACCTCTAGAGAGTTTTCTCTCTCTCTTTGTGATTTTTCAAGTTGAAATATATTTTGTATATAATATGCAGCAGATTATAGTGCTATTTTTAAAAACTGGGAATGAGAGAACAAGCAATATTCTTTCTTTTACAACAGGTTACATTGGAAAGTGTGGATAAAATTAAAAGTGGATTCTCAATTTGTCATGGGGAAATACGAATAGTATTTCAAATACTCTAAGGTCAGGGTCAACTTAGGAGTAGAGGAAGTATCATAAAAATTAATTTAAGAAACTAGCCTTGAGATATTTCCTAGTTGTAATAATCCCACAGGTGAAAGCAACATCTGTGGAATAATAAATATACTCTGTTTGACCTTTTTAGCCAAAGGAGGTATTACCAAAATATGACCAAAGCTTGGCGCTGAGGCAGTGCAGTAAAGTAATGGGGTTTGACTAATTATTTATGTGATAGGGATATGATCATTTTATTTTTTTTAAATGATGAAAAAGTAGGATACATACCAAACAAAGATTAATGTCCCAAAGTTTGTGTATGTGAGAGAGACAGAGACAAACATACAAAGAGGAGCAGAAATAAAGAAAGACAAAGTAGCAAGAGGCTGAGCCAGAGAGGGACAGAGACCAAGAATTGAAAACAACCAAGAATCACATTCCAACTCTATTAAATTCATGGTGAGACCTTGGTTAAGTCACTCCTCTCTGGGCCTTGGTTTCTCCAACTGTAAAAAGAAGGGGTGTGCTAGAAGACACACCTCTATAGAACTTACCAGCTCTCTAGCTTTACTCTTGGTAAATGAAAAGGCAGGCAGGTGGGTAGGCATGAAAACGGACAGATCAGCCACATATATGCATATGCTAGCTTAACAAAAAGAGAAGACCAAAATTATGGTGGGCCAGTGGACTGTGAATCACAAAGAGCACCAGCCAGACACAGAAAATCATCTAGTCACTTTTGCTATTGCCATGGTGGCCTGAGAAATTGGTACCTTTCCTTTGCCTGGCACTGGCGCAGCTTTCCAGGGGCCACTGTTGACTCATTTTCTGAGTGGCTTGGCCATCTCTCTTTCCTCCACAGGCTCAGAAGAGTATTGTGTGAGGATCTCTAATGGCCTCTGATGCCCAGATGGAAGGAGGCTTTGTACCTATGACCATAACCTCAGCTCCCACAATCGAACATCCTCTCTGAGAAAGTGGTAGAGAGTAGCTACTCTTACCACTGTGGATGAGGAAGCTCAAAGGGGTTTGTTGGTTTTTTTTGCCTAACATTCTGTCTGGATACCTGTCTGTGTTTCTAAAGCTATATGGATATTTTTTGAGCATACTATGTTTTCCAGGCTTTCAAATTTTACTACTTTTAAACTTTTGTGAATCTTGCTTGCAAGGTCTGGGAATTGATGAGGATAATTAGTGCTTGTCAAGCTTCCTGCCAGGGAATGACTTTAGTAAGGAGCTACCTAGTAGACAAATTGTGTGCAACAAAAAGATTGAGTCTTCAGACAGGTTTTAGTATCTGGTTTATTTCGCTTTCTTCTGTTTGAGTAAGAAACAAAACACTATGATTTTCTTGCTTTGCTTACAATTTACCATCTCCCTCCAAAATAATAGCCCAAGAGTTTAGATTGAGTGTGCATGGCCTGATAGTAGGTTGACCTCCAGTTGAATTTTATTGATATTGTTTTCTCCAGAAACTTCTGGGGCATCTAGGATGCCATTTTGAATGTATGCAGCTCTTCACATTATGCTGTTAAAAATTCATGTTAGAAGAAAAGTAAATCCATAAAAAATATGTTTCCTCAGTGCAGCATAGTTCATCAGGATAACATGTTCTACATCACACCTGTCACTATATTACTTCGTTAAGTGGCTCTTGCCATCTCTAGAACCCCTACTTTTGTGGGCCAAGTCAGTCCTGAGACAAAGGCCAGGGTGAGTGTGATGTGTGAGGAAGGTGAGGAGACCAAGCTGACTACAGGCAAGTTTGTTTTTACACCAAGTTGCTGATGGTGTTGGTTGAATAAAATGGAGCCTGCTTGGAGAGGATGCTGAAAGGCTGGCGTCCAGCCTGCCTTCCATGTGCATCTTCAACCTGAACTCTCCCCTGGGCTTCAGACACCGATACCCAACATCCCACACCATATCTTTACTGAGGAGCTTAATTTATATCTCAAACTTGACCTGCCCCCAACAGACTTTTGACTTTTCCCAAAAACGTGTTCCTCTCACGATCTTTCCCATCTCAGTAAATGGAAACTCTATCCTTTCAGTTGCTCAGGCCAAAATTCTCAGCATATCTTTCACGTTTCTTTTCTTCTCCTGGGCCACATCTAATCCGTTAGCAAATTCCTTCTACTCTTCCTTCTTAAACTATTTGGAATCTGACCATCTCTCACCCCCATCTCCTTGTCTATCCTTGTCTAAGCCACCATCATTTCTTACATGAGCTGCTTTAAAAGGCCCCTAGCTGGTTCCCGTTTCCACCATAGGTCCCCTATAGCCTGTTCTCTACTCAGTAACCAAGCTGCCTATCCTTTTAAAATGTTAATTCAGCCCAGCTGGGTGTGGCTCAGTTGTTGAGCATTGCCCCAAGAACCAAGAGGTCACCAGTTAGATTCCCTGTCAGGGCACTTTCCTGGGTTGCAGGCTCAATCTTTGATGATTCTCTCTCATCACTGAGGTTTCTATCCTTCCTCTCTGAAAGCAAATATATATATATATACATGCACACACACTGAGTGGCCAGATTATTATGATCTTTGAACACATAATAATCTGGCCACTCAGTGTATATCCTATATAATAAAAGGCTAATATGCAAATTGTCCCCTTGACCAGCAGGCAGGCCGGCCAACTGCCCATGTCCCCTCCCCCTGGCCAGGCTGGCCGGACCCCACCCATGCATGAATTCATGCACCGGGCCGCTAATATATATATATATATATATATATATATATATATATATATATATATATATATATACACACACACACATACATACATACACACATACACTGAGTGGCCAGATTATTATGCATTCAGAGATCATAATAATCTGGTCACTCAGTGTATTTGTATCTCAAATGGGTACCAAAAGTATTCTAGACTTTTGCTGGAGATCAACCACCTATTTACCCTGAGCTTTCTATCAGCCAGTGCAAAGGGGAAAACTGATCAGGTGCACAATTTATAGTATCTTTGATATCAAATAAATCAAGTACTCAAGAGAAGTACACTGAGTGGCCAGATTATTATGCGTTCAGAGATCATAATAATCTGGCCACTCAGTGTGTGTGTGTGTGTGTGTGTGTGTGTGTGTGTGTGTGTATATATAAAATGTTCAGATCTTGTCATTCCTCTATTCAAAACCCTATAATGGCACCCCCTTCTCATGAAGAATATAAGACTGAGGCCTCCCCATGGCCTGCAAGCCCCTGCACAGTCTGGCTCCTGTTTTTTCTCCAACATCATATTTTATTGTTCTGCCCTGTGCCCATTCTTCTCTAATTACACCAGTCTCCTTGGCTTACTTTAAATATACCAGGCCTGCTGCTACTTTGGGCCATTTGCACTTGCTCCTTTCCCTGCCAGGAAAGCTTTCCCTTTCATATTTGCAGAACTTGGCTCTTAAATTCAATCAGGTCTTTCCTCAAATGTCACAGGAATAAGATTGCCAAGAAGTCTGATTCTTTTTAAATTAAATACATTTTCATTGATTTCAGAGATGAAAGGAGAGGGAGAGAGAGATAGAAACATCAATGATGAGAGAGAATCATTGATTGGCTGCTTCCTGCACACCCTCTGCTGGGGATCGAGCCTGCAACCGGGCATGTGCCCTTGACCGGAATCTAACCTGGGACCCTTCAGTCCACAGGCTGATGCTCTATCCACTGTGCCAAACCAGCTAGGCAAGAAGTCTGATTCTTAAAAAGAGGTCACTGGACTTGACCAGCAGGCAGACACTGATGACCTTTGAGAGAGCAGGTGCAGTCAGTGGTGGAAGAGGAGACAGGTTGTTTTCTAACCCTCAACCCCCCCTTACTAGACTTCCTGTTGCTTTAGGGTCAGTGCTGTTGTCTCATTCATTCTTGTGTCTCCAGCATTAGGCTTCGTGCCTGAAACCCAGTAGTTTGTCAGTCAATGCTTGTGAAATGAGGGTAGGAATCTTATTTTTAAACTAGAGGCCCAGCGCATGAAATCGTGCACGGGCAGGGTCCCTAGGTCTAGCCTGCAATCAGGGCCATCTTCTGCCAGCTCGCCAGTCCTGCCCCACCACCACCCACCCTGGTTCCCTGTTGGCCATCCTGTGATTGGAGCCTGCAGGCCCAGGGTGGGGGGGAGATGAGAGGTGGTCGATGCACCTCATAGTGACTGGTCGAGCTGTTATTCTGGTAGTTATGCCATTATGGTCACAGCTTTTATTATATAGGATAATTGGTTACATTAGAACACATTAAATTGCTGAATGTTGTGATAGCTGCCTCAGGCTTTTTTCAGGAAACATGGTTGTAAAATAAGACCTGTATATTCATTGCAGACCCATTCCCTAAGTACCAATATGTGACATGGGGTTAAATCTGTGATTTAGAGGGTTTTGGTGCACACAGGGTTGGGGAGATGGAGGCACAGACCATCCTAGGTCTCTTAGGGAGATGAGACAATCTTTATTTGTGTATTAACTAGCTCACTTCCTTTTTGAAATTCTTTTAGGGGCACTGAAAGGCTCATTTAAATTTAAAAGCTATCATTTGGTTAAGCAAAATCTTAATGACTTAAGGAGTGTTCATATAGTTAACACTCAGTGGTAAAGGTACATTACCCCAATAATTTTAATTGGGTCTAACCTTCTTATCCTTTATTTGATGGTGGTGCTGAAGTTCAAACACAAGCATAAGGTGGCTTTTCTTTTTATATGTTGTTCCTTCTTTCAGACTCTGACCTCTGAAATCTTTCCCTAAACACCAGTTGGAGAAAGTTAGACTCCCTTGAAACCCTTTACTCCTAGAATCTTTTGACACCAGTGGTAAATGCTGTTTTCCTTTGCTGTCTGAGAACTGTATGATGGTCACTTCTGCAGCATGGGCTTGTAGGGACATCTAAGCCAATGGGTGGGAAGTCTTGGCAGGACTCTGTTCCCATTCCTAGCATTGCTCTTAAACCCCCTCTGCTTACAAAAGTCAGTTATAGACTTCAAACCCCCTTTCCTAAAAGTGATTATGATTTATAACTTATTCCTGGGATCAACTCCTAGGGGCTGCCCTGTCTATCCAGGTGTCTACCATGCTTACCTCGTGTGACATTTATTTACCTATATGGGAAGAGAGACAGGATCATAAATGTGGCCAAGAACAGGTAGTCACTCTACCATCCTTTGAGGTTGTTTCATACTCCTACAAAAGACGTTCTTTCTGTGACTCCCTATGCATACTAAACAGTTATAGGCCATCCAGATTCATTCAACAAATATTTGCTGAGTGTCAATTGGCCTAGATATAAAAGAGGTAGAGGAAATGCAGAGATGAAACATGGTTCACATACCCTCAAAAAGCCCACAATCTGCAAAAGGTGGAAGTAAAGATAAAAGCGTAGGTAAATGTTATGATTCAATGTGATATAATCATATCTGAACAAAATGGAGCCAAGAAGGTTTAATGTTGCCTGGGGCTGTATAGAAGCCCACACAATAGAAAATGCAACAAATGTAGGTTTTTGAAGGGAAACAGGAGTTTGCTGGGTGGAAAAGATGGTGAAGGGCTGTACAGGCAGAGGAAGCAGCTTTGTAAAGGGCCAGACGCAAGGACTAGCATAGAGGACATGGAAAGGGCAGTGGTATGGCATTTAGAAGATGTGTAAAATTGGGTTTCATCATGAAGGACCTTAGAGGCCGTGCTGAAATGCAGACTTGATTGGTAGGCAATAAGGAGTCATGTAAGTTGATCAAGCAGGGGAGTGGTGAAATAGCTGTTGTGTCCAAAGAATACTGGCATAGTGTGAAGGGAAGAAGGGAGTGGGCTGATGTTGTAATAGTTACTACTTTACTGTTACCATAACTGCATTGAGCACACAAAGACAACTATCAGTGGGAAAGGGGGCACAGTTCTAGTCCAAAGGCCTGTGTTGTCTGGGCAGAAGAGCTGCAACCCCATCACTTGTCCTCATCCCTGTTACACTGAGCCTAGGATGGGAGCTCCTTGTTTCAAGGCAAAAGCCCTCAGTAAGAGACTGTTTGTAATCATGTACAAAATTACTTCTTTATTGGAACCTGTGTTTGATCTGTGATTAGAAGCTGGATTAAGAAATAAAGTAATCAACTATTGAAATTATAACCATAAATTGTTCTATAAACAACCAGCTTCCCTGTCTCCCCCAGCCCAAGTAACAAACCTGAAAACAGATGCACTTTTTGTTTATTCCCCGGAAGGGTTTTAGCCAGTGCTTTTGAGCTGTGCACAAGTCAGAGAACAATGCGTGCCAGCCACAATGCCCCTTTATCCCTCACATATGGATCAGTCATGTTGTACCTTGCCAGACTAAGACAAGACACCCAGGGAGTGAGGAACTGTTAAAAATATGTAACTCTTTAAGATTTACCACGTGAAGGGGAAGAGGTTTACTTTTAACAGAACTGAGGAGAATCTGCCTCAAGTTCAAGATAAAGAACAGTTAAAGAGAAAACCCTCAGAGACTATTGTTTGAATGATTTGTTGGAAGTAGTTTTGGTCCTGAAGTTTCTTCTAGGCCAAAGGCATTTGAATACCACAGCCCATAGAGATATGCGTTTCTGTAAAACAACCTTACGGCTTATTGACTTTTTCTTGTTTGGAACTGTGCTGTGCTTACCCTCGCGGACATGCAATAAATAGTCATAAATTACAAGATCTAGATTTCATTTTGGAAAGACTGACAGCAACAGAGCAACAATGTCACATGAAGCAACTGACTATGTAAGGAAAGTGCAACTATATAGCCTACTCTGTTCCCATAATGCCTAGGGACTACCAGATAAGAGTAGCTTGAGGTATTTGTTTCATCACTTTCCTGACATTAAGAGGTAAATAGCAAGCTTCACTTTCCTGTTGCCATTGTTTCCAATAGAAAACACTTAGAAATTATAATATGGAAGGGTCCTTAAGGATCTTTACAAACTATTCCATTGTACAAAATGAGGATGAAAGCTCACAGAAGATAGGTGACTTGTTCTTTGTCCTTGGTTAGTCATCAGCAATAACAGAGCTATAAATGGGTCTATAATCCAGGTGTTCTGCTCCTGGTGAACAACGCTGCCAGTGGCCCAGTAATAACACTGGCACTTTCACAAAAATTCACTCTGACAAGTTTGCATCCTTGACACTTGGCATAGTATCTACCACCAACTCTGGCTAACATTTGCATGGTACTTTACAGTTTGCACATTTCCTTTCACCATAAATTTTAATGAAACTGTCAGTGTTGTCACTGGCTTTTCCAGTGGCATTTTAAATGGCACTGTATTGTACATAGGGGCTGCTTTTCTGAAGAGCAGTTTAAATTCCTTTTTTTCAAAAGAGGACTGACTAGGGTTTTTATGTTCTTGTCATTTCCAAAAGGATTGTGAGTAAAAGCATTAAAATATTTTGTGTGTGACATAAAACTACCTCAGAATCAGAAAGGACTTATGATAGGGTGAGCAGTTCTAGAAGACACATCAGTGGAAGATTCTAGGTCATGAATAAATACTGATAATGGGTTTCCAGAGACTTCTCTTGAATGCTATAAGCTGTGGAAAGAAACTGTGGTTATTGAAAAAATTGGAAGAGAGAAGGTAAAGACAGGAAGTTCAGAAAGGGAGAAGGGAGCACATTAAGGAGAAACCTCTGTATGAGATAAGAATTAAGAGAAGGTAATGTTTCCTTTTTACAAACTCATACATTCACTAGGGTAAACAGCTGATACTTGCACATAAGGCACCCGAATCTCCCAGAGTTTCTGCTTGGAAGATAGTACCTTGGGAAACTGAAGACCTTTTGCATTTCCTAGGACAGTTACTGATTTGAGTTTTCCTTTAGAGGTCAGCAGATTACATCCCCCAAGCCAAATCCAGTCCACTGTATGTTTTTTGCATGGCCTGTAAGCTAAGAATGTTTTCTTTTTCAAATTGTTTTTTAAAAAATTAAAATATTTGTGATATTTCAAAATTATATGAAATTTAAATTTCAATGTCAATAAATAAACTTTGTTGGAACTAAGCCACCCATTTATATATTGTCTGTGGCTGTTTTTGTGCTGCAGCTGCAGAGTCTGCCAATCTGAAAATATTTACTATCTGGCTATTTACATACAAAGTTCGCCAGATCTTGCTTTAAGTGGAAGTATCTTCATGATCTTAAAAAATTTAAATAACTTTTTCTGAGCTGGGGGGATTCTGGTTCAGTACACCTAAATCAATGACTTGCACACTTACCAACCATACTTTTATAATCAAGTTAGAAAAATGGGATTTTATGATTATAGTCTAATTATGAATTGTATTCTATAGAGGTACATCAGATGTTGAAATTTTCTAATGTAATATTAAGTTTCCTAATAATTCCAAATGAAATTAAAAGGAAATTTTGTCATTTTCCCTTTTTAATGACCTGCTTCCTATAACCAGCAGCAAGCAACTTGGGCTCTGCAGGCTGGGTAAGGCCAATTTTGTATTAATTAGCTATGGCTTAAGCATGAATGGTTAAGTCAGCAACTTGGAAAAAACACTTTTTCACAAGTACATCTACATCTACAGCAACATCTTTGCTATTGGGCAGGTTGTGGGCACAGGCAGTTATTTTGTTTGTACTGATTTCTGGCTAATTACTAATCTATTCACTATGGCATCACCCAGCAAAATGCCATACACAGCTGGGCTTTCCAAGGGCATTTTTAAATAATGGAATTCAAGCAGGAATTTAAATACTACCCTAAAGTGTTTTTCTCTGGATATCTTCACTAAGCATGAAGGAGGGTTGATCCTGACTGGGGATAGAAGCTCAGGAGATAAATGATGAGACTGAGGATTAGCACTGGGAGGTCAGGAAGGCACATTTTGCACGTTGGGACATTCAACCTATGAATCATGTGTCATGCAGTTTAAAGACATACTTTGCATTGATTAGCTGTCATTTAAGCCCATACAATTAAGGCAATTTTCTGCTTTCTACCTCTTCCCCCAAGCACCCATATTAGCTGCAGCTTAGATCTTAGAGAAAAGGATGGATTCTGTGCCTAGTTGAAATTTTTTTCTCCTAGCTAAGAGGGTCAAGAGCCTTTTAGCTTCATATGTCCATCACTGCCTCTTTGAACTAGATTAATGAGTACTCTACTTTGTAATTCATCCATTAGTTTCTTATATTTCAAATCAATAGCTTCATACAATTATGACCTTTCATTTCCAATTAGTTTTATTTTGGAGATCTTGCCATTGTCTATAGATTTCTATAGCTCTCTTGCTTTTGGCTCTTGTGAAGTCTAAGAAAAAGGTTTTCCCCACTCTCACCCCCTGGCTTTTAAGCTTGGCTAAAGTCATCAGAACAAGCTTGAATTTGTCTTTCAGGAGGCTTCTTTGAAATAAAAACACAGCCATATGCTGTTGGGTCTGCTTACTAGACTGAAGATTGGTGTGAGGATTATCGGAAATTTGGACTGGTGTCTTCTGTGTGGGCAGTTTACAAACAATGCAGCTTTCATTGTGGTTTCTTGTATTACCATTGATTTAAATCCCAACTGATTCACCTGAACATTCTAGATATTGTTGTTCAGTTGATAACCTTGAATGATTTCCAGTCAGACCCTTCCTTATCCCAAAGGAGTGTCACTTATGATGAAATTTATTCAGAGAAGTATTGATCCCTCAGCCATCACACTCTATTGATTTCCCCCTTTCTTAACAGAAGAGTGTCCTTCATGGGCCTGGAATGTTTATATTGCCTCTAGGTTCAAAGGTTTATTCAGCAAGGGCTTTTACTGAGCCAGGCAATACTATAAGATAACGAAGCTTGCTTTAACAAACATAGTAGAACTTACACATCCCTGGCTCCCTGGCTCTCCTTTTTCATCATCCTGCTTCTTCCCAAGATAGAGTAATAAGCCAGAGTGTCCATCCAAACCCTCCTCCCCTCCCCTACTGTTGGGTTCCCCAGGAGACTGTCATCAACTCCTAGATGACACACGAGGAGAGATGACAATTGAATAGAGGCTATCCAGGCATTAGGGCAAAAATGACCAAGACTGGCAGAGAATGGAAAACCCTCAAATGCAGTGGGCACAACAGAGAAATTCTAGTGGTGTATAAGGAATGCATAAAGCCAGACCATTTTGAACAAATTATTCCTTTACTAGGGGCCCAATGCACGAATTCGTGCACCTTGAAAGGAACTGTGGGCCACAAGGCTGCTGTAAGCACAGGGGCGGGTCTCGGCCCATCTTCTGCACCCCCCCGGCCCCTCCTGCCGTAGCCCCCAATCTCCGGTCTGCCGGCAGCTCTGCTCCCTCTGCCAGCTTAGATCTTAGAGATCTCCGCTGAGGCTGCTGGCCCTGCTCACACCCACTGATGGCGCAGAGTGACTGGGGCTGGAGCCAGCAGCAGGTGCCAGCGGAGGCTGCTGCCCTGATCGCCCCTCAGGAGCAGGGGGAGGTGGAGAAGCCCTCAGGGGTGATTGGGACCAGCAGCCACTGCTCACACCCGCTGACGCTGCTAAGCGATTGGGACCAGCACCAGCAGCAGGTGCGAGCTGTGGCTCTGGTGCCGGCAGTGGATGCAAGCAGGGCTGGTGCCAGCAGCAGGTGCGAGAGGTGGCTGCCAGTCCCAATAGCTCCTCAGGAGCCGGGGGAGGTGGAGAAGCCCTCAGGGGAGATCGGGGTCAGCAGCCGCTGCTCACACCCGCTGACGGCTCCGAGCGATTGGGGCCAGCGCCGGGTGCTGGCAGAGGGTGCGAGTGGGGCTGGCACCAGCAGCAGGTGTGCCAGGCAGGACTGTGGTGTGCGGGAACAAAGAATTTTCAGTAACCACCAGAGGCTCGCCCTGATGACAGTGACCAGCACCCCGCTTTTGTCTGGCGCCTCTGCTCACCTGCTCCACCATCCCGCCGTGGCCAATGCCTGCCACATTCCGCACTCTGCTGCACGCTGCCGAGGACCACCATGTTCTGCATGCACCCTCTGGTGGTCAGTGCATGTCATAGCAACTGGTTGTTTGTTCCGCCATTTGGCCTATTTGCATATTAGGGTCATATATATATTGTTCCTAAATGTACCATGACTGAGCTTTAAGTGGCAAGGAAGAGGGCTCATTTGAGTGTCCTAGAATTTAATAGTACAAATCCGTAATGTCTTTTAGAGTCAGTAGAGCATAAAAGACATTCTTATATCACTAGAACTTTGTCCACAGCAGGTGGTAAGTGGGTTGTTGTTGAAACAATAGTAGCTTAGAGCTGTGAACTTGTACAAATTGGCTTATACTACCATAGTGAGTATAAAATCAGAATCATCCCCATATATTAATTATAAAATAATTAAATTACTATAATCTTCCATTTACCATTTATTACCATCGTTATTCTTTGAAGTGATGAGATTGCCTTGTTTTTACCCCCTGTTTTTCACTTGTGTGAACAAAGGCATGCCAATCAATCAAGGGACTGGTGTGTTGACTTAGAACAAGAATTCCAGTTCTCCAACTCCCTATATGGTGCTCCTCAACAGTCTGGATGAAATCAGGAGCTAGCATCATTCGCAGTTGCTATTTACAAAAGTCTAATTAATACCTTGCACTCCCCAATGAGATACTTCAGCTTACTCTACAGCCAAGCAGAGCCACGCAAGTGAAGTCAGAATGCCAGAGTGAATTATTGGGCTTGTGTCAGCCCAGGCAGGGATGAAAAATCACCACAGTGAACTTAATCCAGGAGCAATCAAAAGGTCGAAGTTTTAATTAGTGAGAGTTGTGATTTACATTCTCATTTGGCATCCTAAAACTCTACATTAGTTTTCAAACTTCTGTACCTCCCTTGGTTGTTGTTTTACACTGGTTAGGATAGTTAATGTGCTTTTAAATAACATTATGTTTAATGGACCTTTGAAGGCACTGACATATGGATCTGTTTCCTCACGTATCAGCAGAACTATTTCCATTAAAGAAGTCAGTGAAAAAGCACATGTTGGGAGGAGCTTTAAGAGGGGGAGCATTTCAGCTTGGTATTGGTTCTTTCACCTTTACCCACTAAGAAAGCTCACAAAAAGTTATCTAGGACTACAAATATAAGGATTCATTTCTAATTAGAAGAATTATATCAAAGTACTATAGTGAATAAAAGAATGGAATGAACTTATTTTTAACAAGCATAGCATAAATAAATATGGAAATGGGTGCTGATTTCTTCAACATAGTCAGACTTTCCATGTCACTGCATTGGTTACTACATTCAACAGCTGTAGCATGTGCTCTTGACTCTGCTCAGTGGGGAGACATCTTTGTCCATTGAGGATGGATTAGGTTTTTGGAATCAGTCAAATGTCATCAGAAGGTAGCTTTGATGTACTAATTGAATGAACAACCTGGGTCCCATGGTTCGGACCAAAAGTGAGATGTGACTACACAGACATGAATGATACTTATCATGTGTTTCATAACTGTTTTTGAAGAGGGTTCCAGGGAAGAGCTCTAGAAATGTTGTAAATGCTAGCAGCATCATTGGAATATGTATACAGTCTCTTTAGGTGACAACTTTAAGAGGATCAGTAAGCCGTGGTATGCTTGCTAAACATTTGTTTCACCTACATTGGCATTCCATTTGCCACATAACTAGGAGCTGGTTCTTCTAAAAATCTGGATGAAACTAGCATCTTTCATGAGTGTCAATTTACAGAAGTCTAATTAATTCCTCTTACTTGCTAATGACTTACTCCTTTTGACTCCATAGACAAGCAGAGCTAAATACATTATGTCAGAATTCCCTAAGTGAATTATTGAGCCTGCAACAACCTGGACTGGAATGAAAAATCACCCCAGTATATTTAATCCAGAAACAATTAAAGGGCCAAAGAATTAATTAATTTGGATTTTAATTTGTTGAGGTCCTAAAAGAGGGAGCCTTTTATTTGCTCCAGTGCCTTTTTTGTGTCCTGTTTGATTACAAGTGAATATGCCTTTGGGGAAAGATATCTATTTCTTTGCTCTGTTCCTTGGAAACCTATGGGCAAGAAAGAAACAAAAAGGCCTCTAAACCTGCAAAGAGTACCAAATAATTAGATTTGCAGTTCAGGTGATGAGCCACTGCCCTGCCATGAGGAACTGATAGGAAGCATAGGAGAAGGATTGTCAATACAAGGAGCAGATTCTGATAAGAGAACAGGTGGTAGAGTTTGACAAGAGTTTTATGTCCCAAGAGTCCTGAACAAAGAATTAGAAAGAGGCCCAAGGAAAATAGGGAGATGTGCTTTCTGCGGTTTTTGGCCACATCACTAACTCCCAAAAGGATGTTGATAGGAGATATAACTGCTAATGTGGGGACAGGATCCAGGCAGATGAGCTGTGCTGGGGAAGGAAACCCTCAAGCCCATTGACACAAGATGACTCAATGGGAGCATTCCTTGCTGCAAGGAGCAGGTGGTTTGTGGAACCATTGGTCTAAGGCCCAGGCTCCCCATTGTCAAGTTAGATCACCAGGAAGGCTGCACCCCACACCACATGAGCTTAGCGGTTTCCTCAGCTGATAAATAAACATGGGTGAATTTGACAGTGTGGAAATTATACTCCACTCTACTTGACCTTTTAAAAAGTATGTATAAGACTCTGCCCCATGGAAAATGCTTTGTATTTCCCCCCAAAACAAACCTTTGCTTAGACTTGGTACCAGAAATAAGTTTGACTCCCTGACAGAATGATACCCTTCCTTTTTATCACAAGTTCAGAATGCTATTACCCAGTATGTTTCCCTTATGGCCTTGGTTACTAGGAAATTCAGAGCTAGCCCTAGCACTCAATTTCACTTACCATGTAGTCCAAAATTTTGATAATGGATCTCCCTTTTAAAAATATTTTCATTGATCTTGATTTTTATCCAGGGTCATATTATAGGTGGATTTTAGGATTGGCTACCTTGAATGTAGGATAGTGATGAGTTATAAATTACAAAAAATATATATTTCTGTGGCCTAGTTTGTGATGGTTTAACACCAACCTGCCTTCTCACTAGCCCATGATATTGGCTTTGTACCTCGAGCTCCTTGGGATGAACTGTGTTTCTGTTAGTTATAGCCCTCATTTTCCCACTAGATTTGATGCTTTTACCTATATAAATCTTTAATTGTAATTTTTATATTTCTAAGTATCAGAAAAGTGACAGGGGGCATAGAGTAGCATGAACCTCCCTGGTTTTTTATTATCTCTGGAGCCAGTTGGATAAAACTACCAAGAAGGAAATTTCTACTTAAATCAAAAATTTATAGCATGGGGATTGGCTGAGCTGTGGCAATTACTGATTCTAAGATTTTTTTTAGTTGGTGCTTTATTGGACTTTCAGTTTGTAGCCATCACCTGACAGAATTAATTGCTCTATCTACTAATTTTTTAAAAGGGAAAGTCTATTCCAGAACAGATATTCAGGGAGAAAAACCTCTGTACTGTGCCAGAAACAAACTGGAGGGGGTCAGGCCCCAAGCCTGCAAACCTGTAGCTTGCTGCAGCTTATGGTCTTGCATAGACTATGGGTAACCTATCTCTGGAACCATGGCCAGTTGGACAATGTACCTTGACAAGATATGGCTGAAGTTTGACAATAGGACAAGTAGGAAGTAAAGGACATGTACCCTTAATTTAAACACAACTCCCACCCAGGCCTACAAGGGATGAGTAGAGCAAGCACTCCTCAGGGAAATTCAAAGAAAGAAACAACAACAAAACTTGTTCAGAGAAATAGGGTCACATTTTCCTTCCGGGGTTTCATCTCCCTTTGAGTTTCTGCAACTTTAATGCTGAACTGCTTTTCCCATAAGCCTTAGACAAGCTGAGAATGTCAGAGGTGACTTTAGTAAAATAAACCATGCTCAAAAAAGAAGGAAAACCATAATTAGCATACAACAGACCAGGCCACAAAATTTATAATTTTAAGTATCCCAGGAGAAACATTGAACAGCTTTTAAAAGCACATTTCTTATGCTCCCAAGCCACAAAGATTGTATCCCTTTTAGGAAGCTTTCTGGGTGCCTCTTCTCCCAATTCTTGTTTTCCCTGATTAGAATCTTCAGTTCTACTTTCTGGGCAATCTGAAGAACTGGTCATGGCCAAGGTCTTGATGATTAGCTGACATTCTTGAGCCCCAATGGGTTCTGCCCTTTTACAGCTTAAGTTATGTGCCTATATCACATAGAGTAATTCTTTATAATTCGTCACTGGGGTGTCCTGACTCATATGTCTCCCATTGAGAGGAATCTGGAAATGGTTGAATATTCATGGCATCCTTTCATAACAGAGTCAAGACAATCATTTTCTCACAAAGGTTGAGGGAAGTAAGGAATAGGGAAGGCTCTTTCCACAGTAGGATCTACTCCTGGCCAGTAATATGGACATTTTCCACAAGGACTTAGTTCTTTACTTCATTTAGACTTTTACAGTAATAAGCTTCATTTCTGCCTTTCATATTTTTATCACTGACTATAGTTTTCTATATTTCCGTTTTTTTCATTTCCCATGACCCAAGAAGTACCCCCAGACAATGAGATTGTGAATTGTGATTTCAGTGTTTGCTACTGAGAAAAATGCATGGATATCCAGTTTGTACAGGATTTTTAAAAAGTTAATTAAGTAGGAAATTTATTGTTTATGGATAGGGGGAACCAGAGGGCTGTCTTTTTCAAAGCATAGAACCCATCTTACAAAGAGGTAACAGAGGTAATATGACTGTTAGGAAGATCAGCCCTTCCCAAGGGTGCAAAATAAGTGGGTCTTGTCATATGATTGACTAAAATTCTAATTATTCCTGAGCCAAGATTTTCTTGAAGTTTTAAAGGCAAGGGGAGAACAATAAGGCCTGTTTCTGATTTTGCACATAATAGAGGAAGCAAACAACAGGAACAATAATGAAAAGCAGACCAATGGTTTCTTTGGGAGATTATAGCAACCATATTTGCATAAACTTTAGTACAGTTCCCTTCATTTATTTAGACGCTAAAACAGTTTCTTGTTTTATTGATCTTTGTTAAAATGAATAAGGCCAGACTGGAAAAAAAATATATCCAAAGCCTATAATTATGGATTTGTTTGGTGCATGATGCTTCCTTCAGCATATTTCAGGTCATCCTTTCCAGGAATTGATGAGAACAGGTTGTATATGATCAAGAGGCTTGTTGTCTATCAAATACTCTTGGCATTATAAAGGACAGCATGACTGATGAAAGACTACAACTAATCAGAAGTAACATGAGAAAGTAACTATAGGAGAAGTAACATGCAGTAGCTAGAAACCCAAGACACAAAACTGGCTTATAATCAGCAAATGAGTCTCTTATGATTGCAACACTCATGCCCCCAGATCCAGTGTCTCCTTTGGCTTGCAGGAAACCACTTTTTCCACTCTAGCTTATTCTTAACTTTCTTCCCAGGCCTTTCTCTTCTCATTCTACACACTCTCTTTGTGTAATCTCTTCTATTCTATAAAGTTTTCAACTACCACCAATATTCTAAAGATGCCTAAGTCTCTGGAGACCATTCCTCAACTGAGATATCTATACCCAGCTTAGTTGTGCATCCATTTTTCCAGTTGTCAATGAAACATGTTGCTTGGGCATCCTACAGGCACACAAAACTCAACATAACCACAAAGTGAACTTGCCATTTCCTTCTACATACTCTCCCCTCACAATAAATAAATAAACAAATAAATAAATAAAAAAGGAAAAGAAAAGAGATGCTGTTCACCATTTTTTTTGTTTGTTTTTACTACTAACTTTGCAAATGGAGGCACAATTTATTCATGTTACCTCATCTTTGGTCCTACGCCTTCCTTCCTTGCTCTGTACTCTGTGGGAGCTCTGGCCCTGTTTGCTAGGTGCCTGCCAAGTTCTACTATTAACTTAATGTTACATCCTTGTGTATATCCTTTCTCCTCTCCAGACTTTACTAACTCTAAGAATGCTTATAGCTCAGTAGTTCTATAACTCCTTCCTTTGAATGGGGTGGGGTATTTTCAACAGAGAGCCTCAGTCTTTGGCTCAGCTAAGAGTCTTGTGTTAGACTCTACTGTTACTAAAAACTCATTCATGGATATAAGTATATTGTTATAAATTATACAAGGTATATCACTTTTTTAAAATCCTCACCCAAAGATATGCATCCTGATTTTTTTTTTAGAGAGAGAAATGAATGTGAGAAACATTGATTGGTTGCCTCCCATAAGCGCCCCGACTGGGATCGAACCTGCAAATTTTTGGGTGTACAGGACAACACTCCAACCAACTGAGCAACCCAGCCAGGGCCAAAGTCTAGCATTTACTATCAACAGTGATTAGTGGGTGAGATACAACAAGAAATGTTTTGCTCCCATAAACTGTTAGAATTTAATCTTTTATGAACACACACAGTAAAATAATTCTTAGTTTTCCAAATTTTAAGACAACAGAGAGAAGACAACTATTGGGTTTAATTCAAAAAGGAAAATTAGAAGTAGTCTGTATACATCATAGAACAGATAGCATTTGCAAAGGAGACCCTACTTAGAAATAGCATGCATTTAAATAAATGTGTGATATCTAAATGAGTGAAGCTTGAGCAGTTTAAAAATGAAAACATTTTCAAGTTTTAAGATAAAAGTGTAATCACCTTTGGTGTAGAGGCTCAGGGCTGTTAAGAGACCCATTGGAGCATAGTTGAGAGAAAATTTCTGCTACTTCAGAAAGTATTTTCAACACCTTGTTGACATGGCCCTTATATTTGATTTCTAAGGAGCCAATTGGACTTTTAAATTTTCAATACATTCACCTCCTTAGAAAAGCACCTAAGATGCCGAGTTCAGCAACAAGGATATATTTGAACACTCCTGGCTTTGGAAACCAACATGTAGCTAGAGAATTGTGTCCTGATACCCCAATGTTAAGTTCAGAGGCCTTTGTTAGGCAGGACCAACCTGCCTCAGTGACTCAACTTCTCCAAGTTACCCCAGCTCTGACAAAGAGAGAATAACCTCAGCTCTGCCTGATTCCAGTGCCTATACTTATTTTACAATCTCAAAGTTATCTCCAATTAGTTTGGCAACACCATTATCCAAAATTTCTGACTCCCACTGGTTTTTCCCTACTTGAGTTTCATATCTGTGGGCACTGATCTGAGAAATGGTACCAGGATAGGCTTTCACCTTTTTAGGCATACAATATTTTCTGACATAAGTCATTTGAACAAAAAAAACCAAAGCCACATGAATGTGTTACTAAACCTCTACTCTAATATGTGTTAGTTCAATTGCTCAAACATGTTAGAAGCCAAATGTATCAGGATGGTGGTCAGTCAACAGTTATTGAATAACTTCTGTATGACAGATGTTACAAGAAACTTTGTAAGCAGATATGAACACAATTGGCCCTTGTCCTTAAAGATATAATATACCAGAGGCCCAGTGCATGGATTCGTGCACTGGTGGGGTCCCTCGGCCTGGCCTGCGGGGATCAGGCTGAAACCAGCTCTCTGACATCCCCCGAGGGGTCCCAGATTGCGAGAGGGCACAGGCCAGGCAGAGGGACCCTGCCGGTGCACAATCGGGGCCAGGGAGGGACTGCAAGAGGGCTCCAGGGTGTGTCTGGCCCGTCTCTCCCAGTCCTGATTGGCTGGACCCCAGCATCCAGCTAACCTACTGGTCGGAGTGTCTGCCCCCTGGTGGTCAGTGCACATTATAGCTAACAGTTGAACGGTGGCTTACCAGGGGTCCTCAAACTTTTTAAACAGGGGGCCAGTTCACTGTCCCTCAGACCGCTGGAGGGCCGGACTATAGTTTAAAAAAAAAACTATGAACAAATTCCTATGCGCACTGTGGGCCTGGGACGAGTCGGCTGCTGAGCAGGACAGGCAGCGGCACCCGGCAGGCTGGATAAATGTCCTCGGCGGGCCACATGTGGCCCACGGGCCGTAGTTTAAGGATGCCTGGTTAGGCTTTTATATATATATATATATATATATATATATATATATATATATATATAGTGCAGCAGAGTGGATATTCTTGAAAATCCCATAAGAACATATTTAGTAGAAAGTAAATGGAAAGTGACTTCACCAGGGAAAAGGAAATAAATAAATGATCAGTCCCCCACCTCCACCGTGACTCCTAATGCCCTTGGTTCATATCATCCTGCAGTGCAATGTCAGTATCTCACTTCTAAATAAGTGGTCTAACTAACTTGTCTTGTTTCTCTGTGTTCTAATTCCTGCCACAGCAGTGGCCTCTTTGGCTTTTCCTTAAAGGGTTCACTGAGATTTTTCTGACCTACTCTGGGGATTCCCTAATGTACTGTGTTTACCAACTGGGCTCCAGTTGTGAATTTTTAATTATGCCAGAAAATTATCAGTAAATGGAACTTCAAGTTCAATTAATGCTGTCAGATCCAATTTTGTCTCACCTGCTATTGAGCTCCACTCTGTGGTGTTTGCAGTAATTGCCACTTCCGTAGGAAAGAGGAGCTTCTCTAGAGCAGGATGTCTGTTGGCAGTCCATTGTGTTCTCCTCTTTTCTGACTCTGGAGTAGTATAGTGAGGGCACTTTATCCAGCAGATTCACATTACCTTGTTTGGAAAGCAGGGACTATGGATAGGACTCTTTGTTATCTTGCCACTGAGTATGGCTGTCTCATACTTCTTTTGAGGCAGTGGTTCTCAAAGTGTGCTCCATAGTCCAGCAGCATCGACATCCCTGGGACCTTGTTAGAAGTGTAAATGCTCAGGCCCTATCCTAGACCTGCTGAATCAGAAACTCTGCCCACCTTCTGTATTTATAAGTTCTCTAGGTGGTTGCAACATATGATTAAGTCTATGAGCCACTATTGGGAGAAAAGTGTTTCAAACTAAGGATGGGAATAATTTCATTCTATCTTGTGAAAATACTCATAACCTGGATTTTATATTCTGATTTACGATTTTTTAATGGGAGCTCATACTCGTAATGTTTATTAGTAACTCATCTTTACTTCTGCCTTTTCTGATTTCCCCAAGCATAGGTGGCCACTCCAATTTATTTCTCTAGCACTTTCTCACACTGGCTTTATCCCATTTGTTACATTGTGTTGTGTATCTCTTAAGATACTCACCTCCTCCACTAGTCTTTGGGTCACTTGAGGGCAGGAACCTTGTCACACTTATCATGGTGTTTCCAAGGCCCCAAACAATGTTAAGCATTTTTGCTTGAATACATTGCTCAGCATTTTATAATTTTCAAAACTATGCTATGGTCCTAAGAAATAGGACTGGCAGATGAGGAAACTGAAACCTAGAGAAGTTAAGTGATTCAGTGGCTAGATTGCAGACCCAGGGCTAAATAAAGGCCAAAGCTTGCCTCGCTTTGGGAAAGGTAATGGCCATACAGTAGTTCCTTAACCACTGCCCTCATGAACTCAGGTCAACTCAGGAAGCCTAGGATACTTTGGCTTTCCAAAGGCAAAGTCCTTGATTTGCTCCAAGACAGGCTGTTCCCACCCACAACTGTGGTGATGCTACTAGCTGTGACATTCTTGTTCCACCCCGAATGCTAAGAGAAGGTGGCTGAGGGTGCAGTTAATGAGAAACAGTGAAAAGACTGAGAACAGGAAACAGGAAGGGCATTATGCAGAAAAATAGGAGTGGAATTTAGTACCATTAAAGGTATAGTCCCTGACATATGCTTAGTCCTTGGTAAAGGGGAGCAAAATAGAAAAGATGTGAGCTGCAAGTGAAGCCAGAGTTTACAGCTCAGTTTTATTTATCTACCAGTCTGCCCACCTTACACCATGATGACAGCAGCAATGAATATACATTGTGAGGTGTTTTTGTCATGGGAATGGGTTGACAATGATTGCCACCCACCTCACCTCTTGGCACCCAGCTCCTCTTGACATCTGTAAGTAATCTGGCTGGACTAGGAGAATGGGGAGAAGTAAGCTATGGACATAGAATGAAGAAAGTCACTGGCCTGCACAAGGATTAAGGCCTGTGATTTCCCTCATTAATCTTACCACTGAACTCTACAAACTAACTTAACTAGGTCAGACTCTTTTACTTGGACCCCTGGGATATAAGCCTTTGTAAATCTTCATACACTGGGGTGGAAAAAAGCATATTCTGGCATATGCTGTCCCAAGCCTGAAATATTTACTTGTTAATCACAATGGATGGCTGTCCCATCAGGCCTCATTGTTTATCTTACTTTGACTACCACTTTGGAGCAGTGACTATACATCTGACCCTGTCTTTCTTCTTGAGCTGCAGTGCTATCTCTCTAATTGCCTGCTGGACACTGTCCATCAACACCCTAACTCAATATGTTTGAAACCAAATCTGTCATCTTCTATAGTCCAGATTCCCCTCCCAACTAATCTGTCTCTTTCAAAACCTTCTCAGCAGCTTTCATTAGGCTTTATTCTCATCCTCCACATGTAGTCAATTCCAAAGTTCAGTTATTTCCTACTATAGGCCTGGTGCACTGATGGGTGGCGGGGGAGAGTCCCTCAGCCCAGCCTGTGCCCTCTCGAATTCTGGGACCCCTCGGGGGCTTGTGGCTGGATGGCCTTCTGCTGCTGCACGGCCTGCTGCTTAAGCTTCAGCAGCTACTGCATGTGCACAGGCTGGGCCACCATGGTCTGTCCTGCAAATACCATTGAGTGGGTGAGTCAAGCTTGGAGGCAGGCTCACCTTGAGTGCCTTGCGCTTCCCTGAGTCACTGAGTTGTTCAGACTGACTGCCTTCTACAGAGAACGGCACTGGGATTGGGCCTAAGCCGACAGTCGGACATCCCTCTCACAGTCCAGGACCCCTCAGGAGATGTAGCAGTGTGCCAAGTGGCAGGTGGCCAGGGAGGACCCGAATTGGGGCTGGGAGCCATGCCATTCTTGCTCATCCTCGCCCACTGTGCCTGCGGCCCGCCACTCAGTAGCGCTGCCACAGAGTTGGTAGAGGCTCCTGCCATGGCAGCTGCACTCCCCCTATGGGAGCCCAGTTTCTGGCTGAGCAGCACTCCCCCTATGGGAGCGCACTGACCACCAGGGGGAAGCTCCTGCATTGAGCATCTGTCCCCTGGTGGTCAGTGCGTATCATAGTGACAGTCGTTCCACCTTAATGGTTGCTTAGGCTTTTATATATATAGATTGATATGATTTCCTTCTTTCCACCTCTATAACAACCATTCCAGTCCATGCTCCCAACATATTTCATGTCTTAATCACCCCAAACTATGTAATACCAAAACTATGATTTTCTGCTCCTCAATCCCCTATCTGATGGAGGAACCCAGAGCTAGATGTGAATGCAATAGTAGTAACATACAATTCCAGTGACCCCTGATAGCCTGTAACATAGGGTCCAAACTCTTGGTAAAGACGTAAGTGAACAGGCAGCATAAATGACAAAAGGTATAATTTAAGAATTGATTCATTTTCGTTCTTGATCCCAGTGAGGCATTCAGGGATGTGCTTGCCTTCCCTGGGCAGAAACAGCATGTGTCAAGAGGTGAAGAGAGCAAAATAGCAACAGTAATTCAATAAGCTTATTGCTCCAGTCCCTGATGCCTCTGTGGTGAGTTGTTAGAGTGAAAAGTTAATGGAAGGAAGGGGAGAGGACAAGTTAATGCAAGTGTCCCAGCTGCATTTTCCAAGAACTCTGTGATCAAAAAGTAGTCCTGAGCTTATGTGTGAATGGTTTACCTGATCAGTTTAATGCACTCAGCTTTATAGATGAGAATACTAATACAGAAAAAAAATTGTATGCCTTGCTGGCAGTGAGAATAAGAACTCAAGATTCCTGAATAAAAGCTTTGATCATAGGAGGTTGTTTCTGAGAAATCAGTTACATTGGACTTCATAGTAATAAAGATGAGCTTTTCTCTTCTCGTAAAAACCTCAGTCATTATCCACAGTTAAGCAAAGGGAAAGTAGGGGAGGAAGCTAAACGAAAGCACAGCTTAGTGAACTGAAAATTCTTTGCTTGGTGATGAAGAGAAAAATACATAATGGGTACAGGACACTTAAAGGGGCATGGACTCTAACTTAGACACTTAGGGTAGAAGAAAATGAAAAAGTTTGGAGCAAAGAAAGAGAACCACTCAGGATATAACCTAGCTAGATAGAAAAATGAAATAAAGAAGTCTCATCAGCTCTAATTAAAGGAAATCAATATTTGAAAAGCTGACTTGCTCAATAATAACACCAGGGCAAAAATACTTCAAAATGTGAGCCCATTAGAACACAGAAAAGCAGAATTTTTTTTTGGGGGGGGGGAACAATTATGTGTTAAAAAAGCCTCTCAAGAGATGACCACTGGTAGATAAGTTATAGAAGCACCTGTTTGGAGAAACAAATTAGATGAGCTTCTAACTCTGGTAGGGTTTTTGTATTTTAAGTGTATTTTCTCATCCTGGCAGCTTTATGGAGTCAAGGGTCATCTCTAGGGAGCACAGAGTAGCTACCATTTCCCCAGAGACACTTGAAATAACCCCTTAACAATAGCTTGGGTTTCATCTTAGTTACCACTTATAAGAAAACACACTGGAAAACATCAAGAGCTATACAAGATTGTTGTTATTCAGAGACACTAGCCAACTATCCAAGAAAGCTTGATTGAGAATCCTTTCTAAGCTCCCTGTCTTTGTGATCCACATGTTGATCAACCATCAGTAACTAGAATCCAGTCCTCCCAGACCCAGAACATTCTTCTTCAGGGGTGGAAAATATGTGACATGTGTCATCACTTCCTTCTCTCACACAGTGCCGGACACTGATAATCAGTCATAGCATTCCTTTTCAACTGAACCCAAATGCAGCTTTTTTGTTTATCTGTTCAGATATTTTGGGCACCCTCATATGAGCTATTTGGAAAGAAAGATAAATATAAACAACGCTACAAGCACCACATGCTAAGTGCCAAATAAAAGATTTGTAGACAATAAGTCTTATAGGCCAACTCTCTCTTCTGAAATACAATTTCAACTTCCTAGGAACCTGAAAATTAATTTTTAAAATGTCAGTACTATTGTAGTTAGAGAACCACAACTATTTTTTCATGGGTCTGAGATAAATTAATTCCAAAAGAGCTTATGAAGTATTACAGGAAATGCAGAAGTTTCTGTATGCCCCCCATCAAGAAAGTGAGTGGTATGTGTTTGAAATGGTATGTGTTTGAAATCACTAGGTTCTTCTCCCTTAAGTACCTCTCTGACGTAAGAGAAAATTCTAGATTGGAGTGGATGTGATTGCCATTTTGGGTTAAGCACACTGAATACCATTTCAGCATCAAATTATTCAATCAGAAACACTTTGAAAATGCTGAAGAGTTAGGTTAGCCACAGATTTCCCACCTGAATACAATGTGCAGAATACTGCAGATTTCTCCCCACTTTTCTGGTGTTTGTTGGGCCTGTGGAAAAGAGCTCACTTGATAGATGGTGGCAGACAGCTAAGCAGGCAGACAGGAGTGCTGGTGCTCATTAACTTTTCCTATGAGGACCTGACCTGGAATTGTTTTCCTAGACCTTTGATGAGGCAGAGTTGTGAGGGAGGGAGGAAAGAATCTTTTTTCCCCAATTTTTTTTTATTGATTAAGGTATTATATATGTGTCCTTGTCCCCCCATTACCCCCCTCCCCACTCCCATACATGCCCTCACCCCCTGCTATCTCTGTCCTTTGGTTATGCTTATATGCATGCATACAAGTCATTTGGTTGATCTCTTCCCCTTACCCCCAACCTCCCCTACCTTCCCTCTGAGGTTTGAGCATCTGATCAATGCTTCTTTGTCTCTAGATCTGTTTTTGTTCATCAGTTTATGTTGTTCAGTATAATCTGCAAATGAGTGAGATAAGGTGATATTTATCTTTCTCAGACTGACTTATTTCACTTAGCATAATGCTCTCCAGTTCCATCCATGCTGTTGCAAATGACAGGAGTTCCTTCCTTTTTATAGCAGCGTAGTATTCCATTGTGTAGATGTACCACGGTTTTTTAATCCACTCATCTGCTGATGGGCACTTAGGCTGTTTCCAAATCTTAGCTATTGTAAATTGTGCTGCTATGAACATAGGGGTGCATATATCCTTTCTGATTGGTGTTTTTAGTTTCTTGGAATATATTCCTAGAAGTGGGATCACTGGGTCAAATGGGAGTTCCATTTTTAGTTTTTTTGAGGAAGCTCCATACTGTTCTCCACAGTGGCTGTACCAGTCTGCATTCCCACCAGCGGTGTATGAGGGTTACTTTTTCTCTGCATCCTCTCCAGCACTTATGGTTTGTTGATTTGTTGATGATAGCCATTCTGACAAGTGTGAGATGGTACTGCATTATTGTTTTGATTTGCATCTCTCGGGTGATTAGTGACTTTGCGCATGTTTTCATATGTCTCTTGGCCTTCCTTATGTCCTCTTTCGAAAAGTATCTGTTTAGGTCCGTTGCCCATTTTTTGATTGGGTTATCTTTTGTTAAGTTGTATGAGTTCCCTGTAAATGTTGGAGATTAAACCCTTATCGGAGATAGCATTGACAAATATGTTCTCCCATTCAGTGGGCTTTCTTGTTGTTTTGTTGATGGTTTCTTTTGCTGTGAAGAGGTTTTTATTTTGATGTAGTCCCATTTGATTATTTTCTCTTTAGTTTTTATTGCCCTAGGAGCTGTATCGGTGAAGATATTGCTTTGGCATATGTCTGAGATTTTGCTGCCTGTGGATTCCTCTAATATTTTTATGGTTTCCTGTCTTACATTTAAGTCCTTTATCCATATTGAGTTTATTTTTGTGTATGGAGTAAGTTGGTGGTCTAGTTTCATTTTTTTGCATCTATCTGTCCAATTTTCCCAGCACCGTGTCCTAACTTCGTTGTATGCTTTTGCCTCCTTTGTCAGATATTAATTGAGCATAGTGGCTTAGGTCAATTTCTGGGTTCTCTATTCTATTCCATTGACCTGTATGTCTGTTCTTATGCCAGTACCAGGCAGTTTTGAGAATAGTGGCTTTGTCATACAGCTTGATATCTGGTATTGAGATCCGGGAGGAAAGAATCTTAATCTTAGAAGAGGATAGCTATTCAGGAGCAATGGAAGAAGCCTGGAGTCATGCCCTCAGGGATTTTAGGCCACAGCCTTTCAGATTGCAACCCAAAGAGGAGATGAAAGTAAAGAGGGCTGACAAGTGCTCTAGAGACAGACAAAGTGATGACAACTGGGGTAGGTCTGTGTTAGATCGTTGAAAACTAGCTCTAATTCAAGGCAACCCCCACTTACCCATCTCATATACTCCAAATTACCATCCATGTACCCTAAAAGTAGGCAGGTCTTATTCCTGTAAGTCACTGGGATTGCTGGATGTTTTAGTGGCCAGGGTCCTTGGTAGTGCCTTAATGTTTGGGTCCTTGACCAATGTTTTCTTAAGGCTCCCAGAGAGTCTGCAGCTGCAGGGTTATCTCCTACTCTTCATGGAGCACTTCTGGAAAACTCAAGGTCCTTCTCTCTCATGCTGTCAGAATTATGGCATCTTGTCCATACTTACCCTACACCGCCTGGAACAATTATTCTTTTTTTCCTCAAACCTTTCTATATAATAGGTATGTCTACAAAGTTAAACTCCTAGGATCCAAGCCTGTTACAAGTTCTGCTTGGCCCCTCCCATAATTTCATATACATTTTGCCACTGTGAATGGATCTGCTATTTGCACGGTAAAAACACTTTTAGTTGATTTTGTTCACCCCCACTCTTGGTGCCATACCTTCCGCATGTGATTTTTCTCTGAGAACAATTTTTCTTCTTCATTCCCTTCACATCAGCACTTGCAGGATTTGCCAGTAGGTCATTGGCTTCCTTATTTGGGTCTTTGAAGGACCACCCCCCTCCAGAACAGCAGTTAACAATAATAAGGCTGCCACTGCCAGCTGACAGCTTTCCCTGATGTCCTGTTGTGCCCTGCATTGAGCTTAAACAGGATCACTTGTCATGCAGATTATAAAGGACCCTTGTGCCCAAGGCACAGACATGGGAATTTAGCAGTGGGAATGAAAGTTCTTTAATTCAAAAGAATGTGGATGCCTGAACTTAGTGACTCTGGGGAGTGCTAGATGACCACCTACTCTGAACCTAGTAGCAGGCAAGATCAAAAGACCAGACCCATTTTTTTTTTCAGAGTGCTTCCAGTAAAGTTTCCCACCGCCTCCAGTTCTATTGAGGGGCTAGGAGAAGGAAGGTTCAGTGGCCAGTGACCAGGGTATGGAAGTAAGGAAACTGAGACTTGCTCACATTTGGAACACATAGCATAGTGTGCCCTTTGCATTAGACTGCATTGACCTTCTGAAAGAGATAGTTTTGAATTCTTCTGAGTTACAAGTCTTTTATCCACTTATTCAATATTATTCCTTAGTTTCTGAGCTTGGTTCTGAAGGAGCAGGAGAGCTGGTATGGTGCCAGGTACGGTTAAAGAATTCTTTGCCAGGGAAGTCATAACGGATGGGCAGGGGCAGCACAGTGTAAGTTCTGTAATCTCCACTCAGAATGTAGCCACATTCTTCTCAGGGAAGTGCAGAATCCCGGCATTTTGTCTCAGTGGACTTCTCACACCTCTTTTGTGATAGAAGGTATGTCCACTTTCTCAAGAGTCACCCACCCCAGCACAAGTATCAAAGCTCACCTTGCTGTCTCCCACTTCAAAGAACTGCTTTTGGTACCTCCTGCACACTGAATCCTACCTGCTGGGGCTCTTGCTACCTGCCTGATTAGCTCTTGTATGTGCCCACACACATCTGTATTGCCTTTGCAATCACCAGGAACCCATGATTATCTCTTGTTCCAATCACATCCATATGCACTTAAAGCTGAGTGGTACAGGGCAGAATATCTTTTGTGAGCCCCACCCCACATATAACGACAGCTACTTGCAGGAACCAAGTTCTGAGGTACTTAAAAGAGTCATAAACATTTGGTAAGCTCTTTAGCATTCTCTGAGACAATATTCTATGCCCTTGGATTGCTCTGTTATACTCACTGAAAGCTAATATGTGCATTTTTCTTTTTCTCTGCACTTTTCATAAAAGGTTATGCTGACGTAGACCTTACTAACAAAAGAAATCTTTCCGATGAAGTCAGGATAAATAATTCCACACATCATCAAATGCTTTGAATTGGTTTCCATGGAAATTGGAAGATGAAATAAAGCAATAATTTCAAGGCAGAGCAGCTGAATTGAAGATAATAGTAAAAAATAGTTTGATAAAGGAAATAGAATAAAGTAATCAAGAAGACTCCACTCAATTATTCCTTTTTGTTTACTTTCAAGTGATTAATTTGTCTGCATTTATTAACTTGATGAGATTAAGCAGGCCATCCTAGTGATTTATTTTGTAATTGTTTCCAAGGTTTGACATAAGCTGTGGAGTTATTGAAGGTGGAGATTTAAATTCAATTACTCATGAAGCAGGTGATGCTTCTCCTGAAAGAATAACTGAATCCATGGCCTTCCTATGTTAACATTATGAATGAAAATTATTAATTCATCTGATAGTATCTCCCAAAGACTTTTATAAGTCAATTGGCATTCTTATACTTCACTAAAAGTCAGCAGCTTCAGAACTGAACTTGTAATACAGAAGATCCAGACTGAAAATAAAGGATTTCATGTTTAAGACTAGTATTGCTAGAGCCTCCCTTGGAGCCCAGGCTGTGGTGCCATCATTAATGGAATCCACTAGCTCAAGCTTTGAATGCCAAAATGATAGCTTTCTTTGAACTTGAACAATGGTTCCCATTCTCTTTACCTTTGGATGACATCATTCAATAAGATCATGCTTTATTTTGAGAAGAAAGAGAGAGATTAAGAAAAATGAGAGGTAAGAGAGAGAGAGAGACCTTGAGAGTCTTTCATTGAAATGACTAATTGCTTTTTGTCTCTGTGTTCATTGTTGTATATATTTTCTATTCTTTCTGTGGGTATAGTAAGGATAGACGGGGTTCTCCAAACACTAATCCAGATGCCAACTCTCCATCATCCAAAAAGGCGCGGAACACATCTAAGAATGGGAAGTAAGTGAAAAATGCCCTTGTGCAACTAACATAGCTATCACAAAGCTGTGTGCTGTCCTCATTTTGTCATTCATTCATATGCATTCAAAAGAGATTTGCGGAATGACTCCTGTGTGCCTCTCACTGGGCTAGTCACTGGGAAATTTAAATGAGTGAGGCAAGAGTAAGGAATATTGGATGTGGGAAGAACTAAAGAAAGAGAAGGAGAGAGAGAGGAAAGTTAAGAGATGGCTTTGGAAAGATAGCTTTGAGGGCTGACTACAAAGGGCAAGGACTTATAGCAATGCAAGATTTGGACTATGAGTTTAAAAATTAAGGAAAAAAACAGCACTAATAAATCATTTTATGATTTGCAAAACCTATGAAAATTTGTATTTGATCAATACATGAAGATATAGGGTTGATTTAGAAGAATCTCAAAAGCCATTCCATAAATGTCCTGGTTTAAATACATGTGCATGTACACTGTAACCATATCTCTGATTAATATATATATATATATATATATATATATATATATATATATATATATATATAATTTTTTTTTGTAACTAGCATGTACCATGTCCTACCTGAAACTGTCTTTTTGGTATCACCAAAACTTGTATTGGTTGAATATTTGCGATGTTGTATTTACTGCTTTGGGCTAATTCCAGAAAACAACATTGGCTGATCTCTCTCACTCTTTGGATTCAGCGGAACATGGCAATCTGAAATGGTGTGATCACCTGCAGATGAAATATCTCCAATTAGGCACTTCCCTTTCAAAGTGGCCACAGCCCTTTGGTGAATGACTCTGGTTCTCTGTAAGCTGTCTTTCTCTAGGGTGTGGGACATTGTGACAGGCAGAAATACAGCTCAGAACAAGCACCCAGGACACATCTAGGAGAAGATGAAAGATGCCCTCATCATGCTAAAAGCCCTAATCTAGCAGTAAGATATGTTACTACAAGAGCATGGCTTTGCAACGAAAGGTGAACTTGTAATGGTCATAATTTTTATGTATTCAGCCTTGGACCATAAATGCTGCACTTTTAATGTGATTTTATATTCAATTCCCAAAGTGAAAGATATATTGGTTGCCTTTTCCTCCCCTCTTTTTCTCTTCCTGAATACCACTTCAGGTTTGCACATAAAGTTGAATGTGGGCTATCCTGGAGAATATAAAAAGCAGTGGTGAAGACAAAAGACTAAATCTTAGAGATCATTTAGAAGTCACTTCAGTTATTTATCACTGAGCACCACAATCAAAATGCTGTCTAAATTATGAAGGCATCCCTTCCTTCAGGTTGATGTACACATTCCCAAGCAGATGAATGTTTCCGCATTAGCCCCAATGCATCATCAGCTTGCACTCTCAGTTAATAGAGACAGCATTGGAGAATCAGTTTTAACAACCCCGTGCTTGCAGAAATGACAGGCCCTGTCCAGGTACCTTGTACACAAACGTCACACTGACAAGGCAGGATGCAATCTCCCATTTATTAGACCCTGATGTATAATTATGATGGCTGTTGCATTTTGAAAGGGGCATTGTTTTGTTTCTTTTGGCTTTGTAGGATCCTAGCCTCATACTTTTTGAGTGCAGAATCTGTGTGAGCCACAAAAGAAACAGTTGGTAACATTTGAGTTAAGATGACATAGAGAATGCATACCTAATGCCATATCCAGGTTGTTAACAGTGGGAAGCCAGCATAAATGCATTCTTAAGTAGATAAACACAATCTTATATTGCCCTTGCTGCATTTGGACACATCCCAAGCTTATGCCAGGGTGAGGGCCTCCCTCTTCACATATTCAGAGCTACGTGTCTCTTATTTGCCATGTTCATAACTCAGATTGTTAGTTCTTTTTAATTCTTCATTATTTTTGTTGACTATTGATGTAAAATAAAAAAGTTTTCCAATATCCAATATCCTCTTCATGGGTATGTATTCAAGCTATCCTTTTTCTTACTTATCTCCCATCAGTTTTCAGGGGGATAAAAAAATTCTGTCTCTGCACATTTTCTCCTTCCAAGGATATTTTTGTCAACAGAAGCAGTACTGATCTTCCATGAATATGGGGAAACTATTGGGGGGGGGGCATTTTTCACACTTTCGAGAACAGTATCTAGCAATGGGTATGCACATCTTTTATAATTCAAAGTGGTTATTTCCTATGTATTTTTTGTTTGTTTGTTTGTTTGGGAGTGCGCGGTGGTGGTGGATGGAGACAGGTAGATTTCTGTACCCCGGGACATATTCCTGTGGTGTATTTTCACACTAATCAGCATTGAGGTTGCTGCTCAGCTGGGTTTTCTCTTGTTATTTGACTTAATGACAGTGGGATATGGAGCAGACTTTAAGAGTTTCTCTGTTATTCTGAGACAAGATAAAGGTTGGGAGATAGAGTGTTCTTTTCTTCTCTGAAAAGAAATTGGGTGTCCTGTTTTTTCAAAGAAAAAAAATGCAAAAGTCAAGGTGCCTCAAATATACATCATGGCTAAAAATAATATCTAATATGTGTTGAGGGAGTGCTGTGGGTCAACCTCTTGATACATTTTGTCTCATAAATCCTAACCCACCAAAAGCTCATGAAATAAGCACCATTATTATTTCTATTGTACGTATGAGGAAATTGAAGCTTCGAGAGGATATTGTGAGCCTACATGGGGTCTCCAAATGAAAAATTTTGGGAAAACCCTATTTTAACAATATTTATAATAATAATAACTACAGAATATTGAGCTTTTATTTTGTGCCTTTGTGCTAGACCCTGGGACAAATTAGAGAAAAACAAGATACAATAAGTGCTTTTAAGGAGCTCAGAGTCTTATTAGAGGAGAGACAGAGAATGGTGATGAGGTGTTTACGATGAAGCAAACATATGGTGCTATGTCAGAGGCAATGCCAGGGTTGAGGTGGGGAAGACATCATGTGGAGAAATCAATGAAGTCTTCTGAGAAATGACCCCTAAACCCTCTAATTATCTCCACTTACCAGGTAGCAAGTCTAGGTCAGAAGTGGTAAATGCAAATTAGTCACTAAGGTGGGCAAAATCCTTGGATGTTGATAAGAACAAGTTGGAGTTGTGGATTAGGTCAAAGTTAAAACTGAATGGCCAATTGTGCCTTTTTTTCTGACTTCAATCTATTTGGGGCAACTGACATGCAGTGTAGCATGCTGAGTAGCTTAAGAAACCTACAGCATGAAAGTTGTGTCAGTTCTGCTTGCTGTTTCATTGCCTGGACCTGAAACTGGATAGTCAACCCTATGTTTTGGGGAGGAACTGATGGAATGGGGTGTGTCTGAGCGGCAGAGCCAGCTACCCTGGAAATGACTTTGAGGGAGGTACACCCAATTGCTTCTCTGCCAACAGTGAACCAAATTGACAGAACAGAAAAAAAGAAGAAAAAAACTCACAAACACCTATCAGTGCAGAACCATACCTCTGAGAACAGGAAGCATAGGTTTTGCCAAGGTTGACCCATGACCAACCAGGCCAGGTCACTGCATTTAACCTCACATTTGGTTCTCTTTGGTAATGTGATTCTCTTATTCTGACCAACATATCAGGCTACAAACAATCCACTCACTGACCCATTGGGTTGTTCCCAGCAAGCACTTAAACTGTGAAGGCTGAACATATGTGGTAGCCACAAGAGCCATTACAAATTTTCATTTTGTATCAAAATGTACTTTACATGAGACCAACTCTCTTGCTGAAAGATAAGGATATGAAGGCTTAAGGGTTGGTCACTTCCCCGTCACATATCTAGTTAGTCACAGAGGTGAGCCTAGAATTCCAATCTTCTCATACTTGTCCCATGCTTTTTCTACAATGTATGCCACCGTTCTTCTCCCAGATAGCAAGGTACTTCAACTAACCATGCTGAAGGAGGCTTGGAGCCTTGTCTCAGGATGTCTGGTTGAGTGCACTGCCCTCCATATGCCATGATACCTCTGTGGGTTGATTCTGTTAGCCACTGTGAAAATGGAGACTTTGAGGAGAAATTCGAATCATTATACTTTTAAAAAAATGTATCAGTAATAATGGAAAAAGGAAATAGTATGCAATTTTTAGATGCTTTACTTTTCTCTAAAATACCATCATTTTAGTTGTGTTTGGACAGTCACTTTTTCTCAACATTTTTGTTGAGTGATCTCAAGCCTTTAACACACCACTTCATTCAGGAAACAATAAAGAGAACTTGCAGATCACTACAGCTAGCCTCCCCCAAATCAGCCAACCAAGGTTGAGGTGGTGTGTGTGTGTGTGTGTGTGTGTGTGTGTGTGTGTGTGTGTGTGTGTGTAAACTGATTCACAGGCATCAATTTAAACATTAGATTGCAGGCAGTTGCTGCTGCTGATGTAAATCAATCACTCCTCTCAGCCTGAAATGTTTTTCACATAGGCTATGGAATGACAAAGACCTAGTTCAGCTTTCAAATACTAGTGAATGCCATGCATATTACAGGTCTAGACAGACCACCCAAGCAAAGTGCCTCGTAAATGATACCATAAATGTTGAACTAAATACTATAAATGCTGGTTAAATGAATCAGGCTAGAGAGAGAGAAAGATGCTAAAATGGAGAAAAAGCAGTACAAAAGGGAAATATGAGATAACCAAGTCAAACCTTGCTCACTTCACAGATCTACCCAGAGCCTACACTGGTAGCAGATGCCACCGAAAGACTGACTCTAACTTGGCTTTGCTAAAATTGTCTCATAACAAAAAGACCTGTTTATCTATTCAGCAGCCTCTAGTCAATGGTTCTCAACCTTTCAAATGCCGCGACCCTTTAATACAGTTCCTCATGTTGTGGTGACCCCCAACCATAAAATTATTTCTGTTGCTACTTCATAACTGTAATTTTGCTCCTGTTAATGAATCGTAATGTAAATATCTGTGTTTTCCGATGGTCTTAGGCTCTACAGCAGCGGTTCTCAACCTGTGGGTCGCGACCCCAGGTTGAGAACCGCTAGCAGGGTTGCCTAAGACCATCAGAAAACAGAGATATTTACATTACGATTCATAACAGTAACAAAATTACAGTTATGAAGTAGCAACGAAAATAATTTTATGGTTGGGGGTCACCACAACATGAGGAACTGTATTAAAGGGTCGCGGCATTAGAAAGGTTGAGATCCACTGCTCTAGATGAAAGTAGTCAGGAGCATATACCTTCATAAATAAACTAAACACACCAACACATTTTTGGTTTAGGTTGGCAGGGGCCAAAATAAAAACTTTCCTGCTTTAGTAAAGAAGAGGTGATGTCTTGTTTCTTTAGTATGAACTCAGAGTGGTACAGTTTTATGTTCAGATTCAGCTGTTTATATATACATCACGAGAGTCAAGTCCTGCATACTATGATCTCATGATTATGTCGTTTCCTCTCATTGAGAGCTTTGTATTACTTCTAAGACAGACGGCTGTGACTACCACTGAAATACCTAGTTTTGCCTCTGTGTATGAAACTGTGTGTGTGTGTGTGTGTGTGCATGCTTTCACTTCACAATGTATGTTGTATGAAGATAGCAATCAATGACTAAGTAAGTATTGAACTTTTCAAATAACTACTGTAATTTCATGTGATGATGATGTCAATAGTACCTTATTTTACCTATTAGATTAAGTCTAATATCACAGAGGCTTGTGACATACCAAAGCATTAAACTATTATCTGTCTATCTCCATGCATTCCTACTTTTTTTTTCATTCTCCCCTTTGTTCCCTCCTGCAATTGCTTCCTTATAGAAAAAGACAAATGACAAAATTATAAACTGATGTCAGAATGTATTCCTAGCCCAGCTGGCATGGCTCAGTGGTTGAGTGTCCACCTATGAACCAGGAGGTCATGGTTCAATTCCCGGTCAAGGCACATGCCTGGGTTGCAGGCTCGATCCCCAGTGTGGGGCATGCAGGAGGCAGTCTATCAATGATTCTCTCTCTTCATTGATGTTTCCATCTCCCTCTTCCTCTCTGAAATATATATATGGAATAAGAATGTATTTCTAAACACAGCTTTCAGTATAGTGTGCCTGAGAATCAGTTCATTTGTAGCCTAATTGTCTTTTTCTTCAATATTCCCTATCCAGGGTCATGAGAGAACTTTAGTCACTGCAAAAAATCAGATCTATCCCAGAAATCATATTTATTAAGAAGGCAGGAATGTAGCCTATGACATTAGAAAAATACTTTTACTAACAAGGGTAAATAACACATAGGCTTGGAATACTTTGAAGTTTAACCTCCTGCTAATCAGCTGTAATATATGGCTGTTCAAAGATCTCTTTAAATAAATTAATCATGCAGCATTGTGTGTACACTGAGTGGCCAGATTATTATGATCTCTAGAGGCCTGGTGCATGAATTTGTGCATGGGTGGAGTCCGGCCAGCCTGGCCAGCGTGAGGGGACATAGGCAGTTGGCCGGCCTGCCTGCTAGTCGAACTCCTGGTCGAGGGGACAATTTGCATATTAGCCTTTTATTATATAGGATATATACTGAGTGGCCAGATTATTATGTGTTGAGAGATCATAATAATCTGGTCACTCAGTGTATATACTAGAGGCCCGGTGCATGAAAATTCTTGCACTGGAAGGGGGGTCCCTCAGCCCAGCCTGCCCCCTCTCACAGTCTGGGAGCCCTCAGGGGCGGGAGATGACCCGGCGATCCGTGGAAGGTGACACCCCATCACACCTCTGCTGCTGCCACTGCTAGCAGTGCAAGCCTCGGCCAGCCCTGATTACCTGAGCCTCAAGTGGCCCTGAGGGGCTGGGGGGATGAGGGGACTAGGGGACTCTGGAGGCAAGAGCACGGAGCAGCCGGGCCCTCCTGGGGGTGGACCCGGCCTTGCCACATGCCTGCCACCCCGGTGGGGCTGAGGGGATTGGCGTGCTGCCATCTTTGAGGGTGTGGCAGTCAATTAGCATATTCACTCCTTATTGGTCATGGGCACTGCCATCTTTGAGGACATGGCAGTAAATTAGCATATTCCCTCCTTATTGGATATGGGTGCCGCCATCTTTGCGATGGTGTGAAGGACAATTACTATATTCCCTCATTATTAGATAGGAGATATATATATATATATACATATATATATTTAACTTATTAAGAGAGAGAGGAAGAGAATTATTGATTGACTGCCTCCTGCATGCCCCTCACTGGGGGGTTGAGCCCACAACCTGGGCATGGGCCCTGACTGGGAATCCAACTGTTACTTTCTTATGCAATCAAGCCAAGTTGGTCAGATTAAATTTAGTTGATCAAGTTGATAGGGTTAAATCTAGTTGATTGGATTATATTCAGCTGATCCATTTAAATAAAGTTGATCATGTTAGACCTAGTGGATCAGATATAATTTAGTTGATCCAATCAAATCAAGTTGATCTGATTAAACCACTGAGCAACAGTGGCTGGGCAATTCTTTTTTTTATGAATAGTGTTATTTTATTTAAAAATAGCTATCCTATCTAATAAAGAGATAATATGCTAATTGACCCTCACACTGTCACAAAGATGGCAGTGCCCACAGCCAATAAGGGGTGAATATGCTAATTGACTGCCACACCCTCAAAGATGGTGGCACCCACAGCCACAAGATGGAGGCACCAAGTCCCCTCAGCCCCGCTGGGGTGGCAGACATGCAGCAAGGCTGGCCCCGCCCACTGGCAAGCACGGCTGCTCCACACACCTGTCTCTGGAGTCCCCCAGTTCTCTCAACCTTCCAACCACCCAGGGCCGGCCCAAGGCACAGGCAAGCCTCAGATGGCGGCTGCCCAGCCATCACCCGAGGTGCAGACAAGCCTCAGATGTCTGCTGCCCAGCCACCCAGGGCTGCCCGAGGCTCAGGTAACCAGGGCTGGCCGAGGCTTTGCTGCCAGTAGTGGCAGCAGCAGCGGTGTGATGGGGCATCACCTTTCCATAATTGCCAGGTTGCCTCCTGCCCCTGAGGGCTCTCAAACTGTGAGAGGGGGCAGGCTGGGCTGAGGGACTACCCCTCCATTGCATGAATTTTCATGCACCAGGCCTCTAGTCTATAATAATAAAAGCGTAATATGCTAATTAGATTGGATGTCCTTCCAGGTGTCCTTCCTTCTGGACAAAGTCGCAGTGGGTGGTGGCCCAGAGAGGGGCAGCAGAGGCCCCAGGCTGTGGTGGTGGCAGGCAGGGTCTGAGGTGGAGGCAGGTGGGGGCTGAGGCAGAGGCTGAAGAAGCCCCCAACAAGGAGAGAGCAGGTGGCGGCCACTGCAGAGGCCCCAGGCCATGGTGGTGGCGGGCGGGGCCAGGGCCTAGGCCCTTGCACAAATTTCGTGCATCGGACCTCTAGATGTACATAAAAATACCTGAGCTGAGATACATACTAAGATGTAAAAAACAAGATGATAGATTTACTGATGATTCTGTTATTCCCTTTTGATTAGCACAGTAGTACTTTGCTCCTATCTCTTATTTAAATTCTCTGTGCTTCAATTTTCTCAATTATAAAATGTAGGTTTTAAATGTTTTACTAGGTCTAAGCTGTTTGTATTAATACTTTCATACTCAGCAAGTATAAAAATATTAGCATATATAATTTATTTATTTTTTCTCTTGATATTTCTTTTTTCTTTTTATTGTTTGAAGTGTTACAATCTTTTTCCCCGATTGACTCCTCCCCCAGCCACTCCCACCCCCCCAGGACAAGCCCCCCACCGCCTCGCCTCAGTATCCATGTCCATTGGTTATGCTAATATGCATGCATACAAGTCCTTTGGTTGATCTCTTACCCCCCCTCCCCCTTCTCTCTGAGGTTGGATGGTCTTCTCTGTTTCTTTATCTCTGGATCTATTTTTGTTTATCAGTATATGTTGTTCATTATATCCCACATATGAGTGAGATCATGTGATATTTATCTTTCTCCAACTGGTTTATTTCACTTAGCATAATGTCCTCCAGGTCCATCCATGCTGTTGCAAATGGTGAAACTTTCTTCCCTTTTTATAGCAGTGTAGTATTCCATTGTGTAGATGTACCACAGTTTTCTAATCCATTCATTTGCTGATGGGCACTTAGGCTGTTTGCAAATCTCACCTATTATAAATTGTGCTGCTATGAACATAGGAGTGCATATGTCCTTTCTGATTTGTGTTTCTGGTTTCTTGGGATATATTTCCAGAAGTGGGATTACTGGGTCAAATGGCAGTTCCATTTTTAATTTTTTAGGGAATCTCCATAACTGTTTTCCACAGTGGCTGCACCAGTCAGTCTGCATTCCCACCAGCAGTGCACGAGGGTTCCTTTTTCTCCACATCCTCACCAGCACTTGTCCTTTGTTGATTTGTTGATGATAGTCATTCTGACAGGTGTGAGATGGTACCACATTGTTGTTTTGATTTGCATCTCTGGGATGATTAGTGACTTTGAGCATGTTTTCATCTGTCTCTCTGCCTTCTGTATGTCCTCTTTTAAAAAGTATCTATTTAGGTCCTTTGCCCATTTTTTGATTGGGTTTTTTATCTTCCTTTTGTTATGTTGTCTGAGTTCTCTGTAAATTTTGGAGATTAAACCCTTATCTGAGATATCATTGGCAAATATGTTCTCCCATGCAGTGAGCTTTCTTGTTGTTTTGTTGATGGTTTCTTTTGCTCTGCAGAAGCTTTTTATTTTGATGTAGTCCCATTTCTTTATTTTCTCCTTCGTTTCCATTACCCTAGGAGCTGTATCAGTAAAGATATTGCTATGACATATGTCTGATATTTTGCTGCCTATGGAGTCTTGTAGGATTTTTATGGTTTCCCGTCCTACATTTAAGTCCTTTAGCCATTTTGAGTTTGTTTTTGTGTATGGTGTAAGTTCGTGATCTAGTTTCATTGTTTTTGCATGTATCTGACCAAATTTCCCAGCACCATTTATTGAAGAGACTGTCTTGATTCCATTGTACGCTCTTGCCTCCTTTGTCAAATATTAATTGAGCATCATTGGATTGGGTCAATTTCTGGGTTCTCTGTTCTGTTCCATTGGTTTATATGTCTGTTCTTTTGCCAGTACCAGGGAGTTTTAAGAACAGTGGCTTTGTAATATAGCTTTGTATTTGGAATTGTGATCCCTCCAACTTTGTTCTACTTTCTCAGGATTGCTGTGGCTATTTGGGGTCTTTTTTTATTCCATATGAATTTTTGGAGAGTTTGTTCTAGGTCTGTGAAATATGCTGTTGGTATTTTAATGGGGAGTGCATTGAATCTACAGATTGCTTTGGGTAGTATGGACATTTTCATGATGTTGATTCTACCAATCCATGAACATGATATGTTCTTCCATCTGTTTATGTCTTCCTCTATCTCTTTTTTCAATGTCCTCTTGTTTTCCTAGTACAGGTCTTTTGCCTCCTTAGTTAAGTTTATTCCTTGGTATCTTACTTTTTTAGGTGCAATGGTAAATGGGATTGTATTTTTAGTTTCTCTTTCTGTGAGTTCATTATTGGCGTATAAAAAAGCCATTTTACATTTCCGGGTGTTAATTTTGTATCCTGCTACATTGCCAAATTCATTTATTAAGTCTACTAGTTTTTTGATGGAGTCTTTGGGGTTTTGTATGTACAGTATCATGTCATCTGCAATTAATGACAGTTTTACTTCTTTGTTTCCAATTTGGATGTCTTTTATTTCTTCTTCTTGTCTGATCACTATGGCTAGCACTTCCAGTACTATTTCAAACAGGAGTGGTGAAAGTGGGCCTCCCTGTCTTGTTCCTGTTCTTAGGGGAAATGGTTTTAGTTTTTGCCCATTGAGTATGATGTTGACTGTCAGTTTGTCATATAAGGTGTTTATTATATTGAGGTATGCTTCATCTATTCCCACTTTGCTGTGAGTTTTTATCAATAAAGGCAGTTGGATTTTGTCAAATGCTTTTTCTGCATTGATTGATATGATTATGTGATTATTGACTCAGTTTGTTTATGTGATGTATCACATTTATTGATTTGCGGATATTGTACCGTCCTTGCATCCCAGGAATAAATCCCACTTGGTCATGGTGTATGATCTTTCAAATGTGTTGCTGAATCTGATTTGCTAGAATTTTGTTGAGGATTTTAGTATCTATGTTCATCAAGGATATTGGCATGCAGTTCTCTTTCTTTGTGGTGTCTTTGCCTGGTTTTGGAATTAGGGTAATCCTGGCTTCATCGAAGGAGCTTGGAAGTGTGCCTTCCTCTTCAATTTTTTTTTGAATAGTCTATGAAGGATCAGTTTTAATTCTTCTTTGAATGTTTGATAGAACTTCCCTGTAAAGCTGTCCAGAACAGGTCTTTTGTTTGCTGGAAGATTTTTTATTACTGCTTCAATTTAATCAGTAGTTATTGGCCTATTCAGGTTTTTTTATTCTTCCTGATTGAGTTTTGGAAGCTTTTATTTTTCTAGGAATATGTCTATTTCATCTAGGTTGTCCAGTTTGTTGGCGTAGAGTTGTTTGTAGTATATTTTTACAATCCTTTGTATTTCTGTGGGGTTTGTTGTTACTTCACCTCTTTCATTTCTGGTTTTGTTTGAGTTCTCTCTCTTTGCTTCTTGGTGAGCCTGGCTAGTGGTTCATCAATGCTGTTTATTCTTTCAAAGAACCAGCTCTTGGTTTTATTTATCTGTTGTATTTTTTTTTGTCTCTATGTCATTTATTTCCACTCTGATCTTTATTATTTCCTTCCTTTTGCATACTCTGGGCTCTTCTTGTTGCTCTCTTTGTAATTCTGTAAGTTTTAGGGTTAGATAATTTATTACCATTTTTTGAGGTGGTCTTGTAGAGCTATGAACTTCCTTCTCAAGACTGCTTTCACTGTGTCCCATAGATTTTGGATTTTTTTGTTTTCATTTTTGTTTTGTTACCAGGATGCTTTTTATTTCTTCTTTGATCTCTTTGGTAACCCAGTCATTGTTTAATAGCATGCTATTTAGCCTCAAAGTGTTTGCATTTTTTTTCATTGTTTTTATTGTAGTTGGTTTCTAATTTTATGCCCTTGTGATCTGAGAAGATGCTGGATATGATTTATATCTTCTTGAATTTGAAGAGACTTTTTCTGTGTCCCAATATGTGGTCTATCTTTGAAAATGTCCCATATGCACTTGAGAAGAATATATATTCTGCAGCTTTGGGGTGAAATGTTCTGAAGATGTCAATTAATTCCATCTGATCTAGTGAGTCATTTAGGATCAGTGTTTCTTTGCTGATTTTTTTGTTTAGAGGATTTATCCAGTGGTGTCAATGGGGTATTAAAGCCCCCTACTATGACTGTATTGCTATCAATATCTCTCTTGATATTTTCCACAAGTTTTCTAATGTACTTAAGTGCTCTTATATTGGGTGCATATATGTTTACTAGATGTATGTGCTCTAGTTCAATTACTCCCTTTAGTATTATGAAGTAGTCTTCCTTATCTCTTGTTATGGCCTTGAATTTAAGGTCTATTTTGTCAGATATTAGTATTGCTACCCTAGCTTTTTTTTTAAAATTTCCATTTGCCTGAAAATTTTTTCCATCACTTCACTATCAGTCCGTGTGAGTCCTTTTTTCTGAAGTGGGTCTCTTATAGACAACAGATATATGGGTCATGTTTTCTTATCCATTTAGCTTCCCTATATCTTTTGATTAGAGCATTAATCCATTTACGTTTAAGGTTATTATTGATAGGTAGTTATTTGTCGCTATTTTTATTCTTTGTGTCTGTGTTCCTTCTTTCCTTGCTTCTTTTTACAGCAGTCCCTTTATCATTTCCTGCATTGGTAGCTTGGTGGCAATAAACTTCCTTAGCCCCTTTTTGTCTATGAAGCTCCTTATTTCACCTTCAATTTTGAATGATAGCTTTGCTGGGTACAGTATTCTTGGATTCAGTCCCTTGCTTTGCATAACTGTGTATATTCCATTCCATTTCCTTCTGGCCTGATGTGTTTCAGTTGAGAAATCAGTTGATAATCTAATTTGAGATTTCTTATAGATAACTTTCTGTCTCTCTCTGGCAGCCTTTAAGATTCTTACTTTGTCATTGGTGTTTGCCAACTTAATTATGATGTGTCTTGTTGTTGGTCTTTTTTGATTCATCTTGTTTGGGACTCTGTGTGCTTCTTGAACTTGTGTGAGTTTTTTCTTCCCAATATCAGGGAAGTTTTCTGTCATTATTTCTTCAAATAAGTTTTCCATTTCTTGCTCAGTTTCCTCTCTTTCTGGCACCCATTTTGTCCCAAAGCTCACTTAGGCTCTCCTCCTGCTTTTAAAGTTTGTGTGTTTTTTGCTTTGCTTTGTTTTGTTTTGTGTGTGTTTTTTTTTACCAGTTGCTGCTCTGCTTGGGTGTTTTTTCCTACCTTGTCTTCTAGCTTGCTGATGTGGTCCTCAGCTTCTTCTAGTCTAATGTTGATACTTTCCATTGTGTTCTTTATTGCAGATATGTCATTCATCATTTCCTCCTAGTTCTTCTTCATTTCCTCTTGATTCTTACACATGTTGCTGACTTTGTCTTCCATCCTTTTCAGCATCCTTGTGAGCATTGCTCTAAATTCTTTCTCTTACATATTGCTTGCCTCCATTTCATGTACCCCCTTTTTGGTGATTCCTCCTTTTCTTTTGTATGAGGCCTGTTTCTTTGTCTCCCCATTTTTGCTCCTCTCAGGGTGTCTGATTATGTGGCTCACTCTCTACCACGTTGACCAGAAGGCACAAAATACTACTTGACAAGACACAATCTGTGTCTAGATTATCAACTAGACACAACTTTGGCAAGAAAACAAGAATGTATTCACAAAGCCTATAACCCAATAATAGTGACCACCAGAGAAAAGAGAATTAGGGGAGAGAAAAGAGTGCAAAAATGATATTGAGAAAAGAAAAAGAAGAAAAAAGAAGGGAGAAAAATAAGCACATATGGGGAGAAAACTCCACAAAACAAACAATTAAACCAAAAAAAATGTAAACAAAAACACCCCCCCCCAAAAAAAGGCGGGGGGAGCTGACTCTGAAGAGGCAGAGCTTATTTCCAGAAAGTAAGGTAAAGTAATTGAATGAATGGGGGAATGGCCATGGTTCAGAATAGAGGAGGTAGAAAGAGAATGAGTGGATAAGAAGAAAAGTAAAAAACAAAATAATCAATAAAATAAAATTTCCCCTTTCTTTTTTCTATCTATCTATCTATCTATCTATTCATCTATTTTTGGAAAAGAAGAATAGAGTAGAGAGCAAATAGGCTTAGTTTGGTGAGTGAAACTAATTAGCAATTAGGGGAAGAAGAGAGCAAGTGAGGAGAGGAAAAACAAAAGCTTAAAAAGTTGGCTAGTGCAGTGGTCAGCAAACTGCAGCTCATGAGCCACATGTGGCTCTTTGGCTCCTTGAGTGTGGCTCTTCCACAAAATACCATGGCTTGGGTGAGTCTATTTTGAAGAAGTGACGTTAGAAGAAATTTAAGTTTTAAAAAATTGGCTTTCAAAAGAAATTTCAATCATTGTACTGTTGATATTTTGCTCTGTTCACTACTGAGTTTGCCAACCACTGGGCTAGTGAAGAAAGAGAAAAAGAAGGGTGCATGGACTTGGAGCAGGGGAGAGGAAATTAGATATATGAGTAAGCCACCAGAGACTACTATAATAGTAATGCATCAATAATGCAGATAAGATCAATTTTTAACAAGGAGTAAAAAGAAAGGAGAGAGGAATACTAAAGCAGGAACAGAAGAGAAACAGGGTGAAAAAGGGATAAGTGAGAAAGAAAAGGTTGGCAAAAAGAAAAGGAGATAAAGTAAAATAATGATAAAACATAAAAATAGAATGTAGAACACTAATCCAAAAAAGGTTAAATAATAATAGTAATAATAATAATAATAATAATAATAATAATAATAAATTAAAAATAAAGAAAATTGTTTTCCTTTTCTTTCTTAAGTAAACGATAAAAAATAAAACAGTGAAGCAGTGAAGTGTCACTGCTTCAGCTGAGTTTTAATGTCCCATGGGGGCTGTTTTAAGACCCCTCTCTACTGTTCTGTCAGCCACTTCTCAGTTTCCTGTTAGGTAGTTAGCACCACGTTGAAGTCCCCAGAAATCCACAGTTCCTCTGTGTCTGTCTCCACATTCTTGATTTCAGGCATATGGGACCAATCTGCTCGCTTTGTTTGTCTGCCTGCTTTCAGTGTATTTACTCATGCATCTATTTCTTACACGGGCTCTCGGTGAGGGTGTTACTGTATTCTTTTCCAGGACCAAATGGCCCCTCAACCCAGTCCCTGAGGGCTCCCTGGGGGTATTCAGATTCCTTGTTTCCCTGCAGAGCTTGAGGCTGGGTGTGGCTGTGCTAGTTGCCCTGCAGATGCTGCTATGATGGGCTGGCTCTTCAGGGGGGAAAATGGCTCTTTAGTGTTGGAAGGACCGGAATGTCCCAGAGCTGGATTCCTGGTCGCCTCTCCCTGTCTTGCTCCCCAGACTCCACAAAATCACCTCTACTTGCACTGCAGCCTCAGTGAGTGTTTGTAATGGAAAGATCCTATGCATTGGGTTTAGTAAGTAAAAGCAAGGGAAATATAAAGGCAGAGCAACTGCACATTTCTCTCCCCCTGGAACTGTGCGGCCCATGCAAAACTTCAGGCTGCCTTTCTGGGTGCAGCCTCCCATGGCTGTGGACTTAGATCTAGATCCCAGGCACTTGTCTGACACTTTTATTACTATCTGAGTTGTATGCACACAACCTGAGGATAGAGGAGTGAGGAGGACAGAAATAAAACTGCATTACTGGTCAATGGTGATTACTTCATTAAAAACATGCTTTGAGTTTTCAGGATGGTTGCTTGCTAAAGATTAAACAAAAAGGAACAATGAGGCAGGACTCAGTGCACTGGTGATTAAACTATAAATTTTGCCTGGAAAATGCTTGTGATGCTATAAAATACAGGCCACCGTCTGTTAATGCTTGCTTGAAGCAGCATTTGTACTGAATGATTAAGATGTCACATGCATTAGAAGCACAAATCATCAGTACACATGTGACTAGCATCCCTGGAAAGATTGTGGATGGTGAAGATGATTCAAGAAGAACATCATATTGTTCAAAGCATATATTTATATGATACCACAAGCTACTGTTTTGGGCTACTTGAATTGGGTTGAATATGGAAGGAGGTGGGAACTGAAAAAGCTGGATGTTTGAATTGACTGGATAAATTAGTCAAAATTATCAGTTGTCTTGTCCTATGCAATCTGACCTGATATGTTTGGCCATCATTGTCTGCAAAGCCCAGAGTAAAATTTGGGGATACATATGAAAAGGGAGGGAAGCAAGACTGGATATGCCCAAATTTTCTAATAATTAAAAAAAATTAGGTAGAGAACTTACAGAATTCATTCCCAACAAAAGTAGTCAAGACTTCCAATGATAACAAGGACCAGGAATTTTGAAATAAGTAGTCACATTTACCAAGTGCTTCCTATGCAACAGTCCCTATTCTAGGTGCTTTAAATGCACGCATTTTCTCATTTAATCTTAAAACTATCCCATGACATTGGTTCAAGGAGAACTCATCACTTGCTTAGCATGGATCATATCCAAGTGCCTCAGCAAAGACAGGCTCCTAGCCTGGCTGGATTGTGGAGTTGAGTCAGAACAGTGATTCTCTAAGCCTTAAAATCTAAGCATTTGCTTTTTTGGCATCACAGATCATATTTGACAGAAGCAGTAGTGGTAGGCTTGCCTCCAAGTGGCTCTTCCCTCTTTCTCATTATTGTTGTGGAGGAGATGTGTGCTTTATGGGCTTTAATGCGATGCTTCCTATCTAGCATCTGCACGTTTACCCTCATCTCCCATTTCATGCCTATGGAACCTTCAAGAGTGATCAAGCTATTTTGTGTCTTCATGGTAGGCACCAGGGTACCTACTTCAATTGTGATCTTTGTCAGTAAATAGTATGCTGCTACTATCCATCTGCATTACTCTCCTAGGACTGCTCCTCTTCTGTGAAATGCAGATAATTTCTTCTTGTCACGCCTCCTGGCATTACCAAGAAAGTGTGAAAACAAGCAATATCATGTCCTTAAAACCTTGCAAAAAATAACTAGTCACAAATACTCTTTTTAGTGTTTTCAGGAACTTGGGGGGAGGGAGTTCATCTCCACATAAGCAAAGTTGACATGGTTATACTCTTCACTGAGCGTGTTTACCGTCCTTATGCCATGTCTGCAGTGGTTGTCCCTATTATCACAGGCCATCATGCCTTTTCCCAACCATATGCCTGGTGCCTCACCAAATATTCATTTCTCTACTATTCTTTAGCAGTCATATTTTATGGATGAGTTATACATAAACAGCTTTGTCCTTTTAAACACATCAAGTCTGGAGACTGGTTTTCTTTACCTAAGACTATGTGTCTCTGTCATCCACTTGGTGGCAAAGAAAAAAACAAATGCATAGAATTATGGATGGCTGTTTATTTTTTCTTCTTTTTTACAATATGGGAGTCAGTATCCATTACCAAATGCCTACAATGATCAAGGCATTTTGTGCTAAGCAATAGGAGGTCCAAGAAAAAAGCTTCTCCATTCCCCTCTCCCCACTCTGAAAATGCTTTCTGGTGAGGAATCTGCCTGCCTGGTTATCATTCTCAATTCGTATTGTGGCTTCTAATGGATGAAAGGGGCTAAAAGAGGTTTAAAGAAGCTACTTGGTCTCTTTGAGCCATTTAAAATACCCTTACCATGTTCTTCTTTTGAGTAGACCAGTGGTTTTCTGTCTATGTTCTGTACAGTTCCTGGGTTCTGAGGCAGGACCTTTAAACCTGCTGAAAGTGGGAGTGATGAGGAGGCTAAAGTGGCAAATAGATGGGGCTCCAAGCATCCACTCCACCTCTTCCTGAGTGAGTCCATTTTCATGTTTTTTTCTAGTAGGGTCTGACTATATAAAGGCCTGCTGCTTCAGATGAGTTTGATAATGACAGGTATAAATTCAGCCTGAGAATACCCAGTGAGCAGAATATGGGATAACAGCTTTTATTTGCCATGCCCTAGCTCTCCCCAATTATAGCAGCTCCGGCTATTGGGCAGTCATGCAACCCCATTACTTAATTCTGCAAGGTCTTAAAAACAAGACAAAATAAAAAAGCAAAGAAAATAAGGAAGAAGAAGAAAGTTTCCCTTCATATGGCCAAATTACTCTGAACAAATGAAAGGAACCAGACTGACAAGTAATTATTCCCTGAGATTACAGTCTAAACCCATGCTGAACCTGAAATATGCAGAGGGAAAAAATTCTGTTCTAAAGATTAAATGAATATACACTATTTCCATTTTATTTCCTCAAACTGGCTTCTGTTCTAGGCTATAATGAAACCTTTAGGGGAAAGAAAAAACTATTAGCTAGGAGAGAGGATTATTTTAGTTGCTAAAGTTATCCTCTCCCAGAAAATATCCAGGCAGGTGTTTAGGCCAAAGTCTCCATTGTTAACTTAAATGCCATTACAAGACCCATGATTTTTTTTCTAATATTTAGTCATTGTAGGTATCCTATATAATAAAGAGCTAATATGCAAATGGTTGTCACACCATCATGCTGTAATGTCTCAGACACTCAACACTGGGGAGAGAGGAAAGGGAACCAGCCAGGCACAAATGAGCTCACAAGAGATGAATGGGGACCAGCCAGGCTGTGACCCAGGAAAGGGACAAGCCGCCCACCCCATGGTCCTGGGCACCAGAGTCTGCACCTGTGCCTGCGGCCCCAGTGAGGGACAAGCCTCCCACCCTGTGGTCCCGGGCACCAGTGGCTGGGGTTTTGGCCTGGGAGAGGGACAATCCACATGCCCCACGGTCCCAGGCACCTGAGGCTGCAGCCCAGGTGAAGTCACCCACCCACAGTTCCCTGTGGCTGTGGCCAGCCCAGGCAAAGCCGGCCTGGGTCCTGGGTGCCTGCGTCCAGCCAGAGGGAGGATAGCCCGGGTCCCGGGTGCCTGTGACTGGCTGGAGGAGGGATCTTTGGTCCCAGGTGTGGGATGAGACAGAGGTGGTTAGGGGCGATCAGGCCAGCAGGGGAGCAGTTAGGGGTGATCAGGCAGGTAGGGGAGCAGTTAGGGGCGATCAGACAGGCAGTCAGGTGAACAGTTAGGAGCCAGCGGTCCCAGATTGCGAGAGGCAGTCAGACATCCCCCGAGGGGTCCCGGATTGGAGAGGTTGCAGGCTGGGCTGAGGGACCCCCCTCCCATGCACAAATTTCGTGCACTGGGCCTCTAGTTTTATATAATTCTATACATACCTTTGTTAGAAATTTAAACTCTCCATTGTTTTATGTTCACTGACTAAGTCAACCTTATTAATAACTACATAGTGTTATCAGTCCCCATGCTCCCCTTGGTTATGCTGTCTCCTCCTTGTCTCCCAAATGCCTCTTTTTCTCATACCTTGCACCTATCTTGAATGACCTCCACCTTTCAACTACACCTGTTTAAATTTTAGTTTATTGGAGCCCTAACTAGTTTGACTTAGTGAATAGTGTGTTGGCCTGCGGACTGAAGGGTCTTGGGTTTGATTCCAGGTTGCGGGCTCGATCCTTGGTGGGGGGTGTGCAGGAGGCAGCTGATCAATGATTCTCTCTCATCATTGATATTTCTATCTATCTCCCTTCCTCTCTACAGTCAATAAAAATGTATTTAAAAAATAAATCCTAGTTTATTGGTAAGAGTTTTTTGAATTAGATAGATATGGATTTGTATTCCAGATCTAGCACCTTGGATAAGTTACTTAACTTCTTTGAGCCTCAGTTTCTTCATCTGTAAAATGGGGATAATCAGTGGACCTCTCTCTATTAGAGATTTTTTGAGGATTTAGATAACATGCAAATTTTCTGGTCCATATTGGTGCTCATTAAATGGAATTATTGGGGCTGGCATGGCTCAGTGGTTGAGCATCGACCTATGAACCAGGAGGTCACGGTTCAATTCCTGGTCAGGGCACATGCTTGGGTTGTGGGCTGGATCCCCAGTGTGAGGCGTGCAGGAGGCAGCCAATCAATGATTCTCTCTCATCATTGATGTTTCTCTCCCTCTCCTTTCCTCTCTGAAATCAATAAAAATATTTTTAAATGGAACTATTATTACTACTCATATTGCAAAACACAATATGCCTCTTTAATGTCTCTCCTGATACAGCCTGGGAGCATCTCTCCCTTATCTTGAACAATATCTATTTAGAATTTAATCAGGCAGTAAAGTGTGTACATTAATTCAATCAGAAAATTTTGTGCATCTAGTATGTGATGGGCACAGTACTAGAGGCTGAGGTGGGGTAGGAATAAAGAGGTAGAAATGAGAGGAGGGGAGGAAGTGGAGATAGCATGGTTAAAAGAAGCACAAATTCAGTCATCTCAGTTTCTAGTAGTAATATACACAGATATATAGAATCCAAGGAACAAAGTGGTGTGTTCTGCAAGGAAAGTGCAACTGAAGACTCTGCTGGAAGACTGGGTGCTGGGTAATACAAGACAGAGTTCTGGAAATAGTAGCTCTCATTCTTATTGTTAACTTTCCCATTTGCTGATCTCTCCAGCTAACATATGGGTATGGCTCCATAAGGAAGAGTTGGTATAATTCTTTCTTTTTTTTATCTCCCACAGAGTATACCAGAGTATATCATGGCCTTTCAGTATATTCACTGACATGAGACACTTTCATAAATTGTTCTTAGTAAACAGAATATAATGTTTTCAATACACCCTGGGAAAAGACCACCTATTCTCTTGTTTCATCTTATTGCAAGGGCAGAAAATGAATGCACTATAACTCAATATGTGGCAATGTTAAAATGACTTTGGCTTATTTTTAAATAAATAGATGAATAACTGAATGAATCCTTCTCTTTAAACCTTAAATATTCTTGAGCTTATTTTAAATGAAGAGCATTGGGTTGGGGATTTTGGTTTTGAACCAAGTGGAGGACTCAACAGGTGTAGGGAGCACTTTTAGAATGCCCTTACCCTGCAGACTTTTTTATTTCAACCCATCATTTGCCCTTGCCTAGTATCTGGGAAATAGTGCTTGATGGTGCTTTTGGTGGAAATTAGAATCATCTTGCCATAGCAGGCTGCTAAGGGATCTGTTGGAAGTCAGATCCCTCACCCCATCTCAGCACATAATCTCCCTCTTCCTGTTCATCTTCCTCCCTCTCCTCCACTCTTGTCCTTAACTTCATTAATTGAGTCATTTGTTCAATAGTATATCATACTTTTAAGGCATATTCCAATGACTTGGAATGTTTCATAATTGAGACTGAGCTAGACACAAGAAGAACGAGGGACAAGCCCTGAGTGTGGAAAGACTGGGGTTCTAGCTCCAGACCTGATCTTTAATAACTCTACCATCTTGAGAAAGTCCCCTTCCTCTCTGAATCACTGTTTTCTCTGTTGTTAAATGTAAGGATTGGCTTTGCTGACTCAAGTAGAAACAAGTAGCTAGACAGCTTCCCCCACTGCACCCCCCCACTCCCTATTCACACAAATAATAGAGCTAGAAGCACGAGATCCTTTCCAGGTAATTTACTACTGCTGCATTTTCAGAGAAGTGCGCTGGGAAGAATAGTTTTGAAAAGCGTGGGATATAATTCACATCTCTGAAGCTACTGTTTATCATGGTCTATTAAGAACACATTTAGAAGAAATGGCCAAATTCTATAGTCTTCTACCCAGAACAGGACAGTTCAGCCAAAGTAATTTTTGAATAGGGCCATAAGAAAACCCCTTTCAATGAAACCTAGAAAACGTCTGCAGAAAGCAGAAAAGTGGAGTTTCCCCCTAATACATACATATAAAAATGGTCACTTCCAAATTTGTAAGTGGTTGAGCATTGACCTATGAACCAGGAGGTCATGGTTTAATTCCCGGTCAGGCCATATGCCCTGGTTGCAGGCACAATGTGTGCAGGAGGCAACCTGTCAATGATTCTCTCTCATCATGTCTCTCTCTCTGCCTCTCCTTTCCTCTCTGAAATCAATAAATATATTTTTAAATAAATAAAAATGGTCACTTCCCCATTGCCAAACTTTATTACCATTCCCAAGAGCTAACACTTCGAGATAAATGACCCTCATCCCAGAGAGAAGGCAGGGACTCTTAAAGGGGAAAAAAATCAGCAACACATGCTATTAACTATTCTGCATTCTTTGAGAATTAATGTCAATAACACTGTTGCAACATTTTTCAAAATAAAGGATGGAGTTTTCTAATTGTCTAGTAAAAAAAAAAAAAGTGCCAAGGCTGAATCCCCAGAGGGAACTACCAGAGTTTAAATCATTAACACCACAAATCTCTGTTAATTGTGAAGTGATTGCAAGTGCCTTAATCAGGATAGCATGTCTGAATGGCCCATTTAATTTGATCACACTGATTAAGTTTCTGTAAGCTAATATATGTTACATTTCCAATTCAGTTAAATGAGAATCTCCTGCCGTTACTAGATATTACCAAAATGCCCTGATGGGTGAAGACTAGCCTTGATATTTTCAATTGCTACTGACTTCCTATTATATAAACTTTGTATTAAATGAAATCAATGTAAGCTCAAATTAAATTCAGGAAACTTTAAGGACTAAATATGGTTTCCCCATACTTTCAGTATATTTTCACCTCGAGGTATGGAGCACATTAGTTGAAACTCATTGATTATCTTTAGTGATAAATTTTGCAAGGCTCTCTCCCCTCACATACCAATTTCTAGAACAGTCTGTACTGTTGGAAAGCACTGTTGGGTGATGAATAGGTGCTCTCTATTATATATGTGTTATAGTTGTGCCTCTTTCAGCTGTTGATAAGAGCTCTGTTATGTAAATACAATTGCTTTGTAAATGTAAATGCTATTGGGTCATTGATCACCCAGGAGCTGGAGGAAACAGAACAATAGGGGGAGGTGTGAGTGAAACTAGGGACAGGAATGAAGAAAATTGCTAAGTGGGTAAGGGATTGCATTGATGAAGCTACAGAACTTTTTGGAGGGGGCTAAGATGGAAAGAACAGCTGGGAAATTACTGGGAGAGAGGAGTGTTGGAGCTGCCCCTCTGTGGCTGGTGTCTGCAGAGTCTCGCAAGGGCCTTGCTTTCTTGAGGTCCTGAAGACTGACCACTGAGAGAAATGGGCATAGTTGGTATAGGTTTGAAGCAGGAGGGACTGAAAAGGAAAGTGCTACTTAATTAAGTGGGACCAGGACACTATCGGTGCATTTCTTTTGCCCATCTCTCAAGTCCTTCCCACTCTCAACTACTCACGGGGTTTGTGAAAGTCTTATCAGAAAGCAGCCCCTGAGAGGTTACAGTCACTTGCCTCATCCTGGATGATGAGGGTGCTGAATAGAACTGATGCTGCTAGTTCGAAGCCCCAGCAGCATCCTCAGTACCTTGAGTGGTACCAGGAGGTAGGCAAGATGATAGGCAAGCTCAGCACAGTGAACACAGAAATCATCTGGATGAGAGTGCCCCTGAATTTTCTCACAATGCTAAGTCCTTTTTATGGATTTTAGGTTTCAAAACCTGCTGTAAGTCAAATGTGTGACTGACAGAGTAATAAAGCCTTCTAAATCAATTTGTAAGACATCTTGAAGATAAACAAAGGGAAAGGCTTTCTATTTTCCTCCCACTCTTGTTTTTTATATTCTGCCTACTTCCAAAGGCTTTCTTACTCATGCTTAGAAGTATTTAAGAACTGTTTCTTAAAGTTGAGTTTATGTATGTTATATAAATGAGAAGAATGACTGTATAAGGACATGAATAGATCGGGGATCTCTTGTTTTAGACAATAAACTCTGGGGGAATTGTTAAGTGAGTGAGGTATTTTGGGCACTTGCCGGGGTTCTTCTCCTAGCATTAGGAAGGGTTCTGGAGTCTGGAGAAAGGGGCTGATGTGTAGATTAAGAAGGAGTCCAAAGACCAAAGATAATTTTGAAAGGCATTTGGGGTCAGAGGAGCTTCAGCTAAAGGAACTGAAGACTACTTCTTGTCTAAGGGCCCTGTGCTATTTATTAACACAATTTGTCCTAAGGCAAGGTGGAGACATACACTTCAAAGGGTAAGGTTTACAGAAGCATTGTCAGAGTGGGGAATAGCCTACAGCTGTTCAGATGTTTGGCCAACAGGAGGCAAAAACATGCAGATTTAAGATGCCCTGAGGTGTCTAGCAGCAGACAATAATATATACAAATCTTTAGGTTTGGGGAAATGTCCTGAAACCATTTTCCAACAGGTAATTACATTTGTGGCTCAGCCCTTATTGAACCCCCCACGCCTCACCAACCTTTTTGTGAAACTCTTGCAATTATATGACATGCTGGAATTGGTTCCTGGCAGGCACTGACTCTGTTCTTCCCTTGGGTGTCCTCTCAGTTCCTTCTCCCGGCATCTGCAACATCCAAACAGTGCCTTTCTTTTCAAGTAAAAGTTACCTATTTTGTATTCAATACTTATTCTTGCAGGATATTATTTGTTGGAGAGAGAGAGAGAGAGAGAGAGAGAGAGAGAGAGAGAGAGAGAGAAGCATCGATATGAGAGAGAAATATCAATTGCTTGGTTGCCTCCAGTATGCCCCCGACCAGGAAAGAAGCAAACCTGCAACCTTTTGGTGTAAGGGAGGATGCTTTAACCAACTGAGCCACCTGGCCAGGGTCAAGGATATATTATTTTTTACTGTCTAAGAAAGTTTTTGCTTACCCTATATAACAAAGAGGTAATATGCAAATTGCTCCTCATGCCCTCACACAAGATGGCTGCCCCCATGTGGTCAAAGATGGCCAGCAGGGGAGGGAGGGTAGTTGTGGGCAATCAGGCCAGCAGGGGAGGGAAGTTAGAGGCAACCAAACCAGCAGGGGAGGGCAGTTGGGGGTGACCAGGCCAGCAGGGGAGGACAGTTGGGGGTGACCAGGCTGGCAGGGTAGGGCAGTTGGGGGCAACTGGGCCTGCAGGGGAGGGCAGTTGGGGGCAACCGGGCCTGCAGGGGAGGGCAGTTGGGGACAGCCACCAGGGGAGGGCAGTTGGGGGCGACTGGGCTGGCAGGGGAGGGCAGTTGGGGGTTACCAGACCAGCAGGGGAGGGCAGTTGGGGGTGATCGCCTGGCAGGGGAGGGCAGTTGGGGGCAATCGGGCCAGCAGGGGAGCAGTTAGGCATCAATCAAGCTGGCAGGGGAGTGGTTAGGAAGGGGGTGATCAGGTGCGGTTGGGAGCCAGCAGTCCCAGATTGTGAAAGGAATGTCCGACTGCAGGTTCTTGGGAAGCCATACCAGGAAGCTACAGCTCGACTGGCAGTCAGACATCCCCCGAGGGGTCCCAGATTGGAGAGGGTGCAGGCTGGCTGAGGGACACTCCCCCTGCCAGTGCACAAATTTCATGCACTGGGCCTCTAGTGAACTAATAATTATAAGACGCCTAAGATGTCAGTCATCCTAGTGCTTAAAGGATTTCCTGTAATGGTTTTGTTATTGGTGGAAGTGGAGTTCTTGGGGTGCCCCAAAGAAATGAATTTCCTGAAGACCCCCATGGGAGGATGCAGTTTTGTGGAAAGCTTTATTAGTGATGTAAAATTAAGGGGGTTCCCCTCCAAGGTCCTATCTCTGTCCGTCCTGCCATAGAAGAAGTCCAATCTTGTCTTCCGCAGGGCCAGAATTAAGGTCAATGTGCATAGTTTCTGTTCCATATTACAGCCCAGTCCAGTCCAGTCCAGCATCTGGTTAGCTTAGCTTCTGTTCCAAGCTGCAATCCATTGCATGTGATCTCTGCATGGCCATAGGCCATGCAGCTGCTTAAAACAACATGGCTGTGGAGAGAGAACATGCAAACACACCACTGGTGAGTGCTATTCACAGAGCAAGAGAGAGCAAGAGCACAAGAGCAAACAAAAGAGGGAACTCTTTGGTGATTTTTTATTACTGATTTCAGAGACGAAGGGAGAGGGAGAGATAGAAACATCATGATGAGAGAGAATCATTGATTAGCTACCTCCTGCACGCCCCCTACTGGGGATCGGGCATGTGCCCTTGATTGGAATCGAACTCAGGACCCTTCAGTCCATAGGCCGACGCTCTATCCACTGAGCCAAACTGTCTAGGGCTTTGGAGATTTTAACCAGGAACTTCTTCAAACTAACCAACCAACTTTCCAAGATTTCACATGCTTCTGATGGGGCCCAGCCCCCTAGCCAGTCCACTATTCCCCAGGCTAGACTGACAGGCAAGCATCTCCCCTGCACCACCCTGACTTCTATTGAGCGTGTGCCTCTCTCCCCCCGCCTGCTCCCCTTCCCCACAGTCCAGTACCTGGTAGGGGAAGCAAAGGGTATTAAATCCCCTTGGAGGAAAAATGCTGAGTCGAGCTGTAGCTTCCTGGTATGGCTTCCCAGGTGACCATACTTACAATGTCTGACTTCCCTTTGCTTTCTTTCCTTTATTAATATTAACCAGCTAGTTACTACAATAATAGTTGGAGAGAGATTTGGGGACAGAAATAATGCTGCAAGAGTTTATCGCAACCCTTAAAGAGTGCGCAGCCTGGTTACTGACCAAAATAAGGGGCATATGTAAAAATTCAGGGAAAAGAGCCAAGTAGTGACTCTAAGTGCACTTGTGGCTCAGAAAAGGCAAAGATGCCCTAACCGGTTTGGCTCAGTGGATAGAGCGTCCGTCTGCGGACTCAAGGGTCCCAGGTTCGATTCCGGTCAAGGGCATGTACCTTGGTTGCGGGCACATACCCAGTAGGGGGTGTGCAGGAGGCAGCTGATTGATGTTTCTCTCTCATCGATGTTTCTAACTCTCTATCCGTCTCCCTTCCTCTCTGTAAAAAATCAATAAAAATATTAAAATAAAAAGGCAAAGAGCAAGTTCATTTTGATGGAGCCTCAGGCAATGTAAGAGCCTTTTGGTGGTGCCCAACAAGTGGTCAAAGACAGCTACTAGAGGAGGTAAAGAGTCCATGTGGACAAGATTCGGATCATAGAAAGGAGGAGGGAGAGCATCTCCATGTGCCTTCCTCCTCAGTTTACCTCCTCTCTTAGCCATTTCTACACTCCACCTCACGCCACTCACAGCACCTCTGCCTTTTTTATTCTTTCTCCTCCCTCTTTGCTCTTTCCTCCATTCTCCTTTCATCCTTTCTTTTCCTTACTAACCTCTGGACTCCCCTTTCCTCCTTCCAACTTCTACACCCCTTCAACCTCTACTTCCCCTCATTCTGTTCTGATAAGTCCTCTTTGCTCCCCTATTTCCAGTTTCCCTGAATCAGTTGCCAAATCAGCTTAAATAAGTCTCAGAAGAGAGCGGTGGGACCAAGAAACCCTGAACATGGGTAACACCATAGCTTAAGCCTCGGGAGAGCAAGTGGATCTTCAATGCCCCTTTGAGAAACCACTTTTCTCTGATTCCTCTGCCCGAGGGTCCAAATGTTTCTACATATGTGTGGTCTTTACTAAACTGTGTCTTTGGTACCCATCTCTTCTCCTTCCCAAACCCTTGGCTTTAGTTTTGCCCCTCTAACATCTATGTAACCGCTTTTAGGAAATGAATGAATCTATCTTATTAGCTGCAAGGTTAACATGGGGCAGGAGGAGAGTGCTTTGTAAATGTTAAAAAACAAACAAACACCAAAACAACCCAAGAAAGTATTGCCAAGAGCTTCAACAGGACAAGAAAGTATTTCTAACACAGGTATGGGACACTTAAGAATCCAGGCAACAGCGCTGGCTGGGTGGCTTATTTGGTTGGAGTGTCATCCCATTCACCAAAATGTTGCCAGTTCAATTCCAGGTCAGGGCACATCCCAGGTTGGGGCACATATGGGAGGCAGCCAATTGAAGTCTCTCTCTCTCTCCCTCTCCCTCTCTCTCTCTCTCTCTCTCTCTCTCTCTCTCTCTCTCTCTCTCTCTCTCTCTCCCCTTCCTCTCTCTCTAAAATCAATTTAAAAAACAGCATATTCTCAGATGAGTATTTAAAAATAAGAATCCAGGCAACAGGACTGAGGAAACAAGGCTTTCAAAAACAAATTTAAGCAAGGCAGTGAAGGATAGACATTAAGAGCATGAGTTCTGAAGCCACCCTGTTGGGAAGTTTGAATCCCAGCTCTATCTCTTACTACCCTGTTTCCCCGAAAATAAGACAGTGTCTTATATTAATTTTTGCCCCCAAAGACACACTAGGTCTTATTTTCAGGGGATGTCTTATTTTTCCATGAAGAAGAATACGGTACACATTTATTGTTAAATGAAATTAAAGGAAATTTATTACCTGTATACGGTACGGTAGTACGGTAGTTGTCAACACAAACCAGACAAACTGTGAATCCTACAGTATCAAGAATTTACTCATTTATTCAATGACAATCATGTCATCATCTTCTGGAACATCATCATAACAATCCAATTCCTGAATTTCCTGGTGAATTTCTTGTGACTCCATTTCTTTCAGAATCAGTGGACCAAATCTCTCATGTTTAGCAATAGCACTGTCTTTAAATGAGTACTTCTTGTCAAGGTAGCCTGCTCACAGTGCATTTGCAATGCAGCTGTCAGTGATTTTCTCCCATGAATTCTTCACCCAAGTCACAACTTCTTGCAGTTTAGGTTTCACAAAGTTTCCACGCTGATTTCTCTCCATTCTATTTTCAATGTAGTCATTAACTTCCATGCGCAAATTGTCTTTGAATGGCTTGTTTATTGCAATATCAAGAGTCTGGAGATAGGCCGTCATTCCTGGGGGAATCATTATCTGATCTATTTTTCTTTCGTGAAGAAATGTCTTCATGTCTTTAGTGCGGTGAGTGCTGGCTGCATCCCAGACTAGCAGACCTCGTTGGCTCCCTCGCATAACAAGCGGCAGCATTAAATCGACCCACTTCCTTATAACTGCTTGTGTGGCCCAGGCTTTTTCAGTTTCAAGAATAAAAACGCCCAAAACACGTTCAATCTTTTCCTTCTTGCCCTTAGAAATGATTAAAGGTGGGATTTTAGTGCCATCCAGACGAATTGCCAAAATACAGGAAACACGTGCACTTTCGTAAGCAGTGGAGGGAATGTACGCCAAGGAGGCACCCCGCTGTTCAATTGTTGTTTGAGATGATTGGCTCATAAACACTGCAGTTTCATCCATAGCAATCATGTTGGAAAGATTGTATTTAGAGAAGTCAGCATCATCAATAAAGGACTTGGAATGCAAGTGCTCGCTTAATAACTTGAGTATCTTCCAACCTAAACAATGTTGTAGATCTTAAAGACAGTTCACTTCACTGAAGGAAATTATCCAGCCAGTGTTGTGATGCTTTGAAGTCTTCGGGGGCTATGTCAAACTGTGGTGCCATTGCAAGGGCAAATTCTTGAATCTGAGCCCTATTCACAACCAAAGCCTTTGCTCTCCTGTCAACAACCCATTCACAGATCAGGTCTTCCAGCTCGGAAAATAATGGTTGCCGACCTGATCCACACTTGCGCTTTTTAGCATTTCCCTTGTCCACTTGTTCAATGAGGTTACCATACTCTGCTTGCCATTTTCAGACCAATCGGATACTCAACATCTTCTCTTTGCAGAAAGCAGTAAGATTTTGGCCCCAAGAGTCTTCCACGATTCCTTTCTTGTACTCCACAGAGTAGCTTTTTCTTTTTGTGCTCATTTCTAGGGGTAAAAAAAAGGAACTGGGGTATCAAGGTGGGGGGAGGGGGATCACTCAAAATGACACAGGGAGGATCAGAGGGGGGAATCAAAATGGCACAGGAGAATCAGAGGGGGGATTACCATTTTAGTAACCCCTTTTGATCCTCCTGTGTCATTTTGATTGCCGCCTCTGATCCTCCTGTGTCATTTTAAGTGATCCCCCTCCCCCCACCCCTGTGCCACTGAACACCTTCACCAGACATCCCCCCTACCCCTTTATCAGACATTTACCCCCTGGGGCCTGCCTGGGGACTGTCACTGGGCTTGCTGGGGCCTGGATCTGGGCTGGAGCAGGGTCTGCCACTGACTGAGAACCTTCAGTCATCATGAAGGCGGCTGCGAGCATCAGGTAGTGTCACCAGAGACAGACCAGCACTCACCACCTTCGCCACGTCCCGTCCACTCTAATCCTCCTGTTCTTCTACACGCATCTGTGAAAGTCTCCTCCTCTCTCCAGCCCCGCGCTCACCGCTCACTCCGACCTCCGCTCCGCCTCTACACAGCAGTGATGTCAGGACTCCGCATAACGTCACTGGTTGCTAGACGCCAGTCGGGGCGGCCCTAGCGACCATTTTACGGTAAATTAATTTTCATTCTGAGACAGAGCCTGGGAGCCTTATTTTCGGTGGATGCCTTATAATTCACTCAGAAGGAAACCTGTAAGTAGGTCTTATTTTCAGAGGATGTTTTATTTTCGGGGAAACACGGTAGCTGTGTGACTTTGGTAAAGTTCCTTTACTTTTCTGTACCTCAGTTTTTTCATCCATAAAAAGAGGATGACAATAATATTACCTGCTTCATGAATGGTGGTAATAATGAAATGAATTACTGCATGTTAATCACTTAGACTCATGTCTGACTTATAGCAAAGGGTCAGTGAGCACTCGCTATAATTGTTTGAGTGTGGGAGCATGCTGGACTTCTCTGAGGACTTTAAGACTGTTTGATCCATGAGTCAGATCTACTCACATGTTTTGGGCAGGATGTGTTCCTCAGTACCTGAAAAAGGCGACCTGGGGTCAGGTAGAGATCATCACTCTAAGCCATTTTCAAAACCAAGGGCAGTGTCACTTGTACCTTTACCGCCAGAACCACATAATGTGGGTGTGTACTTTCCATGGGTCTAAATGGATGAAGGCCAAGTAAAAACCCCCCATAACCTTGCTGAAGCCAACTCTGAGTGGATAGTTCTCTCAGTAAGGCCATAAAGGTCACCCACACTCCTCAGCTATATTGATGGAATTTATCATTCTGGAATCATATGTTGAACAAGTGGATAGATCTAGAAACTTAGGCTTCTGATACCATTTAACACTGAAAATTATACCTGGAAAGACACAAAGAAATGCTTGGATGTAAAATTATAGAGAGCAAATTTAAAATGTAAGCAAATAGAGAACAGTCTAATTTCTCCTTTGTAAACCTTCAACTTCTCATTCTATCTAATATAAACCTGCTTCTTTTGTGACTGCCTAAGAATTCCACAATGGGGGTGGAATTTTTTAACTCATGTTCCTGATTCCCTTTCATATCTTTAACCTGGTGGTATGGGAATAAAGAATGCCAGCCTCGAACCTAAGACCAAGTTAAAAGATGTGTTCGGCCATACCTTTGTCTTAGCACCCGAGTCTGGGTTGGGGCAGTGGACATATCCTTGTGAATGGCGAACAGCCCACTGGCACAGCCTTTACAGGCCTGGAGTCTTGGGAGGGGTTCTCAGAGCTAACTAATGTTTTCTTAAAAGATCCTGAAACGTGTGTGGGGTAACACATGTTTTATCATAGTTATTCTGGCTCTGCGAGTGCAATGAAAATGTTAGCCTTGGCATATCAATCGTGTTTTACAGATGACTGTAATTTCCTGAATGTCAAAACTCCAAATTTTTCTACTAAGCAAACTTTTCAGTGGCAAAACAGATTGCCTCCATAATGTATCACTGTGGGCAGGAAAAATGAAATCTTTATGCAGTGTATTATGAATCAATGAGGCATTGAGATTCTTGGAAGGGTGAGTGGACTCCGGAAAATGAAAAACTGCCGCTATTTCATCTCTACAACCGCCGCCCAGGGAGTGGAGGCTTTGGCGGTAGTTAGCATGTGGGCTACAGAAATATCGGATTCAAGTTGAAACCAGTTCCTGCCTTTCCCTCATTTTGATGGGATAAATGTCACTGTAAATACAGTGGTAGTCAGGGCATTTAACAAACCTCCTAACATGATTCCCTTTGCTTCTAAGATAATGGTTCTTAGTTATTAATAAAGGAAACATGAGAGGACTGCACATTTAATAGCAGATAATTGTGGGATACTTACCAGGTGTCCTGAATCATGATAACCTACATGGGTTATTTCATTTTATAAATCACGACAGTGTGAAATGGGTGCTCACAGATGAGAAAACCAATACTTAAGGGTTAAGTAATTTGCATAAGGTTACATAAGCTAGGGCTTACTTCCAGAACTGTGTGACTACAGAGACTGAGCTCTTAACTACAAAGCATTTATCAATGGCTGGCCTTTTCTCATGACTCTGGGCCAGCTAGACCATGAGAGAAAGAAGAAGAGATATAAAAGGGACGTGGCCTTGCACTCTTTCCAAGATGCCTATAGCCTCGGACAGAAGAGAAGACTTAGACATGAATACCTTACATTACAAAGTCAGATGAACAGGGTCCCCTAAGAGAAGTCAGGATAACCCTTTCTGGAGGTTCAAAGGAAGGCATGTCTGCCTCAGCTGTGGACATCACCAGGAAGGGAGCCTTGAGAAGACAGTCCTATTTGAACAGACAGGTAGAGAGGAGCAGACAGTGTTGTGCCTGGGGGCCAAGCATAAGCAAAAGCAGGAAGCAGCAAAATGAAGATAGGGAAGCAGAGTTTGGTTTGGTTAGAATGTGGGAGTCCATGTGCAGAGGATCAGAGATAGGATGGAAGATAAGACTGGACCAGTAACTTAGTGATAAATCATGAATATTATTCATCTAAAAATCAGCCTGGTAATATTCTCTGTAAAGCCTTGTTCTTCACCGTTTACATCTTTGCTCTTACATTTATTTTTAAACCAGATATGTCTTTGAACATTTAATTTTTTTTTTTATTTCAGAGAGGAAAGGAGAGGGAGAGAGAGATAGAAACATCAATGATGAGAGAGAATCATTGTTCAGCTGCCTGCTACACACCCCCTACTGGGGATTGAGCCCACAACCTGGGCATGTGCTCTTGACCAGAATCGAACCCGGGACCCTTCAGTCCCCAGGCCAACACTCTATCCACTGAGCCAAACCAGCTAGCACTAAACCAGAGATTTCTGACAGGATCTTAGCCCCAGCAAAATTCTAAGGGAATCAAGTTTGACTTAGGTGTCCTTAGTTTTTCTTCTTAGCCTTATTTTCCTTCCTCGAAACTCAGTGACCATCTCTATAATGCCCTGCACACACCCTTCCTCCTCATCAATGTGGCACCTGATTATTAAATCCATAGGAGGGCTATCTTAGAGGTCATTTACAGCCCCCCCATCTAAATGACTGGTAACTCTTCATGGCTTATGACCCTCTACCTTTTATCCCCTGCCCCCTCCAGATACACATGAGGCAGATATTAAAACCAAAGGAATAAACCTCCCATTGTGGTTTTCTAGCCATCCATGAGAGGAAGGGGCTGTGCTCCCAGCACCCCTGAAAACCATGCCACCCCACAGGCTGGCCCTGGTTGCAGGTCCTATTTTAGGGTATTGCGGAAAGCTCTGAACTGCTTCATGCTAAATTCCTTTCATTCTCAAATAAATGAGCCAAGTGTCACAGGGTAGCAGAATGAGTCTGAATGTCTAGACATGGGTTTCAGACTTATGTAACTTGATGACTTATGAGCTGTGTGATCTTTCACCTCTCTGTGCACTAATATCTGCACCTATGAAATGGATTGGGCCTATCTGTTTCACAGGCATGTTGTAAGGATCTAATGAGAGAGGAAGAAAATGTGCCTTGCTAAAAAAATTACCATAGATACATTTTTAGAAGAGGACAAAGAAGGTGTTGTCCCTTCAAGAAGGTTTGGAATAATAGATATTTAATCCTTGAAAAGGAACTTAGAAATATAAATATTTCACATTTAAGAGCCTCAAAGGTGAATCATTTGTCACCAGACATTTGCTTGGTACAACGAAATGCAGCAACACCAGCCTCTCCAAAATGTACCTGCCCATATTTCAACTGTCAACACATTCTTCCCACCACACAGAAGGTGAAGGTCGATGTATACTCCCCACACATATTTCTAGTCGCACCTTGACTCTTGAACGTTAAATGGAAAGAGGTAGGGTAGGGGAACAACAAGACTTCAAAAATAGGTCTAGGGAGATAAATCTTGTTTTCACTTAGTGTGTTCATGACTGATTCATGATTCTGAAAAGGAAAAGAGGTTTGATCAAAACTGTCACCAAATGTCTTCATTTTAAATTGCTGTGCTTTGTTCGAGCAGAAAGGGACAGGCTTCCTGAATGTGACTATTGAAGCCGCCTTTCAGCTGAATGCAATGGCCAGTCACATACAGGCTGTGATTTCAGGAAGGCCTCCTACCTCATAGTATTTGCCCTGCTGCTGCCAGAAATTCTCTAAGTGCAGGGGGCACAGCATCGCTCCTGAGTGGGATGCCTCTGTAAAATGGAAATCCTTCTGGTATTGCTAAGTACATGACACCTTGATGAAAAGAATTTTTCTAATCTCTGTTCCTTCTAGATCTAAGATTTTGAGTAGCCTAAGCTGAGAGAGTCCAGCAGGGATAAAGCAAGAGGCATAGGACAGGGGATAGAGAAGATCGAAGGACAACATCTTCTGGCCATCATGAAGGAAAAAAAGAAATATTAACTAAGCGTGAGGTATCAGTCTTGTGGAGAAATGTTTGAGGTAAAGGGACCTTCTTCACCCTGTCAGGTGGTATTTTGTGTGCAACAGTCTCTTCTGACTGGAGAATTTCAAAATTGGGGCCTGAGGAACTGTAGGAAGCCAGAGAAAAGGTAATGTTGGGAATAAGGGGCCTGTGTGACTTGCAGAATAATGCTCCTGGACTCTGATTAATGGTGAATGACATGGGAAGAGGAGCTGATGATGTACAGTGGGAGAGGACAGAAAGGGCCATCCTAGGCAATTCAAGACTTCATGGTACACATTCAATCAACTGACCCACCAGTCTGCAATCCCATCAAGTGCTGGGCCTGTGCTGAGAGATAAGAGATGTGCCCAGTCATCTTGACCTTTAGGAATGTACAGCCTGTTTTAAAAGACAAAATGCTATATCTGTTAATGTACAACAGAGGATAGTGAGGAAAACACTGAATTGGGAGTTAGGAGACTTGGGTTCTTGTCCTAAAGCCACTGCTGACTAGTTGTGTATCCTTAGGCAAATCACTTCCTTTGAGGCTCAATCAAGTTCCTCTTCTGAAAAAACGGTAATTCTATTTGTTGTCCTATGTACTTTAAGGGAGTGTGTAGGAAACTAAAGAAATAAGAATGGTGAGCCATTCACCTTTTCTCATGAAACTTCTGATTGTTATTCACCTGGCTTCCCTCCCTCCCTATTTCCCTCCCTCCCTCCTCCTTCCTTCTCCCAGGCACTGATATCAATGGATTTTCTTCAGATGACTTCTCTGAAAAACCATTGTGCGAAGGGGGATGTCATTTAGAGTAATCATCTGTGGCTTTAAAGCCAACTTGCTGCGAGTCACTATCTCTGAGAATTAACTTCAATTGCATAGAGAAAAGCCAAGCCAGGAGGCAAATCTCTGTAGGTGGTTCATGTGGCATGTAAGTGAATCTGACTCCCCACTGACATCTTCAAAGTGAATGATTAATGGAAGAGTCCGAGGGTGGTGCCACACTCTAGCATTTGCCTTAAGTTGGAAAATCAGTCAGATATCTCTGTCAGTCTGAGCATTGACTTTTAGTCCTTCTTTATGGCTTTCGAATCTTGCACTGGAGAATAAGGGAGCTTCTACTAAACAGAGGGGTTCCATTTTCCTGAAGCTGATGATTGTCAGTCACCTTGAGCATGATATTCTTTTGTTTTGTTTTGTTAATCCTCACCTAAGAACATTTTTTCCATTGATTTTTAGGGAGAGTGGAAGAGAGAGGGAAAGATAGAGGGAAACTGATGTGAGAGAAACATCGATTGTTTGCCTCCTGCATGTGCCCTGACCAGGGCCTGGGAAGGGGAGGAGCCTCCAACTAAGGTACATGCCTTTGACCGGAATTGAACCCGGGACCCTTTAGTCCAAAGGCCGGCACTCTATCCACTGAGCAATACCGGCTAGGGCCAGCATGATATTCTGAAACCTGAGGAAGGAGTTACACCGTGGGTTTTGGTTCATGACTCTTCCACAAACAGGCCATGTGACCCCAGAAAAGCCCTTATCATTCATTTCTGGGCATTGGTGTGCTTCTTGGTAAAGGGATTGGACCGATTGACTTCTGAAAGGCCTGCCAGCCCCGCTATCGTGTAAAATATGCGTCTGTTACCTTCGCCTGTGCATGGCTCCCATCAGTTCCCTTCACAGAGGCTTTGTGTTTTAGCAGGTGGGCCAGTTTACACGCCTAGAACATGGCTCTCAACCATCTAGAGAGCAGCCCCGAGCTCAGCCTATGCATGGAGGGAGCTATGGAGTAATCTCAGGCTTCTTGCTCACTGAACTGCTCCTCACTATGACTATAGGATGGCCGCACCCCTCCTCAGTATCATAGAGTCCCATTTTGCACAAGAAGGTGCTTATAAAATGCCATTTAAAAAAATAATTTACACTCTGTCAAAAATTGTGAGATGTTTATGCGTTCACCAACCAAATGGAACCATGACATATTTCGCAAAATACATAGCTGTCTGGTTTCACGTACTGTAAGCTTGCCCACTCTGGCACATTTTGGACAGGAACAAAAATATCTTTTTCTCTAGGACTCAAGACATTACAGTGTGATATTCACTTGCAACCTGGAGGAGCACTCTGTGACTGGGGAGGGGCTGGAGAGGGTACTTGGCCCCTAAGCTTCCCAATGCTAAACAAGTGATTTCAGGATAGGTTCTCTTTTTGTCTTAAATGGGAAACACAGGTAGCCAGAGTCTTTTATCTATACCCTGAAAAGTAACCTCTGACACACAGAAGTTACAGAATTCTTATACACTTTTAGCACTAACAGAACCTTCAAAATAATTTCTTCTGCTCAAGCAGGATCCTCTTGTCTTTGGTGACCTTTCCTGTACTCACTCAAATGTGACATCAGATTGTTTTTTAGGTAGAGAGGTTGGGTGGGGGATTAGCGAGGTTTCTTTCCATTCACAAAGTTATCACTATAAAGAAACACGCTGTACCTGGTACTGTATACTGTATAATGCTTATTTCCACACACATACAGCATAACCTTGTTACCCAGTAGTTGTACCTTTTGCAGCCTCAATATCTGCAGAAAAAAACTCTCCCAGGGGAAAGGAGGCACAACCCTGCCAGCCCTTGAAATTCTGAATGGTTACAATTCCTTACAGTTTAAGTGATTAACAAGGTCTGCTTCCCACACAAAAACCAGGGTTTTCACTTCATCTCTCTCATCACCTTAAAACAGTATTAGAGCTCATTAAAATCAACCCACGACTCAAGAAAGGCAGCCTTCATTTAGGGGATGACATATCCCCTGTGCTTTTCTGGAAAATAGCACAATGCTGAGAGCAGGCATTTATCTTGACTAGTTTTCTTCTAACGATTTCTCCAAAGTGCACTTGAGGTGCCTGCTTCCCAGACAGCAGGCCCAGGTGAATAAATGCAACTGGCTACAGCCTGCTCAGAATTACCTTAAATGGTATTTATTGACTGCCTACCATGTGAAAAAGCCCTGTTACCTGATTCCTTGTCTTTGTGGAGGTCCCTAAAGAAATGATTCCATGTGTCTCTGGATTTCTCACAGTCTGCAAATGGCAAGGGAGCCGGCTATCTGGTTTCCTCGTCTATGGAATGTGAAGCTTGAGCTAAAATGGTTGCCAGCTGCATCCCTCTGCTGGCCCCAGCACTGATGTGCCCAGATCCCATTCCTAAGGCTCTATCATGGGTACACCAAAACCACAGAATCAGCCACTTTTTTCACATCTTGGCATATCCAACTACATGCTACTTTAAACGTCTACTCTGACCAGACTAGTTGTGCCCTTGGGCTGTGCGCAGCAAGCACACATACTCTGGAGGCTCAGATGTGCCTGGTAATGAGGATCCAAAAACCAAACAGAGCATCAGCCAGGGCAGTGGACAAGAGTTGTGCTCAGCAGTTACACAAACCTGACAGACATTCACTAGCTGTGATTTTAAATGGTTAAATAAAGTATTATAGCTAAATACCATTATCTGTTTAACAACAGTAACAACAGTAATAGTAACTGGTATTTATTGAGTGTTATATCTCAAGACAGACCTAAGTATATATGTGTGTGTTTGTGTACACACACCCACACACGCACTTAACAGCTGATAGTTGAATTGATGTTTCTGTCCTTAACACATTGGAATTAATAATTATTCAAAGCATATATACATTTTGGGGGGATACATATATGTGTATATATCTATTATATATATATATATATATATATATATATATATATGTGTGTGTGTGTGTGTGTGTGTGTGTGTGTGTGTGTGTGTATACACACATACTAGAGGCCCGGTGCATGGGAATTCATGCACTAGAGGGGGGGTCCCTTAGCCTGGCCTGCCCCCCTCTCACAGTTCGGGAACCCTCAGGGGCGGGAGGCTACCCGGCAATCAGGGGAAGGCGACACCCCATCACACCTCTGCTGCTGCCACTGCCGGAAGCGCAAGCCTCAGCCAGCCCTGGTTACCTGAGCCTTGGGTGGCCCTGGGCGGCTGGGCAGCCAACATCTGAGGCTTGCCTGTGCCTCGGACATTGGCTGGGCAGCCGCCATCCGAGGCTTGCCTGTGCCTCGGGCCGGCCCTGGGCTGCTAGGGGGCTAAGGGGACTGGGGGACTTTGGAAGCAGGTGCATGGAGTGGCCGGGCCCGCCAGGGGGTGGGCCTGGCCTTGCCGCACACCTGCCACCCCGGTGGGGGTGAGGGGACTGGGCGCCGCCATCTTGTGGCTGTGGGCACCACCATCTTTGAGGGCGGGGCAGTCATTTAGCGTATTCCCTCCTTATTGGCTGTGGGTGCCACCATCTTTGAGGGCAGGGCAGTCATTTAGCATATTCCCTCCTTATTGGCTGTGGGCGCTGCCATATTTTCAATGGTGTGAGGGTCAATTAGCATATTCCCTCTTTATTAGATAGTGTGTGTGTGTGTGTGTGTGTGTATTTATATATATAATTTTATCTTCATTGATACCCAGTGGTTTCCCCCACATTATAAGTGAGAAAAAGAAAAACAGAAGCAGAGAGAGATTAAGTTATTTGCCCAAGCTCACACAGCTAGTAACTGCCAGAGCTGTAATATGAACCCAGGCACTCTGGCTCTAGAGTAGCACTGTCCAACAGAAATATAATGTAAGCCACATTTATAATTTTGAATCTTCTAATAGGCACATTAAAATGAAGAGATACAGGTGAAATTAAACTTAGTAATATATTTTCCTTAACCCAATATATGAAAAATATTATCATTCAACATGTAATCAGTATAAGTAATAATTAATTAATGAAATATTTTATCTTCCTCTCAGTTTTAGTCAACCTTAGTACATGTGCTTGAAAACACTTAAAGCACTTATTTTGAAGTAGCCACATTTCACGAGGTTCACTAGCCATATGTGGCTGGTGACTATACACTGGGTAGCCAGATTATTATGATCTCTGAACGTATAATAATCTGGCCACTCAGTGTGTGTGTGTGTGTGTGTGTGTGTGTGTGTGTGTGTGTGTGTGTGTGTGTGTGTATTAGAGGCCCGGTGCATGAATTCTTCGTGCATGGGTGGGGTCCGGCCAGCCTGGCCAGGGGGAGGGGACATGGGCGGTTGGCCGGCCTGCCTGCTAGTCGAACTACTGGTCGAGGGGACAATTTGCATATTAGCCTTTTATTATATAGGATATACACTGATTGGCCACATTATTATGCGTTCAGAGATCATAATAATCTGGCTACTCAGTGTATATTGGTTGGACAGTGCAGTTCTAGAATGGGCCTTTTTAAAATATATATATTTTTCTGGATTTTAGAGAGAGTGGAAGGGAGAGGGATAGAGATTGAAACATTGATGAGAGAGAATATTGATAGGCTGCCTCCTGCACACCCCCTATTGGGGATCCAGCCAGCAACCCGGGCATGTGCCCTAACCGAGAATCCATCTAGTGACCTCTTGGTTCATGGGTCGATGCTCAACCATTGAGCCACACTGGCTGGTCTAGAATGGACTGTCTTAATCATTACATTCATTGTGCCTAAAATGAAGGCACTAGCACCAATTTAATGTGGTTTTGTGAGGAATCATCTAGCATAATGCCTGGCACAATGTAATCGCCTGTTAAATCATAACATTTATTAGTAGCTCCTCTGTACTGTTTGCTCACATCATAATGCTTCCTACCCACCCTACCATACACCTACTTAAATCTTATCTATTCATTATGATGTGATCAGCCTTCTCCTCCTCCATGAAGCCTTCCTTGATCATCATAGAACATAGTAAACTCTCCTCGCTGACTAATTTTGCACTTATTTTAGCCCTTCCCTATATTCAAACTTTACCCCCCACACTGAATTTTGGTCCTGCCTCCCCAACTAAATTGTAAGCTCTTTGAGAGCAGGTGCCCATATGCATATGGCTTTCACACTACTGTGCCCCACAGTTCTAATTGTAGCAATTTGGGGGTTACCCAAAGTTGGTATATTATTATGGATAGATTAAATATCTGTCTTACAATTCAAGGCCAAACCCCTCAACTTTAGGGCTAAATGAATATTATATCCCCAACTTGTGCATACCTGTTCCCGAATTGAATGTCACAAAGGTACCAGTTTTATTACTTACTAATTGACACTTTGAACATGTAGTGCTTTTGTAGTGGATGTACTTTCCAATAAAAAGGCAGGACAGGAACAGTAGATTCCCAGTACAAGAGACACTAAGGATGCTCATCTTAAGAGGAAGACATTAACCACGGTACTTCCCAGTGGTGGCACTCAGACATTTCCCAAGCCTCCCTTCATGGGGCCCTAGCTTCCTTATCTACACACCCTAGCTTCCTTATCTACACACCCAAGAAGTTCTTCCCATCTCAAAAAGCACAGTAAGTATTAATGAACCGAGACTCACAAAATAATTTCAGAATGCAAAAAAATTCAGGAGGCATTGTAAGCTGCAAAACTTTTCATGCTGCCATGCAATTGAATGAACTCTGGATGAAGGCTGGTAACTATGGGTCATAAAACTTGGAATTTCACATCTTGTTGAAGAAATCAGCTTTTTCACTGTTTGCAAAAGTCCATAGATTTATGTACTTTGGAGCCTACTGGGCTTTGGGAAGGAAGAGAGCTAGATTTATTTCAAAAGAAGTAAATATCACCGGGACTTATTATGTGAAGAATTCCACATTGGGTTTGAATTTACAGACATTAGAAATCCTGCTTTCTTCCTTTTCAATGAAGAAGAAAACATAATTTTCCTACTTTGTAAGAGAAAGAGGAAAAGAAGAATGGCATAGAAAAAAATGTCCTTCTGTTTAATGTAAGCATATTTGTGCTCTGTTTAGTGTCCCCCCACAATACACAAGATAGGTTAGAGGGGAAAAATCAATTAACTAAGCTGTTAATAAAGTTATTGGCTTATAAACACAAAACTATTCCTTTGGGTGAGGTATAAAGAATAGCAAAAAATCTCTGCAAGAAGAACTGAATAGCTTGTTTGGTGTGTACAAGACCTGTAGCCTCTTCCAACTTGGTTTTATATCCAGTATTTACCTGGAATGGTTATGTCTTGCTAAGGACTGTAGGCAACCCATTCAAAGAACTAGTGAAAATTTTGTTTCTCTTATAGATCAGTGGGCTCCCAAGAGTTGGTCCTTCTCCTTACATCTCTTGGGTTGCCCAAGAGATCCTGACCAAGTCGTGAGCCCATAACATCAACTTGAGGAGGAAAGGGAGAGGTTCAGTGTCCAGATCATTTGGGTTTTCCTAGTGTTGTAAAGACAATCAAATCAAATCATGGGTGGTGCTGCTCTAAGTAACCCATTCTATGTGAAGGTGATAGCTCACCCTTCTCACTAGATAAAGCATGACTAAGCCACAAGACTGTTGGCAAATGTACCAAAAAACAACACATGAAGTGAGTATCCACCCATTTCAAAATAGTCCCCTCTCAAAGTCCTACACTTCTTTTACAAGACTGTTGCCACTGCTGATCACAGTGTTTATGGAACTCTTCTTTGGGGACTGCCAGTATATGAGTCACACAAGAACAGCAGTTAAAGTGGCAACTCCAGGGTGTGAGGGATCCAATCCCATCAGAGGCATATTTCCCTTTGATTTAATTACATGTGCTTTTATTTATTCTGTGCCCATATATTAATGTCGTTTGATCTGAAAGGCATACTCCTTGATTTGACCAAGTCATTTACATGCGGTGGAGGGTCCATGCAGTTGGTTCAGAGATCATTAATCGAGGAAGGAGACCAGACCTTCAGCATTAATGACTCAATGTCATATATAACTCCTACTGTTTAGAGACTTTACTTACGACAACCGACCACAGTTCTTATTTTTCTACCACTCACCCTTGATCCAAGAACAAGATGTGCAAAGGTTGAATTTAAAAAATCCAACACAAAGCAACTAACTTCGGGTATAATAAAATCTTTATTCCTATTGATTTGGGCTACGAATTTGTTCCCTTTCTTAAATTAACTTTTCATTGATCACTCCTATGACCTTAAGTGGTATAGTTTTGCTGGCCTTCTTCCATTAAAAAAAAAAGGCTTTGGTACTTATTCCCCTTTGAGTAGCACAAGAAAAACCTTACTGTAGCCTTTCGTTAACCAGTGGCCTTAAAGTAAATGTTCCAGCATGATCCTCACAACTTTTCTCAGGCTTTCCCTGGACAGAAATGGGCATCCTTAGGGCTTGTCTAAGGACTACAGTGAGGAGCTCAGACTTGCTCTTGGGAGCAAATTTGGCTTACCCACACTCTGGGTATTCCCTGGGATCTCTGAGAGACTTTTGATCTCTGAGGCCACATGTGTGGGACAGTGGTTCTCAAACTTGGCCGTGCATATGCATCAGAATTTCCTGATGGGATTGTTAAAACAGGTTGCCAGGCTCAACCCCCTAGTTTCTGCTTCAGTTAATGGACTCAAGAATGTGCATTTCTAATAAGTTTGCAAGTGATGCTGATGCTGCTGGTCTGAGGCCACAATTTGAGAACCACTTCTTTAGTTTGTTTGTAGAGGCAGAACTAACGGGTTTGTGTCCCAGGACTGGAATGGGAAGAATATATGTTCTGGAATCAGAGAGAAACAGGTTCAAGTCTAAGTACCCTTACTTATAGCATGGCCCTGAGTCAATTCATTCTGAGTCTCAGTTTCTTCATCCTTGAAATGGGAGTGATATTATCTAATTCACAGTATTTTTGGGAGTTAATGTATAAGTGCTAGGCACAAGCACCCCCAGCTCCTGGATATGCAATTGGTATAAGGAAGTGCTGTCTCTCAAGAGCCTAATAATTCCCCTTCTTGAGGATTGGTGAGATCTTTCAGGCTTGGTTTATTTGCTGTCCTAGGTAATTAACAAACACAAAGACAGGATCTATCAAAATACAGGCCTTCAGCCCAGCAATATTCCTTGCACTTAGACTGATTCCCAAGGGCTACTGGCCACTTGTGACTTGTGGGCAAATTCTTGCCTCTCTCAGGACCTTGAGTTCCTCACCTCAAAAGATAAGGGTTTGACCTAAGTGTTTTGTTATCTCAAAGGTTCCTTCTTGTTCTGAAAGTCTAGGATTGCATGACTTAGTACTCAGGTACTCATTGCAGGATAATCTGTAAAAACAAAAAAAAAAATATGGTTCTTGTTTTTGTCCATTTCCTTACATTTAATATTCTTAAATTCCCCAGCCTTCTTTAACAGTGGGATGCTGCACAAAAAATCAGGGGCAGCTGCTAAATATTACTAGATGTCCTTTATAGCTAGATCTCTTTAAAATATTCCATCACAGATATAAAATGGTATATCTGTTATTTAATACTGACATCTAGTGGCTTTTCCTTATCAAAGAAAAATATATGCATTTTCCTAGTTGATCCTAAGCTCTGCTGCTTCTGCTGCAGACTTTCATTCATCAATCTTTTATTAATCACTTATTTGATGCCAAATATTGTGCTTGGTCCAGAGGAGATTATGTTGATAAATGATACCTGGTCCCTGCCCTCCCAGAGCTCATAGTACAATGGGAGAAGCAGACAAATTACTACATAATCTCAGCACATTGTGATAAATGCTACAATGGGAGAATACCAGTGCAGTGGGAACAGAGGAATACCAGGGCAGTGAAATCTGCCAAGGAAGGCCAAGGAATGTTTCAAGGAAGAGGCAATCTTTGAGTTGAGTTTTAAAGGATTTTCCAGATAACCTACAAAGATACAGATATAAACTATCAAAGAGTGGGCCCTCCATATGCAAAGGAGAGAGGCCTGTAGAATCATTGCCTGTGACCAATTTGGAAAATTAACATTATTTTTACATGCCTGGGGCATAGAATATTGAGCAGAGCTTCTCAACCTTGACACTATTGATATCTGGTTGGATAATTCTTTGTGCATTGTCACATGTTTAGCAGCATCCTGACACTCGACCTACTAGATGCCAGTAGCATCTACCCCCAGTTGTGACAAGCAAATGTCTCCAGATATTGCCAAATGTCTGAGATTCAGAGGAGGGGAGGGGGATGTAAAATCACACAGGAAAAGGAGGAAAATGTATGATAGAAACAAGGGAGAGAAAGAAAGGTGGTTGCCAGGTCCCATGTGGAGGAGCTTAGACTTCATGTCATATATGATATGGAACCATTGAGAGGTCTTAACTAGGGAATGACAGGTCAGATGTATGCCATAGGGGTGTGTGGAATGGATGTGACACTGGAAGCAGGGAGGCAGACCAGAATGCTGCTACAGTGATCCAGTAAAGAAGTGATGAGGGCCTGAGGCATTGGAAAGGATGGACTGAAGGGCTATGAAAGAACTAGAGTCAGGTCCAGCCGGCGTGTCTCAGTGGTTGAGGTTGACCTATGAACCAGGAGGTCACGGTTCAATTCCTGGTTAGGGCACATGCCTGGATTGCAGGCTTAATGCCCAGTAGGGGGCATGCAGGAAGCAGCTGATCAATGATTCTCTCTCATCATTGATGTTTCTATTTCTCTCTCCCCTTCTCTTCCTCTCTGAAATCAATAAAAATGTATTTTTTTAAAAAAGAACTAGAGTCAACAGGACTTGGGGAAAGTTCAGATGTTAGTGATGGGCAAGACAGAGGAGGCAGGGTGTCCCCTAGGTTTCTTGCTGAAACAACTCTTTCATTGGTTGCTGTTGTTTCCTCAGTTACTTATCAATGACAGGAAGAAGTTGGCCTAGACTTGTACAGGGTAGCTCATTTCACTGTGTTCTGCCTGCAAAGGCATACAGAGTAAAAAACAATGGCCATTAACCCAGATAACTGATGGGGAGTCATGTCTCCAATTTAAAGATGTGATTCCTGGTCATCTAAATTAAGTGACACGTTTAATCACAAGATATTTCCATCCAAATACTACTAAATGAAACAGACTGAGTGTGATTTTCCTGTGACTGAACGTGGCTCACTGGTTTAAAATTAAATCCATCCATTCAGCAGCAACCTTTGGGGTTATGTCAACCTGAAAGATTTCCAGCAACTACCCCAGACCTGCTTTCACCTACATCTTGTTTTGTTTTGATCAGTGCCTGGATATGGGCATTGCCAAAAGGAATGACAAGATATAGTGATGATATTGGGGGGTACAATCAAAATCCAGATACATTTTGACAGGCTTAGACTTATTCTAACAAAAAGAAATGGGACCATAAATAAACGGCATCAGTCTAGGACAAGGTAGATTGGGTTTCAAAATGGCATATGTATAAATGAATGAAAGAATTTAGTTGACTGTGTGCCAGTAGTATGGCGTGTCTGCTAACAAGGCCAATGTGATATGAGGCCACATTTAGAGAAATGGTGTCAAGAGTGAGAGGGGGGTTATACTGTTCCTATTTGTTACTTGTCAGACTATGCCTGGAGGGCATATTCCAATAAAGTGGGATATATTCACAGGCAAAAAAGAGGACAGAAAGGGCAGTCGAAGCTGTGTAGAGAATAGTTGAAAACCATATTTAGCATAAAGAAGAGAAACCTCTGGGTATTAAATGTTCTCTTTTAAATATCTGGAGCCATATGTGTGGAATTAAAAACCAATCTCTAGCCCTGGGCAGTGGTGGTCAGTGGTTAGAGCGTTGGCCCATGCACTGAAGGATTGTGGGTTCAATTCTTGGTCAAGGGCGCTTACCTGGGTTGCAGGTTCACTCCTGAACATACCTGGGTTGGCGCGTGTGGGAGGCAACTGGTGGATGTGTCTCTCTCACATCGATGTCTCTCTCTCTCTCTCTCTCTCTGTCTCTCTGTCTCTCTCTCTAAAAATCAATGGGAAAAATATCCTTGGGTGAGGATTAGGAAGGAAGGAAGGAAGGAAGGAAGGAAGGAAGGAAGGAAGGAAGGAAGGAAGGAAGGAAGGAAGGAAGGAAAGGTCCTCACAGCCTGAAACTACCACATCTTGCAGACAACACATCTTTATCTTAAGCCCAGATCACTCTCTGAGTACTAGATCCTTCCATTCAACTCTCTTTTTAAATGTCCTGCAGGCACTTCAGACTTTTTTCAAGAGATCTTTGAGGCATCATTAATCCCTTCTCCTTCCTTTCACCTACATTCATTTTGTCACCAAGTCTTGTTAATTCTACTTTTCAAATATTTTTTTAGTCTGCCTCCCTTCCTTGGTCTTGTTTTCTACAGTAACCTAAGTTAATTTCTCTAATTCCATCTTCACACACCATACACAGTGATCGTTCTAAAACACAGATCTCATCATGACACTTCCCTGCTTAAAACCTTTTAAAAGCCTCCCTGTCGCCCACAGAAGTCTAAATTCTTAAATATGGCATCTGAGGCCTTCCACAACCAGGTTTATTGCTACTTCTTCACCCTCAATTCCTGCCACCATCTCGGAATTCCCAGTAAGATGTTTTAATGCACTTCTTCCACACATAACATGGTAGCTTATATCTCTGTGCCTTTGCTCATGCTAATCTTTCTGCCTCATACTCCCATTTCTCTCTTCTTGCCTCATCTAATTCTTACTTGTTTTTCAAAATAAGTTACACAAATTCTTCTTCTTTCATCAGTTTAGGCTAAAAATCACTGCAAGTTGCATTCTTTGTGCCTTGTACTTGCTCTAACATTATATTGAAACTAGAGGCCCGGTGCACAAATTCATGCACAGGTGGGATCCCTCGGCCTGGCTGGTGATCAAGGCCTATTGGGGGGGCCAGCTAGGGAGGGATCTCAGGAGGTTGGCCGGCAGGCTTCCCCATCAGGGCCAATTGGGGGGGCTGGCTGGGCGGGAGGTTGGCCAGCCAGCTGGGCGGGGGGATGGAGGCACAGGAGGTTGGCTGTGGGAATGCACTGACCACCAGGGGGAAGCTCCTGCATTAAGCATCTGCCCCCTGGTGGTCAGTGTGCATCATAGCGACTGGTTGACAGGTCGTTCCGGTCGTAATGGTTGCTTAGGCTTTTATATATATAGATACTTTGCTTAGGTTCCCACCTCTTACTCCTGTCATTGTCCCCCATGCCTGTCTCAATGCCAGGCACACATTAGGTACTTAAACTGAACTAACCAGTGGAAAAGTGCCACCCATGTCCCTGAGCCTATTTGATTCCCAATACATTCCCATAAGGTTGGGCTTTCATATCATTATTTGCTGTGGGTGGGAAGACTGCTTCGCTAATGTTCCCTTAACAACTCTTCATTCTGAGGAATTGGTATCCTGGATCCTGTGCCCAGCTAAACCTCCCAGATTTTATTCTTACCTGCCTTCTCAATACCAACACATTATGCAACTCGTGAGGCCACTGGACACTCCTGCAGACCTGCCCTTTAGCAGATCTTCCTTTTAACTTATGAGATCATTTTTCAAGTAGCATTAAGTGTTTCCAGTTATGGCAATCTGGGCCTCCGGGCCTGTTTTCCCTGGAGGAAGGGGGCCATTGGCAATCACTGAATCTCCAGAACTATTGCCATCTGAATGTAGGGTGGCTGTTATCACCAGGGCAGTGTGTATGCATGCACACCTGCATGCATGCCTATGAGGAGGCTCTAATTTCTCTTGCTGCCAAAATAATCCCTACAGTGTAGAGACTGAGGCTGCCCACATTGGTCTGCGCTCATCTAATGCAGGCACTAGGGACCTGGGAGTAAAAGGAGTCATACATCCAGAACATGAAGACTCTTGGAATGTCTGTCTCTGCCTTTCTGTGGTGTCTTCTCTCTCTCTCCATGTGGGAATGGTACTTACAAATCACTGTTCCTGACACTAACCCTGGTGGTTGTGATTAATCTGCTCTGAAAGGTAAGGAAGAGTTGTTAGAAAGGAGCACCTCAGACTGGAACTGGGGTGCACTCTAGGATTTACCAGAAGATGTCACTGTAGGCTTAAATCAGGAAAATATACTAGGGAAGGACTGTCAGCTAAGCATGAAGGTGACTCCACTATGGTGGTTCAAAACACCCAGCAGCCCCCATTATAATGCATGCCTGGAAAAGCTGGTTGAAAGATTAATCCAAAATGTGTCACTGAACTTCATAAATTTCATTTTTCCCAAATAATCAGACTAATTGTCACTAAGCTATAGCCTGAGGCCTAGCATAAAGGCTTGATAACTATGTACTGAATGAATGAATACCAAAGCTTGGAGTGGAAGGAGGAAGCCCATGGGAATAGTCACCTTTGTTGGTAAAGGCTGCTGGGGAACAAAAGCTGCTACTCATTAACAGTGTGTCTTCATTGAGATGAATTTTAGTGGCAGCCACTAAGTCAGGTCCTAGGAAAAGCAGTGAGAATAGGTGAAGTTGGTCTTGGCCCCCTCTTCATCTTCACTCCCAGATTCTTCTGTGTTCATGCTTGTTTATTCCAGAAAAACATTGAAAGTGATTAAATTTTTTTTCTGTAATTTTTGCAAGGCACTTAGAAAATTAGCCAGAGTTTTTATATGATTAGGCGTATCCTTCTTAGTTTCCAATTTCTCCAGAATAGTAAATTAAATAAGCAATTGAAGGAGTTACTGAGATTCTGCTTTGTGCCAGGTGTAAAGGCCAAGGTACAAAGGTGGAATGGATGGTGTGAGAGTTATAGAAGGACTAGAGGCCCAGTGCACAAAATTCGTGCACTGGGGGGAGGGTGTCCCTCAGCCCAGCCTGCACTCTCTCTAATCTGGGACCCCTTGGGGGATGTCTGACTGCTGGTTTAGACCCGATCCCTGTGGGACTGCTGGTTCCCAACCACTCGCCTGCCTGCCAGCCTGATCACCCCCTAACCACTCCCCTGCCAGCCTGATTGACTCCTAACTGCTTCCAGTGAGGCCATCTGGTCAAGGGACATTCTAGAATTAGTTTAGATAACTTGAGTGTTCTAAGAATTTGTCCATTTCATCTACATTATCTAAATTTTGACATACAATTTTTCTTATACTTTACTAGAGGCCCAGTGCACGAAATTCGTGCATGAGGGGGTCTCTCAGTCCCGCCTGCACCCTCTCCAATCTTGGACCCCTCGAGGGATGTCCTACTGCGGGATCGGGCCTAAACTGGCAGTCAGACATCCCTCTCACAATTCAGGACTGCTGGCTCCTAACTGCTCGCCTGCCTGCCTGCCTTATTGCCCCTAACCGCTTCTTCCTGCCAGCCTGATCACCCCCTAACTGCTCCCCTGCCAGCCTGATTAACACCTAACTGCTCCCCTGCCAGCCCGATTGCCCCAACTGTCCTCCCCTGCTGGCCTGATCTCACCCGCAACTGCCCTTCCCTGCCGACCTGATTGCCCCTAACTGCCTCTGCCTGCCTGATCACCCCCAAGTGCCCTCCTCTGCTGGCCAATTTGGTTCTGATTGGTTGGTTTCTATGGCAGTCAGCGTCAAAAGCTCCACCTCCTAGGCAGCCATTGGCTCCTCACAGTTGACCCACATTTGGTTTTGATTGGTCAGTTTCTATGCCAGTCAGCATCAAAAGCTCTGCCTCTAGGCAGCCATTGGCTCCTCACAGTTGACCCAGATTTGGTTCTGATTGGGCGGTTTCTATGCCAGTCAGCATCTCTGGGCCTATCAGCAGGGCCTGATCAGAAAGGTGGGGCTGATCAGCAGCCCCGGTGGAGGCCTGGAGAGAAATGGAGGTGCAGCTGCTGACCAGGCCCGGAAAGAAAGAGAGAGGCAAGTGCTGATCAACAGCTGCCACAGAGGCTACGGATCAGACCCTGCTTCTCTCTTCATGCCTCTCTCCGGGCCTGATTCGCAGCCCCCTCAGCAGTCAGTGCTGGGTCACCATGCCTGCAGCTATAGTAGTCAGTGGTGGGTCACCACGGCAACCCAGCACTGACTGCCGGACTGACTTCTGGTTGCTTGAGCCTCCTGGTTATTGTGGATGTGACGGACCCAAGGTTTTTATATATTAGGATGACACAGAGCCCCTGTCCTAGAAAACATAGTTTAAGGAGAAATACAAATAAGTAATTCCAATTCAGTATCAAAAGTATTCTAGTACAGGCTAAGTGTGGAAGCGCTATGTAACACAGGGAAGAGGTGATGGCTGGCAGCAAGGGTTGCAGTAAATTTTCTCAGAAGAGAGATAGTACTTGGACTGGGACTTGGAAGATGAGTAGAATTTTCCAGTCAAAGAAGGAAGGTCACACCAGGTAGAGGAAACACCAGGCACATAATAGAGGCCTACAGGATAGCTCCCAGGGTGCCTGAGTTGCTCAAAGGCCAAGACTAGGGAGAAACGTTTCCTCAGAGGACATCAGCCAACAGACGTAGTTAGTTGGGTGATTGAGTTGGTTCCTTTTGGCTCCTTGTGCATGTGTGCAAATCCACCAGCCTTTCACATGGGAATGAATAAACTTCAGAAAAGCTGTAAGCCATTCCCTAGGCTTTCTTTAAGGAACTAAATGCTAATATTCAGTGTTTATTGTTGTTTTCCTCCCACAATATGCCCTCCCATCACCTCGTCTTTCATGCAGTGCACCTAAGTGGAAATTCATTTCTTATTAAAAGCCCACCTCCTGGTTGTTTCTCCCCTTGGGTATACCTGATCACATCATAGGCTTAATGTTTCTGCGGTAGGGTGTGTGTGTGTGTGTGTGTGTGTGTGTGTGTGTGTGTGTGTGTGTGTGTCTGCTGTGTATGGGTGTGTGTGGTTTTAATGTTTGCTATTTTGCTATTTGAACAAAGAATTTTATCAGTTTTCAGCTTTAAAGTGAAGGGAATCACACAGCTAAGCCTCTGCTCTTGCTGACATCAAGTTGTTCTTTCGGTGGGTAAAGAAAGGGGGCATTTTGATACTTACAGAGTTAATTTTCCTATCGAGAAAAGTATCATCTGAGCGAAGACTGAAACGAAGGTAGTAGCTTGCATATATGCCATTGGCAGATACCATGCTTATTTTAGTCAGTAATTAATCACAATGTTTATTTCTGGAGGCCCTGGGCTGCTCTGCCTATCTATGCATTCCACTTCCATAATGTATAAGCCATGATGTTTATACAACCAAAATCAAAGATATCATATCGGACAATCTTTCAATGAGGTTTTGTTTTTTAATAAGGTATTCTCAACCAAAGGACTTGTATGCATGCATATAAGCCTAACCAATGGACACAGATGCCATGGGGGTGAGGTCATGAGTGGGGAGGGGACAATGGGGGGATAAGGACACATATGTAATACCATAATCAATAAAGAAAAAAAAATAAGATATTCTGATTAAGCCCTAGCCAGTTTGGCTCAGTGGATAAAGTGTCGGCCTGCGGACTAAAGGATCCCAGGTTCGATTCTGGTCAAGGGCACATGCCCAGGTTGTGAGCTCAATCCCCAGTAGGGGGCGTGCAGGAGGCTGCCAATCAATGATTCTCTCTCATCATTGATGTTTCTATCCCTCTCTCCCTCTCCCTTTCTCTCTGAAATCAATAAAAATATTCTTTAAAATGAGATGATATTCTGATTAGACTGGATATTGAGAAAAAAAGCTTTTGTGTATTTAGCAAGAAAGATTAGAATTTATGTTCACTTATCAATTCCATATCACTTCAATAAAATCACTTACTTCCACTGAGTCTCCATTTCATGATTATTTAATGTGAGTTTGCCAGTGGTGGTTTGAAATAAAATGGTTGCCTACTTAGCAAATGGGGCCACTGAAAGGATTTTGTCATTGTTTGGAGAGAGAGAAACAGAGGGCAAGTGAAGCATGACAAGACTGATGTCCTAGGCCTAAACTTTTGATACCAGCAAATTAGGTGAAAGAATTAGCTATCTGGACAGGCTAGTGAAACTCAAGAGAGGAGAGACTACAGCACAGTCCACAGGGCAAATGCCACCAATTCTCCATCATTCCCCTTTTGCCTTCCTTACCAGCCAGTGAACATCGCATATGCCATACACCTCCCTGACGCCACTATGTCACCCACATCCCTGACTGTTGGTCTTTGTGCTTTTTCCATAGGAATTTCCACTATATCACCATCCTCCGAGACCCAGTGTCGCGGTACTTGAGTGAGTGGAGGCATGTCCAGAGAGGGGCGACATGGAAAGCATCACTGCATGTCTGTGATGGAAGGCCCCCAACCTCTGAAGAGCTGCCCAGCTGCTACACTGGTGATGACTGGTCTGGCTGCCCGCTGAAAGAGTTCATGGACTGTCCCTATAACCTGGCCAACAACCGCCAGGTGCGCATGCTCTCTGACCTGACCCTCGTAGGCTGCTACAACCTCTCTGTCATGCCCGAAAAGCAAAGAAACAAGGTCCTGCTAGAAAGTGCCAAATCGAATCTGAAGCACATGGCATTCTTCGGCCTAACTGAGTTTCAGCGGAAGACCCAATATCTGTTTGAAAAAACCTTCAACATGAACTTCATTTCGCCGTTTACCCAATATAATACCACTAGGGCCTCTAGTGTAGAAATCAATGAGGAAATCCAAAAGCGAATTGAGGGACTGAATTTTCTGGATATGGAATTGTACAGCTATGCGAAAGATCTCTTTCTGCAAAGGTATCAGTTTATGAGGCAGAAGGATCATCAGGATGCTAGGCGGAAGCGTCAGGAACAACGCAAATTCCTGAAGGGAAGGTTCCTTCAGACCCATTTCCAGAGCCAGGGTCAGGTCCAGAGCCAGAATCCGAGTCAGAATCAGAGTCAGAACCCAAATGTGAATGCAAATCAGAACATGACTCAGAATCTGATTCAGAATCTGACTCAGAGTTCGAGTCAGAATTCAATCCAGAAGGAGAACCGGGAAAGCCCGAAGCAGAACCCAGGCCAAGAGCAGAGCGATAGCAACACCAGCAACGGCACCAATGACTACATAGGCAGTGTAGAGAAATGGCGTTAAATGGCTCCCAAAGGCTTTTGCTCACTCATCCCAAAGCGCCAGTAAAAATATGGCAAATCTGAAAAGATGAGAGTGTCCAAACACATCTTGCTTCCTTCAATTTGGAAGCTAATAAAAGTTAAGATGTTGCCTTTACAGTTGCCTTTCAATTAAATGTTATACTGTGCGTGGGTAGAACAAATTTCAATATGTAATTTAATTGTCCCCCCACTTATTTTTGGTTTGTTGGAGTATTTATACAATCCAACAGCCAAACTAGACTCAAGAGAAATTGCTCTTTAGATATTGTAAGAAGTTCTTAAATTCGTTATAAAGACAAAATGAAAACAAAATGTGACAACTTATCGCTTAAAAAATGGACTTTAAATTATTTATGATACACTATTAAAACTCAGTCTTAGAAGCATTTTTTTCAGGGGTTAGCATGAATATAAACATAAAAAGCCTAAAATTAATCACACAACCTTTCATTTTCTACATTTTACCAAAATGTACAAAATGAAAAATTTCTCTCCCAAACATGGGTAGTTTTATGTAAAAGTATTGGCTTTTCAAGTAGAACAGGACCATATCTTGTTATTTAAGAGATATTTAAAATTTTAAACTTTTTCTACCTTCTACTCTCAAAGGTTTTAAACAGGGTGTATCTCATATTAACAAAACACTTTTTATTCTAAATGGAATACCAATGTAAAGACCTAATTTCCAGATACTTTCTGGGCACTGTAATGTCAACAATTCTGGAATCTTTTGGCGCTGCTTCTCATTCATTTTAAGGCTTCTGAGTTGTGCTCATTCCAAACTAACCCATTTATAGAATCTTCCTTTGTCATCTAAATGGTGTGTTGCTGAATTTATTGTGATATATAATCCTGGATAAAAGTCAGGATTTTCTATAGAATTGTCTTATCAATATTTGTGTAGTGAAGTCCTTATCAAGAAACTCTTGAACAGGATAATGTGTCTAAAAATATTGCTGAAGTTATTCTTGATCAAATAGAATTGAACCTGAATGTGAATGAATTGTTATTTACTTTTGTATATTTTAATTGTAATGTTTTCACTTGGGCTGGCTATTTCTAGCCCATTATTTTTTTTGTGTTGACAGATTGTAGACAATTACACAATAAAAACAATGGTAGACTAAGCATTAGGATAGCCAGTTATTCAATAACACCAAATGCTGTACCTTGATTCTTTGAGGTTAACCCTCTACCAGGTTTTGCTTTAAGAAAGAACCAAAGGAGACAGTGTTCTGCCATGAAGTTAAGTATCAGCATGTAAGTTGAGGAACGTTAGTCTATAAATAAATACTCTAGGGTATTGATTATGAATTGAGCAGGGCAAAAAAAGAAAGTACATAACCCACTGTTCCATGAAGCATTTTACAGATTTTGTTGTACTTTTGTAAGAACTTAACACTAACCCCCTTGCTGTCGATCAAACAAGGCAACTGGAAGTGGCATTTGTTTTCAGAAGGGCCATGCTTAGAAGTGTGACCATAAGACACATCTTGTACAATCTGCTCATTTGCATGATCTAGTTTCATCTGTAATAATATGGCCACAAGCTGGACAAGAAGCTGAGTATTTGATTTGAAAATAAATTTTCTTTACTCTGAGCTTGTGCCAGAATTCCTAAATTTTGCTTTATCTGACAGTATTGCAGTCCTGGGAATTCTGAGAACTGAAAAACTGAAAGGAATTTAAAAAAATAAAACATACCTTCAAGTCAAAGTATTTTAGAGTGAAATATTTTGTGTACATTGTGTTTTTTAAAATAAAGACTCTGTAGATCACTGTGGTATTTCAAATTTGTTTCATTTTAATTGATAATGTTTGCTCTGAAAACTGATAGTTACTGTTAGGAAGTAAGATGAAGCCTGAGCCAGTGGAAAAGCTTGTTTCAGAAAATCATTTTGTGTTGTTGCTGTGGTGTGCATGGTTTGCAGAGATTAAGTGCATTTTTTTCTGTCTGTACTGATTATTGTATATAGGGGATGTTATAAATATACTTTTTTTGTCAGCATCATGATTTCAACTGTAAACATCTGTCCAAATGGTGTAGCTTTACAAACCATTCATAAATTTTGTGTAATTTAACAATAGATATGAAATAAAGTTTAAATTGCAGCCTCTGAGTAATTTCGTTATTATAGTTGAGGTATGTAGCTTCTAGACATTATGACTTCACAGACAGAATTCTCTTTTCTCAAGGAGTTTCCTTTTTTCCTTTTGGCCACCTGATATGGAAATGAGATGGCCCATTCTAATCTAAATGGACTTAGCTTTGGCCGCTTTCCTATGGGAATCCACACTCTTTCCTCTTTTGAGTAAAACAGTTGTCCATGAACGACAAGGTTTGCTATTGTATTTTAGTTATCTGAGATTGCTATAACAAAATACCCTAAACTGGGTGTTAATAACATAAACTTATTTCCCATAGTTCTATAGGCTGAAAGTCTGAGATCATGGTGCCAGAATGGTCAGGTTCTGGTAAGGATCCTTTTATCCCTTGCAGAATGCCATCTTCTTGCTGTGTCCTCACATGGCAGAAACAGCTAACTAGCTATCTGGCCTCTTTTTATAAGGGGACTAATCCCATCTATGAGGTCTCCACAGTCATGACCTAATTACCTCCCAAAGGCCCTACATACACCACCACATTGGGATTAGGGTTTCAACAGATAAAATTTGGGGAGGGGGCACATTCAACCCATTATACTATGCAAATGAATGCATGTTTTAATTTAAAATTCATTAAAGTATATATGTGCATGTCTTAGAACATGCAGGAAGGAAAAATAGCACTCCTTATTCCTTATCTATCCCCTGTGTCCACAGGAGAAAGGTTAAAGGTAAGCAATAAAGTGTTGATTTTTAAACTTATGGAACACAAGGTACTCTAATAATATCCAATATACATTTTTCTCCAAACTTATGGTTAAGACTATAGATGGGGATTATTTGTCCTTTCCCTTTTCAAAAAAGAATTTAGGTATTATTTCCTTGGGATTAGAGGGGACTTTAACTATACTCAGCATGTAAACTATTTATACTTAGAAAATTTTGCCCATAAACTGTTTATCTACACTAATAAAAAAGAAAGATGCAAATTGGCTGTACCTTCGCAGCACCCACCAGCCAATCAGGAGTGAGTATGCAAATTAGCCCAACAAAGATGGTGGGTTAATTTGCATACGTGTGCCGAGTGGCCAGGGGTGGGGCAGGACGCAGGCATTCCATACCCTCCCCAGCAGCTCCGGGCCTCTGGGCAACATGGGAAGGCGGAAAGGTGGCTCCAGGATGGAGCGAAGGCAGAAAGGCAGCTCCGCACCCAAGCGAAGGCATTGCCTGCAGCTAGGGGAAGGAAGGCCCATTCTTGCACGAATCTTCGTGCATCAGGCCTCTAGTTGAGTAATAATTGAGTAACGAAAGGTCCTGATTGTATAAGGGTCCCTCAACCCCTTGGGAGGAATGGTGAACAGGAACATAAAATATTTAGAAAATAAAGACTTTTTCCCTTGAGGAGGGCAGCCTTGGAGATCTGGGCTCTATTACTGAAGTGGGGAATAGGTAGAAGACCTGCACTATGCTTCAGATCACAAGTTCAGGGTTGACTACTAAGGAAATTGGCTATTGACGTAGCCCAGAGAGGAGCTATAATGAATAATTAATTCATTAACCCAGTATCTAAGGACTTAGGATTCTCCATAGGAATATAACCAAATACGAGCAGGGCTATCTTGGAGGGGTGGGAGGTCTACAAGATCTGTCACACGTGCAGAGATGATTTCCTTCCATGGGTGGTGGTGTAAAGAAACATAAAATCATCACATGACAGGTTTGAGACAACTACAATTTCCCCATGCCTGAGACACAGAAGAGACCAACAGAGTAGTCTAGGGTGATGTGATGTGCAACCCACAGATTTCTTGCCCTGACTTAAGGAGGAATTTCTATCAGTTTTACTAAGGATCAAACTATGCAAACAAACAAAAACCAAGTATTTGTAAATCGTCTAACAAGACACAGTGCATTCAGAGTCCAAATGTAACCTCATGGGATTGTGGGATAAGGTAATCCTAATTAGATCAACACCTTAAAAATTCTAAAGTAAATTTATAATACATCAACAGACCTTCACAAATGTTTAAAACCCTTGAAACTGCCTGAGAATAGTATCTTTAAAACAAAGCAAATCAGTTGTTTCTCAGTACAAGAGACACTGTTCTGAGTAGCTAGAGCAGGGGTTCAAAAACTATGGACCTGGGCCAAATGCAGCCCTCCACCTGCTTTTGTAAATAAAATTTTTGGAACTCAGTCATGCACATTCTTTACATATTTCCTCTGGCTATTCTCACACTACAGAGGCAGAAGTAGTTGCAACAGAGATCTTATGACGTGAAAAGCCTAAAATATTTACTTTCTTGCCCTGGAGAGAAAAAAAATTGATCAACCCTTGTGTTGGAGAGCCAATTAAAACTTCCTAAACAGTGAAATCTTGGCAGAGTTTATAATGATCCCGGAGTCTGAGAGAATATAGAGGTGTGATTCAAACAACATACTTCCCAATAACACAACATTTACTGAATATACACTGAATGGCCAGATTATTATGATCTCTGAACGCATAATAATCTGGCCACTTAGTGTATATATTAGAGGCCTGGTGCATGAATTCATGCATGGGTGGGGTCCGGCCAACCTGGCCAGGGGGAGGGGACATGGGCGGTTGGCCAGCCTGCCTGCTGGTCGAACTCCTGGTCGAGGGGACAATTTGCATATTAGCCTTTTATTATATAGGATATACACTGAGTGGCCAGATTATTATGTGTTCAGAGATCATAATAATCTGGCCACTCAGTGTATATTACATGAAAGTCACTGCATTAGGCTTGAGAACAGGGAAGAATCTGATCTTTTCTCTCAGGATTATGGAAGTCTAAATCAAATGCTGTGTCACAGAGTATAGTTAAAAGCTTAATTAATTTTTCAGTGTGTTTTTGATCACATGCTTCTAAAAAGTGAAAACATAGCAGTATGTAAAGTAAAAAGTGAAATTACCTACACAACTCTCACTCTCCCAAAATAACGAATGTAATTTCTTCCAGACCTCCTTGTCTTATTCACATTCAAATCTAATATTCCTCCTAGTCCTCAACTCTCTCTTCTCTCTCTCTCTCTCCTCTCTCTCTCTCTCTCTCTCTCTCTCTCTCTCTCTCTCTCTCTCTCTCTCTTTCACACACACACAATCATGTTGATAGCAAAAATGAAACCATGTTGTTGTCATTGTTACTCAATTTCCATTTTTTAAAAAAAGTTCAAAAGTATATCATGATTTTCCTATAAAACTGGAATATAATAGATAGTTTGCCCTAAACCCCCAAACTGAGTACTGCTGATGTTATAGGTTGCGAGTGCAGGCCCTGGATCCATATTGCCAGGTTTGAATCCCAATCCCACCACTTACTAGTTTTGTGACCTTAGGGAAGTCACTAATCTCTCCATGCCTTAGTTTCCTCACCTGTAAATGGAGAAAATAATAGTTCCAACTTCAGAGGGATGTTGTCAGAATTAAATGAGTTCATATTTGTAAAGCACTTGGAACAGTACTTGACACAGAATAAGCCTTATATGGTTTGATAGTATTATGATGATGGTTATTGTTATTAGTATTGAAGGCTAGATGCCTAATGAGTGCCTATGTGTTTAATAGCTAAAGACTGACTCTGAGATCAAGAATTGAAAATGTTGGCAAGAAAAGAAGCAAAAGGTAGTATATGTCCTATTGTAACCAATTAAAGAACTTTTCATATATATATATATATATATATATATATATATATATATATATATATAACAAATGTTACAGAATTAAATGTATAAATACCCATTTGAATGTAGCCAGTGATAAGTATTCTGAAAGATCCACAAAATGCCAAGTGAGTCACTCTCTTCAGCAATGAAAATGCATTATCTGACGTCCCTGGCTGATTTGGAATCTACTTTATTGCACTTAGCCAAAGATGACTCACCACCAGCCTCCTTCATTTCCAACCCAGCTCTCCACCCATCATTGCCAGAGTATGGGCTTGTTTGTACAATGAGATCTGAGAGAGGCCCAAAGGTCGAACTGCCCCCATCACAAGTCTAGGTTGGTGTCTGGAATTCCCACACTCCAAGTCTGTACTCTGGGTGAAAGCAGCCTGTCCAGAAGACCCTATTAAAATGCATATATGCTGCCTAGGAGGTAGGAAGGAGAGTAACCCATTAAAAGTTAACACATAATAATTTATCAGATTAGCAGTTACAAAGGACCCTCAGGGAAGGGGATACCCAAGGCTTGTAAATTCAGGTAGCTCACTTCACTTTTAAAAAAAAGGGAAAAGAATATTTTGCTTCTATGCTATTTGAATTTTAAAATTTTGATGTTGTTGCCCTAAGGGCAGGATACGGTTCAATAATCCTCATCAAGTCTCATTAAGTTGTATAAATGCAATGCTCATTATGCCTGGTTAAATCTTGTGACTTCACTAAACTTGGTAAGATTTAATGGTGCCTAACTGGGCTTAAGAAAAGTTTAACAATTTTTGTGATTTAAAAATGCTCCACTGGATTTCATGTGACTTAAGAGAACATGAGAGGATGTGTCAAGTGTAAAAAGAGAGTGCTATACCATAGCTTGGTAGGACTGAACCAGCCAGCTGGAGCCAATCCTAACCAACCTTTTAATGGATTAATTAAAACACATGAGTGGTTTTTTCTTCAGGCCTGAAAGAGGTCTTCTCTCCTTGAAACTAGTTATAGCAGGATCCTCTGCCCATCAAGGTCCTAGGGATTACATGGCAACTACTCCTGAATTTGATTAAAGAGGCAGATTTAGGCTTCACCAAACTACACAGGTAGGAAGGAAGATTAAGTAAGATGCCTCAGCATTGAGTAGTCAAGAGGAATACAATTTACTGAGAACAAGCTTGACATAATAGACATCAGTAGTTTCCCAACGTTCCCCAGAGCCCATTGCAGTTGAAACCATGCTTTCCTCAAACTCCCAGGAACTTGGCAGGTGGACATTGTTTTGATTTCCCAGCACTTCCACTGTAAGTCAAGTTTCTCTGTTGCCTACCTGGATGGTCATAATACTTTTTCAACCACTCTCAAATCCTCAGCCTCTTTATTAACCACCATACTCACCTTCCTAAAACTGTCTTGAAATCTAATTTATGGACTTGTAACCTCAGAATCCTCCCTGATGTATTTGTTTAAAGATGCAGATTTCATGGGCCCCACAGATCTTCTGAATCAAAATCTCAGGTGCAAAATGAGGTTCTTCTTTTTTTGTGTGAGATTCTAAGATGCTTAGGAAAATTTGAGAGCTACTTGCTTAAATGATAGGTCTGATTACCACACTGTCATCAGAAAGCATTGGGGGCTCTCTACTATCTGCAAATGAAAGCCTACACTCATCTAAATGCAGTAAATTCTCTATAATCTGAACCCAGTGCTCTTCCCAGACTTGATGTAGAATGCCACCCTGCTTGAACCTTTGTTTCAGGTTAGAGTTCTGAGTTCTTTACTCCCTTTTCAGGACTGGGCCTTCCAAAATGAATTTGAATTGGAGTTTTTGAGATATCATTGATTCTAACAGGTTATATATAAAATCTTACATAGGCTGATTGCCATCTTAATAGAGTTTTAATGAACTCTAATAAGCTTTGTGTCAAATGCAAGTAGCTACCAATTAAAGCAGGCAAGTAGAGCAGATGATAGTTTCCACCTTGAATGTGTCTGTACAGAACATAGGAAGCCAACCAAAGATAGGCACATTTCAAGCTGATGGAACCTCCATAAGGCATGATGACAAATTGGTCATTCAGATCACACTGGAAGCTCTACTCTCATTCCCTGCTTTAGCCACCATGCCCCATGTAGTGGCTAGGCCAGACTCAGACTCTGGAAACACTCCCATCCTGAGTCTGGAGGCATATTTTTCACCAGCTTTACTTATGAACCCAGTGTCCAGCTTCTGGTAACTTGATTATGTTCTATAGTCCATTCATTTGACAAACCTGCATTAAGCACTTTACTGTGAGTTAGGCCCAATAAAGCAGGAAGCCAGGAGGGGAGGTCAGAAAAGGTTCTTTTATGAAAGTGATTCCCACTGTGTCTCTTTTCCAGGCCCGAGAGCCCTGCTCCAAACCCCCATGAATAAAGCCCACTGGTAGAACTGCATATCTCCAACTGTCTTTAATCTGAAACTGTCTCCTATTCACAGAAGCTCTGTAGAGGAGGATTTGACAGCTCAACTTGAGGTACTTAGTTGGTCTTGCTCCTGGAGGGACACTTCTGAACTTAAGCTGCTGGATAAAGTTATAACAGCCTCACTCCACTAAAGAAAAATAGTTCTTATTCAGCCAGGAGACTTTAATGCCCATATCTACCAACATTCTGGTGAGATTCAGAGCTCAGCTTAAAGGTGCATTCTGACCAGATGTGAAGAGTTCAACTGCTGGTGATGCTGAAGATAATTATGATGATGATCAATACTATTTATTAAACATCTACTGCATACCAACTGCTCTTCTGGGTCCTTAATATAATACTAATACTAATACTAATACTAATACTAATAATAAATATATAAAAGCCTAAGCAACCGTTATGACTGGATGACCGGCCAGTAGCTATGATGCACACTGACCACCAGGGGGCAGATGCTCAATGCAGGAGCTGCCCCCTGTTGGTCAGTGTGCTCTCACAGCCAACCTCCTGTGGCCAGCCAACCTCCCGCGGTCCCTCCCCCAGACTGGCTGGCCCCGATTGGGACTGGGCGAGACAGCCCTGATCATCCCGATTGCCAGCCAGGCTGAGGGACCCCACCCATGCACAAATTCGTGCACCGGGCCTCTAGTAATTCTATCTAATAAAAGAGTAATATGCAAATTAGCCGTCACTCCGCTACAAAATGACAGCGTCCATAGCCACAAGATGGCGGCGCCCAGTGCTCTCAGCCCTGCCGGAGGTCCACAGTCTGGCTGGAAGGCACTTGCGCCCCCACGCACTGATCCCCACCGCCAGCAGAGGCAGCACGGGTGTGTGGCTAGGAGGCCACCAGGCCCCTACGCATCGGTCCCCGCCGCCATTGGAGGCAGCACGGGGTGTGCGGCTGGGAGGCACCTGGGGTGTCCAGCCAGGGGTCGTGTGGGATGCGCCCACTCAGGTAGGGGATCAAGCCTGGCTCTTCTGCAGCCTCTGGAATGTCTGGGGCTGAGCAGCGAGGCTGGAGTGTTTGGGCCTATGGGCCTGGCCAGGGATTGTGGGGACGAAGTGGACAGGCGGGATCTGCCTACTCCAGTGGCAGATCCATCCTCACTGCCCCAGCCTCTGGCATGTCTGGGCCTGTCAGCCTCTCCATGAGGCTGGATGTTGAGTCCAGGGGATACACAAGTGGGTCTTCTGGCGCAGGGGGACTTGATGCTGTGTCCCAGTTAGTGCTGGCCCAGACTCTGACAGCAGGGAGGAGGAAGTCCCACCCCCACAGAATCAGCCAGAATCAACCATTGGTCAGACAGCTCTCAGTGGCCTGACAGCCATCTGACAGCAGGGAGGAGGAAGTCCCACCCCTAGAGAATTGGCCTTTGGTCAAACAGCTCCCTGCCACCTGACACCAGGACTCTCATTCACCTGACAGCAGGGAGATGGGACTATGTGTAAACATCTACTATTGATACAAGGTAGCTCTGCAGCTGAAAGAAGCCGGCGTTATCCACAGAAAATGTCTGAAGACCAACGTGCTTCTGATCTTGAAAGAAGGTGGCACCTGCGACAGAATGTATCTGAAGAGCAGCTATTGGAAAAACGTCGCTCTGAAGCTGAAAGAAGCCGGCGTCATAGACAGAAAATGTCTAAAGATCAACGTGCCTCTGAACTTGAAAGAAGGCGGCAGTGTTGACAGACTATGTCCAAAGAACAGTCATCAACAAGTACTACCAATACTGGTAGGAACTGCCTTCTCATCGAAAATAGAGTACAGGAGGATGCAATTCTCGAACATAGTTGTGGTGGAATGACTGTTAGATGTCAATTTTGCCTATCACTAAATTTCTCCAATGAAAAACCATCTGATGGAAAATTTACTCAATGTTGTAGCAAAGGTAAAGTCTGTCCAAATGATATACATTTTCCAGAATGCCCAGCATATTTAAAAAGATTAATGACAAACGAAGATTCTGACAGTAAAAATTTCATGGAAAATATTCGTTCCATAAATAGTTCTTTTGCTTTTGCTTCCAAATATTGCATCGCCATCAGGATATGAGACATACTGTTTTAGAATACACGGACAAGTTTATCACTGCACTGGAACTTTACATCCTTCAGATGGTGTTTCTTGCAAGTTTGATCAACTCTATATTTTGGATACAGCCGAAGCTACAATTAAAAGATTAGCAATGCCAGAAAACCAGGGCTGCTCAGAAAGACTCATGATCAACATCAACAACCTCATGCATGAAATAAATGAATTAACAAAATCGTACAAGATGTTACATGAGGTAGAAAAGGAAGCCCAATCTGAAGCAGCAGCAAAAGGTATAGCTCCCACGGAAGTTAACTATGGCAATTAAATACGATCGTAACAGTGACCCAGGGAGATATAATTCTCCCCATGTAACTGAAGTTGCTGTCATATTCAGAAATGAAGATGGAGAACCTCCTTTTGAAAGGGACTTGGTCATTCACTGTAAACCAGATCCCAGTAATCCAAGTGCCACTAAAATGAAACAAATCAGTATCCTGTTTCCTACATTAGATGCAATGACATATCCTATTCTTTTTCCACATGGTGAAAAAGGCTGGGGAACAGATATCGCATTAAGACTCAGAGACAACAGTGTACTCAACAATAATACTAGACAAAATGTAAGGACACGAGTCACACAAATGCAGTATTATGGATTTCATCTCTCTGTGAGGGACACGTTCAATCCTATTTTAAATGCAGGAAAGTTAACGGTTTATTGTGGATTCATATTCAAAAATGGAGGCCAATTGGATAAATTTCATTAAATCAAACCAATCTAAGTTGAGAGTTGAAAAATATAGTCGTTTGATGGATTATCTCACATCTAGATCTGAAAATGACAATGTGCCGGTTGGTAAAATGATAATACTTCCATCATCTTTTGAGGGTAGTCCCAGAAATATGCAGCAGCGATATCAGGATGCTATGGCAATTGTAACAAAGTATGGCAAGCCCGATTTATTCATAACCATGACATGCAACCCAAAATGGGCAGATATTACAAACAATTTACAATGCTGGCAAAAAGTTGAAAACAGACCTGACTTGGTAGCCAGAGTTTTTAATATTAAGCTGAATGCTCTTTTAAATGATATATGTAAGTTCCATTTATTTGGCAAAGTAATAGCTAAAATTCATGTCATTGAATTTCAGAAACGTGGACTGCCTCACGCTCACATATTATTGATATTAGATAGTGAATCCAAATTATGAATGGAAGATGACATTGACCGTATAGTTAAGGCAGAAATTCCGGATGAAGACCAGTATCCTTGACTTTTTCAAATTGTAAAATCAAATATGGTACATGGACCATGTGGAATAAAAAATCCAAATAGTCCATGTATGGAAAATGGAAAATGTTCAAAGGGATATCCAAAAGAATTTCAAAATGCGACCATTGGAAATATTGATGGATATCCCAAATACAAACGAAGATCTGGTAGCACCATGTCTATTGGAAATAAAGTTGTCGATAACACTTGGATTGTCCCTTATAACCCATATTTGTGCCTTAAATATAACTGTCATATAAATGTTGAAGTCTGTGCATCAATTAAAAGTGTGAAATATTTATTTAAATACATCTATAAAGGGCACGATTGTGCAAATATTCAAATTTCTGAAAATAATATTATCAATCATGAGGAAGTACAGGACTCTCATTCACCTGAGAGCAGGGAGATGGGACTATTAAAGCTCCAGGTATGTGAGCGCTCCTGAGGCTGTTTGGAGACTTTTTGCAATGCGAATGCATGACCAATCTCATGCAATCACAAGATTAGCTATTCATTTGCCAAATGATAAAAAATTGTATTTTCATACTGATGATTTTGCTGAAGTTTTAGATAGGGCTAAAAGGCATAACTCAACTTTGATGGCTTGGTTCTTATTGAACAGAGAAGATTCTAACGCCCATAATTATTATTATTGGGAGATTCCACAGCATTATGTGTTTAATAATTCTTTGTGGGTAAAATGCCAAAAGGGTGGGAATAAAGTATTAGGTAGACTGTTCACTGTCAGCTTTAGAGAACCAGAACGATATTACCTTAGACTTCTGCTTCTGCATGTAAAAGGTGCGATAAGTTTTGAGGATCTGCGAACTGTAGGAGGTGTAACTTATGATACTTTGCATGAAGCTGCTAAACACCAAGGATTATTACTTGACGACACTATCTGGAAAGATACGATTCATGATGCAATCATCCTTAATATGCCCAAACAACTACAGCAACTTTTTGCATACATATGTGTATTTGGATGTCCTTCTGCTGCAGACAAATTATGGGATGAGAATAAATCTCATTTTATTGAAGATTTCTGTTGGAAATTCCACCAAAGAGAAGGTGCCTGTGTAAATTGTGAAATGCATGCCCTTAACAAAATTCAAGAGGTATTCACATTGCATGGAATGAAATGTTCACATTTCAAACTTCTGGACTATCCTTTATTAATGAATGCAAATACATGTGATGAATCATATGAGCTACAACAGGCAGAGGTTTTGATAAATTCTCTGAATGATGAACAGTTGGCAGCCTTTCAGACTATAACTTCAGCCATCGAAGATCAAACTGTACACCCCAAATGCTTTTTCTTGGATGGTCCAGGTGGTAGTGGAAAAACTCGTATCTGTATAAAGTTTTAATACATGATATTAGAGGTCGTTGTGGTACTGTTTTACCCACAGCATCTACAGGGATTGCTGCAAATTTACTTCTTGGTGGAAGAACCTTTCATTCCCAATATAAATTACCAATTCCATTAAATGAGACTTCAATTTCTAGACTCGATATAAAGAGTGAAGTTGCTAAAACCATTAAAAAGGCCCAACTTCTTATTATTGACGAATGCACCATGGCATCCAGTTATGCTATAAACACCATAGACAGATTACTAAGAGAAATTATGAATTTGAATGTTGCATTTGGTGGGAAACTTCTCCTTCTTGGAGGGGATTTTCGACAATGTCTCAGTGTTGTGCCACATGCTATGCCATCGGCCATAGTACAAATGAGTTTAAAGTACTGTGATGTTTGGGGATGTTTCAGAAAGTTGTCTCTTAAAACAAATATGAGATCAGAGGATCCTGCTTATAGCAAATGGTTAGTAAAACTTGGAGATGGCAAACTTGATAACAGTTTTCATTTAGGAATGGATATTATTGAAATCCCCCAGGAAATGATTTGTAACTGATCTATTATTGAAGCTACCTTTGGAAATAGTATATCTATAGGTAATATTAAAAATATATCTAAATGTGCAATTCTTTGTCCAAAAAAATGAGCATGTTCAGAAATTAAATGAAGAAATTTTGGATATACTCCATGGAGATTTTCACACCTATTTGAGTGATGATTCCATTGACTCAACAGATGATGCTGAAAAGGAAAATTTTCCCATTGAATTTCTTAACAGTATTACTCCTTTGGGAATGCCATGTCATAAATTAAAATTGAAAGTCAGTGCAATCATCATGCTATTAAGAAATCTTAATACTAAATGGGGTCTTTGTAATGGTACCAGATTTATTATCAAAAGATTGAGACCTAACATAATCAAAGCTGAAGTATTAACAGGATCTGCAGAGGGAGAGGTTGTTCTGATTCCAAGAATTGATTTGTCCCCATCTGACACTGGCCTCCCATTTAAATTAATTCGACGACAGTTTCCCGTGATGCCAGCATTTGCGATGACTATTAATAAATCACAAGGACAAACTCTAGACAGGGTAGGAATATTCCTACCTGAACCCGTTTTCGCACATGGTCAGTTATATGTTGCTTTCTCTCGAGTTCGAAGAGCGTGTGACATTAAAGTTAAAATTGTAAATATTTCATCCCAAGGGAAATTAGTCAAGCACTCTGAAAGTGTTTTCACTCTTAATGTGGTATACAGGGAGATATTAGAATAAGTTTAATCAGTTTATCAGTCATTGTTTGCATCAATGTTGTTTTTATATCATGTTTTTGTTGTTTTTGTATCATATTTTTGCTGTTTTCATATGACGTTTTTGTTATTTTTATATGTCTTTGTTGTTCTTATATCATTTTGTTATTGTTTATTAATAAATTCATATATTATTTTCATATACATTTTACTCATTTCCTTTCATCTCTCATACTTCTATTATAGAGAAAGGGCAAATAGCAATATTAACATATTTCCTCTAATTAATTCCCTTTTAATGTGCACAAATTTCATGCACCGGGCCACTGTGTGATCCCTGTGGGATCGGGCCTAAATATGCAATCAGACATCCCCTGATGGGCCCAAGATCAGAGAGGGTGCAGGTTGGGCTGAGGGACACCCTCCCCCAGTGCACAAATTTCGTGCACCGGGCCTCTAGTATAATAATAATCCTATATAATAAAGATGTAATATGCAAATGGTTATTACACCTTGACACGTAACAACTGACCACGTAATTACTGGATCATGGATCAGCAGGAGGGTGGGACAGCAAGCTACAAGCAGGCAGTGGAGAGCTACAGGAGGGGGCAGGGCAGCAAGCTATTGAGGGGGGGAGGCGGGTGGGGGGAGCTACAGGGGTATAGGGCAGCGGGCAGAGAGCTACTGGAGGGTGGCAGAGAGCTACTGGTGCACGTATTCATGGGCACGGCTACTACTACTACTAATCTACACTAATAAAAGAGAAACATGAAAATTAACCATCACGGAAAGAAAAAAAATGGCGGCGGAATAGACAGACGTGTTCCGAGCCTTGTCCCGGAGCAGAAAGAAAGAACAGCTGAGGGTCGCACAAGGAGTGTTTCTTGGCAAGTTGGGGGACAGCTGAACTCCAGAAGAAGGTGGGAGACTGCAGCCCCCACTGCGGCTGTGTCCCCTCCCGGAGCTGCGGGCTTGGACGCGGAGTCTGCGCCATCTTGGACCGGAAAGTGGAGCTTATCAGAAGCCTGAGAATCCACAACTCTGGCACCCACGGAACAGCTGTGAGCCCCAGAACAATGGTCCCCAATTGGCGCAAACACAGGGGTTCAGAGGAGCTCTACACTCCACCATGGAAAGGTCAGATTTCGCCTGGGATAAGGTGAGGTCTCTGGTCCTGGCGGGAGAAAGGAACGCGTGTTTTGCGGGAGCTGGAGGACCAAGGAAGTCTGTGCCTAGAAAAATCCGTAGCTGTTGGGGTTGGTGTGATCTGTGAATGTGGAAGGGGGTCCTCAGAGCTGCTAACAGAAGGGCTCTCTAAAAAGCAACCCATTTTGATCTGATGTGCAGGGACACCCTAAGAATTTCAGGGGTGTGCCAGCTGCCTAGACTTACGCGCAGCCCCGGAGTTCGCACACTTGGGCTTTTTCCTCTTCAAATCCTTGCTTCTGATTACTATGCCCAATACATAGGATCACCCAGTTGGGGTCACCCTGGGAGACTGCAGGAGAAAGTGTTTTTCTGGAACCTGGGGATCGGAGCAGGGAGTGATCATCGGAGAGCCATCTCTGAGGCAGCCCATTCCCATAAACCGGTAGTGAGTGCCACAGGGAAAGAAGGCTCTAACACTGCCTAGAGAGGCCATAGATAAACCCGGAAGTCAATCCAGAAACACTGCCACCCAGTGGCTGAATCACAAATTGACTCTTGTGTAATCAAAAATATAGGAATACGAGAATTTAAGACACACCACCTGCTTAAAATCAGGACTAGCTTACAACACTGAAGAGCAGTGGAACTCAGGGAACTGCAATACTGTCCGGACTGAGAAACAGGCATGCCAAACAGAACAACAGAGGAAGTGAATGACCTTCACTACTCCACATTTTATTTTTATTTTTTTATCTTCATTTTTTGCATCTTTTACTCAAGAAACTATTTTTTTTCTTTTTTCCTCACTTGATTTTACCTTTTTAATTATTACATTTTTATTTTCAATCCGTATTATTACTACTGCTATTTTATCTTTTTTTTTAAAGTGTCATTTTATTTTCTCTTCATTTTATTTTGGGATTAGTGTTCTACAGTCTATTTTTATCTTTCCTTTAGCATCGTTTTACTCTATCGCAACTCTACCTTTATACCATCACTCTCTTCCTAACCTTCCCCTTTTCGGTGTCCTGTTTATTTTACCCTTTTCCTGCTTTAGATTTTCCCTATTCTTTATGTTTACCCCTTGTTAAAATTTCACCCTACTTACATATCTAATCTCCAATCCCCTGCTCCAAGTACATACACACCTCTCTCTTCGCTGTCTTAACTATCCAAAAAATTGTTTTTCTCTCTGTCCTTTTGTTGTTGTTTGCTTGAATGTAGATTATATCGAATTTTTATGCTTTTTTGTGAGATTGTTTTGCTTATTCTTCTTTTGTTTATTTTTTTGTTTGTTTTACACTTCTGTTTTCCCTTGACACACTCAATATTAGTTGGTGTTGTAGTTTCTATTAATCCCCAGGTACTTGTTGTTGGCATTTGCTGGGATTAGTGATTGTTCTATTGGAATTTTATCCCCAATATATATAGTCTGTTCCTCTTTCTCTCTTAGTCTCTTTCTTGTCTCTCTTACTTTTTTTCCCCTTTTCCCAATTTCATTTTGACACTCCTTTTTTTTTCCTTCTTTCTTTCTTTTTCCTCTTCTTCTTTCTCTCCTATCCCCTAATATGCCTTTCTCTGGTGGTCACCTTTATTGGAGGTTATTAATATCGTGAATACATTTCTGTTCAGTGCCTTGTGTGTTGTACCTGGTAGTGCTGTATTTTGTGCCTTTAAATCAACACAGGAGAGAGAGAACTACATAACCAGACACCCAGAGAAGAGAGACCATGGGGAGACAAAGACACAGCCCGCATATGAAAGATAAGCAGGCATCACCAGAAAAGGAAGTAAACGAAATGGAGGCAAGCAACCTTCCAGAAAAAGAATTCAGAGAAATGGTCATAAGGTGGCTGAAAAGAATGGAAGACAAATTCGACAATATGAGCAAGAACCAAGAGGAAATGAAGAAGAACCAATAAGAAATGAAAAATGACATTGCTGCTATAAAGAACTCAATAAAAAGCATCAAGAGTAGACTAGAAGAAGCAGAGGACAGCATCAGTGAGCTAGAAGACAAGATGGGAAAAAATACCCAAGTAGAGCAACTTCTAGAAAAAAAAATTAAAAGGCAGGAGGAGAGCTTAAGGGAACTTTGGGACAACACGAAACAAAACAACATCCGCATAATAGGGGTTCCAGAAGGAAAGGAAGCTGAGCAAGGAATAGAAAACCTCTCTGAAGAAATAATGACAGAAAATTTCCCTGATATAGGGAAGAAAATACCCACACAAATCCAAGAACCTCACAGAGTCCCAAATAAAATAAACCCCAAAAGACCGACGCCAAGGCACATTATAATTAAATTGGAAAACACCAACGACAAAGTAAGAATCTTAAAAGCAGCAAGAGAGAGACAGAAAGTTACATACAAAGGAACCCCCATCAGACTAGCAACTGATTTCTCAACAGAAACTCATCAGGCAAGAAGGAAATGGAATGAAATATACAAAGTCATGCAAAGGAAGGGTCTGAATCCAAGAATACTGTACCCAGCAAGGCTATCAATCAAAATTGAAGGTGAAATCAGGAGCTTCACAGACAAAAAAGGACTAAGGGAATTTATGACCACCAAACCAGCAATGCAAGAAATGCTAAAGGGTCTGCTGTAAAAAAAAGAAATAGGAAGCGAAGAAGGAACACAGGGGTAAAGAATAGGAATGGCGACAAATAAGTAGCTATCAATAATAACTTTAAATGTAAATGGATTAAATGCCCCAATCAAAAGACACAGGGTAACGGATTGGATAAGAAAATACGACCCATATATCTGCTGTCTACAAGAAACCCACCTCAGAAAAAAAGACACACACAGACTGAGGGTGAAGGGATGGAAAAAGGTTTTCCAGGCAAATGGAACTGAAAAAAAAGCTGGGGTAGCAATACTTATATCTGACAAATTAGATCTCAAATGAAGGACATAACAAGAGATAAGGAAGGCCACTTCATAATACTAAAGGGAGCAATCCAACAAGAAGAAATAACTCTGGTAAACATATATGCACCCAATACAGGAGCACCCAAATACATAAAAAAACTCCTGGAGGATATCAAGGGAGAGATTGACAGCAATACAATCATAGTAGGAGACTTTAATACCCCAGTATCACCATTGGACAAATCCTCTAAACAAAAAATCAGCAAAGAAACATCAATCCTAAATGACTCACTAGACCAGATGGAATTAATTGACATCTTCAGAACATTTCACCCCAAAGCCACAGAATATACATTCTTCTCAAGTGCACATGGGTCATTTTCAAAGATAAACCATATATCGGGACATAGGCAAAGTCTCTTCAAATTCAAGAAGGTAGAAATCATATCAAGCATCATCTCGGATCACAGTGGCATAAAACTGGAAATAAACTACAATAAAAACAACCCAAAGAAATCAAACACATGGAGACTAAACAGCATGCTATTAAACAATGATTGGGTTACCAGAGAGATCAAGGAAGAAATAAAAAACATCATGGCAACAAATGATAATGAAAACACTACAATCCAAAATCTATGGGACACAGCGAAAGCAGTCTTGAGAGGGAAGTTCATAGCTCTACAAGCCTACTGCAAAAAACAAGAAACAGGGGTAATAAATTACCTAACCCAACAACTCAAAGAGTTAGAAAAAGAGTAACAAGAAAAGCCCAGTGTAAGCAGAAGGAAGGACATAATAAAGATCAGAGTGGAGATAAACGACCTAGAGACCAAAGAAACAATACAAAAGATCAACAAAACCAAGAGCTGGTTCTTTGAAAGGATAAACAAGATTGATGAACCTCTAGCCAGGCTCACCAAGAAGCAAAGAGAGAGGACTCAAATAAACAAGATCAGAAATGAAAGAGGTGAAATAACAACAGATCCCACGGAAATACAAAGGATTGTTAAAAAATACTACGAACAACTCTATTCCAACAAACTGGACAACCTGGAGGAAATGGACATATTCCTAGAAAAATACAACCTTCCAAAACTCAATCAGGAAGAATCTAAACATCGCCATATGCCAGTAACTATGGAAGAAATTGAAGCAGTCATCAAAAAGCTTTCAGCAAACAAAAGCCCGGGGCCAGATGGCTTCACAGGAGAGTTTTACCAAACAATCAAGGAAGAACTAAAACCTATACTCTTCAGACTATTCCAAAAAATTCAAGAGGAAGGAACACTTCTATGCTCCTTCTACGAAGCCAGCATCAGCCTAATACCAAAACCAGATAAAGACAACACAATGAAGGAGAATTAAAGGCCAATATCCCTCATGAATGTAGATGCCAAAATCCTCGACAAAATTCTAGCAAATCGGATTGAGCAGTACATCAGAAAGATCATACACCATCACCAAGTAGGGTTTATCCCAGGAATGCAAGGATGGTACAATATCCGCAAATCAATAAATGTGATACATCACATAAACAAATTGAAAGATAAAAATCACATAGTCATATCAATTGTTGCAGAAAAAGCATTTGACAAAATCCAACACCCTTTCTTGATAAAAACTCTCAACAAGGTGGGAATAGAAGGATCATACCTCAACATAATAAAAGCTATATATGATAAACCCACAGCTAACATCATACTCAATGGGCAAAAACTAAAACCATTTCCCCTAAGAACAGGAACAAGACAGGGATGCCCACTCTCACCACTCCTGTTTCACATAGTACTGGAAGTATTAGCCATTGCAATTAGAGAAGAGGAAGAAATAAAAGGCATCCAAATTGGAAAAGAAGAAGTAAAGCTGTCCTTATTTTCAGATGACATGATATTGTACATAAAAAACCCAAAAGACTCCATCAAAAAACTAACAGACTTAATAAGTAAATTCGGCAATGTAGCAGGATACAAAATTAACGCCAAGTAATCTATGGCATTTCTATACACCAACAGTGAACTTACAGAAAGAGAGACTAAAAAAGCAATCCCATTTTCCATCGCACCAAAAAAATTAAGATACTTAGGAATAAACCTAACCAAGGAGGTAAAAGACCTATATGCGGAAAACTACAGGACACTGAAAAAAGAGATAGAGGAAGATTTAAACAGATGGAAGAACATACCATGTTCATGGATTGGTAGAATCAACATCATTAAAATGTTCATACTACCCAAAGCAATCTATAGATTCAATGCACTCCCCATTAAAATACCAATAGCATATTTCACAGACCTAGAAAGAACTCTCCAAAAATTCATCTGGAATAAAAAAAGACCCCGAATAGCCACAGCAATCCTGAGAAAGAAGAATAAAGTATGAGGGATCTCAATACCAGATTTCAAGCTCTATTACAAAGCCACTGTCCTCAAAACAGCCTGGTACTGGCACAAGAACAGACATATAGATCAATGGAATAGAATAGAGAATCCAGATATCGACCCAAACCAATATGTGCAATTAATATTTGACAAAGGAGGCATGAGCATACAATGGAGTCAAGACAGTCTCTTAAATAAATGGTGTTGGGAAAATTGGACAGATACATGCAAAAAAAAATGAAACTAGATCACCAACTTACACCATACACAAAAATAAACTCAAAATGCATACAGGACTTAAATATAAGACCGGAAACCATAAAAATACTAGAGGCATCCACAGGCAGCAAAATCTCAGACGTATGCCAAAAGAACTTCTTCACTGATACTTCCCCTAGGGCAATGGAAGCCAAAGAGAAAATAAACAAATGGGACTACATCAAAATAAAAAGCTTTTGCACAGCAAAAGAAACCATCAACAAAACATCAAGAAACCCCGTTGTATGGGAGAACATATTTGCAAATGTTATCACTGATAAAGGTTTAATCTCCAACATCTATAGGCAGCTTATACAACTTAATAAAAGGAAGATAAATGATCCAATAAAAAAATGGGCAACGGACCTAAATAGAATCTTTTCGAAAGAAGACAGAAGGAAGGCCAAGAGACACATGAAAACATGCTCAAAGTCACTAATTATCCAAGAGATGCAAATCAAAACGACAATGCGATACCATCTCACACCTGTCAGAATGGCTATCATCAACAAATCAACAAACGACAAGTGTTTGCAAGCATGTGGAGAAAAAGGAACCCTCGTGCACTACTGGTGGGAATGCAGACTGGTGCAGCCACTGTGGAGAACAGTATGGAGTTTCCTCAAAAAACTGAAAATGGAACTCCCATTTGACCCAGTAATCCCACTCCTAGGAATATATCCTAAGAAACCAGAAACACCAATCAGAAAGGATATATGCACCCCTATGTTCATAGCAGCACAATTTACAATAGCTAAGATTTGGAAACAGCCTAGATGCCCGTCAGCAGATGACTGGATCAGAAAACTATGGTACATATACACAATGGAATACTATGCTGTCATAAAAAAGAAGGAATTACTACCATTTGTAGGCACCTGGATGGAATTAGAGAACATTATGCTAAGTGAAATAAGCCAGTCAATGAAAGAAAAATACCACATGATCCCACTCATTTGGGGATAATGAAAAACATTATAAACTGATGAACAAAAAGATAGATACAGAGGCAGTAAAGCATCAAACAGACTGTCAAATTACAGCGGTAAGGTTAGGGAGAGGTGGGGGAAATAAGAGATCAACTGAAGGACTTATATGCATGCATATAAGAGTAACCAACGGATGCAAAACATTGGGGGGTGAGGGCATGTATGGGAGTGGGGTGGGGGGGGCAATGGTAAGATATGTACACATATAATACCTTAATAAAAAAATAAAAAAATAAAAAAATAAAATTAACCATCACTCTGCTATACCTACAAGCCACGCCCATCAACCAATCAGGAGTGAGTATGCAAATTAACCCAACCAAGATGGCGGCTGGCCACAGAGCTGGAGCAAGCAGGAGGCTTGGGTTGCCTGAGCAATGGAGGAAGCCAAGCTTCCTGCCCACCCTGGCCGGCCCTGGCCTCCACTCAAGGCTACAAAGTTTCAATTATAGAAGATAAATAAATCCTAGATACTTACTTCCAGCCGGCCCTGGCCTCCGCTCAAGGAGGTGCTGAAAAAAAAAAAAAGAAAAAGAAAAAAAGGGGGCTGGGACCTTTGGTTGCCAGGGGGTGATCAGGCCAGGATGGGACTGCAGGGGCCATTGGGGGTAAGCAGACCAGCAGGGGGGCCAGTTGGGGGTGAGCAAGCCATCAGTGGGGGTCAGTTGGAGGTGATCAGGACAGCAGGGGGGACAGTTTGGAGTGAGCAGGCCAGCAGGGGGGAAGTTGGGGGTGATATGGCTGGTGGGGGGGCATTTAGGGGCAAGCAGGCCAGTGGCAGGGGGCAGTTGGGGGCGAGCAGGCCGGCAGGCAGAGTGGTTAGAGGCAATCAGGTAGGCAGGCAGGCAAGTGAGCGGCTGGAGCCAGCAGTCCCGGATGGATGTCCAACTGCCGGTTTAGGCCTGATCCCTGTAAACCGGCAGTAGTACATCCTTCGAGGGGTCCCAGATTGGAGAGGGTGCAGGCTGGGCTGAGGAACACCCCTCCACCCCCGCGCATGAATTTCATGCACCAGGCCACTAGTATTAATAATAATAGACAAGGACCATAGCAACAGATAATATTTTTTGAAATTGTATTATATCTCCAGAGCAGTACTAAGTCCTTTACATGCATAATTTCATTTAATCTTCACAACCACCCTATGAAGCAGGAATAATTACTTTCCATGTTTTAAAGGGGAATATGTTGAGACCAGATGAGCTTAATTAACTTGCCCAATAATTCAGTTAGAGGCAGGAACCCATATCAAACCTAGTTAGAACTGCAGAGCTCAATCTCTTCACTTTATGCATTATTTAAAACATTTATTGTAGGATGATTCAAACCTCTATAAAAGTAGAGAAAATAGCACAATGGACCCCCATTTCTTTATCACTCAGTTTCAGCAGTTATCAACTCTTTGCCAATCTTGGTTAATCTATGTCCTCATGTATTTCCCTACAGCCTACAATATTATGAAGTAATTCTTAGACATCATCTGTAAATGTTTCATTATGTATGTATCTCTAAAAGAAGCTTTATCTCATTATTTGTAAAAATGCTGAAGAGTAAGTTTTATTAGTTCTTTTATACAGAGAAGTAAATTGAGGTTCAGAAAAGTGTGTCCCAGTCCACATAACTAGTAAATGGAGGGTCTGAGTTTTACAACCAGGTCCGTCTGATTCCAAAGCCTTTGCTTTATCCCAAATGGAGTACTCTTTTATAACAGAAGCTTCCTCTAGAATAGCATATAGTCATAGAGGGCCTTGAGCTCCTGATATAGACAAGCTAGGAAACCATTTCTGGCTTCTTTGAAATTTAATTACAAATGTCTTATTTCCCAATTAGGAATATTTACAAAGTAATTGGCTTCCTTCTGGATCTTTGGATTTCACCTTGCTCAACACCTGTTGCTGACCCACAGATATCCAGGCCACATTCTTGGAAGGGAATTGCCTGATACCTTTGTCCTTAGAGAGGCAGCCTGAGATCGTCTGACCCTTGAGCCCAGTATTATTAGACCCATAAATATTCTTCTAGGTCTCATAAATGAAAGCAGTCAACCTTGGCCCTTGATGTCAGGATTTTTTATCAATAGCTCTGTGTTTTTTTCCAAAGGCATTATTCCTGGTTCAACTCCAGGGCATTAGAGAATATTTTTAATATTCAACAAAGTGGTTTTGGTCATCAGTCTGAGTTGGGCCCTTGGAACTTGATATATTGCATTTCTTATTAGAGATTGATCTATATATACACTGTACTTCTCTAAATTGAAGGAGCTATGGTCTCCATACTTGGTGGGTAAGATGTATCTGGAGTAGCAACAATTCTTTGGAAATCATCTGAAAGCATTTTTTTAAAACTTCTTTCAGCTCTAACAACTAAGACCCTCCATTTACTAGTTGTACAGCCTGGGACACACCTATCTTATAATGCCATACCACACAAACCCATATCACATTTCTGCCCTCCTTCCCTCATTTTACAGGTTTAACTTGATACACAGAAAGGGCAAGTGACTTGCTTAAGGTCACACAGGGAATTATTGGCAGAATTAAGATCCCCGTTCCGATCTCTCTTGGTCTACACTACATTAATCCTATATAATAAAGAGCTAATATGCTAATTAGACCGAACAGCTGAACGACTGTCCGGACGACCTTCTGGACGAAGCCAGGGCTGTGAGGGCCATCTGAGGCTGTGAGGGCGGCCGAAGCAGCTGGGGCTGCAAGGGTCAAGCCCCTTGCATGAATTTCGGGCATTGGACCTCTGGTGTTTTAATAAAAGATTTTTAGCACTTCCATTTATTTTGCACTCTCTTCATTCCATGGACTGTTGACCTTCAGCGTAAAGTAGAACTTTCTCTGGGATTCCTAATATAATAATAAAACTCCCTGGGTTCATAATCCTGGCTGAACCCCTTATTAACTGTGTTACTTAGGGTAAATGACTTCATCTTTCCAAGCCTAACTTTCTTCATTTGTAAAACTGAAATTATAATAGTACTTACCCCATAGATTTGTGGTAATGATTAAATGAGTTAAAACATGCAAAGTGTTTTAGAACAGAGTTCTGGTACTTTGCAATTCGATTGGATTAATATAGGTAAACATTTATAGCCCAGAAGGAATTGATTATTTTTTGACTAATATGTTTTATTCATTCAGTACATTTTATGGAACACCTACACTATTTTTTCTTGGTAATGTTTTACATTCTTCCCCACTCCATTCATTGTATTCTGATAAGTTACCGAGTAATTGGATTCTCTGTCATTAAAAGAAATATTTTTTTACCTAACACCCCTGCAGAAACTAGTTTTTTTCCTTTCCTTTCTTTCTTTTTTTTCTTTATATTTTTCTCCCACTCTTCCCTCATGGGGTCTAAAGCTGTATTTTATACATGGTAGGCACTTTGTTGGACATAGTAACATCTGTGTAAAGTTGGCAGATACCTTTTTTTGATAGATGAAAACAGTGTCTATTTCCAACAATTCTAGGAATTACTATTTAGCAGATGCACATTGTATACTCAGCTCTGTACTTATGATTTCTGTTATTCTATATCATTATCAGTCCATATGTTTCCATTTTTGTTCTGAAAATTGCGATTATCTTTAGTATTAGTACTAAATTTTAGCATTATTTCATGCATTCAATTTTAATCCCTTGTGGTATATAACCAACAAAGTGGAATCTTTGTAAATAAAGCACACTCAGTGAATATCTTTGACTGTCATTCCAAATGCCTTTCATGATCTGGCCCCTGCTGACTTGACTGTGCCATGTCTCAATATTTTCTCCTCACACTCCATTCACAAGCCAAGAAGAACAATTTGAGTTTCCCAATCATAATTCGTTTCACCTCTAGGTATTTTGCATATGCTGTTCTCTTTGCCTTCAATGCTATTCCTTATCCTCCTCACTTTTGCCTTCTCTATTATCATTGTATGCTCCCCCACCCAATCACACACACACACACACACACACACACACACACACACACACACACACACACACACATTCTCTTATCACGGTTAATCCCTGCTCCTTTATCAGACTCTACTTCTGGCAAGTCTTCCCTGACCTCCAAATTGGATGTAGTCACCTCCCCTCTGTGCTTCCTTCAGTCCCTGTGTCAATGCTCATCCCAGAACTCATCCCAGCACAGTAGTCTTTTGTGTGAATGCTTAATATCTTGTCATCCTTTGATTTATATACACTTTTGAAAATTTGATAAGGTTAGGCATATTTTGGGGAGGTAGTGAATAATGCTGTCTGAGGTCATTTCTATCACTCATTCTTTTTTAAAAATTTATCTTTATTGTTGAAAGTATTACAGATGTCCCCCCTTTCCCCTCATTGTCCCCCTCCCCCCACCCCACATCAAGCCTTCACCACACTATTGTCTGTGTCCATGGGCTATACATATGTGCATATACTAGTAAGTTCTTTGGTTAATCTCTTCCTGCCCCTCCACCCCATGGAAAACAGTATGGAGTTTCTAAAAAAAATTAAAATGAATAAGCCACAAGATGTGTGAGCTGCGACATGTTTGCTGCTTCATTTTTGCCCTCCACATCTCCCATGAGAATGTCTCTTATGAAGTACTCTAACCGAAACATACAGGGAAGGGTATACTGGAAAATTTAGTTCAGCCTAGGCAAGTGGGCCCATTAAGCCAACACAATGAACTTGACTCAGCCCTCACTCTTTGGAGCCTAGAAGCTATCAAATACTCCTTAGTCTTTATAGTAGAAGACAATAATGAGCTTCAGTCAAATCTTCTTGAGTGTGTTGGAGTAGCCTATTGAACTGAATCAGCCTCAGTGTGCTTTGATCCAAACATTTAAATATTTCACATCATCACATCCCTCAGAGAGATGCCATTTTACTGACCTGATAAGGTGATTTTTTCTGCAGTGATTAAGCTGATTTTTTGTTTATTAGGGTCGTTTTGCTGATGAAGCAAAATGTATGTAGTTACCTGTGCTTTTTAATAATTGTTCAAGGAATATATAATATTATAGCAGAATTGTTCAAAAATCAAACATAGACCTGCTATTCGGGGTAGATGATATTGGTGATTAAAGAAAATAATACCTTTGTGAAGAATTTATTTTGAAAGTCCCTTTATCTGACTTTAAAATTTTCTGATTGAGTCTTAACTGGTTAAGGCATTGAGACAGTTTTGAGAGAGATTTGGACAGGAGAGAGAGAGAGAGAGAGAGAGAGAGAGAGAGAGAGAGAGAGAGAGAGAGAGAGAGAGAGGGATTTGGACTTTGGGTAAGCCTTGCTAGCATAGCTTTTCCTTTCCAATTATGGAATTATGGCTGGGATGAGAACAAGAGAAGATAAGATGGTAACAGACCTTTTACAAAATTTCAGCAGAGAGGATCTTGACAAGTTATGTGCAGTTTACAGGCATGGCCACACGATGGTGCAGTGACTGTGCACATGGTGTACTCTACTAGTAATAGGGGGAATCCAGATCCTCTATATATTACAGCTTTCTTGTTTTTCCATATGGGACCTAAGCACTGGAAAGATAGCAAATGTGGAAGAGAGCCAGGGAATTTGAACATTTTACCAAAATGTTATTTGCAGTGTTTGAGATTGAATAAAACCTATTTGTAGCCATACTTGGCTCTGAAATTCTGGTGATGTGTATCAGGTATACAATCTGTAAATCTGTCAGCCAGTTATGAGTTCTTCGTTTTGTTACTTATGCAGCAAGCTAATAAACTGTGGTGTAAATTGACACTTTTTATATAACAGATTCTGTTGCCACTGGACATTCTCAATGGGTTGAGGGGTGGAATGGAATACAGAGCTTTATCCCTCTAACCATGAACTTTTCTTTTGAGGTTCATTTACTTTATGCCACTTGAGTTTTGTACAGGACAGTAAAATAACAGCAGATTAAGATGGCTCAAGAGTTTCAATTCAAGTAAGTGTTGTCTCATCTGTTTGGGGCTTGAAGGTTGTAGATGGATTCATAGTACCTGTTAGCAGCATGATTCCTAAAGATAGGCATAGGATCTGGAGGGCCTTGCTAAAATTTCATAAAAGGTTAGTATTTCAAATTGATTGTACAGTATCTTTAAGTGCTTTACAAAAAATTGCATACATCAATAGGTGAAGCCTGACTTGGCTTTCCTTTATAGAGTGTTGAGAAAGATTAGCTTATATGTATATAACAGAGAGTGTAAAATGGGTTAAATTTTATGTTACTCAAAATAAAACTTAGTTTAATGATGAAGTTTTCTAAAATTGTTGGTTTTCTTCATGGAAAACCTATGTAAAGACTAGAGGCCCAGTGCATGAATTCGTGCACCAGTGGGGTCTCTCAGCCTGGCCTGTGGGATTGGGCCAAACCGGCTCTCTGACATCCCCAGAGGGGTCCCAGATTGCAAGGGGGCACAGGCCCGGCCAAGGGACCCCACTGGTGCATGAACGGGGCTGGGGAGGGACACAGAAGGTTGGCCAGCTGGGGAAAGGCTGTGGGAGGGCTCCAGGGCATGTCCGGCCCGTCTCACTCAGTCCTGATTGACTGGACCCCAGCAGCAAGCTAACCTACCAGTCAGAGCGTCTGCCTCCTGGTGGTCAGTGCACATCATAGCGAATGGTTGAACGGCCTTAGCATATCATTAGCATATTATGCTTTGATTGGTTGAACAGACAACTGGACGACTGGACACTTAGCATATTGGTCTTTTATTATATAGGATAGTTTTAAGATGTCACAAAAGATAAAGGCAGATAACAGTCTAGAAAAAAATATATCACATATGATAAAGCATTAATATCTATAATGTACCAAAACCTCATGCACACCAATAAGGAAAAGAAAACAAACCAATAGCCAAATTAATAAAGGCCTTTGAACAAGCAATTTATGGAATAAATACCATATAAATGGCTAATCAACACACTTAAAGGTGCTTAATCTTCCTGGCTAATGCAGAATAGTCAGTCCCTATTGGGGAAATGCAGATCCAAGTGAAAAGATAGCTTTTTTGCTTCTCAGATAGAAGAAAAAAATAGATAATATTCAGGGTTGTTGCTGGTATATGAAAAGAGATATTGTAACAGCAATTCTAGATGGCAATCTGGCAGCTTCTATCAAAAATCTTATATGTAGGCCAAGAAATTTCACTTTTATGAATGTATCCTCTTCTATAGAAATATGCAAATGTGTGCCCAAATTCATGTATATAAAGATACCATAACAGTATTGTTTATTCCAGAAAAGATGGAAAACAATCTAATTGCCTATCAATTAGGCCAGTGGTTAAATAAATGCATATCAATACCACAGGATATGCAGGGTCTTTTTAAAAAGATTTTTAATTGATTTTTAGAGAGAGAGAAACATCCATGTGAGAGGGAAACATCAATCGCCTGCCTCCTGCACACCCCCCTCCAGGGATAGAGCCCGCAATGTGAGCATGTAATGGGGAATCTAACTGGCAACCTTTCAGTGCACGGGATGCCATCCAAGCAACTGAGTCACCTGGCCAGGGCAGGATATGCAGTTTTTAAAAGGAATGAGGTAGAACTGCATGTACTGACAAAAGCCAATCTCTAGTCTACATATTTGAGTGTGTGTGTGTGTGTGTGTGTGTGTGTGTGTGTGTGTAAATATAAAAAAAATGGTCTTGAAAGGTTACATGACAAACTTATAATACTAATTATCTCTGGCTCTGTGGTGGAGATTTAGATTGGCGATGTGAATGAACACTACTATATTTTGTTTTATATACTTCTCTCTATATTTTTTAAAATATGTTTTTATTGATTTTTAGAGAAAGAGAAACATCCATGTGAGAAATATAGATTGGCTGCCTCCTGCACACCCACTATTGGGGATTGAGCCCATAACCTGGACATGGAATTGAACCTGTGACCTTTTGATGCACATGATGACACCCAACCAACTGTGCCACACCAGCCAGGCCTCTCTATATTTTTAATAATGAGCAGGTATTAATGTATTATAAAATTTACCTTTTTTCACCCAGCCCTCAACCCTCTCCTTCTGACAGCTGTCAGTCTGTTCTCTTTATCTATGAGTCTGTTTCTACTTTGTTTGTTGATTTATTTTGTTCATTAGATTCCACATGTAAGTGAAATCATATGGTACTTGTCTTCCTCTGAGTGACTTATTTCACTTAGCATAATACTCTCCAGGTATGAAAATTGAAAAGAAATGTATTTTAAAAGATAACACTAGATTTATAAAAGTTATAATTTATCTTCTCAAAGCTTCACAGTTGCTCAAATAATTCTCAATAACAAATAAAGCTAAGACCTACATACGATGGAGATTAACAACAGTGTGTTCCTAATATCCCTTAATTTGGTTATCTTTCAGGCCCACAGATTTCTCTTTCATTACAAGTTTGTCTTGGCTGTCATCTGGCTGTAGCTCTCCAAGGGACCATGTGAGGGCTTGGGGCGAAAAGCAAGAAGGTTAGCAAAAAAAATCATGTTTTTCCTTTCTTTTTTTTAAAAAAAATCTTTATTGTTGAAAGTTTTACATATGTTCCTTTTTCTCTCATTGAGCACTTCCAGCCAATCCCCACCCAAGCCCTTCACCACCCTATTGTCTGTGTCCATGGGTTATGCATACATCCATACAAATTCTTTGGTTGACCTCTTCCCACCCAACCACCCACACCCATCTTCCCTCTGAGATTTGACAGTCTGTTCCATGCTTCTTTGTATCTGGATCTATTTTTTTGTTCATTTGATTATTTTGTTCATTAGATTCCACATATGAGTGAGAATGGTAGATTTATACCATGGAATACTATGCAGTAGTAAAAAAGAAGAATCTCATACCCTTTGAGGCAGCATGGAAGGACTGTTTTTCTTTTCTTTAGCCTCTTTTGTTGCCTTAACTAATTGAAGAATGGTTTACTGTTTACCTTTTGTGTCCTTTCTTACTTTAGGGCTTTCCAAATTGCAGTTACACATAGTCATATACATTTTCGTACTTATCATTGTGATCTGGCTAGATTTGAACTTTTGTAAAATCATTCCAACTTGCTTTCCAGAGATCTGGGGAATTGTCACTTCAGCCAACCCTACTTCTTGCTCCCTTCCTTCTTCATAAGGTTTGCTAATGACATGATCCATCCCTGTATTCATAGAATTGCCCACACTTTCGTTATGACCCCCTGGGGCCTTCTATCATGGTTTTTAATTTGTTAAAAGCATCCGTCTTCTTATACTACATTTTGTTTAATGTTCTTCATTTCTGAGTATCCTATATGTTCTTGCATGTTAGCGTCCATCAAGGCCCCATCCACATTCAATTCCTTAACTATTTACACTCAGAGGAAAAATTGCCATGGTGAATGATACCCATTTTAGCTGATTATTTTACTTTCTTCGCTGAGCGGTTGCCTTAAACACACTCCTAAGACATATTTAGCAATTTGTGATCTGGTGTACTTTTTCCCAACAGGCATATAGATTGCTAGTCACACATTGCTATCAGATTCTGACCTGCAGTTATATTTGTAAATGACTTTTCAGCCTTTTCCACTAGCCACCCTGGTCTGTGTATCTATAAATAACTCCTTCTCTGAGATCCCCATCATTTATTTGCTCTCCCACCTTAACTCTCCATGACCTCCTTTTATACTTATCCTAAAAGATAGTATGTGTCAAAGACTAGTGCCTTATCTTCCTCTGCCCATCAATCTATATTCTTCTAGATCTATTTTCTTTTGCTGTTGGAGGTGGAGGTTAAAAATCGCTACCATCTATCATGTAAGTTCTTATTTCTGGGTTAAAATTGTTCATTACTATATTTTTCTATAATTAACAGGCATATTTTGTTTTCCACCCAATGAAGTATTGATGAACGTATTAAGTAGCATCAGCTTTAGGTCAGTACCTTGAGAAAAACAACAGTGTGCTTCTCTGCCTCTGGTTCTTATTGAATTATCAAAAACTAGTTTGTCAATATCATCCTTTAGTGCCAATTGTATATGATCTGAACCATATTTTTCAAGCTAGTTAATGAGTAGGTCATAGCCAATAGCAGAATAAAAAGCCTTTCTAAGTTCAATACATATTATGCTGTTTGCTACCCCAAATCCATTAAGCTTGTCATCTATTACCAATAAAAATTACATTGGATCAACAGGATTTTTTCTCTTCATAATGTAGTGTTGATTGTTACTCAATACACTGTGCTGTTCTTACCTTTATTTTTATTGCTGAATTATTTTTATGTCATCCTATGAGTAAAATTAGATTTATCTTTGATGTCTACATTGACTCTTTACCCTTTCTGAAAGGGTAGGTGGTAACTATATCTTTTTTTATTTCTATAAATTCTGGATTCCAAGAATTTCCAAACATGGTATAGTCATTCTTCAAAGAATCTATATGGTTCTTTAAAGACTTTAGGATGAAAATCCTAAGAGACTATTTTTAATGCCCAGTAGCAATTAAGATTGCTCAATATCTATTATGCGCATATGGAAGTTTAGGCAGCCCATGTTGCCTGCTGTGATTGTGTGTGTGTGTGTGTGTGTGTGTGTGTGTGTGTGTGTGTGAGAGAGAGAGAGAGAGAGAGAGAGATAAAGTTTTCTTTTACTTTGATGTCATTTTTTTTGCACTGGCTTCCCACACAATGTAAGAACCTCACTATTTCTACTTCCTTTGATACAATATATATATAACATTTTTCTCAAATTCTGTTGTTAACATTCATTCATTTGGCTCTCTCCATTTTATCTTTAAATGTAGCTGTTTCAAATCTTTTGTGGGCAGGGGAAAGGTGTTAAGATATAATCTATTTCTTAAGTGTTCAAAATAGGTAGTTTTTTATAATCCACTTATGCCAAGAAATGCAATTGTTAGTTCCTGAAAATAGTGCTAGGGAGGAGGATAATGCCTGAGAAAGCCCCTTCTAATCCTACAGTGGGGCATGGTATCCAGAGTTTAAATGACTAATCTCCAATTGCGTAAACACCATGCTTTTTCTCTACATAGAACAGTAAGTCTTTTTACAGTAAATAACGCAGTCAGAGCCTGTTCTCTGGTTTTTGATATTTAGAGTTCCTCCTCCTTCGTATCATGATTTTATTTTCATTAATGTAAGTAAAGTGTAAAATTAGAGAAGTGAAGTTATGGATGTAGGCATACATCCAACCCATCTTCATATTCAGGCAGACCCCCAAAAAACACCACCCAAAACAAAAACCAAAAATCTCTTGTAAGTTTTCTCTACAGAAATTAAGGGAAAACTTAACAATATTATTACAACCAATAATAGCCAACTTACTATGAGCCAGGCTTTGTGCTAAGTTTTATTATACAATTAACCTCTATTTTCACTTGGGGTAAATAGTAGATAGAAGTTCAGAAAAGTTAAGTGACCTACCCAAATTTAGGTAAAAGTGGCAGAGTTGACCATCTTTAGGTCACTTTTTAGTAAGACTGAAGTTGGGTAGTCTGAAATAACTTATTGACATTTTTAATGTCCACAAAATCAGCATCCATCTTACAATTTATGGCATATTGAATTCTGTTAGAGTATTTTATATAAATAGTGTAATTTCTGTTATAAAACAACTATATTCTTATGTTAGAATATTCATACTCAGGTCCCACTATATTATTATATTTCCTTTCTATCTTTTATGCATAATTTTCTTATGATTTGTTTATTTTACATAGACGTAAGGATATTCTACATGTAATTTTTATATTTTAACATTTTTATCTTAATAGCATAAACATTTCCCCCTGCTGTTATTTTTTAAAGGCTACTTGATAATCAAATGAGTGAAATATACAGTTTACTTAAACTTTTTCACATGATTTAGCATTTAAGCTGCTTCTGTTTTTAGTATTATAAATATCACTGTATTTAAAGTCTTCATTCATAAAGTTTGCTGTATTTTTAATGATTTTACAGAAATGAGATTACTGGATCAAAGAATGTGAACGTATTTAAGTTTTTTATAAATGTCAAAATTTATTTCTGAGTTTGTTGTACCAATCAACAATTTCAGGTCACGAAAGATGGTTTATCAAACAAGAACTATTTTTATAGCTACCTAACAGTGCCCTTGAATTTTCACTATTTGATTCATTTGTAGAATCATAGAAAGTTAAAGCCAAAAGGAAGCCTGGGAATTATATATCATAATATGTCTTTTAATAGAAAGAAACACGGGTTGTGATTCATGAAAGTTCTCCATAGGAGTTAGAAATGACAGGAATTGAAACTCTGGCACTTGACTTTTTGTTACATGTTTTTTTTTCCACTACTCTTTCACATATTCCGATCCTGAATCCTGCTACATATTTCATCTTATAAGGATCTTATGAATATTTACATTTTTCAAAAGAGTTATAGAAAGAGGACAAAGCTTAAAACACAGACATAGATTAGTGATGTTGGAGTGCCTTGCCCTAGTGAGGGAAATATTTTGGGCAGGGAGGTCTTCTTGAACATGTCCAGTTGCACCATGTAGACTGACACTACTTCTGTTGGCACACAAGGCTAACTGTATTCAGAAATGGTTCTGAGAAAAGTTCAACTCTTGCTCTTCTGATATCAATTAATCATTCAGTTCTTTTCACGGGTTTACTGTGGGGCATCTCAGAAATAGAAAACCCACTGCTGCCCTCAGAGATATAACAGTGGAGTGGAGAAGGCAATAATTGCATTCATGACAAAATTAAAGAGGTTTTAGAATATATACCACAAATAATTCAGATATAAGGAAATTTTAGGGTGGTTAGGGTATGTGGAGCAGGATCGGCACAGGAGGTGGGTCGAGCAAGCATGTGGATGGGCTGTAAGAGAGGAGGCATCTTAAGTGGGGACATGGAGCCAGAGGTCACAGTTAAGAGAGTATGGGTGTCCTATAAGGCAGATCTAGCCAGGGTCAGGCAGAGGCTCAGGTTAGAAGGAAAGAGGATTCTAGAAATGCTTCAGAACTTTGGGTCCATTTGCTTCTTTGACTAGATGTTAATAATACCCACAGTGAACATTTATATCACATTTACCAAGTACTGTCCTAAGTTTTTTGCAGATATTAAATAATTTAATTTTTATAACAACTCTGCAAACATCCACACTTTGCAGATGGGGAAATTTAGACATGGGGAGATCAAATAACTAGCCCAGGGTCACACAGCTAGTAAGTGGTGGTGTTGTATTTGAACCCAAGCAGTCTGGCAAGAGTCCATGTTTCTAACGCCAACATTGTGCTGCCTTACATGCGGAGGAAAAATTTGAGGCCCTGAGAATGTGGATGACCTACCTGCTTGAGATCATTCAACAAGTTAGTATAAGAATTTTTATTAATGTCCATGTTAGTGAGCTTTCCCCTCTCCTCATTGTAGCTTAAGCCATTTAGTGCATTCAAGTGGCTAAAGTGGAATCAAAGTGCTGTCAGGTAACCAACCAGAACATATAATCCTCCTATTAAAGTGAAGTAGACCACTCTGTTACCCAAGGCTTCCTCATTGCTTGTCAAGAATCCAAATAAGATATATAGGACTGAGAAGTGTTCCCTGTCCAATGACTTGAAAGGCCATATGGCCTCGTTGGTGGCAATTGCAGAATCACTGCTTGCTGCCACCACTCTTCTATTCTACCCCCACCATCATCTAAGCATATGTTTCCTTACTGCCATAGCTTTGTTGAGACATATTTCCACTAATGAATAATAGTTTTCTATTGCTTTATGATCTCCTTCCTAGATAGCTCCCTGTTTGTGGAATCTTGAATTATACAGATGTTTAGAAGCAGGGAAGTAAAAGGAAGGAGAATGGAAGCAGCAGAGGCTTTGTAAAGATTCTGGAGACAAGTTATTCAGACTTCTGAAATTTTTATAAGCCCATTCACCAGAACAGTAAATACTTCAATGCTTTATGCCCCTGTTCTCAGGCTTTACCATTGAGCTGCTATAACAGCTTTCTAACTATCCTCCGTACCTCTAATCTTCATCTCCTAATTTAATCCCCATACTTTTGCCAAATAGATATTCCTATAATATGGAATTGATCATATCACTCCCCCACCATAAGTGCCTTCAGAGCTCCCCATCCTGTCAGGATGAAGTCTAAACAATTGATCATGGCCTTCAAAACATTGTGGGACTTGGAACCTGGTTATTCCTCTAGCCTATTTTCTTTTCCACACATATTTCTGCCAAACTGAATAGTCCATGGTTCCCAAAACTCATCATGGCTTTTCACATCTCAAGGAGGGCTTCAGTTCAGCACAAGGAGCTTGGGCTTTGGAGTCACCATGCCTGGGCTCTCCAGTTCCAACCTTCCCACTTACATGGCTCTACTAAACCTATAAAGTCTCAGTTTGCTCATCTATAAAATGTACATAATAGTATATACTTTACATGGATGTGTGTATATTTGAAATAAGATAGAAAGCATCTACTGCAGTGCCTATAACATAGCAGGTACTTTTCTTCTATACCCATTTTATTGAGTGTTTTAAGGACAAATGGATGTTGTATCTTGTCAAATGCTTTTTCTGCTTCTATTGATATGATCATATAATTTTATCCTATATTTAGTTAATGTGGTGTATAACATTGATTGATATGTATATGTTGAACTATCCTAGTGTCCCTGGAATGAACCCCACTTAATTGTGATGTGTTGCTTTTTTAATGTATTAGATTTGCTAGTATTTTGTTTAGGATTTTGCATCTGTTTTCATCAGAGATCTTGGTAGTTTTCTTTTTTGTGTGTATTATCCTTGCCAGGTTTTGGTATCAGGGTTATGTTGGCTTTATAAAATGTGCTTGGAAATATTGCCTCTTCTTCAACTTTTTGGAAGAGTTTGAGAAGGACAGTTTGGTAGAATTCATTAGTGAATCCACCTGGCAATATTTTTCTCTTTTAAAATTGCAGGTGTCCTAGCTCACTTATAGTCTATGAAACTAGCCAATTCTCCTCAAAGACCAGCCTGATTGAACAGCTACAAGCTTATCTATATGATAGCATCAGTACATCTAGCTATGTGGTCAGAGCCATTACTCTCAATATCTGCACTGCCCCTGCTAATAATTATGATAAGGGCTAACATTTATTAAACAGTTAATTTGTGCCAGGCATGCCAAATACCATGTATGCATGATCTTATTTGATTCTCATAACTACTCTATAATGTAGATCCTGTCTCTTTCCCCAGAGAACTTAAATGTTTGCTGAAAGCCAATAACTAGTAAGTGGCAAAATTCAATCTCATTCCACAACTTATGCCCTAAACTACTAGAATGAGCATATCTGGAACACATTCAAGAACTGCTTTTCCTGCCAGGGTTATGTCTCGGCCAGGCCCTCAGGCTTTACTCACTCAATCTGATTGCTCAGTAGTGACCTTCCCCAGCCTTAAATCTCACTCTGGCATGGGTAGTGATGCTGGATTGGGTGGACTAAGATAAGGTATTGGGTGTAAATTCTCATGCAGGGAAGTTTGTATCTGTGACCACAGCAGGTGTACTCTAAACCCAATGAGGCAGCTAGTAGAGGAGCCAGAATTAGAGGAAAAGCCTGCCCATTTTACGCTTTACATTTGGAGACACAATGCTAATGCCTGATTTAACTGAGTAATCAGGAGCTACAGTACAAAAAGTAAACAGAATTATCTAGGCAAGGCTTTTTCACCCCAAAAGTTCAGAGTGATTTTTACCCAGAGACAGAGTTCTCATTTCTTCTGTTAATACCACTTCATGACATTGTGACTGCCTTAATTTCTGCCATTCTTGCCCTCACAGATGAAGTATCTGTTGATTTATGACCCAGGTGATGCACACAATTTAGTGTAATAGCATTGCTTCCACTCCCAGTGGCAGCTCAGCCAGTACCCAGGCAACACACAGATCATCATTTGAGTCAATTAGGAAACTACTGAGTGAGTGTCTCTTTAGTCACTCAGGCCACACTAATGCTAGGTGCTTGTTAGTTCAATAATAGTGCCATGGCTGTAATTGATGGCTGTATCATGGCACAGGCTGCTACTTCTCCTGCTGCTTTCTTCTGTCTTGGCTTCTCCACTTCAGCAGTGTGATGACTTAGCTGGTTGTGTTTCAGACTTCCCCCCTGTTGACAGTGAAATCAAAGTAGGCTGGAGGCTGGTTGTCCACACTGGTGGCAAACAAGCAAGAGGCATCAAGCCTGCAGCTTTTTAGGAGTGGGAATCTTTGGGAAGTTCAGTGAGTTTTTATTAGGCCCTTATTATGTACCCTTAATTGGGCTAAGTACTGAAGGGAAGGGTGTAGAAAGAAGGAGGAAATACTCCTTTATCATCACCGTCTTCACTGCCATCCTATATAATAAAGAGGTAATATGCAAATTAACCATCATGCCCTCACAAAATGGCTGTCTATGACCAGGCCTGCAGGGGGGTTAGTGAGGGACAACCAAATGACTGAACAGCAGGTTGTGTGGGGCAACCAGGCTGGCAGGGGGGAGCAGTTAGGGGTGACCAGGCCAGCGGGGGGGGCAGTAAGGGGTGACCAGGCCAGCAGGGGGGAGCAGTTAGGGGTGACCAGGCCAGCGGGGGGGGGGGGGCAGTAAGGGGTGACCAGGCCAGCAGGGGAGGGCAGTTAGGAGTGACCAGGCCGGCAGGGAGGGGGCAGTTGAGGGTGACCTGGCCTGCAGGAGGGGCAGTTAGGGGCAACCAGGCAGGCAGGCAGGTGAATGATTAAGAGCCAGCAGTCCAGGATTGTGAGAGGGATGTCTGACTGCTGGTTTAGGCCTGAACCCCAGCAGTCGGACATCCCCTGAGGGGTCCCGGATTGGAGAGGGTGCAGGCTGGGCTGAGGGAACCCCCCCATGCATGAATTTCAAGCACCAGGCCTCTATATGAATATAAGTTCCTCTGTTAATCTCTCCCACCCACCCACTCACCCATCCCCACCTTACCTCTAAAGTATATCAGTCTGTTCCATGCGTCTATGTCTCTGGATCTATTTTATTCATCAGTTTATTTTGTTCATTATATTCCACATATGAGTGGGATCAGTCTAGCTCCTTCAACACACTTGTGGCTTTCTGACTTGGATAAGTGGTTAGAAATAGAGAAGGAATTCAGAATGACTTCCATTCACAAAATGGGAGAACTAGAGTAAGATGTGGAATTGAGGAGTGGTTGTGTGTGTGTGTGTGTGTGTGTGTGTGTGTGTGTAGCTGATGAATTCAGTTTTATACATCTTGAATTTGAGAAGACTATGGACCATCCAGTGGAAGACTCACAGTAAACAGTTGGAGATACAGGTGTGGAGCTTATGAGAGACATTTGGCTACATAATTTAGATTTTGTCATTACCATATACATTGATAGTAATTAAAATATTAGGAGAAGGTGAATTTACCCATGTCAAATGTAAAAAGTGATAAAAATAAAAAGAAGCTAGGAAAAATCTCTTAGAAATGTCAATATCTATTTAACTGAGGAACAGCAATTCCACAAAGAGACTAACAAAGAATGGTCAGACGGAAGAAAAGACAAGAGAGATTTTTCAGTAGTCAAAAGGAAAAGGAGTTTCAAAAAGAAGTAAATGATAATAGTACCAAATACCTGAGAAGATTCATTTAAGATGAGGACTAGAAAGAGGCCATAAAACTGGGGAAAGTAGATCAACATCTAGTTGATTTTTATCAGAGCAGTTAGGCGTTGATCAAGCTGGCAGGGGAGTGGTTAGGGGGTGATCAGGCTGGCAGGCAGACAAGTGGTTGGGAGCCAGAAGTCCCAGATTGTGAGAGGGATGTCCTGTGGGATCGGGCCTAAACTGGCAGTCGGACATCCCTCGAGGGGTCCCGGATTGGAGAGGGTGAAGGCTGGGCTGAGGGGACCCCTGACCCATGCACGAATTTCTGCTGTTTATCAAGTACTTACCACATGGTACTGGCATACATTATTTCAGCAGCCTTATGACAGATACTACCCATATAAAAACTTACTCTCAAAGCAGCCAAATCATTTATTCAAGCTTATATATAGCTAATAAATTGTTAGGCTATGAAAAGTACCAATGCCTCTCCACAGGTAATTCATGTTTTATTTGGGATTTAAAAACATGTAATGATAAAATAATTTTAAATAACATTATGAAAGGGCATATGGCAAATTACCAAATGTAATAAAAACAGGGTTAAAATGTACACCATTGATAAATATCATGGTGGAGGCAGGGGATAACCAGAATGTAAAGAAGTCAAAGAACAGCAGATATGTCATGGAAGACTCCTGAAGAAGATGAGATTTCAACGAAGTTTGGGAAGATGTATAGAATGAACAGAGGAAAAATGGAAGAGTCCCAGGTGGGAAGAACTTCAGAAATGAAGGCATGTGGCCAACAAGGAACCCGTGCAGAGAAACGACTGTGAGCAGAGAGTGTGTGATACAGAGCAATGACTATCATTTTACCCTATTTACTATTCAATTCAATTCAACTCAACATTTATTTCCGGCCTATACGTGCTAGGCAGTGGACTAGATAGGTGGAATATTGCAGTGAACAAAGAATTAATAAAAAAGAACTTCTGTTTTCTTGGAGCTTCTATTCTATTATTATTGTCATAGCATTATCATTATTTCAAACTATCTTATTTATGTATTTATTTGTTTACTTATTTATTCTCTGATTTCCCCACCCCTCCCAAGAATGTATGCTCCATGACAGCAGGGACTGTAAGAATGATTTTATTGGCCTTTCTAACTTTCATTCTTCCTCCTGGCAATGGCACCCTGATTCATGATTTGGGAAACACCCCAAATACAATTTTTAGCTATGTGCTTGGAATTAGTAAATTGACCCCATTGCCTACTCAAAGCCTAACTGCATAATTTACCACCCCTCTGAAGTTCTGCTAATTGTTTCAGAGCTGGGAATATAACCCAGGCTTAAGCTGGTCCAATGAAGGTAAACTTCAGGACATTTGCTGTGAATGCCTAGAATGTTTTTTTCTTCCATGGGGCTTGTGGGTGTTATAGCTATTTATGGCCAGGAGAGGAACATATGCTGCGGAGGGCGTAATGGGAAACCTTAAGACAAAGCCAACATTGCAGTGGACAGGACAGAGGGACAGGAACAACCTTGGTAACATTTTTGAGCTGCTAGATCAAACCTCATTTGAGATTAAATCTGCCTCTAGACATTTTAGGTACATGGGCTAGTTTGAGATCGATTTTTTATCATTTGTAACACAAAAGGTTTGAGACAAGGATTTTGTCTTCCTTATTCCTGCATCTCCAAGTGTCTTCTCTAGAACAGCACCTGGCACATAGTAAGAACTCAATATTTGTTTAGTGAATCCTTGATGAATGTGTGAAAAAGGAAGTTAAAGAGGAAGTGGCCCCCTTCTTTTCTCTATTTTAAAAAATTAATATATTTTTAATTTTGTGAAGTACATCACACATACAAAAGTGCATGTCTAACAGGCATAGTTTAAACAATAATTAAAGAGAACACCTGTGCAACTTTCACCCCAGTTAAAAATAGAACAGTGCCAACATCTTGGAAGCTTTGCTTCTTCCTAAACCACATTCCTCTTTCTCACTCTTCCAGCAACAACAATGCTGACTTTGTTTTAATGATTCCTTGTTTATCTTTCTATTAGTACCACCTGGGTGTATATCTCTAAAGTTTAGTTTGCCTGCTTTTTAAAAACTTTATATAAATGCAATTATACAGTATGCTTTTATGAATAGCATAGTACACTCTGCATTTGTGAGATTGATTCATGTTCCTGCATGTACCAGTATTTTATTCACTTCAATTTCTGTGCAGCATTCCATTTAAAAATATTCCATAGTTTATTCATCCAAAATTATTATTATTATCAACATTATTATATCTATGTTATTATTACCAACATTTGAGCTGCTTCCAATTTTGAGCAATTACAAGCAATAGTACTATGAACTTTCCTGTGCATGTATCCTGGGACACACATGCAAAAGTCTCTAGGGCATATACCTATGAAATCACTGGATCATAAAGTATGCATCTGTTCATGTAGGTAACCATTTTTTTCCATTGTTGTACATTTTAATCAGCAGTATAGGAGAGTTCCCATTGCTCCACAGACTCATCAATGTTTGGTATTGTCAGACTGCTTAATTCTTGCCAATCTTGTGGGAACGTTGTAGTCTCTTAGTGTGGTTTTCATTAACTTTCAGTTCACATTAATTTCTAATTTGCATTATAATTTATTATTTCACCCATTTAAAATGTTTCTTAATTTACAAATATGTTTTCCAGTTTCCTTTTGGTTATTGATTTCTAGTTTTATTGCATTGCTGTAAGACAAAGTTAATTGCATAGTTTTGAAGATTAAAAATGTATTGAAGCTTTAATTTTATAAAAATGTTCTATGTATGCTTGGAAAATTTTTGCACTTTAGGGGTATTAAGATATCTATCTCTCAGGACGATGTTATATGTATTATTTAAATATTTTATATTTCTTTTTTCCCCCTGCTTTTTCTGTGGATTACTGAAAGAGGTGTGCTTAGAATCTCCCACTACTGTGGAATTTTCTATTTCCTTTTATAGGCCATTTGTATTTTGAGACTATGACACTAAGAAATACAAATTTAGAATTTTCATATTTGTGAGATTGATCCATGTTCCTGCATGTACCAGTATTTTATTCACTTCAATTTCTGTGCAGCATTCCATTTAAAAATATTCCATAGTTGTAAATTAAGCTTATTGTCATTACAAAGTGACCCTCTTCATCTTTAGAAATACTTTTTGCCTCAAAGTAAATTTTAACAACTATAATCCAGTAACGATGTATTTCTTTTCTTTAGCATGTTCATGAAATATCTTCATCCCCTATTTTACTTTCAACCTTCCTGTATCTTTATTCATCTGATGAGCCTTTTATAAACATTTAGTTGATCATTTTACTAATCTAGTCAGAACATCTTTGTTGTTACCTAGAGCTTTAAATCTACATACACTTGATATAATTAATGACCTATTTGTATTTATATCTACCATAATATTTTATGCTTTCAAATTGTCTCAGCTCTCCTGTTTTTATTTGTACTACCTGTTTTTAGATGAATTTAAGGTGTATAAGTATTCATTTTTCTCCTCTTCTAATTTGAAAGTTGAGTTATAGACTCAACTTCAATGCTTTCAATGGTTATCTTTGAAATGAAAACATGTATGCTTAATATATCAAAATATTTTGATCATATTCTTACTATCCTGGGCAATTATTAGACCTTATAGAACTAGCCTCATGTATTCTTCTCCTGATATAAATAGATATTTGCTGTATGTTTTAGTCCTAGTCTGTTCTTTTGGCCTCACAAGTCATTACAATTATATAATCAGTATTAGACTCCCTACCTTTTGTGGCTCTGAGTTTAAACTTCTATTACCCACACCTAAGGAGTCCATGAAAATTCAAATTGAGATTCTCCCTGTTTAGTAAATGCCCTTAGTTCAGAAGAACTATTAATGCTCAGCTTAACTCTCTAAGTTCCAGCCTTCACTTACATTTTGGTTTGGTAACTACTAACTCTTTTTTCTAGCTCCATGAAACTTTTAAAATGTTTGGAATATTTCATTCAATATTTTCAGTTTTTAAAAAATATATTTTATTGATTTCAGAAAGGAAGGGAGAGGGAGAGAGAGAGAGAAACATCAATGATGAGAGAGCATCACTGATCGGCTGTCTCTTGCATGCCCCACACTGGGGATTGAGCCCAAAACCCAGGCATGTACCCTGACCAAGAATAGAACCGTGTGCTCCAGGTTCATAGGTCAATGCTCAACCACTGAGCCACACCAGCCGGCCTCAGTTTTTTTTTTAAGGCAGGAACATCAGTCAAGTTATTTATTCTGCTAGATCTTCAGAAATAAACTTGGCCTTGTCTTATTTATACAATTTTATTGCAGTCCCTCTCTTAAAATTTCCAGTACATCTGCTTCAACCACCTTTAGTTTTTCTTTCTCTATTCAGATTACCTTATGGAAGTTTTTTTTTTTTCTCTCCCTCTGTACTCATCTCATTTGTGTGTCACAAAGAATGAAAAATGACCTAATCATGTCTGAAATGCCTAAGAGTAATGATAGTGATGCACTTGAATCAAGGAGAAATTAATACATTATAGTATGAAATTATACAAAGAACCAGTGCCTTAAACTGTGAAAGTCCTTGAAAATGTCCAAAGACCCCTTCAGAATCTTAACACAAGTCCCTGCCCACATTTCTCATCTTCCTCTAATTATACTTAAGTACCATCAGCATTCAAAAGAAGTAAAAAATGGTCTTTTTCTATTTTATAGTAACAATATAGTTTTATACTGCTTTTCTTTCTTTTTCTTTTTAAATTTTATTTTTATTACAGATGACATTTAATATTATTTTATGTTAGTTTTTGGTGTGAAGCAAGTGATTAGACAACTACATAATTTATGAAGTGATCCCCCAGATAATTCAAGTACCCACCTGGCACCATACATAGTTATTACAATATTATTGACTATATTTCCCTATGCTGTACTTTACATTCCCATGAGTATTTATAACTACCATTTGTACTTCTTAAACCCTTCACCTTTTTCACCCAGCCCCCCAAAGCCCTCCTATCTGGCAGCCATCAGTTTGTTCTTTGCATCTATGATTCTGTTTCTAATTTGTTATTATGTTTATTTTGTTCTTATATATAACATGGTATTTGTTTGTAATGTAAATATCTGTGTTTTCTGATGGTCTTAGGCTCTACAGCAGCAGTTCTCTTAGAACCGCTAGCAGGGTAGCCTAAGACCATCGGAAAACACAGATATTTACATTACGATTCATAACAGTAGCACAATTACAGTTATGAAGTAGCAACGAAAATAATTTTATGGTTGGGGGTCACCACAACATGAGGAACTGTATTAAAGGGTCGCGGCATTAGAAAGGCTGAGAACCATTGCTCTATAGGTTCATCCATGTTGTCACAAATGGTAGGGTTTTATTTGCTTTTATGGTCAAGTAATATTCCATTGTACATATGCACCATTTCTTTATTTACTTGTCTATTGATGGGCACTTAGGTTGCTTCCATATCTTGGCTATCTATACTAATAAAAGGATAATATACTAATTAGACTGGATAGACTGGACATCTTCTGGATGTCATTCTGGGACATCCTTCCTGACAAAGCCGGGGGCGTGGCCAGCCTGCAAACCACCCACAGCCCCTTGCCCAGGCTGGCCCTGCCCCCAGTGGGGACCTCAATCCCCAATCCAGGGCCCTCTTCAGGGAAGGCCAGCTGGCCCCCACCCACGCACCAGGCCTCTATCCTATATAATAAAAGGGTAATATGCAAATTGACCCTAACGGCATAGCGACCAGAACAACCGCTAGACCAGTCACTATGAGGCGCACTCACCACCTTTTGGTCCCTTTCTCCGGCTGGCAGGCTCCAATTGTGTGATGGCCACCAGCGACAGGGGCAGGGCTGGCAAATGGTTGGGAACAGCCGACCTCTCGGTCCCTTCTAAGGGCTGTCAGGCACTGATCACCTGATGGTGAATGGGAAACCGGGGGTGGATGGTGGCGGGGGTCAGGGCTGGCTGAGGGCAGCTGGGGAAGATGGCCCTGATAGCAGGCCAGGCCTAGGGACCATACCCACACATGAATTTCATGCGCTGGGCCTCTAGTAGTAAATAATGCTGCAATGATCACAGAGGTGCACATATCTTATTGAATTAGTGTTTTGTGTTTCTTTGTATATATACCCAGATATGGAATTTCTGGGTCATAAGGTAGTTTTCTTTTTTGAGGAATCTTCAAACTCTTTTCCATGGTGGCCTCACTAATCTGCAATCCCACCAGCAATGCATGAAGGTTCCCTTTTCTCCACATTTTCACCACATGTTTGTTGATTTGATGATGATAGCCATTCTGACAGGTGTGAGGTGATATCTCATGGTGGTTTTAATTTGCATCTCTCTGATTAGTAATGTTGAGCATCTTTTCATATGTCTATTCAGGTCCTTTGCCCATTTTTTAATTGGATTGTTTTTTGTTTTGTTTTTTGGTGTTGGGTTGTATGAGTTCTTCACATATTTTGGATATTAACCTCTTATCAAATATGCTGCTTTTCCATTGGAAACTCACACTGTTTGAGCTATAATTGGCTAACTCCAGTAGGATAGTTTCAAATCACTTGAGACTCCCCAAAAGCACCATGCATGTTATTTCAGTGTACCAGACATCTGACTTATAAATGAATCTCAGGACCATAATCTGCTTTACAGATAGGGTCCACTTATAATTTAGCTTTCAAAATTTTGTTTAAAATGTTATGACCACTTTATTTTATTTTTCAAATTTTTATTAAGGTATTATATGTGTACATATCTTACCATTGCCCCCCCACCCCACCCCACTCCCATACCTGCCCTCACCCCCCAATGTTTTGCATCCGTTGGTTACTCTTATATGCATGCATACAAGTCCTTCTGTTGATCTCTTATTTCCCCCACCTCTCCCTAACCTTACCGCTGTAATTAGACACTCTGTTTGATGCTTTACTGCCTCTGTAACTATCTTTTTGTTCATCAGTTTATAATGTTTTTCATTATCCCCAAATGAGTGGGATCATGTGGTATTTTTCTTTCATTGACTGGCTTATTTCACTTAGCATAATGTTCTCTAATTCCATCCAAGTGCCTACAAATGGTAGTAATTCCTTCTTTTTTACGGCAGCATAGTATTCCATTGTGTAGATGTACCATAGTTTTCTGATCCAGTCATCTGCTGATGGGCACCTAGGCTGTTTCCAAATCTTAGCTATTGTAAGTTGTGCTGCTATGAACATAGGGGTGCATATATCCTTTCTGATTGGTGTTTCTGGTTTCTTAGGATATATTCCTAGGAGTGGGATTACTGGGTCAAATGGGAGTTCCATTTTCAGTTTTTTGAGGAAATTCCATACTGTTCTCCACAGTGGCAGCACCAGTCTGCATTCCCACCAGCAGTGCACTAGGGTTCCTTTTTCTCCGCATCCTCGCCAACACTTGTTGTTTGTTGATTTGTTGATGATAGCCATTCTGACAGGTGTGAGATGGTATCGCATTGTCGTTTTGATTTGCATCTCTCAGATAATTAGTGACTTTGAGCATGTTTTCATGTGTCTCTTGGCCTTCCTTCTGTCTTCTTTCGAAAAGATTCTATTTAGGTCCGTTGCCCATTTTTTTATTGGATCATTTATCTTCCTTTTATTAAGTTGTATAAGCTGCCTGTAGATGTTGGAGATTAAACCTTTATCAGTGATACCATTTGCAAATATGTTCTCCCATACAGTGGGGTTTCTTGTTGTTTTCTTGATGTTTTCTTTTGCTGTGCAAAAGCTTTTTATTTTGATGTAGTCCCATTTGTTTATTTTCTCTTTGGCTTCTATTGCCCTAGGGGTAGTATCACTGAAAAAGTTCTTTTGGCATATGTCTGAGATTTTGCTGCCTGTGGATTCCTCTAGTATTTTTATGGTTTCCCGTCTTATATTTAAGTCCTGTATCCATTTTGAGTTTATTTTTGTGTATGGTGTAAGTTGGTGATCTAGTTTCATTTTTTTGCATGTATCTGTCCAATTTTCCCAACACCATTTATTGAAGAGACTGTCTTGACTCCATTGTATGCTCATGCCTCCTTTGTCAAATATTAATTGCGCATATTGGTTTGGGTCGATATCTGGATTCTCTATTCTATTCCATTGATATATATGTCTGTTTTTGTGCCAGTACCAGACTGTTTTGAGGACAGTGGCTTTGTAATACAGCTTGAAATCTGGTATTGAGATCCCTCATACTTTATTCTTCTTTCTCAGGATTGCTGTGGCTATTCGGGGTCTTTTTTTATTCCAGATGAATTTTTGGAGAGTTCTTTCTAGGTCTGTGAAATATGCTGTTGGTATTTTAATGGGGAGTGCATTGAATCTATAGATTGCTTTGGGTAGTATGGACATTTTGATGATGTTGATTCTACCAATCCATGAACATGGTATGTTCTTCCATCTGTTTACATCTTCCTCTATCTCTTTTTTCAGTGTCCTGTAGTTTTCCGCATATAGGTCTTTTACCTCCTTGGTTAGGTTTATTCCTAAGTATCTTAATTTTTTTGGTGCGATGGAAAATGGGATTGCTTTTTTAGTCTCTCTTTCTGTAAGTTCACTGTTGGTGTATAGAAATACCATAGATTTCTTGGCGTTAATTTTGTATCCTGCTACCTTGCCGAATTCATTTATTAAGTCTGTTAGTTTTTTGATGGAGTCTTTTGGGTTTTTTATGTACAATATCATGTCATCTGCAAATAAGGACAGCTTTACTTCTTCTTTTCCAATTTGGATGCCTTTTATTTCTTCTTCTTGTCTAATTGCAATGGCTAATACTTCCAGTACAATGTCAAACAGGAGTGGTGAGAGTGGGCATCCTTGTCTTGTTCCTGTTCTTAGGGGAAATGGTTTTAGTTTTTGCCCATTGAGTATGATGTTAGCTGTGGGTTTATCATATATAGCTTTTATTATGTTGAGGTATGATCCTTCTATTCCCACCTTGTTGAGAGTTTTTATCAAGAAAGGGTGTTGGATTTTGTCAAATGCTTTTTCTGCAACAATTGATATGACTATGTGATTTTTATCTTTCAATTTGTTTATGTGATGTATCACATTTATTGATTTGCGGATATTGAACCATCCTTGCATTCCTGGGATAAACCCTACTTGGTCATGGTGTATGATCTTTCTGATGTACTGCTGGATCCGATCTGCTAGAATTTTGTTGAGGATTTTGGCATCTACATTCATGAGGGATATTGGCCTGTAATTCTCTTTCATTGTGTTGTCTTTATCTGGTTTTGGTATTAGGGTGATGCTGGCTTCATAGAAGGAGCTTGGAAGTGTTCCTTCCTCTTGAATTTTTTGGAATAGTCTGAGGAGGATAGGTTTTAGTTCTTCCTTGAATGTTTGGTAAAACTCTCCTGTGAAGCCGTCTGGCCCCGGGCTTTTGTTTGCCAGAAGCTCTTTGATTACTGCTTCAATTTCTTCCATAGTTACTGGCATATTGAGCTGTTTAGATTCTTCCTGATTGAGTTTTGGAAGGTTATATTTTTCTAGGAATATGTCCATTTCCTCCAGGTTGTCCAGTTTGTTGGAATAGAGTTGTTCGTAGTATTTTTTAACAATCCTTTGTATTTCGGCGGGATCTGTTGTTATTTCACCTCTTTCATTTCTGATCTTGTTTATTTGGGTCCTCTCTCTTTGCTTCTTGGTGAGCCTGGCTAGAGGTTCATCAATCTTGTTTATCCTTTCAAAGAACCAGCTCTTGGTTTTGTTGATCTTTTGTATTGTTTCTTTGGTCTCTATGTCGTTTATCTGTGCTCTGATCTTTATTATTTCCTTCCTTCTGCTTACACTGGGCTTTTCTTGTTGCTCTTTTTCTAACTCTTTGAGTTGTTGGGTTAGGTAATTTATTACCCCTGTTTCTTGTTTTTTGCAGTAGGCTTGTAGAGCTATGAACTTCCCTCTCAAGACTGCTTTCGCTGTGTCCCATAGATTTTGGATTGTAGTGTTTTCATTGTCATTTGTTGTCATGATGTTTTTTATTTCTTCTTTGATCTCTCTGGTAACCCAGTCATGGTTTAATAGCATGCTGTTTAGCCTCCATGTGTTTGATTTCTTTGGGTTGTTTTTATTGTAGTTGATTTCCAGTTTTATGCCAATGTGGTCTGAGAAGATGCTTGATATGATTTCTATCTTCTTGAATTTGAAGAGACTTTGCCTATGTCCCAACATATGGTCTATCTTTGAATATGACCCATGTGCACTTGAGAAGAATGTATATTCTGTGGCTTTGGGGTGAAATGTTCTGAAGATGTCAATTAATTCCATCTGGTCTAGTGAGTCATTTAGGATTGATGTTTCTTTGCTGATTTTTTGTTTAGAGGATTTGTCCAATGGTGATACTGGGGTATTAAAGTCTCCTACTATGATTGTATTGCTGTCAATCTCTCCCTTGATATCCTCCAGGAGTTTTTTTATGTATTTGGGTGCTCCTGTATTGGGTGCATATATGTTTACCAGAGTTATTTCTTCTTGTTGGATTGCTCCCTTTAGTATTATGAAGTGGCCTTCCTTATCTCGTGTTATGTCCTTCAGTTTGAGATCTAATTTGTCAGATATAAGTATTGCTACCCCAGCTTTTTTTTTCAGTTCCATTTGCCTGGAAAACCTTTTTCCATCCCTTCACCCTCAGTCTGTGTGCGTCTTTTTTTCTGAGGTGGGTTTCTTGTAGACAGCAGATATATGGGTCATGTTTTCTTATCCAATCCATTACCCTATGTCTTTTGATTGGGGCATTTAATCCGTTTACATTTAAAGTTATTATTGATAGGTACTTATTTGTCGCCATTCCTACTCTTTACACCTGTGTTCCTTCTTCGCTTCCTATTTCTTTTTTTTTTTTTTTTTTTACAGCAGACCCTTTAGCATTTCTTGCATTGCTGGTTTGGTGGTCATAAATTCCCTTAGTCCTTTTTTGTCTGTGAAGCTCCTGATTTCACCTTCAATTTTGATTGACAGCCTTGCTGGGTACAGTGTTCTTGGATTCAGACCCTTCCTTTGCATGACTTTGTATATCTCATTCCATTCCCTTCTGGCCTGATGAGTTTCTGTTGAGAAATCAGTTGCTAGTCTGATGGGGGTTCCTTTGTATGTAACTTTCTGTCTCTCTCTGGCCGCTTTTAAGATTCTTACTTTGTCGTTGGTGTTTGCCAATTTAATTATAATGTGCCTTGGCGTCGGTCTTTTGGGGTTCATTTTGCTTGGGACTCTGTGAGCTTCTTGGATTTGTGTGGGTTTTTTCTTCTCTATATCAGGGAAATTTTCTGTCATTATTTCTTCAAATAGGTTTTCTATTCCTTGCTCAGCTTCCTTTCCTTCTGGAACCCCTATTATGCGGATGTTGTTTTGTTTCGTGTTGTCCCAAAGTTCCCTTAGGCTCTCCTCCTGCCTTTTAATTTTTTTTTCTAGAAGTTGCTCTACTTGTGTATTTTTCTCATCTTGTCTTCTAGCTCACTGATGCGGTCCTCTGCTTCTTCTAGTCTACTCTTGATGCTTTCTATTGAGTTCTTTACAGCAGCGATGTCATTTTTTATTTCTTCTTGGTTCTTCTTCATTTCCTCTTGGTTCTTGCTTATATTGTCGAATTTGTCTTCCATTCTTTTCAGCCACCTTATGACCATTTCTCTGAATTCTTTTTCTGGAAGGTTGCTTGCTTCCATTTCGTTTACTTCCTTTCCTGGTGATGCCTGCTTTTCTTTCATATGCGGGCTGTGTCTTTGTCTCCCCATGGTCTCTCTTCTCTGGGTGTCTGGTTATGTAGTTTTCTCTCTCCTGCGTCGATTTAAAGGCACAAAATACAGCACTACCAGGTACAACACACAAGGCACTGAACAGAAATGTATTCACGATATTAATAACCTCCAATAAAGGTGACCACCAGAGAAAGGCAAATTAGGGGATAGTAGAGAAAGAAGAAGAGGAAAAAGAAAGAAAGAAGAAGAAAAAAAAAGGGGTGTCAAAATGAAATTGGGAAAAGGGAAAAAAAGAAGAAAAAAAGTAAGAGAGACAAGAAAGAGACTAAGAGAGAAAGGGAAACAGACTATATATATTGGGGATAAAACTCCAATAGAACAATCACTTATCCCAGCAAATGCCAGCAACAAGTACCTGGGGATTAATACAAACTACAACACCAACTAATATTGAGTGAGGCAAGGGAAAACAGAAGCACTAAACAAACAAAAAAATAAACAAAAGAAGAATAAGCAAAACAATCTCACAAAAAAGCATAAAAATTCGATATAATCTACATTCAAGCGAACAACAACAAAAGGACAGAGAGAAAAACAATTTTTTGGATAGTTAAGACAGCGAAGAGAGAGGTGTGTATGGACTTGGAGCAGGGGATTGGAGATTATATATATAAGTAGGGTGAAATTTTAAAAGGGGGTAAACAGAAAGAATAGGGAAAATCTAAAGCAGGAAAGGGGTAAGATAAACAGGACACCGAAAAGGGGAAGGTTAGGAAGAGAGTGATGGTATAAAGGTAGAGTTGCGATAGAGTAAAACGATGCTAAAGGAAAGATAAAAATAGACTGTAGAACACTAATCCCAAAATAAAATGAAGAGAAAATAAAATGACACTTTAAAAAAAAAAGATTAAATAGCAGTAGTAATAATACGGATTGAAAATAAAAATGTAATAATTAAAAAGGTAAAATCAAGTGAGGAAAAAAGAAAAAAAATAGTTTCTTGAGTAAAAGATGCAAAAAATGAAGATAAAAAAATAAAAATAAAATGTGGAGTAGTGAAGGTCATTCACTTCCTCTGTTGTTCTGTTTGGCACACCTGTTTCTCAGTCCAGACAGTATTGCAGTTCCCTGCGTTCCACTGCTCTTCAGTGATGTAAGCCAGTCCTGATTTTAAGCAGGCTGTGTGTCTTAATTCGTATTCCTTTATTTTTGATTACACAAGAGTCAATTTGTGATTCAGCCCCTGGGTGGCAGTGTTTCTGGATTGACTTCCGGGTTTATCTATGGCCTCTCTAGGCAGTGTTAGAGCCTTCTTTCCCTGTGGCACTCACTACCGGTTTGTGGGAGTGGGCTGCCTCAGAGCTGGCTCTCCGATGGTCACTCCCCGCTCTGATCCCCAGGTTCCAGAAAAACAACTTTCCCCTGCAGTCTCCCAGGGTGTCCCCAACTGGGTGAACCTATGAATTGGGCTTAGTAATCAGAAGCAAGAATTTCAAGAGGAAAAAGCCCAAGTGTGCGCACTCTGTGGCTGCGCGTAAGTCTAGCACACCCCTGAAATTCTTAGGGTGTCCCTGCACTTCAGATCAAAATGGGTTGCTTTTTAGAGAGCCCTTCTGTTAGCAGCTCTGAGGACCCCCTTCCACATTCACAGATCACGCCAGCCCCAGCAGCCACCGATTTTTCTAGGCACAGACTTCCCTGTTCCTCCAGCTCCCGCAAAACGTGCTTTCCTCTCTCCCGCCAGGACCAGAGACCTCACCTTATCCCAGGCAAAATCTGACCTTTCCGTGGTGGAGTGTAGAGCTCCTCTGAACCCGTGTGTTTGCGCCAATTGGGGAGCGTTGTTCTGGGGCTCGCAGCTGTTCCGTGGGTGCCACAGTTGTGGATTCTCAGGCTTCTGATAAGCTCCACTTTCCGGTTCCAGATGGCGGCGACTCCGCGTCCAAGCCCGCAGCTCCGGGAGGGGACCCAGCTGCAGTGGGAGCTGCCAGGTCAGGGGAACCCCGTCTAGCAGTCTCCCACCTTCTTCTGGAGTTCAGCTGTCCCCCAACTTGCCAACAAACACTCCTAGTGCGACCCTCAGCTGTTCTTTCTTTCTGCTCCGGGACAAGGCTCGGAACACGTCTGTCTATTCCGCCTCCATTTTTCTCCTCCTGTTATGACCACTTTAAAGGACATGCTGACCAGTGTGGCTCAGTGGTTGAGCATTGACTTATGAACTAGAAGGTCACAGTTTGATTCCTGGTCAGGGCACATGCCCGGATTGTGGACTGGATCCCCACTGTGGGGTGTGCAGGAAGCAGCTGATCAATAATTCTCTCTCTTCATTGATGCTTCTGTCTCTCTCTCGGTCTCCCTTCCTCTCTGAAATCAATAACAATATATTTTAAAAAATAATAAAAATGTTTTCAACCTTTACCAACTATTTATGAATTTTCATTTCTCCTCATTACTTTCCAAATTTTATTTATATACTTTAATAACTTAATTGTAATCATGGTAAATATACAATGCTCAGTTCTCCATTTGCATCCTTCCAGTGTTTCATAAATACTACTCCCTGTTACATGATTTCTTGTCTTTCATTTTCAATGGCTGCTTATTATTCCCCCAAACTAATATAATTTTCTGAATAATTTCCCTGTTGTTGGACTTTTAAGCCACTTCAGCATTCATCCCATTATACTACTAAAGTGTGTTTGTGCAAATATCCACTGAAAAATTTATAGAGGTGAGTTTACTGGTTTTGAGGCTGGTATCATTTTATGTTTGTTTTTTATACAGATTGAGTCATAAAATATTGTATCAATGTATACTGATTTCAGTAGCTGATGGGTATGCTTGTTTCCATTGAAAGCAGTCTAGAAATTATTTTTCTTCATTTTTTAGTTGATTAAAATATATAAATGGTGCATGTATTCAACATATGTTTATTAAACTTGTATTGTGTCAGGTACTGTGGACACTGAGATAAAATATGGGCACTTCCTAGGAGGAATTCACCATCTTGTGTCTAGATAAGGAGAAGAGAATGTGTCAAGTGCTATAATAGAGGCCCACATATATTTCCATAGGAATGCAAAGGAGAACTAGATTAAATATATTTTACCTCATTTTTTTGAACATTGGCAGATTTAGCATGGAAGTAAGAGTTCCCCAAACTGAAAAGGGGCACCTCATTTTTGTTTTAATTTATATTTCCTTGTTTATTACACTAATTCTGAATATGTTTGCTTGCTTTTTGGAATGTCTCTTATATGAATTATATGTTTGGTTTATTGTATTTTAAGTTTTATTAGTAGCAATATTTGGGGTAACTTAGAATCACAATTAAGCAAAGCTAACAAAGATAATAATGTCACAGCAACAATTTACTGAAAGAAAAAAGAGGAATGTTCATCATGCTGAGTTGAGTTGTAGGAGAACATGATTATCTATCTCTGAGAGAAAAATGATCCTCCCAAATTAGCTTCCAAGACAGGAAGAGTTATTTTGTCAGTGACTTTTTGAAAAAAACATATACAATTTCTTCACGAATACAAATATAAATACATATTGATATGTATAATGATATGTATAATATGAATACAGTTTAGTTGTAGTACTTGGTTTAAAAATCATTTTATAATTCATTTATCTTTGAATTGTGACAGAATTCTTCCCAAGCTTTAGGCCAGGCTTGTGAGTGGGTTCATTATATTTTAATGATAATAAATATAATGTAGTAGAAAGAGCATGGACTTTGGAGTCAAACAACCTGGATTTAAGTTCTGGTTTGATCACACATAAGTTGTATTACCTTGTTTATGTTTCTACTTTCTCATCTGTTATATGGGGGTTAATTATACCTACCCTCTAGAGATGATGTTAGGGTTAAATTAGATAATGGGTATAAAGCACAGTCATGGTACATAGCAGAATTCAATCAATTCTAGTCTTGTTACTGTCACTGGATTGGGAAAGTAAGACATAATTCTAGGAAGGACTAGTTCTATTCCTCCTTGTTGATTATAACATGAATTAAAGAATCCTGGAAGGAAGACTCCCCACACCACAAAGATGATGAAAATTATGTTAAGAAAACATGATTAATCAAATAAGATAGTGGAGATATAGCAGCTCTCAAATACTTTTAAGGCAAGAAGAGTGCTATGGTGCTATTCCCACACTCTGGCATGCTGAATAAGTACAGAAACCAGAAAGCCTGCAAAGTGTATGCGTTCAGTCAACTGATCAATTATATGTTTCAAATGTGTGCTTCAGTAATATCACTTTTCCATTTACAAACTGAACAGAAGCTTGGCAACATTGAGAACCTGATCTCCAAGGACTGAACTTTAAGGCTGTTGAGCCCAAGCCTCTCACTTTCTTGATGGGGACACAGATGTCATCATTGCTATCATCCTGCCTCTTAGTGCAGATTTGATTCAGAGAGAAAAAATTAGATGTCCCTACTTTCTGGTCTGTTTCCATTAGATCAATGATCTCCAACCTATAGAACCATAAATTAGAAGTACCATGAAGCATTAAAAAAATGGACTGAAATCAATTTCTGGGAGCGTTTTGTAGTAGTTGTTGCCAGGTGGGTGAGTCCTTTTTGTTTAGATTTTCTCAAGTGCGTATGATCTAACAAAAGGCCAGCACAAAGAGGAACACGCATGTAGAGAACACTTAGCATCCCTCTTCTTGCTGCAGTGAGACAGCCATTACTTTTCATTAAATACATAATATTCTGAGCAATCCACTTACTCATTATTAGGGGCTATTAGTAGCTACTCTTTGTCACACATTATTCCAAATGGAGCTCTATCAAGGGTTTTACTAAAGAGCTGCTAATTTTCAAAGAGAAAATCAGTAATGCTGGAAGCAGAATTTAGATTTTCCTCTAAAGCTCTTTTAACTATTCTCCCTTTTCCTCTCTTCCCTGAAAAATAAAGCATCCCATACAGTAATTATGGTGAGGCTTTAGCAGGAACAACTTCTGCTTTGGGTCTACGCCACAGTGGCTGCAGTTTGGGCTTTGGTCACAGGGGAGCACACTGATCTCTGAATTGAAAACTTGCAAAATACTTTCCAACCTCTCTGGTCTTTTTGGACCTTAATCTGTCTAATTTGAGGACCAGGACATTTAGTGCAGCCAGGAGGCCACAGAGGAGTCCTCTTTAAGCCAAACAGATAGCAACTCTTGTCTGTCTCAATATATCAATAGGAGAGATTTTCCTAGGCTAATTCGTAAATGCAACTGTTCAATGAATGGATTTGGGTTGGCTATAACAAGTTGTTTTTATATCTTGATGGTAAATCTATTTAGTGAGGCTAGAGAGGTTCTAGTTAGTAGGCAAGGCAGAGGTAAGGTGGCCTAGTTACCTGACCTCTAAGTGAGGTCCATGAGAATTTCCTTTCCACCTCCACTTTCTCCATACTCATCTTCTTTCTGATCCATCTTGTTATTTTAATTAGTATTCGTTTTCAAAATGGAAATTCCTCTAGATTTTCATAGCTTGGTGTAAATTATTTGAGCAGATAGCCTGGGCATCAGTGCTATTACTTATCTAGATATTCAGAGATAAGTAGGAACAAGGAATAAGAAACCAGAGGAAATTGGGGCAGAAAAGCTTAAAGGTTATTTTCATTAGAAAAGTGTACTTGATTTTCTTGGCCATCTGGCTGTTCATCAATTTAATTTTTGGTTTTGAAATAATAAATAACAGACCAGTGGTGACATTGGATAGATCTTATTTCCTTTGCTGGATTCAGGATTAAAAGATAATCCTGAGACTGTTCATTGTATATTCTCAAAACATTGTAAACATCAAACCCATCAAGAAGCAGGGCACTTTGTGTTAGAAGACAGTTCCAATTGTAAAAGCTTTTTAATTAACAGGGGCTTTGTATCAGCTTTCCTATCTACAAAGCTAAGTCCCCATGTCTGGGCAGGTGCATCCTGTTGTGTATTAAAGAACAACAAAGGGCAGTACAAGGGCAGAACACTTAAGAGAACTATGCCTGAATGAATTCATGCTTCCCTGCTCTCTGCCTACTGTTGTTTCTGTTGTTCCTCCTGCTGACTCCCCCAAAGGAATTTCCTCTAAGCACACTGTAGCTCCAATTGCTTGATTCATTAATTAATTCATTCATACATTCAACTAATATTTACTGAATAACTGCTCTGTGCTATGTGCTATGGTGGGCCTTGGGTATACTAGTATAGTGCTGAATAAGGAGGGCTCACTATCTAAGATAGAAGGCAGATATTCATGACATCATACAGGTAAAATGAAATGAATATTTTAATGTCAGAAGTCTTGGAAAAAATTTTCACATGGATTGTCCATTTTTTCTCCTCAACAGTGTTTCTTTCTCTGCCTTTAAGAGTCTGCCTGCGATGAAAATGGACTATGATGCCATGATATCCCAGAGAGACTGTTACTGTCAACTTGTCCCACCAATTTGACATAGCAAGGAATTCTACCAAAGCCAAGAGCTGATAATATCATAGAACCCAGAGTCAGGACTACTGACATACATGTTACATACAGCACAGAAACAATGGGGTCAGACTGGGGCAATGATCTTCCTAGTTCCAAATTTTACCTACGTGGCCTCACAGCAGGCTCATCAAAACCTGATATCTTGGGAGGAGAAACCAAGATGGCGGCATAGGTAAACACCTAAACTGCTGCCTCGCACAACAATTTCAAAACTACAACTAAAAGACAAAACAGACATCATCCAGAACCACAGGAAGGCTGGCTGAGTGGAAATTCTACAACTAGAAGGAAAGAGAAAAGCACACTGAGACTCAGAGGAACTTCAGAAGGCAGAGGTACCGAGGCACGCACACGCGGAGAGGGTGGGCAACTGAGTACGTGGCTGGCTTTCTCAAGCGGGAGGGAGACAAAAGCTCCTGATGGCTCTGAACTCCAGTTCCGGGCAAGACTCTGGGGACCCAGACTCATTCAGGGAGAAACTGGACTGTCTGGCAGAGGGTGGAAGTCGAGGGCGGCATTCTCTCAGAGGTGCTTGCAGCGATTACCATGGGACACTGAGACACAGGGGCCTCTGAGGGCAGGGCTGATGAGAAACCAATGCTGTCTGCTCTGCCCTGAGACTCTGCCCCATCCAAGCTGAGCACAGAGGCTTTTGCAAGTCTTGTCTCATAAGGGTGTCTCCAGCACAGAAGTTCTCCCAGCATAGACACAGCTGATCCTCACAGCCAATTGGCCTGGAGGTCAATTCCTCCCAGTGATACCAACAACAATCAAGGCTTAACTACAACAAGACTGTGCACACAGCCCACAAAGGGGTGCACCAAGAGTGTCTACCTCAGGTAACTGGGGAGGCTGACCCACTGGGCCCTATAGGACACCTAGCACACAAAGCCACTCTATCAACTCAGGGAAGCATCCAAAATGTGGAGACAAAGAAACAGATCACAAATGACAGAAATGGAGGAAAGCAAACTACTGGATATAGAGTTCAAAACCACGGTTATAAGGCTTTCAATAATTTTCTAGAAAAGGCCGATAAATTTAGCGAGACCCTCAATGATATGAAAAAGGACCAACTAGAAATTAAGCATACACTGACTGAAATAAAAAATATTATACAGAGATCTAACAGCAGACTAGAGGATCGCAAGAATCAAGTCAAAGATTCGAAATACAAAGAAGCAAAAAACACTCAACCAGAAAAGCAAAAAGAAAAAGAATCCAAAAATATGAAGATAGTGTAAGGAGCCTCTGGGATAACTTCAAGCGTACCAACATCAGAATTATGGGGGTGCCAGAAGAAGAGAGAGAGCAAGATACTGAAAACCTATTTGAAGAAATAATGACTGAAAATTTCCCCCACCTGGTGAAAGAAATAGACTTACAAGTCCAGGAAGCCCACAGAACCCCAAACAAAAGGAATCCAAAGAGGACCACACCAAGACACATCATAATTAAAATGCCAAGGGCAAAAGACAAAGAGAGACTCAGAAAAGCAGCAAGAGAAAAACAGTTAGTTACCTACAAGGGAGCACCCATATGACTGTCAGCTGATTGCTCAACAGAAACTATGCAGGCCAGATGAGAGTGGCAAGAAATATTCAAAGTGATGAATAGCAAGAATCTACAACCAAGAGTACTCTACCCAGCAAAGCTATCACTCAGAATTGAAGGTCAGATAAAGAGCTTCACAGATAAGAAAAAGCTAAAGGAGTTCATCACCACCAAACCAGTATTATATGAAATGCTGAAAAGTATTCTTTAAAAAGAGGAAGAAGAAGAAAAAGGCAAAGATCAAAATTATGAACAACAAATACATGTCTATCAACAAGTGAATCTAAAAATCAAGTGAATAAAAAAATCTGATGAACAGAATGAACTGGTGAATATAATAGACTCAGGGGCATAGAAAGGGAGTGGACTGACAATCCTCAGAGGGAAAGGGGTGTGGTTGGTGCGGGAAGAGACTGGACAAAAATCGTACACCTATGGATGAGCACAGTGGGGGGGCGGTAAGAGCATGGGGTTGGGTGGGAACCGGGTGGAGGGGAGCTATGGGGGGAAAAAAGAGGAACAATTATAATAATCCTAACAATAAAGATTTATTAAAAACAAAACAAAACAAAAAAATCCTGATATCTTGGGCTGATCATGACCTGGAGTGGGGAGACGGAGGGTTGGAGACATAGTAATTATACCAGTACATAAGGATCGTAGAATTTCAGAGCTTGTATGATCCTCAATATACTTGCTACTCATGGTGTGGCCCATGGACCAGCAACAACGACATCATCTGGAGGCTTTTTGGAAATGCAGAACCTCAAGCTCCACCCCAGACTCACTGAATCTTAATCTATCTTTTAACAAGATTCATGGGTGATTTGGAAACATATTAAATTTTGAGAAACAGTGCTCAAGATAAGTAAGTTTTAAACTTTTCCTCTGATACCTACACATTATATGAGTTTTCTCTGTAGGATACATTTCTCTAAGTGTGGCCAAGGTCGTAAACGTTTCCATCCTATAAATGACATATGATAAGCCATATCATGGTTTAGATCAACTGATCTAGCTTAATCCCTTCATTCTGTAAATGAGTGAATTGCCTAGGTTCCATATATCAGCTCATGGCAGAGTTGGGACCAAGAATGCAGAACTTCAGCTGTTTTTGGATTAGTTTTGAGTTGAAGGGGATTCTTGTTCTTCCCTTTATGACCCAGTTCCTCATGGTCTATGTTTCTGTCATTTGTGTCTCAGGTTTAAGAATATAGCTGCTAATGTCTATAAGTAGTGTATCCACCTTTCTTTGAACAGCTTGGCAATCTTATTACTGTTGGTCACCATAAGGCATTTTCTGGCCTGGTATACCCTTTCATCTATAAAAAACCATTCTTGTGACTTCGACCTTCCAGTATGCTACATGGAACTATTGGACCTTAGGCTTTATACCTTGACCTCTGTGAAGAGCACACATTGTCCAGATTTTTGCTTTGAACTTGCTGTGTCAACTCATATCTCCATAAGAACATCTCCCACAAAGCAGATTCCACAATGAAGGGCCCATATTTAGACTTTTCCATCCTCTAGAGCTGGAAAAGCTATTGAGCTCTGAATTCTGCATCCATATTTTTCTGTTTGATCCTATCCAATCTCTATCTGACATTACTAAGGTCACATCCTGACTATCCTCTCTTTTTATTTCCAAAGAATGTGATAAGAATAAGAGAGTCTGGAAAGCAAATGCTAATTTTTGAATTAACAAAGGGCTAATGAAAGTTCAAGAGAATAGCTTTCCTTGCCCAAAGAGGAAAATAAGAGGGCTTCCTCTCTATGTTAAGGGTATAATTCAATGTCACCTAGACTAATTTAGTATTGAAACACTAGATTTTCCAAAGGTCAACATTTTAAAAAGAAAAGATGGCAAGTAAATAGTATCTTAATTTTAAGGCAATTTAGTTCCTCTTAAATCTTGGTATTTTTGCTATTAATGAGGAATGTGTCACTGAACACAGCTCTAATCAACATGGCAAAGTCCCTGAACCACCACATCTGCGTTTGGGGACCAGAGCTTGCTCCAGGTAACATGGAAAAATAGGTGAAGCTGACATAAAACATCCCTTTTCCATAGTCACTACTTTTGGGTCTATTGCCTCTTTGGGTAATGCTCCCCTTTTACTTTGTTTCAGTGCTCTTTTCCTGCATGTTCTCTCCCCTATAGCAAATGAGGCCACCTGCTAAAAATATCCAATGCCATGTAAGCCATAGCTAGAATATCTGCACATGAAAAGACACACGGAAAGGATAAAAATTAACCCAAAGGAATGATTACTGAAGCTGGAACTTGAGGCATTAAAGATGGAAGAGGTCTATTGGTAGTGGGGCCTTAAGATCCCATCAATAGTTGCTGGTTTTCTCCTCCCACAAATAAGGTCAGATTTGAGGAGAATAACACCTGCCCCCACCTTGCTTCATAAGGGGATTAGTAAGGAAAAATTAGGTCAGAGATGTTAAAGTGCTTTTGACACAAATCAAATCAGGGCTTTGATTTTTCCCAATCTAATATAGCCCTGCCTTAAGGTCAGTTTCTGTCTCAATCTCTCATTCTTTCAAAATGAGAATAATGTACTCATGCTCTTTTTCTCAAGGCTGCTGGGTGAAAAGGAAACAATTGTGTTTATGGTAATGCCCATTGGATAATTGTGTTTGATGGCTGGAGAACAAAAGCAGTTCCACTTCATTTTAAAAACAGAGTCCCCGCCATTGCCATTTAGGTTTCTTTTCTCAAAGATAACCCAGGTACCTTCAGAGAACAAAGGCGGTGGGTCCTAGGTATTTTTTTGAAGGTGTGGTCTTTTGACCCACTGCAACAGAATCACATGCTTCTACAAATGCAGATTCTTAGCTCAAGCATCTTGTCAAACCCACTGATTCAGGATGTCTTGGAGTGGGAGCAAGAAAGGCATTTATTAAACAAAAAGATGATTCTGTGGCAAACTAACATGAGATCCACACTCACCAGTGGATTGAATTCCTCAAATATTACTATAGGGCAGTGCTTCTTAACCCTGGCCATGCACTAGGATCACCTGGACAACTAGTAAAAAGCACCAACGGCCAGCCCTAGCCCTGACAAATTAAATGAGTTTTTCAGGGGACTAAGCCTGCCATCTGCATTTTGAAAGCTCTTCTGGTAATTTTAGGTGTTCAATCAGGGTTGGGCCATCTTAGGATTCACTCCTCCACTCCCTCTTGGGTTGCAAGGGAACTAGTCAAGGTCACTCACAGACAGGTACACTGATTCCTAGCCCTACTCAAGCTTCTTTTATGTGGATACATTATGAATCTGAAGAGCACCTACTACTGTGTGCTACATATACTGAGGAAGTCAGCAATTAACCAAACAGAAATAGCATGCTCTCAAGGAGTCCGCAGTCTAATGGAAAAGATAGACCCAGTCACAAAAAAGTGAGTAGATGAAGAATTGATCCCTCTAGTTTCCCCTGTTCACCTCCTGAGTCCTTGAAATAAGAACCTCGGTCGCCCCCACATCAGCAAATTACTTGCTTACGAGGAGCTCTTGCTTTATCCTCCCCCTATCTCCTTGTTCCAAACATCTTTTAAAACACCTGATTTTGAGAGTTCCTAGAAAGCATTGTAGTTCTTAAGTTATTTTGGACCTGTGTGAGTTTCTACCTAGATCCTGAAGATTCCCTCAGGTGTGAATTACAAACCATCTCATCCTTTCAGCACTTGTCTGTTAGCACATGAACATTGTCGCATAATGGTAGACTGAACTGCTCTTCCCTCTGCCTAAAACATGCCTTTACGTTTGAATTCAGTGCCTGCGAAAATCTATTTCTTAAACTAATTTGTTGAATTATAACTAGAGAAAACACAGCTTTTAGGCAGCTATTCTAGTTCAGGCTAATGTATGGATTAAGGGCTTAATTAAAGTTAGGATTTTTCTCTTTAATCACTAATGCATGGCCATTAAACAGCTGAAATGATCAAAATGTGATGTCTTTAAACAGCCTAGTTTTTAAAACGTTATCTTTTGCTTCTTTTCTTTCCTGAAACAATTTACTTTTTATAATTAATCAGCTGAAAAATTACTTGTGAAATGTCATGTCCTATATAACAGCAAAATGTATTCTTTTCATAAAAAGAGAGAAGAAAGTTTTTGGCAATGATGACCTGGTTTAATTTGACATTTAAAGGAGTCAAAAATGAACCTTTCCCATTTTATTTACTATATTCATATGTCCACAGTCCTACTCTGATTTGGTATACCTTTCTGAAATCTAGTTTTGTGAGAAAAATATTTTTTAAAAATTTTAACCCTAACTTGGAAATGGTGAATGCTTGCCTGGAACAGATCATTTAGACTTCTAGCTTCTCAATTAATGTGAAAGCACATCTCTTTTATTTATACTCATTTAGAGAACGATTACAGTTTTAATTAGCAACAATTTGAAATTCCTCAACTATTCAACGGAGGAAAAGTGGCTTTAATACTTTACTTGATTGCAGAAATAATGGTAGGCTGTGGCAACCTATCTAACCATAATTATAAACTGGGTAGAAACTCATTTGGGGTGAGCTAGCCCTGAAGAGTATGTAGGAAATTAAGGAGAAGTAGTAAGGAATTTATTCTGAAAGTCATTTGAACGAGAGAGAGAGAGAGAGAGAGAGAGAGAGAGAGAGAGAGAGAGAGAGAGAGAAGAGAAAGAGAAAGAGAAAGAGAGAGAGAGAATATGAGAAACATTAATTGGTTGCATCTTGCACACCCACAAACCCAAAACCTAGGTATGCACCCTGACCAGTAATCAAACCCACAATCTTTTGGTGTACAGGACAATGCTCCAACCAATTGGGCCACCCATCCAGGGGCCATTATTTTTATTCTTTACAAATATGCTATATAATAACAATGATTAGCCCTTCTGCTTCCATTTACTTGATTAGTTATGTTACCATACATAGTAAACAGAAGTGGTAGAGGAAAGAGTTAGTTGTTCAGGAGCAAAATAAGCATTCCAAATTCCCAAATAGTTCATTATCAACATGGGATATGCTAATGGGATTTCTAAAAGCTTCCTTGAGATATAATATGTCTCATGCTATACACATACAATGCAGTTCACCATTTTAAAGTGTACAATTCAGTCATTTTTGGTATATTCACTCAGTTGTACAATCATCACCACTATCTAATTTTAAAACATTTTTATCACTACAAGAAGAAACTCCATACCCATTAACCAGTAACTTCACTATCTTCTCTCCCTTTAGCCTCTAGCAACTACAAATCCATTTTCTGTCTCTGTGGATTTACCTACTCTGAATATTTCAGATAAATGAATCATATAATATGCGATCTTTTCTGTGTAGCTTCTTTCAGTTAGCATAGTATCCTCAAAGCACTTAGCATAATATCTTCAGGATTCATCCATGTTGTATCAGCACTTAATTCCTTTTTATGGATGAATAATATTCTATTCTATGAATATACCACATTTTGTTTATGTATTCATTAGTTAAGGGGCATTTTGGTTGTTATTTTTTGGTTATTATGAATAATATTGCTATAAACATTTGAGTACAAGGTTTTGTGTAGACATTTGTCTTCATTTATCTTGGATATATATCTAGATTTGGAATTGCTGGCTCAAATAACGGTAACTTTATGTTTAGCATTTTGACCAATGAGTTCTTAAGCCATGATTTTAAGCACTATTTTCTAAATATAATTGAATTTAAAGAGCTTATAAATGAATATGCTATATAGGCTTAATTGAGGCTTATTTTTTCTTGATACCATTTGTGTAGTTGAATTTAAAACTCAGAGTAAGTTCATACAAAAACATGAATCCTTCCATTTGCCTCCTAATTATATGATTAGTCATATCTATACATTTTAAAATCTTATGCAGATTCAATGTCATAGAAAACAAGATTATCTATGTAATAATGCATAAGATTATTTCAATGGTTTCCTGGATATTCTTCCCTTAAGATGAATTTGCCTAAAAAAGAATGAAGAAAACATAGCTTTTCACATTTGAAGGTAAGTAGTCAGCTATGTTCTTTGTTGTTATGGCCACAGGTGTGACAATATTAGAGCTTAGGGTCCTACTCAAGTGTAAACAAGTCAGATTCAAATGGAATTAACAATTAAAGTCCATCACCTACTTCAGGAAGCCATCCTTAACTCCTCTTCTTTTCCTTCATAATAGCCTATGCACAGCTTTATATTGTCAGATTTTCCATATTGTATCTTAATTGTTCATTTCTGGATCTCATTGTTTTAATTGTGACCACCTTTAGAATGGGCTTTCTGTCTCATTTGTCTTTGTATTCTCAATAGCTAGCACAATGATTGCCACACACAGAGAGTATTCAATAAATGTTTGTTGAATGAATAAATAAATTAATATTTGGGGAGCACCTATTATAAGCCAAGCCCTTTGCAAAAGTCAATGCATTCAGTCCACAAAACAGAGCTGTAAGGTATGTAGCAATATGTCAATGTTGATGAGTGAATGAGTTAAAGTACAGATTTTTCAGTTAGTAAGTGGCAGTGCTAGGATTCAAAGCCAGGCCTCCATGACTCCCATATCTGGCTCTGTCCATGTACCCTTACTATTTCTTATTGTAGAAAACTGACTCTGAATTTCAAAGACCTATTCTATGTGGTGATATACCATGGAAATAGTCACCAAGTTTCAACATTTCCACATATAAGTTATATCTCTCATATTTTATCTCATATTTAGAAGTAGCTCACAGTATTTCTGTCATACAGCATACCCTAATTTATATTTGATAGTTTTGTGAATATGGTCACAGAAATTTTTCTGGAAGTCCAGACCTGATTCTTTATTTTATTTTATTTTATTTTATTGATTGGGGAGAGAGAGACAGAGAGAGACAGAGAGAGAGAGAGAGAGAGAGAGAGAGAGAGAGAGAGATTCTTCAGGTTTAAAGAGGCACTCTGAGATTTTTTTAAGATAGAGAATTTTTCCAAATTATAAATATTAGCTAAATTTTCACCCCCATGTTGGAGTTACCTTCCTCATTTATTTTGGTGACTGGTTCATATTTCTCTCTTCTTCCCTGTCTTCCTTGATGACTTTAGCAAACACACTGGCATCATAACCTCAGTGCCATAGAACACAAACTCATGCTACATTAGCCACCCGCATTACTGGTGAATCTCTGAATCCCATCTCCATAAAGAAATGCTCCTCCTCAGAAGAGATCTTGCATTTATAGTTTCCCTCCATTAAGCACAACTTCCACTCCTTCCTCCAATGGCCATTTCCCAACCACACTATACTGGCCTTTTACCTTCTACTTACTTTGCCTTTGTTTTTCAGTTCATAATGTCCATTAACATTCTCCTGCCCAAAATTAACTCTAAGTAGTTTGACTCTGTAAATTTCTATTTTATTTTTTATTTAAATACTTTATTTTTAAAGTATTACATGAGTCTCCTTTTTTCCCCATTGACCTCTCCCCGGCCCCTCCCACTCCCCAGCACATGCCCTCACCACACTATTGTCTGTGTCCATTGGTTATGCTCATATGCATGTATACAAGTCCTTTGGTTGATCTCTTACCCCCTCACCCCCTCCTTCTCTCATAGGTTAGACAATCTGTTTGATGCTTCTATGTCTCTGGTTCTATTTTTGTTCATCAATTTATGTTGTTCATTATATTCCACAAATGAGTGAGATCATGTGATATTTATCTTTCTCTGACTGGCTTATTTCGCTTAGCATAATGCTCTCCAGTTCCATCCATGCTGTTGCAAATGGTAAGAATTCCTTCTTTTTTTTTTTTTTTTTTTACAACAGCACGGTATTCCATTCTGTAGATGTACCATGGTTTTCTAATCCACTCATCTGCTGATGGGCACTTAAGCTGTTTCCAAATCTTAGCTATTGTAAATTGTGTTGCTATGAACACAGGGGTACATATATCCTTCCTGATTGATGTTTCTGATTTCTTGGGATATATTCTTAGAAGTGGGATTACTGGGTCAAATGGAAGTTCAAAATAAAAAGCTTCTGCACTGCAAAAGAAACCATTAACAAAACAACAAGAAAGCCCACTGCATGGGAGCACATATTTGCCAATGTTATCTCTGATAAGGGTTTAATCTCCAACATTTACAGGGAACTCATACAACATAACAAAAGGAAGATAAATAATCCAATCAAAAATGGGCAAAGGACCTACATAGACACTTTTCGAAAGAGGACATACCGAAGGCCAAGAGACATATGAAAACATGCTCAAAGTCACTAATCATCTTAGAGATGCAAATCAAAACAACAATGAGGTACCATCTCACACCTGTCAGAATGGCTATCATCAACAAATCAACAAAGGACAAGTTGCTGGTGAGGATGTAGAGAAAAAGGAACACTCTTGCACTGCTGGTGGGAATGCAGACAGGTGCAGCCACTGTGGAAAAAACATCATTGTTACTGATCCCCTTACTATTTTATGGTGTATTGCTTTGTCTCTAAACCATTCTTATTGCTCTTGGTTTATTTTCATGCTTCCTGGAGGTAGATCATGGCTATTAGAAAGGATGAACATTCTAATTTGAACAAACTGTTCCTTTCAAAAATTCACATCTGTTACCTGTCTGACAAGACACTAGTATGGTACCTGGCACGGAACAGGGATGCTGTGGATATGAGTCACTTTCCTGTTCCTTTTTATTTTTTCTCTTGTTGATTCTTGTCCACACATTCCTTAATGGCTATTTCTCATCTCCATGCAACTCATGTCACACATGTTCTCTCTTGTGCAAATAGCTCTTTTATCTACTTGTCTTCCTGTGTTCCAAAGAAGACATAAACAATACACTATGAGTTTTCTATTCATCTTCTCTCTATCTTTGCCCATCTTCCAAGGCCTTCCATAATATCTCAAGTATATCAATGCTGCTGCCTCAGCAAAGTATTACATTTCCTTCAGTTCACAGTTAAACCTCTAGATTGAGTGGATAGCACCTGCTCCATCATAGAGTGAAAGTTCCACAAGGCCTAATGGAAGGTTGATGACCAGGCTCATTGGTGAAAGAAAGTGGTCTCTGCCTCTGCTACCTCTGCTTTTCACTGTCTATTCTCTCTCGAATCCATGTCTTTTGGCTTCTTACTCATATACTCAACACATTTATTCCCCAAAGATATCCAGTGATATATAAAACCTTGAAGCCGTATAGCCTTTTCTTGTAATTCAGTCCTCCTCTGTTACTTCACTGTAAGATTAACACTGAAAGTCTTTCCTTTGTGACTTCTGAGACAACACATCTGGAATTCCCCTATACTCTTCCCTGTCTTTTTTTTTCTTCTTACCCCATAAATATTAGCATTTCCCCAAGTTCTGTCCTATGGCTTTCCATTTTCTCTTGTTCCACTCACTTTTTCAAACTACATATGCATTCCTACCACCACATTTGTCCCTTAGTTGCGGAACCCATATAATTCTTCCTCCTTACACCTGCTTACCTTTCTGTATTTAAGCCTACTAGTATATGTCTAGCTATGTGCTGGGCATTTCCATTAGATGCTCAATTGCCACCCAATACACACATGTTGAAAACACAACACAACCTCTCTCCTTCAAAATGTGCTCCTGTCTTCCTTTTGTTAAGTTGTACAAAAGGAAGATAAAAGATCCAATAAAAAAATGGGCAAAGGATCTAGACACTTTTCGAAAGAGGACATACAGAAAGTCCAGAGACATATGAAAACATGCTCAAAGTCATTAATCATCAGAGAGATGCAAATCAAAACAACAATGAGATACCATCTCACACCTGCCAGAATGGCTATCATCAACAAATCAACAAATGACAAGTGCTGGTGAAGATGTGGAGAAAAAGGAAACCTCCTGCACTGCTGGTGGGATTGCAGACTGGTACAGCCACTGCAGAAGACAGTATGGAGTTTCCTCAAAAAGTTAAAAATGGAATTCCCATTTGACCCAGTAATCCCACTTCTAGGACTATATCCCAAGAAACCAGAAACACCAATCAGAAAGGATATATGCACCCCTATGTTCATAGCAGCACAATTTACAATAGCTAAGATTTGGAAACAGTCTAAGTTCCCATCAGCAGATGAGTGGATTAAAAAACTGTGGTACATCTACACAATGGAATACTGTGCCATTATAAAAAAGAAGGAACTTTTACCATTTGCAACAGCTTGTATGGAACTGGAGAGCATTATGCTAAGCGAAATAAGTCAGTCAGAGAAAGATAAATATCACATGATCTCACTCATATGTGGGATATAATGATCAATATAATTTGATGAACAAGAATAGATCCAGAGACAAATGGTAGGGGGAGGTTAGAGAGCAACCAAAGGACTTGTATGCATGCATATTAGCATATCCAATGGACACAGGCACTGAGGCGGTGGGGGCTTGCTTGGGGTGGGAATGGCTGGGGGATGGTCAATTGAGGAAAAAGAAGACAAATGTAAAACTTCAGACAATAAAAAAATGTGCTCCTGTCATAAATTTTCCATTTCTATCAATGGCTCCATCACACTGTCAGTTATACAAACACAAAACTATAACCCTGTTTATTCCAATACTTGCATTAAAATAACAGGCACCTCCATATGTTTTTTGTTATTTATTTATTTATTTTATTGTTTAAAGTATTACAAATAGTAGTACATATGTCTCCTTTTTTTCCCCATTGACCTTCCCCCAGCCTTCCTTACCCACGGCACATGCCCTCACACCCCCCCCCGCCCCCGCCCAGTGTCTTGCATCCATTGGTTATGCTTATATGCATGCATACAAGTCCTTTGGTTGATCTCTTACCTCCCCTCCCAACCCTCCCCAGCCTTCCAGCTGTAGTTTGACAGTCTGTTGGATGCTTCTCTGCCACTGTATCTTTTCTTGTTCATCAGTTTTTAATGTTCTTTATTATCCATAAATGAGTTAGATCATGTGGTATTTTTATGTTTTTTTTTTAAATATTTTTATTGACTTCAGAAAGGAAGGGAGAGAGAGCTAGAAACATTAATGATGAGAGAAAATCATTGACCAGCTACCTCTTGCATGCCCCACACTGGGGATCGAGCCCACAACCTGGGCATGTGCCCTGACCAGGAATCAAACCATAACCTCCTGGTTCATAGGTTGTTGCTCAACCACTGAGCCACGCTGGCTGGGGCCTCCATATGTTTTTTTAATTTCAGTTATTACCATCACTACAGGTTGGGGCAAAAGTAGGTTTACAGTTGATCATATGGAAAATAATACAGTAATTAATTGATAATAATATAAGAATAAAATATTTCGTGTACTCACAACTGTAAATCTACTTTTGCTCCACCCTGCATTTTAATTCAAATATTTGTTGTAATATGACATAATTAATCAAATTATTTCTTAAGTATTTTCTATAATTTCTTTCATATCCATACACAAAATTTCCAGATTTTTTAAACAGTTATTTGATCATGTCACTTCTCTGCTCAAAAAGCATCAAGGACTCTCTACTGGACAAAGTGCACACTCTTTGCAATGCAGTTATGTCCCTGTACTTTCTGGCCCCAACTTATAGCACTTTGTTCACACATCTATTAGAGCCTTAATTACAATATTGGACAATTATCCATGAACATGCTTGTCACCCACACTGAACTATGAGTTACCAGAGGCTCAGGACTGTGCTATATTCATCCTTGTAGCTCTAAGCTTAGCTTATATTGGATGTTCAATACACAGAAGTTAACTGAAATAAAATTGTTGTGATTTTTGTGTCATAGAAGTCACATGAGAGTGGGGTGGTGGTGAGGGATTCATTATAGTACTTTCCTTTGAGTTAAGGAGCTCTTCTTTCTCACTTTTCTTCCTCTCTTGTTTTTACAAATGGAAAACAAAATTCAAATTTTAGAACATCTGTTTGTTATTGTAGATTTTATTATCCTGCTTATTCTGACACATCTAATTGCTCCCCACATGACCTAATAAAAATTATTTCACCAATCAAGACTACCAAAGAGAGTGATCAGGGTATCTGACCAGTGGTCTGCAGGTACTCTGACTGTCCACATTCATGAATAGTTCTCAGGAAACTACATTAATGTTCTAATTTTATAAAACATTAGCCATCCCTGGCCTGGTGGCTCAGCTGGTTGGAGCATTGTCCCATACACCAAAAGACTGCGGGTTCAATCCCCAGCCGGGTGGTGCTTACGGGAGGCAACCGATCGATCAGTGTTTCTCTCTCACATCAATGTTCCTTCTCTCTTCTCTCTTCTCTCTCTCTCTCTCTCTCTCTCTCTCCCTCCATCCCTCCCTCCCTCCCTCCCTCTTTCTCCCTTCTTCTCTAAAATCAACTTTAAAAAAAAATAACCTTGGGTAAGAATAAAACAAACAAAACATTAGTCAGTGTGACCATCTGCAAGTCTGAAAATACTAATGACATTGCACCCTGGATGCTAATTTCTAAGGGTTCAATCATGATGAGCTAAATTTATAAATGTTAGTAGCAAAGTGAGAGAAAGAAAGGTTCTAAGAAAAAATATAGTCTTGGGAATATTTCATTACTTTTCAACTAAAAAGTATTTATATAATTAGTTTAAGCATCCATTTTACTGCAAATGCATTTAAAAGTGATAATAAAAAGATGGCATTAATAATACTCTCTCATGTACTTTGACAATAGTTGTAAATATAACTAGAAGTAGATCTTAATTTCAGAAAATCTGAGATAATAAAACCTGAATTTATAAAATGGATAAATTTGAATCAGCAATTATTTGTATTAAAGAAATATTCTTCACTTACACTAGAGAGTTGTTGATCTCATACTTTTCTATGCTTTGCCAGTATATTTACCTCTATCTTTAAATAACCTGTATTATTTAAAGTATTAGTTAAGTTTCATATCAGGTAAAATTTCTGATTCTTGTGAGTCTTAATTGACATCTAATACTTTGTGTTGGCTCAAGGTCATATGAAAGCTTTTGCTGTTAATAAGGAATGGCTCATTGAGTGATTTTTAAATACAACCCCAAATCTCTTCTTCTTATATTTTCTGGCTCAGTAAATGGTACCACCATCTACCCAATTGCCCCAGCCAGAAACCAAGGAGTCTTATTGAGCACCTCCCTCTCCTCCTTCTCCCCTCCCACACATCTAGTTGATCATCAAATCCTGTTGATTCTCTAACCTAATATCTTTCTCAACTCTTCACTTATCTACATATTTCATTGCATCCTCTCTGAACCATTGTAATACCTGATAATTAATCTTCCTGCATTTGCTCTTGCCATCCTATCCACTTCCCACCGATTTCTTTGACACCCAGCCAGTTATTTCATAATTTCATTTTCCTGATTATAGCCCATGAATGCTGTCCTATTGCCCTAAAATAAGCCCAACTCCATTACCTGAATGTCTTCCCTGAAATTCAGGATGAGCCTGGGTCAGGGGCCCCTTTGTGTTCTTTTAGTACCCTCTGATCAGTTACCTTCTTGAAACAGTCTCAGCTTGGATTGAAAATTTGCCACTTTATTTATATCTCTCCCTGACTATACTAAGGACTTGGAGGACAGGGATTCTGTTTATCTTGTATTTCCAGGACCCAGCTCAGTACTGCTAAATTATTGCTGAATGAAGTAACTCCTACAGTTGTTTGTACTTATGTGTTTCTATTTGTGATACTGCTATGGACTGAATAGTTTTTAGGTACTTATTAGTGATGAAGTCTGAGTAGGCAAATGGTTGGTGCTTCTGAACTGCTTAAAATTACTAGTAATTGGAGAAGAAAGAAGGAGGAGGAGGAGATTGTTGTTTGTTTTTAAATATATTTTTATTGATTTCAGAGAGGAAGGGTGAGGGAGAGAGCTATAGAAACATCAATGATGAGAGAACATCATTGATCGGCTGCCTCCTGCACGCTCCACACTGGGGATCAAGCCCACAACCTGGGCATATGCCCTGACCAGGAATCGAACCTTGACCTCCTGGTTCAGAGGTCGATGCTCAACCACTGAGCCATGCCAGCTGGGCAGGAGGAAATTCTTTCGACTTCAATAATGGAGGGACCATCTAGTGGGCTACTATGGCCAGTTCAGAGGGTATACTTAATGTGGGGAATTGTACTGTGTGAAATCTTGAATTAGAAGTGAGCAGTGAAAAATTTCCCCTGGTCCTCTTCTCCCAAACTAAAGTCTTCCAGCTTCTCCAGCAAGATGTCAGATATACAGAAAAAGCAAGAAATCATTTTGTAAAGGACAAAAATAGAAAAAAATTGATAAGTCTATATCAGAAGTGTAGGAATTTCCATTCCTCACCTCCAAAAAACAACATCCAATTACATAATTCAAGTTGTAGAAAATTGAAACTTTCTCCATAGAGCTTTATTATGACCATGCCAATGCAGTCTTATAGTTGGGATATGCCAATGTGAAGAAACAACTGATAAATTATGTCAGTTGCAATGATGAGGGCTGCATTAGCTTATCACTAGCTAGTAAGGTTCAAAGTAGAGTGAATGTGGGTGTATTTTCATACACAAAATTAAATGAAAATTAAATCAATTATTAGAATAATTCAAGCCTCAATGTCCTAAGATTTGTTTCAATTAGATAATTGATGCAATTGGTGAAAGGTTTTGAGGTAAAATTTTTGGGTCTGAATTATCTCACATTACTTTAATTCTCCACTTCACTTTGATTACATAGACCCAGCTCATGCTTTAGTGTGAGTGAATTTAAGTAAATATTACGGTGCTAGTTTAGATATTTGTGTATTTTTTTCCATAAAATGTGCCCTGCACACATGTGTATTAGCTAATTTCATTGACAAAATCAAACCACTGTTTTACAAAATAAAAGCGTAGGACTTGCTGTTTAATATGTAATGGGAATCAATTACTGAAAAGGAATAGCTTAATGAAATCGTCTGTTCAGGAGTGGACATCTCTGCCTCTAATATTTGCCTCTTTTTGTTGTAGAGGCTAGGCATGGGGACAAAGTTGAGGCAAGACAAATAAAATAAATTTTATGAACAGTCAGACTTAATTGAAATTACTTTATATTGATAAGAATTTATTGCACTGTGGTAGAAACACCTTGATTATCTTTAGGTCAGATTATTACAAATCCCAAACAACTGTACACAGATATCAACTGAGAAGTCAGTGTCAAATGTGAAATGCACATATCCTTTGACAACTCAATTTCCACTCTAGAAATTTACCTCAGAAGATTTTTACCCAAATGCAAAAAAAAAAAACACATGCATTTTATTTATCTTTTTTTCATTAGAGAAAAAATGTAAAAACACTAATGTTCAAACATATGGAATTGGTTGTAAAAATTATAACTGATCCATAGAACAGACACTAAAGGGCCATCAAACATGACTTGTGAAGAATTTTTAGTGAAACTCGAGAAAATATTTATGATCTATTTTAAAGTAAAATTTTAAAAAATTGCAGAAGAACATGTAAAGTATGATCTCATTTTTGTATATGCATATTTGTGTGTGTGTGATCTAGAAAAGTATTTAAAAACAGGTCTCCACTGTGGTTAAAATATGGTGGCTTCAATTATTGAATCTAATGGTGGATATATGAGTGTTCTTTCAACCTTTCTGTATGTTTGAAAAATCTAACAATAAAAAATAAGAAGAAAGAAAATGTAGACTCACACCACTAGGATTTGGTGTGGATTATGTGTCATATCACAGGGTTTGCTGATTTGTGAGGAAACTGGTAATATCCCAACTGTGATTAAGTATCAAGTATTATTGTAGCACTATCAATGTCAGTCTGTACAAGTACCATTGGGAGAAATTTCACAATCCCATGCCAGCTCTCCATTTCCCAATGAGGACATCACTTTGTGGATATCCACAGTGCATGACAACTGAAGTTCCAGACTTTTAAAATATCTCTTACTTAACTCTACACAGTATCATGGGACTTAGAAGACAAACAGAAGTTGGCTGGCCAAAAATAATCACAGCCCTTAATTTTTTAAACACCCCAAAAGGGCTTCAGTTGATCTGATAGCTGGCTGTTTATGAAAAATAAAATTGCAATGATGACATCTATGACAACAGAACCCAAATAATGTACTCTCTTTCCAAACCCAAGTGTTTCAAAATAAAACACAAACTAAAATTGTTATTTGTTAGGTCAAAAAAAACAAAACAAAACAAAAAAACGCTTCACTTTTTTCCCAAGTCTTCACTTTTTCCCCAAGTCTTTAATTACTAGTTAAATTGTCCTTTCATACATAACACTGGATGTTTATATATCTTTTTTTATCCTGGATTGCTATTTATGTTGTTTCCCTAGTTTCTACTGAGATATTCATCATTTATTTGTTAGAGCTCGTTGTATACTATAACTAATAACGCTTTGTTATATGTGATAGTGATTTTCCTCCAGTTTGACATTTACATTCAGTATGGTATTCTTACTATATATAAATGTTTTTCATCCTTAATCTCTTATAGCTTCTATTTTTGTACATCATCTTTGGGAAAACATTCTTTATGCAAGGTATAAAAATACTTACCTATAGGTTCTTCAAGTATTTTTTAGTGTTTACTTCTTTTGTATTGCATTTAAATCTTTAAATTATGTGTAATGTATTTTGCTTGAAGGCATCAAATAAAATTTAACTTTATTTCCCCCCTAATGATGATTCATTTGTCCCAGAATCCTTTATTGACAAATTCTTCATTTTTCTCCACCTTCCTTCATCTTATACTTTCTCTGTATGCCAATGAAAAGAAAGATTTTGCTTATTTTAGTTTTTTTTTTAAATACCAGCATTCTGATGTGTATGGGCTGTAGCTCAACACTTATGTATAAATCAAATGGTAACTTCTCTCCCAAACAAAAACTTTGTAATTTGCATGTCTAACATTAGGTTCCTCTTCTAATATTGGTAAGTATACAAATGGAAATCTAACCTTTTATGTGAAATTTCAGGTTTAAATTAGATCACACCCATATTACAATTATTTGAGCAAGTAACTTCAATGTTATTAAAAATTCTTTTTGCAAACAGACATGTGAATATTACAGTACACTCAGGATCTCTGTGTATTGATTTTTCATATTGTATTAAGATTTTCAACAGCCCACAGGAACCATATCATTAACTTCAGAACATGATATTTAATTAAAATAATTTATAGAGGACAGGAAGATGGCTGCTTATGGGAAGGCAGGCTGCAAGATAGTGTGTGAGTGAGAGAACAAAAGGAGAGTGTGTGGATGTACAGGGAGTGTCTATTTGTGAATGAGGGACAGCTATATTTCAAGGGACTATTGGGACTGCTGGGCTGGGCTCCCCTGACCGGGCAGCCCCTACTGCTGTGGAAATCTCTCCCGGGTCTGCCACAGAGACCACGCCATCTTGAAGGGGAGAGTGGCTGTGATCGGAAGCCTAGCCTTACCTTCAACCGGGAAGAACTCGGATACCTCCTGGGACTCTACAACCTCAACACCCAGGGACCATCTGTGAACCACGAACACCAGGTCTCAAGCAGTGCAAGTACACAGACATGGATGAGCCCTGCACCTTCTCACTGAAAGGTTAAATATCACCTAGAGAAAGGTGAGGTCTGTGATCCAGGATGTAGGGAGAAATGCGTGCAGCAGGATCTAGAATTTCAAAGGAAGTCTTTACCCCATAAAATCCATGGCCATTGGGGTCAGCATAGCCCACTAATGTGTAAGGGGGTCCACAGGGCTGCTGAGAGAAGGGAACTCTAGAAATCAACCCATAGCTGGGCTGGGCACAGAAATGCAGCTGGAAGTTCTATCAGTATACCGTCTGTGCAGTGCCAAGGGAAAAAGACATGCTCAGAGACGTGCACAGAGACACGCACAGTGTTGGGGGGAAAAGTCGCTAGTCCGCATGCTTACTGTGGATTTTTTTTTCCTTTAAATCCTTGCTTTTGATTACTAAGCCCAGTACATAGGATCTCCCAATTAAAAACACTCTCAGATACTGCGGGGGAAAGTTGTTTTTATGGAACTTGGGGATCAGAGTGGGGAGAAACAATCAGAAAACCAGCTCTGGTGCAGTCCATTCTGCAAACCCAGTATTAAATGTGGCAGGGAAAACAACAACTAAATACTGGGTAGAGAGGACTTATAGCCCCGGATGTCAAAACAGAAACACTGCCTCCCAGGAGTTCAATAACAAATTGATTATTGTGTAAAAACATCTAAAGGCAGGCTGAGAACCAAAGAAATACTGCCTGCTTGAAAACAGGATTGTGCCTTACGACACAGAGGAGCAGTAGAATGCAAGGAACTTCAATACTGTCCTGACTACCTGACAGAAAACAGGCATGCCAAACAGAACAATAGAGGAGGTGAATGACATTTACTACTGCACATTTTTATTTTTTATATTTTACTTAAGAAACAAATTTTCTTCTTCTTTTTTCTCACTTGATTTTAACTTTTTAATTACTATATTTTTATTTTTAATTAGTATTATGACTACTATTATTTTGCCTTTTTAAAGTTTCATTTTATTTTTTCTTTATTTTATTTTATTTTGTGATTAGTGTCCTACATTCTATTTTCATCTTCCCTTTAGCATCATTTTACTCTATCTCAACTTTACCTTTATGCCAACACTCTCTTCCTCACTTTTCCCCTTTTGTTGTCCTTTTTCTCTTACCATATTACTGCTTTAGATTTTCCCTATTCTTACTTTTTACCCTCTGTTAAAAATTCTTCCTACTTATATATCTTATTTATACTCCCCTGCTTCAAGTCTATACACACTTCTCTCTTCTCTTCCTTCACTATCCAATTTTTTTCTCTCTTCCCTTTTTTTGTTTTGTTTTTTGTTTTCATTTGTTTTGTTTTGCCCTTCTTTCTCTCTGTCCTATTGTTGTTCTTTGTTTGATTGTTGATTAGTTTGTGTGGGTTTTTTTTGTTTATGTGATTGTTCCTTTGTTTTGCTTCTTCTCCTTGCTTGTTGTTATTTATTGTTTGTAGTTTGTATTCATCTCTGGGTGTTGGTTGATTGCATTTTTTGGGTTAGATTTTGTTCTATTGGTGTTTTCTCCCCATATAAATAGTTTTTCCCCCTTCTTTTTTTAATTCTTTATTTTGTCTCTTACTTTTTTTTCCTTTTCTCAATATCATTTTTGCACTTTTTTTTATCCCCTAATTCTCTTTTCTCTGGTGGTCTCTTTTATTTGGGCTTATTAGTATCGTGAATACATTTGTGTTCAGTGCCTTGTGCATTATGCCTTGTTATGTTGTATTTTGTGCCTTTAAGTCAACACAGTAGAGAGAGAGCTACATAAAGTGACACCCAGAGTAGTGATCATGGGGAGACAAAAAAACAGCCCACATATGACAGAAAAGGAGGCATCACCAGAAAAAGAAGTAAATGAAATGGAGGCAAGCAATATGTCAGAGAAAGAATTCATAGAAATGGTAATAAGGTTGCTGAAAAGGTTAGAAGACAAATTCAAAAATATGTTTAAGAACCAAGAGGAAATGAAGAAGAACGAAGAAGAAAGGAAAAATGACATCGCTCCAATAAAGAACTCAATAGAAAGCATCAACAGTAGACTAGAAGAAGCAGAGGACTGCATCAGTGAGCTAGAATACAAGGTAGGAAAAAATACCCAAGCAGGGCAGCATCTAGAAAAAAAAAAAAACTTAAAAAACAGGAGGAGAGCCTAAGGGAATTTTGGGACAACATGAAACAAAACAATATCCGCATAATAGGAGTGCCAGAAGGAGAGGAAATTGAGCAAGGAATAGAAAACCTGTTTTAAGAAATGACAGAAAACTTCCCTGATATAGGGAAGAAAAAATTCAAATAAGTCCAAGAAGCTCACAGAGTCCCAAACAAAATGAACCCCAAAAGACAGCCACAAAGGCACATTATAATTAAATTGGCAAACACCAACGACAAAGTAAGAATCTTAAAAGCAGCCAGAGAGAGACAGAAAGTTAACTACAAAGGATCCCCCATCAGACAAGCAATAGATTTCTCAACAGAAACACATCAGGCCAGAAGGGAATGGAATGAAATATACAAAGTCATGCAAAAGAAAGGTCTGAATCCAAGAATACTGTACCCAGCAAGGCTATCAATCAAAATTGAGGGTGAAATCAGGAGCTTCACAGACAAAAAAGGACTAAGGGAGTTTATTACCACCAAACCAGCAATGCAAGAAATGCCAAAAGGTCTGCTGTAAAAAGAAGAAATTGGAAGAGAAGAAGGAACACAGGCATTAAAAATAAAAATGGCGACAAACAAGTACCTATCAATAACTTTAAATGTAAATGGATTAAATGTTCCAATCAAAAGACATAGGGTAGCTGAGTGGATAAGAAACCATGACCCAAATATCTGCTTTCTACAGGAAACCTACCTCAGAAAAAAGTACTCACAGAGACTGATGGTGAAGGGATGGAAAAAGGTTTTTCAGGTGAATGGAAATGAAAAAAAGCTGGGGTAGCAATACTTATATCTGACAAATTAGATCTCAAAGTGAAGGACATAACAAGAGATAAGGAAGGGTTATAATAGCAATCCAACAGGAAGAAATGACTCTGGTAAACATATATGCAGTCAATACAGGAGCACCCAAATACATAAAAAAACTTCTGTAGGATATCAAAGGAGAGATTGACAGCAATACAATCAGAGTAGGGGACTTTAATACCCCACTATCACCACTGGAAAAATCCTCTGAACAAAAAATCAGCAAAGAAACATCAATCCTAAATGACTCACTAAATCAGATGGACTTAACTGACATATTCAGAACATTTCACCCCAAAGCCACAGAATATACATTCTTCTGAAGTGCACATGGGACATTTTCAAAGATAGACCATATATTGGGCCACAAAGTCTCCTCAAATTCAAAAAGATGGAAACCATATCAAGCATCTTCTCAGATCATAATGACATAAAACTAGAAATCAACTACAATAAAAATCAAAAAAATCAAACACCTGCAGGCTAAATAGCATGCTATTAAACAATGACATGGTTACCAGAGAGATCAAAGAAGAATTAAAAAGCATCATGGCAACAAAGGACAATGAAAGCACAACAATCCAAAGTCTTTAGACACAATGAAAGCAGTCTTGAGAGAGAAGTTCATAGCTCTACAAGCCTACCACGAAATACAAGAAACAATGGTAATAAATTACCTAATCCTACAACTCAGAGTTTGAAAGAGAGCAACAAGAAAAGCCCAGCATAAGCATAAGCAAAAGAAAGGAAATAATAAAGATCAGAGAGGAGATAAACGAAATAGAGGCCAAAAAAACAAACCAAAAAACAAACAAACAAACAAACAAACAAAACACAATACAGAAGATCAACAAAACCAAGAGCTGGTTCTTTGAAAGGATAAACAAGATTGATGAACCTCTAGCCAGGCTCACCAAGAAGCAAAGAGAGAGGACCCAAGTAAACAAAATCAGAAATGAAAGAGGTGAAATAACAACTGATCCCACAGAAATACAAACCATTACGAAAAAATAATATGAACAACTCTATTCCAACAAAATGGACAATCTAGATAAAATGGACAAATTCTTAGAAAAATACAAGCTCCCAAACTCAACCAAGAAGAATAAAAAAACCTGTATAGGCCAATAACTACTGAAGAAATTAAAACAGTGATCAAAAATCTTCCAGCAAACAAAAGCTCTGGTCTGGAAAGCTTTACAGGTGAGTTCTATCAAGCATTCAAAGAATAACTAAAACCTATCCTCCTCAGACTATTCCCAAAAATTCAAGAGGAAGGCACACTTCCAAGCTCTTTCTATGAAGCCAGCATTACCCTAATCCCAAAGCCAGTTAAAGACACCACAATAAAAGAGAACTACAGGCCAATATCCTTGATGACCATAAATGCTAAAATCCTCAACAAAATTCTAGCAAATTGGATTCAGAAATACATTAGAAAGATCATACACCATGACCAAGTGGGATTTATTCCGGGGATGCAAGGATGGTACAATATCTGCAAATCAATAAAACAAACAGAGACAAAAATCAGATAATCATATCAATCAATGCAGAAAAAGCATTTGACAAAATACAACACACTTTCTTGATAAAAACTCTCAGCAAAGTGGAAATAGAAGGATCATACCTCAACATAATAAAAGCCCTATATGACAAAACTATACTGAGTGGCCAGATTATTATGATCTCTGAACGCATAATAATCTGGACTCTCCCTCTCTCTCTCTCCATATATATATATATATATATATATATATATATATATATATATATATATATATATATTAGTGGCCTGGAGCATGAAATTCATGCATGGGGTGTCCCTCAGCCCGGCCTGCATCCACTCCAATCTGGGAACCCTTGAACGGTGTCCTACTGCTTGTTTACAGGGATTGAGCCTAAACCGGCAGTCAGACATCCCTCTCGCAATCCAGGACTGCTGGTTCCTAACCGCTCACTTGCCTTCCTGCCTTCCTGATTGCCCTTAACCACTCTGCCTGCTGGCCTGCTCGCCTCCAAATGCCCCCCCGCCTGCCTGATCACCGCAACTGCCCCCTGTGCCAGTGTCACTGTTCTCACCCCCAACTGCCCCCCCTGCCAGCCTGCTCACCCCCAACTGCCCCCCTGCTGTCCTGCTTGCCCCCACCTTCCCTCCCCACTGGCCTGCTTGCCCCCAACTGCCCCCCTGCTGGCCTGCTCACTCCAAACTGCCCCCCCCCGCTGTCCTGATCACCTCCAACTGACCCCCTCTGACATCCTACTTGGCCCCAACTGGCCCCCCTGCTGGTCTGCTTACCCCAAATGCCCCCTACCCCCACCAGCCTGATCACTCACAACTGCTGTCCCATCCTGGCCTGAGCACCCACAACTGCCCTCCCCTCTTGGCCTCTAACTGCTTCTACCTCGGCTCTGCCACCATGGCTTTGTCCTGAAGAACGTCTGGAAGGTCTCCTGGAATGTCTCCCCATCTAATTAGCATATTACCCTTTTATTAGTTTAGATAGAGGACTGGTGCACAGGTGGGGGCTGGCTGGTTTGCCCTGAAGGGTGTTCTGGATCAGGGTGGGGGTTCCCTTGGGGCATGGGGCAGCCTGGGTGAGGGGCCTGTGGTCATTTTCAGGCCGGCCATGACCCATGGGGTGAGGGTCCCCACTGGGGGGGCGTGGCCAGCCTGGGTGAGGGGCTGAAGGCTGTTTTCAGGCTGGCCACACCCCCTTCAGGGTGGGGGTCCCCACTGGGGTGCCTGGCCAGCCTGGTGAGGGGCTGATGGCTGTTTGCAGGCTGGCCAAGCCCCCTAGCATGCACCCTCACCCCATGTGGGTGTGGCCAGCCTGATGAGGGCTGAGGGCTGTTTTCAGGCTGGCCACACCCCCTTCAGGGTGGGGCTCCCTGCTGGAGTGCCTGACCAGCCTGGGTGAGGTGCTGATGGCTGTTTGCAAGCTGGCCATAGCCCCTTCAGGGTGGGGGGGAGTCCTGCTGGGGTGCCTGGCCAGCCTGGGTGAGGGGCTGAGGGCCATTTTCAGGCTGGCTACACTCCATTCAGGGTGGAGGTCCCCACTGGGGTGCCTGGCCAGCCTGGGTGAGGGGCTGATGGCTGTTTTCAGGCTGGCCAAGCCCCCCAGTGGGGACCCATACCCCATGGGGCTGTGGCCAGCCTGGGTAAGGGGCTGAGGGCCATTTTCAGGCTGGACACACCCCCTGGTGACCCAGGCTCCCAGCCTCTCCTTTTTTTTTTTAAGCTCCTCCTTGAGTGGAGGCCAGGGCCAGCTGGAAGCAGGTATCTGGAATTTATTTATCTTCTATAATTGAAACTTTTTAGCCTTGATCAGAGGCCAGGCCCGGCCAGGGCTGGTGGGAAGCTTGGCTTTCTCCATCGCCAGGGGCAACCCAAGCCTCCTGCTTGCTCAGCTCCGTGGCTGCTGCCATCTTTGTTGGGTTAATTTGCATACTCGCTCTTGATTGGCTGGTGGGCGTAGCGGGAGGTGCAATCAATTTGCATGTTTCTCTTTTATTAGTGTAGATTAGAGGCCCGGTGCATGAATTTGTGCATGGGCGGGGTGGCCAGCCTGGCCAGGGGGAGGGGACATGGGTGGTTTCCTGGCCTGCCTGCTGGTCGAACTCTGGGTCGAGGGGACAATTTACATATTAGCCTTTTATTATATAGGATATACACTGAGTGGCCAGATTATTATGCATTCAGAGATCATAATAATCTGGCCACTCAGTGTATAGCCAACATCATACTCAATGAGCAAAAACTAAACTCATTTCCCATAAGAACAGGAACAACACAAGCATGCCCACTTTCACCACTCCTGTTTGACATAGTTCTAGAAGTACTAGCCATAGTGATTAGACAAGAAGAAGAAATAAAAGGCATCCAAATTGGAAAAGAAGAAGTAAAACTTTCCTTATTTGCAGATGACATGATACTATACATAGAAAACCCCAAAGACTCCATCAAAAAACTGTTAGACCTAATAAATGAATTTGGCCATGTAGCAGCATAGAAAATTAACATCCAGAAATCTATGGCCTTTATATATGCCAATAATGAACTCACAGGAAGAGAAATGAAAAAAACAAAACAAAAAACAATCCCATTTACCATTGCACCAAAAAAATTGATACCTAAGAATAAACTTAACGAAGGATGTAAAAGACCTGTACTCAGAAAACTACAGGACATTGAAAACAGAGATAGATGAAGACATAAACAAATGGAAGAACATACCGTGTTCATGGATTGGTAGAATCAACATCATTAAAATGTCCATACTACCTAAAGCAATCTATAGATTCAATGCAATACCTATTAAAATACCAATGGCATAGTTCAAAGATCTAGAACAAACTCTCCAAAAATTCATCTGGAATAAAAAAAAGACCCCGAATAGCCACAGTTATCCTGAGAAAGAAGAACATAATTGGAGGGATCACAATACCAAGCTGTATTACCAAGTCATGGTTCTCAGAACTGCCTGGTTGCAGTGAGAGGGCAGCTGCTTCGGCCAAGTCTTTGTATGTTACCTGGGTCCCTATTTGAGCTGAGCATGGGAAGTGAAGCAGCCATGGGGGCAGGAGACCTCCCTCAGAAGTGGTGAGGGTTCAGGCCCCTGCAAAGTTGGGGGGGTGAAGGTCTGTGCCCCACTTCTGTTGACTCCCAAGTTCTCTCCTGATGGCCCCTCTGTGACTGTTCCTGTCTTAGGTTGTTCCTTCCCTGAGGAATCTTACCCATCTCTGGCTAACCAGCCATCCTCCGGGGCCAAGCAGGGTAATGAGACAGGTTCAGTTCTGTCTCCTTGGTAGCCTATGCCCCCGTGGCCTCCATGCCCAGCACCTGCCTTGGGATCCCCTCACCTGCTGGTGGGGCCCCAGGCACTGATCACATATCTTGGGGAACCCAGGTTTCTTCTCCGGGGAGGGCCCAGCTCACCCAACTGGGCGAGAGACAGTTCCATGGTACCATCCACCACGAGGCTTCAACCTCAGGATGAACAGAAAGCTCAGGCAACAGCTGTGGGCAATTGGATTGTGAAAAGAGGGTTCCTCTTGGCCAAAGGGGCAAGAGGGGCCAATATAGAATGCTCTGGTGCCTTCCCAGGGGGCCCTCTATACAATGGAAGGGATTAAATCCCTTCATGTCCTTTTTAAATTGCTGTCAGACATTCAAAGTATTAGTTTTTTAGTTTGTTTGGGATAACTGTACATTATGCCGTTGTAATTCTAAAATATCAAGAGATGTGTTACCTTTGTCTCCAAGCACCAAAAAGATTCCCAAGGGTGCGAGGTAGTATTACAGGTAATGGGGGTAATACAAATCTGAGAAAAATTATAATGAGATTGTAGAATAATATCATGTAAGGATATTCTTTGCTCTAGGCCATGGCAATTCCATTTCAAACTGGCTGTCAATTTCTTTTTGTATAGACAAGGTCTTAGTTACATTTTCTGCACCTCTCCCAGGAGCAAGTAGTGATAGCCCCTTCCTTTGGTGTCCACGAAAGCCAGAAACCACTCTTTAATTTTACACACAAAGGAGCAGTGGTTTGATTTTGTGTCATACAAAAGGGAAGCTGGGTGGCGACCCCTGTGTAATTATATTTCCTAGCCCCACCCATGGTCCTCCTGGATGACCAAGGTGTTTGGTATTATTGGTGACTACATTAGGCAGGGGATCAGCCCACGTAAGCGCTCTTACCCATGAAGGGTCAGGAACATAAGTCCAAAATACTTCCCCATTTGCCCCAGGTAATATTACCGCACAGCTGATGACTGCTACCATGGCAAGAAAGACGTTCTTAGGCATTCTTGGGGTTCTGGTTACCTCACAATTTCAAGACTTGTTTGAGTTGTTTTGTATCCATAGTGTGCAGAAGTGGATTTTTGATATCTAAATCCAGCCTAGCACCAGGAATGCTCAGGGCCTACTCAAGAAGGCAAATAATCCTTCCCACTAATATTTACAGGGTAAAATAAGATTGTTGATAGAGTATTAAATTTGACAGTAAAATAGTAGTCAAGTTCTCAGACTAATTTAAATTGGCTAATTGAAATAAGCGAATATTCTAGAAAAATTAATGGTACTGGACAAAAGGCTGTTCCTAAAGTGTTAACTAAAATTTTTATTGGTAGTTCATCTCATGGTAAAATTGCGTAACATGTAATGAACCTAAAGCAGTTATATTTTAGTGCAAAAAATTAAAATTTAAAAGCTATCAAGACTACATTATAAAATTTCCAAAAGCCTCCTAATATTTAAATAAAAAAGGGGGCACAGTAGAAGAATATCATGTAAGGAAAAATATCCTATAAGTAAATTACATCTAGAAAATTTTTACTTTAGAAAATTAATTTTCATTTGTAATGCTAACAGAAGACACCCATGAAAAACACTCATGGTGTCAAAACAAGCCAAAGGAAAATCGTTTGGGCAAAAAAACGAAAAAGGATCCCAAGTCAAATTTGTAGAAAAGATTCCTTTATTAACTTTTGGTAGAGAATATGTTTGTATATTTTCAGAAAACAAATCCAAGACCATGTGGATTCCTGCAACAGAGAGGAATTGACAGGTCTGCTCCAACCACGAAGACAAGAGGAGAAACAGTCCAGAGATGGGAGATGCTGACGACGCCTTGTCATACTAGCAGTCAGCAGCTGTGCGTCACTGCAGGTTGCCCAGGACCAAATCAGAGAGGGTCGGACCTGCATTACCACCATTTGTCCACCATTCAGAACTGAAATATCATTGCTGACATGTACACATAAGGAACTGTTTGACATTGAAATTGGGACTCAAAAGAACTGTTGTCCTAGAAAGAAACTCACTACAGACTGATTCATTTGCCTCTCACCATAACCATTATTGCTTGTCCCATTTTTCGGTTCTTATAAGTGTATTTCTAGTATCACATGATCTCACTCATCTAGGGGAAATAATGAACAACATAAACTGATGAACAAAAACAGACCTGGAGACAGGGAAGCATCGATCAGACTGTCAAACCTCAGGGAAGGTAGGGGAGGGTGGGGGTAAGGGGGAGAAATCAACCAAAGGACTTGTATGCATGCATATAAGCCTAACCAGTGTTCACGGACAACAGGGGGGTGGGGGCATGCGTGGGGAAGGGTTCAGGAGGGGAATGGGGGGATGAGGACAAATATGTGATACCTTAATCAATAAAGAAATTTAAAAAAACTGCCTGGTACTGGCACAAGAACAGACATATAGACCAATGGAATAGAATAGAGAACCCAGAAATCAACTGAAACTACTATGCTCAATTAATATTTGACAAAGGAGGCAAGAGCGTACAATGGAGTCAAAACAGTCTCTTTAATAAATGGTGCTGGGAAATTTGGTCAGATACATGAAAGTATATCACCAACTTACACCATACACAAAAACAAACTCAAAATGGCTAAAGGACTTGAATATAAGGCGGGAAACCATAAAAATCCTACAAGACTCCATAGGCAACAAAATTGCAGACATATGTCATAGCAATATCTTTATAGATACAGATCCTAGGGCAAGAGAGACTAAGGAGAAAATAAACAAATGGGGCTACATCAAAATAAAAAGCTTCTGCAGAGCAAAAGAAACCATCAACAAAACAACAAGAAAGCTCACTGCATGGGAGAACATATTTGCCAATGTTATCTCCAATAAGCGTTTAATCTCCAACATTTACAGGGAAATCATACAACTTAACAAAAGGAAGATAAACAATCCAATCAAAAAATGGGCAAAGGACCTAAATAGAAAACTTTTTGAAAAAGGACATTCAGAAAGCCAAGAGACATATGGAAACATGCTCAAAGTCATTAATCATCTGAAAGATGCAAATCAAAACAACAACGAGGTACCACCTCACACCTGTCAGAATGGCTATCATCAACAAATCAACAAACAACAAGTGTTGGCGAGGATGCGGAGAAAAAGGAACCATCGTGCACTGCTGCTGGGAATGCAGACTGGTGCAGCCATTGTGGAAAACAGTATGGCGTTTCCTCAAAAAACTAAAAATGGAACTGGCATTTGACCCAGTAATATCACTTCTAGCAATATATCCCAAGAACACAGAAACACCAATCAGAAAGAATATATGCACACCTATTATAGCTGCACAACTTATAATAGCTAAGATTTGGAAACAGCCTAAGTGCCCATCAGCAGATGAGTGGATTAAAATATGTGGTACATCTGCACAATGGAATACTATGTTGCTATAAAAAAGAAGGAATTCTTACCATTTGCAGCAGCATGTATGAAACTGGAGAGCATTATGCTAAAAGAAATAAGCCAGTCAGCGAAAGAAAAATACCACATGATCTGACTGATTTATGGATAATAAAGAGCATTATAACCCAATGAACAAAAAGATAGATATGCACCCCTATGTTCATAGCAGCACAATTTACAATAGCTAAGATTTGGAAACAGCCAAGGTGCCCGTCAGCAGATGACTGGATCAGAAAACCATGGTACATCTACACAATGGAATACTATGCTGCCATAAAAAAGAAGGAATTCTTACCATTTGTAGCAACCTGGATGGAATTGGAGAACATTATGCTAAGTGAAATAAGCCAGTCAATGAAAGAAAAATACCACATGATCTCACTTGTGGATAATAAAAAACATTATAAACTGATGAACAAAAAGATAGATTCAGAGGCATTAAAGCATCAAACAGACTGTCAAATTACAGCGGGAAGGTTAGGGAGAAGTGGGGGAAATAAGAGATCAACCGAAGGACTTATATGCATGCATATAAGAATAACCAATGGATGCAAAACATTGGGGGGTGAGGGCATGTATGGGAGTGGGGTGCGGGGGGCAATGGTAAGATATGTACACATATAATACCTTAATAAAAAAAATCTAAAAAAAAAGATAGATACAGAGGCAGAGAAGCATGGAACAGACTTTCAAATTACAGCGGGAAGGCTGCAGAAGGTTGGCGGGGCAGGGGCGGGGGAGGTAAGAGATCAACCAAAGGACTTGTATGCATGCATATTAGCATAACCAATTGATGCAAGACACTGGGGAGGGGGGTGAGGGCATGTGCCGGGGTGTAGGGAAGGTGGGGGGAAGGTCAATGGGGAAAAAAAGGAGACATAAGTACTACTATTTGTAATACTTTAAACAATGAAATAAAATTAAAAAAAATAACAATATATAAATCAATGTATAATTTTTGATGTGCCCAAGTTTCATGAAAGCTCATCCTGGGAAAATAGTAGGCAATGTGGCTTTATCCTATTTCTCAATATGAATATAGTCACCAACAATTTGCAAATCATTTGGCCAAGTTATCTTTACTATCTTTCAAAGTTTACTTTTTTCTTTATTTAGTAATAAAAGAAATGAGTATAAGAACTCAATGTCAATGAACAATTAGAAAAATGTAGTCTAGCATGCTATATGATTCAGAAAACTCACCTGAGCCTGATACTAATAACCAAACTGGGCAGCCCTTATAAGAAAAACTGTCAGACATTTTCCCTCTATCCAGAAGGTTCTTGTTGACACTTTTGAGGTTGCTTCTTGGCAGATAAGCCATAACAATGCTACCACTTTTTTATTTCTGTGGAATGTTACAGGATATAAAATGTTTATGTCTATTATTGACTTTAAACATTGTGTCATGACTTGGCCCATTCATGGAGCCTACATATAAGAATGAGCAATGACTTGTGAAGATGGCTGAATTCCAGTCTTGGCTCTACTTCTTTCTAGCTTATTCTGCGTTTTGGGGCAACTCAGCCCCAACTTATGGCCTCCTTTTTTTCATCTCCAAAATGAAGATGTTGCTTATGTGAGTTTAAAATTTCTCTCAGTTTTAAAAATACAAATTTAAGTTCACTGATACGGTTGAAAAAGTTTATTTCTTTTTTTAAAAAAAGTTTATTTCTTCACAGAAACTGCCTACTGGTGGAATCTGACAGGTATTGCCATGCACGTTAAGTGGAGCAAGCACACACAGGTATGGATTATGTACTATCATGCCCAAACATGACTTGAGGGATGATACACAATTTTCTCTAATTAAATAATAACTGATTGATTGTTACAGAGTTTGACAGCTCCACACAAAACAAGCCAAGGACATTCCCGAAAGGCTTGGCTCTTCTTTTGCTTTAAAAGTGCACAAAGTACAGGCTGCATGCATGCTGTGTCACCAGGCTTATGTCCAACACACTTAACAAAAAGCCAATATGTGATCTTTAGATATAATCCAGACAGTAATTATTAAATCAGACAAAACCAACATTCCAAAAAACTTTACTTTTTTATACTTAATTTCAAGATGTTGAATTATATTTTTACAGATGGAGAACCATGTATGAGTTTAAGAATTTTTGAGCCAACATTTCCTATGAAAAATGCACAAGAATAGGATGAGAAGATTGACTCACTTGATTTACTTCATATGGAAAAGAATGTGTGTGGTAGGCTTGAGGATTGACCAGGGACCAAACAGGGCTGCAAAAGTGAAATTGCATGTCTCTATCTCCATTACTTTTCCATTTTCTCCATACTACACTTCCTGCTTTGCACAATATCTCAAAATGAAATGTCCATAATTAATTCACAAAGGAAAGAACAATCCTAGGATATTACAAATAATATTATATCATTGGCTTTATAAATTGAAAACTTACATATTAAGCTATAAGTAGATCCTTATAAATCAAAGTAGCAATTTTGTGACTCTAGAATATGTGACCATTAACAAAAGAATACCTCTAAAAAAAAAAGTTCTGAGCCATAGAATTTGAATCAGATATTATTTTTACATCTTCTCCTGTCCAGTACACTGAGAACACTATCTTTTTTTGTTGTTTTGTTAGGTCAAACATAGGACAGTGAAGATGTTTCTGGGTGTCTCTGTATCTGCAGAAGAGAGAGACCTATAACCATTTGCCAGCTAAATCAGGCCAAAATGTACCTGTCCCTACCTATGCAGAAATGAAAAACAAAGTGGATTTGAGTTCGATATTTTATGAGCTTCAGGAACTTGCCTTGCTTCTTAAATTTTTAGTGTTCACTAACACAGTGGGTGACAGGATGGGTCTTCACATTTAGCAGTTTTCTGTCATGTCTAGAGCTGGGATCAGGTTTATCTTATTCAGTCTTCCCAACAGGTCTACTAGGTACTCTATGTTCTATTATCCCTAGAATTAATCAACTAGGAAGTAAGATAGCCAGATTTTATAACCCATGGTCTGTTAATCTCTTGCTCGTCACTTTAGGACTTGATATTTAGCTGTAATATGAACTTTTAAAATATGCCTTTTATAGAGACCTTAAGAGTCTCTCTCTCTCTCTGATGGGAAGAAAATGTATGTATCAATGTAATTTTATTACAATACTAAAAAATATTTACAGTTAACTGAAGAGGGGAATAGGCAGCTCAGATACTTGGTAATATTCTTTATCATCTTGAAGTTCTGTGGAACAACAGCACCTTATCACTTTGTTTTAGCTATCTGCACATGATTTTTCACATAGTAAGTGCACAATTAATATTTCAGCAATGAATAAAATACACTTACATCAAAAGGCTTTTTAGTCAGGTAAGACCTAGAACTTTGAACCAGGGATAATGATAATGGCTGGCATTTATTGAGTGCTTGCTTTGAGCCAGACCCTATTCTAAGCATGTTTGCCTACATAATTTCATTTAATTTTCACAATCACCATGTATACTCAGTACTATTAGTGTAATCATTTTACAGATGAGGAAACTACAACTAAAAGCTTTTAAGTAGCTTGTTAGAGATCCAATAGCCACAGAGTGGCAAAGTTGAGATTCCAGTCTAGGACCAACTTCAAATACTTTATTCTCAGTACGAATACCTTCCAGGAAAGCCAGAAAAATCAGAATCTGTCTAAAATGTTCTTTTCCAAGAATACAGGGTAGTTGGCCTTTTTTTTTTGCAGGATTCACTCATTTAACCAAGAAGCTAGTTGTTAAATAACTGTTGGTACCTATCTTAATTAACAGATAACTCGAGTAAACACTGGTAAAGATCCTTACTCTTGCCTTGATTTCCCTGATAGTAACAAAAATATTCCACATCTGTAACGTTTTCACTGTACCCTTGCCTGGTAATGAAGCATGTCAGCCAAGTACTGAGATATTTTGCATGGCACAAAATTCATAACTCCTGCTGCCTACAAAACAAAACACAACAGCAAATTTGATTGGTTTCTTTGCCAGCCAAATTAAACACCAGTGCCTTACAATATAGATCAAGGGCCTCCACAAGCTGACCTCATTTCCCTTCAAGACTTCTGTGGGTTTCTTAGTGAGCCTATGTCAATAAATTTGGCTTGATGCAATTTTATGTTCCACCATTATACTATATTTTTAATATTCATTCCCACACATATTCCCTGTATAAATAAAAAAACCCTCAAGTTGTCCTTTTGAAATGTTAGACATCTCCTCATGATCACGCATTGTACCTCATCTCTAGTGGCCTGCTGCAATTTGAGTCTAGTTATAGATTTACAAATAAAGAGGGGTGATGGGAGGAGGTCCTAAGGAGAATCAGCATTTAATTGCTTAACAAACACCTCAAGGGAAGCCATTAAGGTTTCCTCAGATAATACAGGTGGAGGTGGAAAGGCTCATACCACTGAGAATGCCACTGCCACTGGGGATGGGGATGTCACTCTGCTCAGGGGTATTGTGGGGAGACCTCTTCCACTGGTAAAAAAGATTCATCAGAACTTAGGATCTCAGTGTTCCCAGCTTCATTAAGACATTTCCACATGTTCTCATCCCAACTTTTAGGATTCCATTAGTCTCCAGTCAATGCCTTCACTTTAACACTCTGGAAAGCTGAGAGTTCAACTTGCATGGTAATTCAGCCAGTCACAAGCTGAAGTTCTGCATTTGAGTTTCAACAATTTCAGCCTTGTAACTATGGGAGATAAGGGTCTCCTTCAGAGAACACATAGAAGCTTTTAAGTCATTTATGCAGTGCTTGAGCTGTATATTTGAATCTGAGTTCATCCCCCCCCCCCATTTTGTTCAGGGATATTAGGAGAAATCATCAACATCATTGTACTTGTTAGTTTTCCCAAAAAATGTTCAAAAGTATATATAGAGTCAATTTGTTCCTTGCTTCTTCTAAGTGGTTGATCAGGAGTATCCAATGGTGATATTTTGCATGGCCAGGTCACGCCATGGACAATCAGTGTTCTTTCTACCACTGGAAATACAGTCATTAGTGTATTGAAATCTAATCAGGTTAGAGAATCAATTCCAGAGTCCCCAGAATCAATTCAGAAAACTTCTACTTAATATTCTGTTCCTCTATAACCACTTATAATACCAAAACTCATTTTAAGACCATTTTGATGAAGACTAATCTTGAAAAATATTATTTTATCACTTTCATATTATGTTTTACCAACTTTTGCTCTTGTTCTTTATCTCTCTTTTTTAGTCATGAAAACATTAAGATAACAGATGCTTGATTTTCCATTCCAATTGAATTATTTCTTGTTTTTTCTTTTCCAAAACTAAGAATGCCAGTGTGTATTTCAAATATCTTTCTATTGGACTCAACCTTCTCTTTATCTGCACCAGATACTCTTCTTGATATAAGGAATTCTGATGTTATAATTTACAGGCATGGTCTTGCCTTTTTTCCCTTAAGGTACCTGCTCCAATGCTTTAATGGAATCATTAAGTGTTTCAAGATAATTGCTGTGATTTTTATTCTAAAAGGAATAACATTCAATAATGTTTACAAATTATTTCCCCTTATATCAGGGTCTGGGAACCTATTTTCTGCTAAGGATCATTTGGATATTTATAATACCATCCACAGGCCATACAAAATTATCAGCTTAAAAATTAGCCTGATATATTTGGTCAAACATTTAATTAACTCACCCTTAATGCCTTGGCAAGGCCAGACTAAATTATTTCATAAGCCATATATGGCCTGTGGACCGGATGTTCCCTACCCCTGCCTTATATAATACCCTGGGAACCAGAACAGCCTTCACATAATCCTAAAAGATCTGTTGAGTTAAAAGAAAAAATGAATTAAAGAAAGATTGAAAAAAAATAGAAAGAAGGAGGAGAGGGGAGGGAGAGAGGGAGGAAGGAAGGAAGGAAGGGAGGAAGGAAGGAAGGGAAGAAAGAAATAAGGAAGGAAGATGCTATGAAGCATACAAGTAATGCAAGACTAATTTCTGTTAATATTCTAAAAAAACATTACATGCCTTTGTGGAAATAAGAGACACACAAATTTAATTAAAGTTTGTCAGGCTTAGGGTGATTCATGCTTCAGAGGACCTACTACTCTGAAGTCCAGATTATATGATACTCTTGTGAAACATTAGTTGCTGAAATACAAAAAAATAAAATAAAACAACAACAACAAAAAATACCTACACAAAAGGATACTGTGGAATTCACTGTATTTCTTCCCCCCCCCCCCCCCAAAACCCACCACTTTGAAAGACATACTTTGGCCACCCATCAAATATTTAAGTTATTTTTGTTGAATTTGCTAAAAGTTTCAAAGAGTACACAGTACTCATTCCCTCATTACATAAATCATTGTTGAGTGCTTACCATGCCACACACTGTTCTTGATGATGGAGATACAGCATTGAACAAAAGTGATAATAATTCCAGTTCTTCCAGAGCTTGTCTCTAGCAGGAGGAGATAAGCAAGAAATCAAATAGATAAATGAGCAAAGAAAATCTCAGTTATGCGATATACAGGTATGAGAAAAATTGGCATGATCCTCCAGCTAGGTGAGAAAAGGATGTGTTCCCCACATATTAGCAATTTTTGTCCCATCACCCTAAGAAAAAGGAGAATGGAACTAATAATGGTTCCCTCTTTCTCACTTTGCTCTACATCTTTACTCTTAACAGACTCTATCTGTAATAGCAAACCTTCTATTTGAGGGATGCTTTCATAGATTCAAATATTCATCAATGTATAATCTATTTAGGGGATGCCATTGCTGCTGCTGCTGTGACTGCCTATTCACAATGTAGATTTTAATTAAGGCCTCAACAACATGACTGTGAGATGGGAGACATGGCCATCCTCAGAGAATTCCAAGATGGCTGCAGAGTAGCCAGAAGCTCTGTCTGCTTGCTCCCAATACTGGACTGAATTTGTGGCTAAACTGCAGAGCAATTGGATTGAAAAAGCAGTCAAAGTGTAGCTGGTCTGAAATAGAGAGAGCAGGGAACATGGAGGAAGGATAGGAAGAAAGGTGGAAAGTTCTGTTCTGTCAGCATCTGTAGAAAAGTTGGCATGATGTGGTTGGGGTTGAGCCTCATAGTTAGCCAGCCCAAGGGCTGAGACCACACCCAATTAAAACATGAAGGCCACATAACCCACACAAGGGACATTCCTAGAGCACTCAGTTCAGAAGGTAAAGGAGAATACACCACTGGGTCTCACTTCAGAAGGCCACTCCACCAAGACTGGGAGTCATAGCAGTTTGATCCAACAGATAGAAACAAACACAGGAAACAGCAAAAATGGGGAAACAAAGAAACAGGCCTCAAATAGAAAAATAGCTAAATGAAATGGAGCCAAGCAATTTGTCAAAAAAAAAAGTATAAAGTAATGGGTTTTAAAATACTCAACAGCATGAAAAAAGGACATAGAAACCATGAAAATCTACGGTCGGAAATGAAGAAAGACATCTGAAATAAAGAATACACTGGAGGGAAAAAACAATAGGTTAGAGGAAGCAGAAGATTAGATGACAAGGTAGGAAAAAATTACTCAAGCAGAGCAGCAAAAATAAAGAATAATTTAAAAGCATGAAGGTAGCTTATTTCACATAGCATAATGCTTTCCATATCCATCCATGCTGTCACAAAGGTAAGATTTCCTTTTTTTTTTTTTTTTTTTTTTTTTTTTACAGCTGAGTAGTACATACATTTTCAATAGTGATTTTGGTTTCAGAGCCACTGGCCTTGGCGCCTCAGGCAGCTTCAAAATCAGGAGCAGTGGGATCTGTAATGGAAAGGAGTGAGAAGGTTTGTAGGTACAGTCCATGGTCTAAGATGATAGGTTGTAAAGAGAACCAGAGTCCATATGCAGAGGTCACTAGGTGAGGCCAAGTTACAAACTGAGAAGATACCTAAAAAAAGTCAGAGTTGAGGATCAGAAACTAGGAGAAAGAGCCAAGTCATTTTTCATCCCATGGCCATTTTGAACAGGCCATTAGCTTCCCTATGGTTATTGCTCTGATGCCTCTTAAAAACATGCCTAGCAACTAAAATAAGGTCTCATATAACCTCAAGATTCTCTGATGATTGAACTCTTAGATTTCTATGGATAATAATGCTTTTTATTTTGTTCCAAGCTTATGATAAGCACTTAAAGTGCTAAAGGAGCTATATGTGGCATTGGTTATAATTCTAAGTTTAGAAAACATAAGATAAATATAAGAATACATATTTAAAGTAGTGAGTCAGCCTCTAGAATAAAATCTTATGAGTTGAAAGGATGCTGGATAACAAGGGCAGGCACCTATAGGAGGAAATACATTAAATATAGAATACTAGAGGCCCAGTGCACAAAATTCGCGCACGTGGGTGTGTGTCCTTCAGCCCAGCCTGCACCCTCTCTAATCTGGGACCCCTCGAGGAATGTCCGACTGCCCGTTTAGGCTTGATCCTGGTAGGATCAGGCCTAAACGGGCAGTCGGACATCCCTCTCACAATCCAGGACTGCTGGCTCCCAATTGCTCGCCTGCCTGCCTTCCTGATTGCCCCTAACCGCTTCTGCCTGCCAGCCTGATCACCCCTAACCACTCCCCTGCCAGCCTGATTGATGCCTAACTGCTCCCCTGCCAGCCTAATTGCCCCTAACTGCCCTCCCCTGCAGGCCTGGTCACCCCTAACTGCCCTCCCCTGAAGGCCTGGTCACCCCTAACTGCCCTTCCCTGCAGGCCTGGTCACCCCAAACTGCCCTGTCCTGCAGGCCTGTGTCCCCCCCAACTCCCCTTCCCTGCAGGCCCAGTTGCCCCCAACTTCCCTCCTGTGCCAGCCTCATCACCCCTAACTGCCCTCCCTTGCAGGCCTGTTCCCTCCCAACTGGCCTCCCCTTCTGGCCATCTTGTGTCCACAGGAGGGCAGCCATCTTTGACCACATGGGGGCAGCCATCTTGGGTGTTGGAGTGATGGTCAATTTGCATATTACTCTTTTATTATATAGGATTGTTTGTGAACATGTTCAGTTTCAAATTGGCATCTCCTGATTACAAAGCTGCATGTGACATTTCCTTCGAAGCTTAAACAAGCACACAGAAGGCAGTATTTCAATCAATGTAAGTGTCCCAGAGCCTGTGGAATTGTTGGCAACACAGCTACAGGATGTGGGGGAGCCAGAGGATTAGGTGGAGAGGAGACCAGGAAAACAACAGGAGGGTTAGAAATTCTCCCAGATTCTTCTGGATAGGAAATTCCATGGCCAGTCCCATCAGGCTTTTCTTTTTTTAAAATTTCTTTTTACAAGTAAAGGCTCAATCTTCCTATATTTCCAAAGCATTATGCAATTAGGAGGAGCCAAATCCCTCCCACAAAGAGAAGTAGTGTCTATTCACAGAACAGGGACAGGGCTAGCAGAGCAATTGGAAGGACATCTTTCTTTCATTGCTCAGGAAATGTGTTTAAGGTAAGAGTTTAGTAAAGAAATGAAATGGAACAGAAGTTTTCCTGGACTCCTGCTGGTTCCTCATCCTACTATCTTTGTTAGTGCCTAGCACTGGCTCCATAAATAAAGGATGGGGAACTTTTTCTACTGACCATTGACCCACAGGGGGGAAAAATCAAGATCACTTAAGTAAAAAGCAATCTTGTTCTTCATCTGGTTTTTAAACTAAAATGTTATATTATATTTGCATATTATCCTTTTAAAAAACATTGTTCTATATTATAACCAATTAATGGAGGGTGGACAAAGAAGGATGGAGGGAACTAAAAAGATATTAGAACAAGGATTGCGTAAGAAAGAAATAGATATTCACAGGGTAACAAAGGCATGAAGTAAAAAGATAGGGATAGAGATTGGTTTTTGAAAAGTTGAGCGTTTTAGCAATCTAAAAAAATTAAACTCTTTTGCATTATAAGATCATATTACTGCCTTTATTTTCAAATTTCAAAGTTGAATTTTCAAAAAATCCTTTATTTTTTTTTTACAGGATTTTAAAGTCTTTGTATGCATGAAAAAGAATGTGTTGGTTGTTTCTTTTGGAATCTTGGAGGTATTTTAAATTTACTATCTAGGCCTCCAAAGTCTAGTTTTGGGGGAAATAAATTGCCTGGTTATCTTATTAGCCTGTTCTCTATTTTAATTTCTTTATTTTCTTGTTGGACATTCATGGAGAAATATTGTGACACAAAGATGAACTAAAACTCAATGTAATTACATTTAAGACCAAGTAGGCATTTTTCATGACTGGTTCCATGAATTGAAAATCTTCATTCTGATAAAGCTTCACTAGATCAGGTGACATTCGTGAAACACATAACAGTTTAGAGATAGGTTAGCATCTCCTTACTAACATATCTGTCATTTAGATCAACATCTGCCATTTAGGTCACTGCCCTATTACTGACTCCTGTCAGTATAACATAGGTCCTCATAGTTCAGCTCTCCCCAGGGTTTACAGAATTGAGAAGCAAATTAAAAACACAATTTTGATTTTATTAAAAATTAAAAAGCAATCAAATGGTGTTCCTTTTATTTTATTTTCTTTGTTTTTTTAAACCACCAAAAAAATTAAAACATGGCAGTTATCTTTAGAAGTTGAATCCATATAAACATGTAAACATGAATTTGAAGATATAAAATATATAGGTAACAATTTATATTTTTTTCAGTCTCAAATATTGAACTAATTCTACCCTGGTTTTCTTTCCTTGGCCAAGCAATAGCTCCCTTAATCTCACCTTGGACTTAAACTCAGTTAATCCTCACAGTCCTGTCACTGTTAATACAAACTCTAGTGTTCCTATTTAAACAGAGAAAAAGCTTTGCCCAACTGTGGAGCATTATAACCTTATAAATGCCTACTTCATTTCAGAGCATCATTTCTTAAATTGCCAGCTCACTCTGTCTACTCTGTGGGTCTACTATGTGCTCATTTAGAGCCCTTAGGTTTTATGCTGTCATAAAATTCCCTCTTAACCCCAAAGAGTTACAGAAATTTTTAGAGAAAGGCCTGGTTTACTGATCTGCACTACATGAAAAATATAAAATTTATCTGTTACCAGAAAACATATAAGTCATAAAAAAAGCTTTATCTATTTTATTTTTCAGAAATTTGTAATTATTTGAACACACCAAAATATTAAAAACTATACTTTCTAGTTAATATATTCACAATGAGCATATGCTATTCTGCCTATTTGTACTTACTCCACTGGTTGATAAAATTAAGTTAAAACTTGGATTTAATATTTGTCTTGCAATTTTTGCTCATTTATTTGTCTTTCAATACTTTGCCTTTATTCTGCTGCTCATTAAATATCTATACTAATAAAAGGGTAATATGTTAATTAGACCGGACTTCTTTCGGACATCCATAGAACGTCCTTCTGGACAAAGCCATGGTGGCAGGGGCTGAGGCAGAGGTGGTTAGGGGCGAACAGGCCAGCAGGGAAGGGCAGTTAGGGGTGACCAGGCCAGCAGGGGAGCAGTTAGGGGCATCAGGCAGGCATGCAGAGTGGTTAGAGGCAATCATGTGGGCAGCCAGGTGAGCAGTTAGGAGCCAGTGATCCCAGATTGTGAGAGGGTGCAGGCTGGGCTGAACGACCCCCCCTCCGATGCACGAATTTTGTGCACTGGGCCTCTAATATATATATATGTTAGTATATATTGCTATGACAACTTTGGTGTCCCATCTAAGGAGTTGGAATAAAGGTTGACAAAAATCTCTCTTTGCATCATCTTGGTGGTATCTGATGAACCTGTGCAGACAGGAAAACTTCCTCAGTACTGTCCGTTTCTACTCATGAGAGAGTCAATATCTGCAGAGAACAGATATAATAGCCTAAACCTTAATATGAACATCATAACTGCCTGCGCTTTACAGAGAATTTCAAAGTTTCTTTAGTTCCAAGGACATTATTTCCAGTTCAGAAGGAAACACTCTCTGATCTATCTCAAACCCATCTTACCCATCCCATCTCATTCTTCAACTAAGAGTACATCACCCCAAAAAAAAGATAGAATAATTTGCTGCCTCCCTCAATCTCAATCTTTGTGAAAAAGAAATAAAGAACAATTAACCCCTTTCAACTTGTTGTTAATAGACATGTAGCTGCTTACATTTCCATGAATTTTTGAGTGGCAGGTGTTCTGAGGTGGAATCTGAAATCTTTTCTTGCTCTTTAATTGACCTGGAAGCTCATATCCCAAGGTGTTGGCTGTTGTTTTCATCAAATTCGCAAAATCTAGTTGTCAAGAGAAGAATTAGGAGAAAAAAGGGGAAGCAGGATAAAAAGGATAGGGAGGGGGGAGGTGGTGCAGGAGCAGGAATCTATTATCTATCCATTTATTGATCTTAAAATCTAAGAAAATGATAAATTGTTACTCCTTTTTTTGTAAACAGAATTAACTGATGCTCAGATTTTGTTTATTTTTTGTTTTGTTTTTATTTTGGTCTTTAAATTTCTGACCAAAAAAATCCCCACTATAATGAAAACTGATGTTCTTTGGCATTGATAGTAAAGAATAGGGATTGGGGGTTAGTAGAGGAAAGAGATGAGAACCTATATGTAGTGAATGCTTGGTGTGTACCAGCCACTGTGCTAGCCACTTTTAAAAGCAATTTAATTTAAATATAATTGACACACAAAAAGCTATTCATAATTAAAATGTACATTTTGATAAATTTTAGCATATTTATATACCCATGATTAAACTATCACCTCAATTGATATTATCCTATATAATAAAGACATACTATGCAAATTGACCATCACACCCTTGCACAAGATGGCTGCCCCCATGTGATCACAAGATGGCCACCACAAGATGGCTGGCAGGGGAGGGCAGTTAGGGGTGACCAGGCTGGCAGGGGAGGGCAGTTGGGGGTGATCAGACTGGCAGGGGAGTCGTTGGGGGGTGATCAGGCTAGCAGGCAGAAGCAGTTGGGGGCAATCAGGCAGGCAGGTGAACAGTTGGGAGCCAACAGTCCCAGATTGTGAGAGGGATATCAGACTACTGCTTTAGGCCCAATCCCCCGAGGGGTCCAAGATTGGAGAGGGTGCAGGCTGGGCTGAGGGACACCCCCCCAGTGCATGAATTTCATGCACCGGGTCTCTAGTATGCATGTAAGTTCTTTGCTTGATCTCTTCCCTCCCCCTGCCCCACCATTTCCTCTGAGAATCCTCAGTCTATTGCATGCTTCCATGTCTCTGGATCTATTTTGTTTATCAGTTTATTTTGTTCATAAGATTTCACATATACGTGAGATCATGTGATACTTGTCGTTTTCTGACTTACTTATTTCACTTAGCATAATACTCTCCAGGCCTATAGTATTTAATATTGTTCAGCCCAAAAGTTTCTTCATGCACTGTTGAAATCCTTCCCTCCCGTACTTCCTCCCATCTCCTTTTGCTCTAGGCCAGTGGTTGGCAAACTCATTAGTCAACAGAGCGGCAAACTGTGGCTCGCCAACCACTGCTCTAGGCAATCACTCTTCTGCCTTCTATAACTACAGATTAGTTTGTATTTTTTTTACTTTTATATAAATACTAGAGGCCCGGTGCATGAAATTTGTGCACTTAGGGAGGGGGCATCCCTCAGCCCAGACTGCGCTGTCTCACAGTCTGGGACCCCTGGGGGGATGTCCCACTGATGGCTTTAGTGCTGCTGCGGACATGGGAGAGGCTCCTGCCATCGCTGCTGTGCTCGCCAGATGTGAGCCAGGCTTCTGGCTGAGTGGTGCTCCCCCTGTGGGAGCGCATTGACCACCAGGGGGCAGCTCCTGCATTGAGGGTCAGTGAGCATCATAGCGACCAGTCATTCCACCATTCGGTTGATTTGCATATTAGCCTTTTATTATACAGGATATTCATGCAATATGTGCTTTCATTTGTGTGTATTTTTTTGTTCAACATAATTATTTTGAGATTATCTAAGTTGTTGCATGTATCAGTATTTAATTATTTTTCATTGCTGAGTAGTGATCTGTCTTAATTTATTTAGTCATTTACCTCCAGATGGATATTAGAGTACTTTCCAGATTTGGGCCATACAAACAGAGCTTCTATAAACATTCTTATAAAATCTTTGTGTGGAAATATGCTTTCACTTTTCTCAGGTAAATACCTATGAGTTGAGTGGATGGATAATATAATAAGTTCAGATTTGACTTTTTAACTAAATGTCAAAATATTTTCTAAGGTTGCACCTTTTTAAATTGCTACCAGCAGCATGTAAGTGTTCCAATTCTTGTACATTCTCAATAACATTTCATATGGTCAGACTTTTTAACTTTACTGGGTGTGCAGTGGAATCTTATTATGGTTAAAATAATTTACCAGCCCTGGCTGGTTTGGCTCAGTGGATAGAGGATTGGCCTGTGGACTAAAGGGTCCTGGGTTTCGGGCTTAGTCTCCAGTAGGGGGTGTGCAGGAGGCAGGCAATCAATGATTCTCATAATTGATGTTACTATCTCTCTCTCCCTCTCCCTTTCTCTCTGAAATCAATAAAAGTATTTTAAAAAATCATTTATCAAATAATGAGCTTAGTCATCTTTTCATGTACTTATTAGCTATGTGTATATCTTCTTTGGTGGGATATCTGTTCAACTATTTGTTACTATTTTTATTGGTTTATTTTTTGTTTTATTTAGTAGTGAGAGTTCCTTTCTATATTTCTAACATTCTGTATTTTCTGCCATTATCTGCATTGCCTTAGTTCCCTTACTTGGAGAATGGTGTTAGCAGTATTTATTACTTTGCAAATCATTCTGAATTTTGGATTCAAGTCTTTTATTTGTACACAAGCCTTTCATATGGCATGCCAATATTTTCTCCTAGTCTATAGTTTGTTTTTTCATTCTCTTCACAATGAATGTATAAATTTTTATGTTTGATGAAGTCCGATTTACCAATTAAGTGCAATATGTTTGTGGATTATGTTTTTTGGGGGGTTGTATTTAAGAAATATTTGACTACTTAAAGTTTTTTTTTTTTTTACCTTTTTATTTGGTAATAATTTCAAACATACAGAAAGGTTTCAAAAGTTAGATAGTCTAAAGTATATGGGTATAACTTTACCTAGCTTTAACTTTCCTAAACATTTTACCACCTTTATTTTATTCTCTCTCTCTCTCTCTCTCTCTCTCTCTCTCTCTCTCTCTCTCTCTCCTCTCTTCTTGAATCACTTAAAAGTAAATTATAGACATCACATTCTTTTACCTTTAAATACATCATTGTATGGTTCTATAGGGAACTTATTGACCAAAAATTTTCATTGATAGAAACTACTTTTATCTAATCCAGTGGTCGGCAAACTCATTAGTCAACAGAGCCAAATATCAACAGTACAACGATTGAAATTTCTTTTGAGAGCCAAATTTTTTAAAATTAAACTTCTTCTAATGCCACTTCTTCAAAATAGACTCACCCAGACTCGTTGGTTTAACTCAGTATGACTACCTGATGAAGCTTTGACAAAACCCAGAAGGACAAGGCTCAGAGAACATTCAGACAACTGCGGCACCCATGGAACAGATGTGAGCCCCAGAACACCGGTCCCCAATTGGCGCAAACACGCAGATTCAAAGGAGCTCTACACTCCACCACAGAAAGGTCAGATTTCGCCTGGGATAAGGAGAGAGAGAACTACATAACCAAACATCCAGAGAAGAGAGACCATGGGGAGACAAAGAAACAGCCCGCATATGAAAGATAACCAGGCATCACCAGAAAAGGAAGTAAACGAAATGGAGGCAAGCAACCTTCCAGAAAAAGAATTCAGAGAAATGGTCATAAGGTGGCTGAAAAGAATGGAAGACAAATTCAACAATATGAGCAAGAACCAAGAGGAAATGAAGAAGAACCAAGAAGAAATGAAAAATGACATCGCTGCTGTAAAGAACTCAACAGAAAGCATCAAGAGTAGACTAGAAGAAGCAGAGTACCGCATCAGTGAGCTAGAAGACAAGATGGGAAAAATACCCAAGTAGAGCAACTTCTAGAAAAAAAAATTAAAAGGCAGGAGGAGAGCCTAAGGGAACTTTGGGACAACATGAAACAAAACAACATCCGCATAATAGGGGTTCCAGAAGGAAAGGAAGCTGAGCAAGGAATAGAAAACCTGTTTGAAGAAATAATGACAGAAAACATCCCTGATATAGGGAAGAAAAAACCCACACAAATCCAAGAATCTCACAGAGTCCCAAGCAAAATGAACCCCAAAAGACGGACGCCAAGGCACATTATAATTAAATTGGCAAACACCAACGACAAAGTAAGAATCTTAAAAGCAGCAAGAGAGAGACAGAAAGTTACATACAAAGGAACCCCCATCAGACTAGCAACTGATTTCTCAACAGAAACTCATCAGGCCAGAAGGGATTGGAATGAAATATACAAAGTCATGCAAAGGAAAGGTCTGAATCCAAGAATACTGTACCCAGCAAGGCTATCAATCAAATTTGAAGGTGAAATCAGGAGTTTCACAGACAAAAAAGGACTAAGGGAATTTATTACCACCAAACCAGCAATGCAAGAAATGCTAAAGGGTCTGCTGTAAAAAAAAAAAAAAAGAAAAAGAAAAGAAATAGGAAGCGAAGAAGGAACGAAGGAACACAGGGGTAAAGAATAAAAATGGCGACAATAAGTACCTATCAATAATAACTTTAAATGTAAATGGATTAAATGCCCCAATCAAAAGACACAGGGTAACAGATAGGATAAGAAAACAAGACCCATATATCTGCTGTCTACAAGAAACCCACCTCAAAAAAAAAGATGCACACAGACTGAGGGTGAAGGGATGGAAAAAGGTTTTCCAGGCAAATGGAACTGAAAAAAAAGCTGGGGTAGCAATACTTATATCTGACAAATTAGATCTCAAAGTGAAAGACATAACAAGAGATAAGGAAGGCCACTTCATAATACTAAAGGGAGCAATCCAACAAGAAGAAATAACTCTGGTAAACATATATGCACCCAATACAAGAGCACCCAAATACATAAAAAAACTCCTGGAGGATATCAAGGGAGAGATTGACAGCAATACAATCATAGTAGGAGACTTTAATACCCCAGTATCACCATTGGACAAATCCTCTAAACAAAAAATCAGCAAAGAAACATCAATCCTAAATGACTCACTAGACCAGATGGAATTAATGACATCTTCAGAACATTTCACTGCAAAGTCACAGAATATACATTCTTCTCAAGTGCACATGGGTCATTTTCAAAGATAGACCATATATTGGGACATAGGCAAAGTCTCTTCAAATTCAAGAAGGTAGAAATCATATCAAGCATCATCTCGGATCACAGTGGCATAAATCTGGAAATCAACTGCAATAAAAACAACCCAAAGAAATCAAACACATGGAGACTAAACAGCATGCTATTAAACAATGATTGGGTTACCAGAGAGATCAAGGAAGAAATAAAAAACATCATGGCAACAAATGACAATGAAAACACTACAATCCAAAATCTATGGGACACAGCGAAAGCAGTCTTGAGAGGGAAGTTCCTAGCTCTACAAGCCTACTGCAAAAAACAAGAAACAATGGTAATAAATTACCTAACCCAACAACTCAAAGAGTTAGAAAAAGAGTAACAAGAAAAGCCCAGTGTAAGCAGAAGGAAGGAAATAATAAAGATCAGAGCAGAGATAAATGACCTAGAGACCAAAGAAACAATACAAAAGATCAACAAAACCAAGAGCTGGTTCTTTGAAAGGATAAACAAGATTGATGAACCTCTAGCCAGGCTCACCAAGAAGCAAAGAGAGAGGACTCAAATAAACAAAATCAAAAATGAAAGAGGTGAAATAACAACAGACACCACAGAAATACAAAGGATTGTTAAAAAATACTATGAACAACTCTATTACAACAAACTGGACAACCTGGAGGAAATGGACATATTCCTAGAAAAATATAACCTTCCAAAACTCAATCAGGAAGAATCTAAACATTGCCATATGCCAGTAACTATGGAAGAAATTGAAGCAGTCATCAAAAAGCTTCCAGCAAACAAAAGCCCAGGGCCAGACGGCTTCACAGTAGAGTTTTACCAAACAATCAAGGAAGAACTAAAACCTATACTCTTCAGACTATTCCAAAAAATTCAAGAGGAAGGAACACTTCCAAGCTCCTTCTATGAAGCCAACATCACCCTAATAGCAAATCCAGATAAAGACAACACAATGAAGGAGAATTACAGGCCAATATCCCTCATGAACGTAGATGCCAAAATCCTCAACAAAATTCTAGCAAATCGCATCCGGCAGTACATCAGAAAGATCATACACCATGACCAAGTAGGGTTTATCCCAGGAATGCAAGGATGGTACAATATCTGCAAATCAATAAATGTGATAAATCACATAAACAAATTAAGAGATGAAAATCACATAGTCATATCAATTGATGCAGAAAAAGCATTTGACAAAATCCAACACCCTTTCTTGATAAAAATTCTCAACAAGGTGGGAATAGAAGGATCATACCTCAACATAATAAAAGCTATATATGATAAACCCACAGTTAACATCATACTCAATGGGCAAAAACTAAAACCATTTCCCCTAAGAACAGGAACAAGACAGGGATGCCCACTCTCACCACTCCTGTTCAACATAGTACTGGAAGTATTAGCCATTGCAATTAGACAAGAAGAAGAAATAAAAGGCATCCAAATTGGAAAAGAAGAAGTAAAGCTGTCCTTATTTGCAGATGAAATGATATTGTACATAAAAAACCCGAAAGACTCCATCAAAAAACTAACAGACTTAATAAGTGAATTCGGCAATGTAGCAGGATACAAAATTAACGCCAAGAAATCTATGGCATTTCTATACACCAATAGTGAACTTACAGAAAGAGAGACTAAAAAAGCAATCTCATTTACCATAGCACCAAAAAAATTAAGATACTTAGGAATAAACATAACTGAGGTAAAAGACCTATATGCGGAAAACTACAGGACACTGAAAAAAAGAGATAGAGGAAGATGTAAACAGATGGAAGAACATACCATGTTCATGGATTGGTAGAATCAACATCATTAAAATGTCCATACTACCCAAAGCAATCTATAGATTCAATGCACTCCCCATTAAAATACCAATGGCATATTTCACAGACCTAGAAAGAACTCTCCAAAAATTCATCTGGAATAAAAAAAGACCCCGAGTAGCCACAGCAATCCTGAGAAAGAAGAATAAAGTATGAGGGATCTCAATACCAGATTTCAAGCTGTATTACAAAGCCACTGTCCACAAAACAGCCTGGTACTGGCACAAGAACAGACATATAGATCAATGGAATAGAATGGAGAATCCAGATATCGACCCAAACCAATATGCGCAATTAATATTTGACAAAGGAGGCATGAACATACAATGGAGTCAAGACAGTCTCTTCAATAATTGGTGTTGGGAAAATTGGACAGATATATGCAAAAAAATGAAACTAGACCACCAACTTACACTATACACAAAAATAAACTCAAAATGGATACAGGACTTAAATATAAGACGGGAAACCATAAAAATACTAGAGGAATCCACAGGCAGCAAAATCTCAGACATATGCCGAAAGAACTTCACTGATACTGCCCCTAGGGCAACAGAAGCCAAAGAGAAAATAAACAAATGGGACTACATCAAAATAAAAAGCTTTTTCACAGCAAAAGAGACCACCAACAAAACAACAAGAAATCCCACTGTATGGGAGAATGTATTTGCAAATGTTATCACTGATAAAGGTTTAATCTCCAACATCTACAGGCAGCTTATACAACTTAATAAAAGGAAGATAAATGATCCAATAAAAAAATGGGCAACGGACCTAAATAGAATCTTTTCGAAAGAAGACAGAAGGAAGGCCAAGAGACACATGAAAACATGCTCAAAGTCACTTATTATCCGAGAGATGCAAATCAGAACGACAATGCGATACCATCTCACACCTGTCAGAATGGCTATCATCAACAAACGACAAGTGTTGGTGAGGATGCGGAGAAAAAGGAACCCCCGTGCACTGCTGGTGGGAATGCAGACTGGTGCAGCCACTGTGGAGAACAGTATGGAGTTTCCTCAAAAAACTGAAAATGGAACTCCCATTTGACCCAATAATCCCACTCCTAGGAATATATCCTAAGAAACCAGAAACACCAATCAGAAAGGATATATGCACCCCTATGTTCATAGCAGCACAATTTGCAATAGCTAAGATTTGGAAACAGCCTAGGTGCCCGTCAGCAGATAACTGGGTCAGAAAACTATGGTACAGCTACACAATGGAATACTATGCTGCCATAAAAAAGAAGGAATTATTACCATTTGTAGGCATCTGGATGGAATTAGAGAACATTATGCTAAGTGAAATAAGCCAGTCAATGAAAGAAAAATACCACATGATCTCACTCATTTGGGGATAATGAAAAACAGTATAAACTGATGAACAAAAAGATAGATACAGAGGCAGTAAAGCATCAAACAGACTGTCAAATTACAGTGGTAAGGTTAGGGAGAGGTGGGGGAAATAAGAGATCAACAGAAGGACTTGTATGCATGCATATAAGAGTAACCAACGGATGCAAAACATTGGGGGGTGAGGGCATGTATAGGAGTGGGGTGGGGGGCAATGGTAAGATATGTACACATATAACACCTTAATAAAAAAAATTAAAAAAAAAACTATCTCATAACAAAAATCAAATGTTAAAAAATAGTTTATTCATTTGAGTAACACAACATTATTGAAAAAAGTAGCTCTTGTACAGTTTCTCCTTATTTTCTTCTCTGCGTGAAAATGAGGACTGTATCTTAGTTTTGGCATCTGACTTTCAAACTAACATGGCAAATGTCATACAGGTTCAGGCATCAGTTTTTTTTTTATAAAAATATATTTTTATTGATTTGAGAGAGGAAGGGAGAGGGAGAGAGAAACATTGATGTGAGACATCGATTGGCTTCCTCCTGTACATACCTCGACTAGGACCAAACCTGCAACCTGGGTAAGTTCCCTAACTGGGAATCAAACCAGTGACCTTTCGGTGCACAGGACAATGCTCAACCAACAGCTACAGTTTTACCTGTAGGTTTTTTTACTTATAAAGATTCTAGACTAATTTTGGAAAGTAATGCCATTGAGCTATAAGACTTAGCTTGTATGATGCTTCTATGTCTCTGGATCTATTTTAGTTCATCAGTTTATGTTGTTCATTATATTCCACACTAGAGGCCTGGTGTATGAATTCATGCACGGGTGGGGTCCGGCCAGCCCCGCCCCAATCGGGGCCCATCAGGGCCAGGCTGGCCAGGGGGAGGGGACAGTGGGAGGTTGGCCATCCAGCCACCCCCATTGGGTTGGAGGGGGGCGATCAGGACCAGGGCCAGCTGAGGCCTCCTCCCCACAGTGTGTGTCATAGCAACTAGTCGTTCCAGTCACTTAGGGTTTTATATATAGATAGATATCAGTGAGATCATGTGGTATTTCCAACCTCAGGGGAAAGAAGGGGGGGTTGGGGGGGAACAGATCAACCAAAGGACTTGTATGCATGCATATAAGCATAACCCATGGACACAGTCAGTAGTGGGGGGTGAGGGCATGTGCCAGAGTGTGGGGAATGGCAGGGGTTGGGGGGATGAGCAGGGAGAGGTCAATGGGGGAAAAAGAATTCATATGTAATACATTAAACAATAAAGAATTTAAAAAAGAAAAATAGATAGACTCGCCCAGGCTGTGGTATTTTGTGGAAGAGCCACACTCAAAGGGCCAAAGAGCTGCATGTGGCTCGAGAGCCGCAGTTTGCTGACCACTGATCTAATCTAATATCTATATATCCATATTAAACTCTTTAGTTTGCTTAATAGCATCCTTTATAGCATTTCTCTCCCACCAGGACAGAATTTAGTCTAGGATCAAGTATTGCATTTAGTTGTCATATTTGTTTAGACCCCTTTATTCTAGAACATTCTACAACCTTACTTTATTTTTTTAAAATATATTTTTAGATTTCAGAGAGGAAGGGAGAGGGAGAGAGAGATCGAAACATCAATAATGAAAGAGTATCATTGATCAGCTGCCTTCTGCAAACCACCTACTAGGAATCAAGCCCGCAACCCAGGCATGTGCCCTTGACCAGAATCAAACCCAAGACCCTTCAGTCTGCAGGCAGACGCTCTATCCACTGAAACAAACTGGCTAAGGCTTACTTCATTTTTTTTAAACAAAAAGATATTGACATTTCCAATGTTCCTTTTTGAGGGGTTAGTCTGATTCATGATCATATTCAGGCTATGCATTCTGGCCTGGAATATTACATAGGTGTTGTAATCTCAGAGTATTACATCTGAAGGTGCACAATGTTCATGTGTCCATGATTAATGATGTTAATGTTGGTCACCTGGCCAAATAGTTGTCCAATTTCTCCCCTATATAATTACTCCCCCGTTGCAACTAATAAGCAGTCTATAGGAAGACACGAACTTCATGCAAATATCCTGCTCCTCATTAGAATTTTCACCAAGATTTAACATTCATTGATTTTTATTTTATCCAACCTTTATTTTGCTTGCAAAATACTGACCTTTCAACTAAAACAATTCATCTTCATTTACTAGTTAGCATTCAGTGTTGGACGATAGGCAAGAATTTTTTGTTTCTCCCTAGTTATTTATTATTGATATGACCTCATAATTTTCTACTTTTTCCACAAGGGTTTATAATTATTACTTAATTATACTAATGCTCCAGTTGTCCTAGATTTGGCCAGTGAGCATTCCTCCAAGTTAGTTCCTGTGTCCAGTGACATACCCTATTATTTTTTTTTAGCACTGCATTGCTTTCTGATATAACAAGATGTCCCAGGCTTATCTTGTACTTTCCTTGTTCTATCCCTGGAATTAGCTATTTATCTGTTTCCTTAGTTCATTTAGGTGGAGAATGATGTTAGAGACCTTCAAGGTCTTGGCTCAGATTTAAAAAATTTTCCAGTATTTATCATTTTGCAAATTATAAATTTATAGTTGGTAAGTCTAAAATAGCTGTTTAGAGACTTACTAGCCTATGTATCATTTTTGTCACTGATTATATGTTAAACATATGTTTTCTAAAATAATGTAATTTGTCTCAATTGACTGCAATGTGATCTGCAAACAGAATCTGAGATGCCGGAAACCAATCATTCTACCACTAATAGAAAGATGTGGACAGGAAACTGGGAAGGCTGGTCAACAACCTTAATTGTTTTGATCACTCACTGTTTAGTTGAAACATTGTTAGCTGAAGCAGCCTCCACCTCTGTTTGTTTCATGTAAATTTCTGTTATTGGAATTTCCTGCCTGAAGGTTATGGGTGTATCCCATAGTCTCAATAAAAGGGATTGCAAGGCCAGAGCAAGGGGTAGTCCTTCCACTAGAGTTGGGCTCCCGCCTGGCCCCCAATATTCCCAAATTAATACTTTTCCAAGTCTCTTTTCATTTGTGTGCGGCCTTCTCCAGAACCCAAACCCTGAACAGGAACCCTGAGCCACGAGGGACGTGAAAAGGGGTTCCCACACTGAGAAAGCAGAGTTGTAAGGGCTTTTTAAACCTGCTACTCCATCACCTCATTTTATAGATGAAGAAACAGGCTCTGACAAGTTAAGAGTGTTATCTAAGATCATAAAATTAGTCAATAGCAGATAGCATCTCATTTATGTCTAGTGCTATTTTCATGATACTCTACTATCAGCTATATTTTTCTTAACAAAAATATAATATTTTTAAAAATAAAATATTTAAATAAAGAAAATCCCTGTGAATACTAAAGTTCCATAAAGACTATAATCATAATTAATAGCTACACACGTTGGTTTTAGTCTTGATATAGCTATCCATCAAAGGGTCAGCATTGAGCACAATTTCTTTAATAACTTTATTAATGATTTTAAAGAAGACAATTGTTTATCAGGCTTGCAGCCTTTAGAAAACATAAGTTCAGAGCCAGAATTTTAATTACCTAAGCTCCACAGCATAATGTCAACTACTTCCGCCTCCATTTACTGAACAAAGTTATAAAAACTCAGAGAGCCCTGGCCAGTGTGGCTCAGCTGGTTGGAGTATCTATCATCCATGCACCGATGAAAGGTTTGAGGGTTCCCTTCCTGGTCAGGGCATATAACCAGGTTGAGGGTTTGATCCCCAGTCAGGGCACATACAGCAAGCAACCGATAGATGTTTCTCTCATCTCTCTCTCTCTCTCTCTCTCTCTCTCTCTCTCTCTCTCTCTCTCTCTCTCCCTCCCTCCCTTTCTCTTCCTCTGTCTCTGAAATTAATTGAAAATAAAACTCAGAGAACTTAAGCAACTTGTCCAAGATCAACAAGCAAAATGACAATAAATGACATTTGACCTGGTGTCTCTTAATCCATATCCCTATAACTGGCTCCCTGCTGTTCACCTCTGAAGCATGAGGGTGGGGAACAGAGGCCACCAATGATTGCATATATTGACTCGGGGAACAGCAGGGCTGGAAAAATAAAATAAAATCTGCCTTGAGTTACTGCCTTTGGATGTCTGAGGCAGGCAGGGAGCCTAAAATGAAGTTATTAAGTGCTGCCAGAATAGCTTGTGGAATGGGAAGTGTAAGCCTATGGACTTTCCTTTGCTGGAGGTGTTTAGGATGGATTACATCACCCTCTCTCTGGAGTTACGTATAGTTTACTTGTAACCAGGGATTAGTCTAAATAACAATTTTGCTAAATTTCTGATCACAGATCTCTTGAAGGGCAGTGGGTGGGATGGTGGGATGGTGTTGGAGAAGGTTCCTACAGTTATATGACTAATGAAAGTTTTCTGGATAAATAGTATATCATATTTATATGCTTTTATTCTTCAAATGTATCTAGATGTTGTTATTGATACAATTGTTATTACACTCACTGTGTCACTGTGTATTTTCTCATTCAACAGATAGCAACAGTTCAAAATGTTATTAAGAAGAGTCCACAACTTTTCTTATGCTCATACTCTAAATGGTCAAAGTCCTCTGGACTCTACAATAACCAAAATTTTCTTATGAAAAAGAATATTCTTTCACTCATAAATTCATTTCTGGATAATTTTACAGAATCCACTCCCACCTCTAATACAGAAAATAAATTGTTTGGGGATCTTCAGATCCAAAAAGATAAAACAATTTAAAGGGATTTCTGAAAAGTGCAATGGCATGATTAAATAAAAAATGGATTACAAAGACTTCTTATAAAGAAAATTGAATTGGACATGACATTGAAAAAGTATCAGCAAAGGGATAATCAAGGAGGGGGTGAGAGCATCATGATTACTGGGAGATGTACATGCCAAGAATACAGAAGTATTATTTTGCTGCATATGAGCTAGAAGTAGGCTATGTGGGATTAAAGTAAGGAAGACCAAGAAGCTTGCATTTCCCACAGGTACTTTCTATTTCACAGTGATCATGACACAATGAAATTCAGAAAAGGCAAACAAAGAAATAAAGAAATAAATTCTTTGTGCACTCAATATTTGGAAAGGGGAACCATGGGACAACTGTGGATGTCAAGAAAATACTGAAAAGAAGAGTTTATAAATTTAATAGCTTACAGGATTCTGGACTATTTTAAAACAACTTATTGGAAGCTCAGAACAAATGTATGCCAGAGTTCAAAATTATTAGATACTTGGAAAAGAAATTTCTGTATGGCTTGATGGTGGTGAGAGACGACCAATGTTTTCTTTTTGAAATTGTGGTTTAAAAAAACCTTGCATGAGATAAAATCTACCAACTTAATAATTTTTTAACTTTCATAGTGTTAAGTATATTCTCATCATTGTGAAACAGATCTCCGGAATATTTTTCATTTTGAAACTCTATACCTTTTAAAAAACAACTTCCATTTTTCCTCTCCCCTCAGACCCTGGCAACCACCATTATAATCTCTGTTTCTATGAATTTGACTACTCTAAGTATTTCATATAACTGGAATCATACAGTATTTGTATTTTTATGACTAACTTTATTTAGCATAATCTCCTCAAGGTTCATTCACGTTGTAGCATGTGACAGGATTGCCTTCCTATTTAAGGCTGCATACAATTCCATTGTGTGTATTTACCACAGTTTGACTATCCATTTACCCATTGATGGACATTTGGGTTGTTTCCACCTTTTAGTTGCTTCCACCTTTTAGCTATTGTAAATGGAAGCTGCCAGTATATTTACTTGTATTTGTCATAATTGTAATTTGTTTACTGTATATGAACACATATACTGTTTCCTATTCTTTCCGAACTCAAGGGATGGAGGATTAACTATTCAAATCTGGTCTTTTCCCCTGCTAAGCAAACAAGCCAAAAAACAGGAAAAACAAAATAAGCAAAACACCTCCCACCACCAACAGCCAAACAAACAAACAAACAAACACATAAGAAAAAATAATACTGAATATTTGAGGGTTCTATCACCAAATAGAAGTAGATCTATTAGATACTTGTTAAGATATAGGGTCTTTATTTTAAAATATTTTTTAATATTTTAAATTGATGAGAGAGAGAGAGAAAGAGAGAGATAGCTATCTTCTTGTTCCACTTATTTATACATTCATGGATTGCTTCTTGTATATGCCCTGACCTGGGATCAAACCTGCAACCTTGGTGTATTGGGATGGCACTCTAACCAACTGAGCTACCCAACCAGGGCTATAGGTCTTAAAGTTAGGCTTTTAAAAAAAGAAAGGGACCTGTCTGCTAAAATATAACATATTAAAAAAATAATAATTACCTTGAAAATCTGTATTGATTATATCACTTTTTTCAAAACACGGAGATAATGTAGCTTAGGTTAAATTCAGGTCGTTTTAGCAATTACTTCTGTCTAAAACGGTGGTTGCCAAGCCTGGTCAAGTACCAGAATCTGCTAAAGACCTTAAAAACCTATATTCCTGATTCCCATCCATAGCTACTAAATTAAAAAAAAAAAAAAAAAAAACAACTTCAGGATTGGGAACCACAGCTTTCATTTGATCTATAGGCTCTGATTAGAATGGATTGTGTTAAATCATCAAGTCATTTTGTTATCTTGGAATTTAAAGCCCTTCCAAAAAGCCTCTGGCTTCTTCTTTATCAGCCATGGATATAGATAGCTATTTTATTTCCCTGTGGCTCTAATGCATTTCTGGGACTTCTACCATGTTAGCATTCCATCATTCTGGGCTTCCCTTCCATGTCCATTGCCCATTGTTCTCCACAGCCATCCTTGATTTATCATGTTACTACCCCCAATACAAAGTCCTCTGTTCCCTTCTCTGAGTCACAGCCTCTGTGATTTTCAAGATGGCAATTATATATAGATTTTCAGTGGCATCCTTTAGACTCTCTCTCTCTTTCTCTCTCTCTCTCTTTCTCTTTCTCTCTCAAAACCAGTACCATTTTTGTGGCCTCATCTAGGTACATTTTAGAATAGATGAGAAAGGGGAGGAGAGAATGATTTAATGTATTACTTACTATGCTTTAAATAATCAAATCCCTGGCCTACACGCACCCATACCCAGCTACAGATGTTCTCTAAATTGTCACATTTGTCTGTTCTCCCCTGTCCCTCAAATGTTCCCAAACTAATAGGACATTAAATGAAAAAATGTCTTTCCATAAAATTTGCTTATTTTACTATTTGTCTCACTCAGTATAGCATCCTTCTCATCATCTGTAATGTGCAATCAATCACATACCCCACCCCCCTGGGAAGGTTGTTTATTGGTCATTTACATGATTAAAGAATGGAGAAAATAAGACATGTCAAAGAATAGAGGTGTTTTAATAACCTCCAATTTGAATCTCTTCTTACTATCTACCCCCTACTGACATAATATAGCAAATATCATTATCTTCACCATCTCTGAAAGGAGATTTCAGATTTCCCCCTATGTGATGCAGTAATTAATATATTAAGGATGCTAGAAATATGCTAAGCTATTAAGCCCCATGGGAATCATTATTCTGGCTGAAACAGTAAGATCACCATGGATATATCTCTGCTCTACTGGATGGTCAGTAACAGCTGTTGAACTAAGCTTGGGAGCCCTTTCAGACTGCTTATCACACAAATTGCATTAGGTAAAACCATAAATGCCACATCTCACTTAGAGTTGTAAGAATTAGATATCCTCCAATAACTTTGCCTGAAAGTAGAGTAGTCAATAATTTCTATAATCTCCCACACCTATTTGTAATTCCCTAACCTTCAATGACTACCCTGTTATCAATTACTAGTAGATGGATAGAATTCCTCTGTAATGGATCTTCACCTATAAGTTCACCCCAAGCCTTGAGTTTAGCAGGTGGAGGAATGCTTAAAAAGGTGGGGGAACTACCTTCAGCAGACAGCTTAGGATCCTTGCTTCTTTGATATCATATCACACATATGTATGGCTTCTGCCAAATATGCTTTGAGCTTTATAAGAGTGTTGGATTTGCTTTATGATTGTTGTGACCCACTTGTTTTCCAAAAGTATGGTGAACCTTGCAAAATCTGAGCTGAATTGACAATCAGCAGAGAAGCAAAAGAGGTTTAGTGTCTTGTAGAGTTTGGTAAGTAATGAATTATGGCTACATAACATTGACAGGGAGCCCTAACCCCAGGATGATTTATTTACAGACCTCACTATTTCTGCTGTGCTTTGTTTTTTACATTTGTGACCAGCAGCCTGAGTTCTACCATAAGTGAGTTTCTTCTGATGGTGAGGAGAAGTGTTGGGAAGTGAAAGTGATGGAGTTCATCTCAGAAATACCAATGAGTAACATTCTACTTTAAAGTAATGATTAACTCTTCAGTAGTAAAGAGTGTGGTCTAAGAGTTGGAGCAAAGGTGGAATCTGTGCTCTTTGCTATGAAGTCAAAGAACGACAAGAAAATCTGATCTTCTTGTAAGTAGTGCTCTCGTAAAAGGCCTTTCTTGAGAACATTACTGCATAATTTAAGTATACCTTAAAAGAAATCTTCCCAGAGAAATCTCTACATATGTAGTTTGTACTAGACACTTGTACAAATAAGACTTAATAAAAAAAAGTTTCAGGGATATTAAGATACATGGTGGGGCAGTGTTTATGGAAATAGCAAAAGGATAGAAAATAATAAATAAAATAAAGTTATAAACAAACAAATACATAAAAGAAGAGGTCAATTTAAAAACACATCAGCAGGGAAATCAGGAACACTCCTATTTTTTTCTATAAACAATGCAATCTGAATCTACTGCAAGTGAATACACCAAAGCCGAAAAATCTGTTTCAAGTGCACAATCTTGTTGAAGATTTTCAACTAAGCCAATCTGTGAGATCAAAAGTTTAGCAGATGCTCAATCCAATTACTGAGTAATTGATGAAAATCAACTCAAAACTTGGGGCTATAACAACTAAAGAAAATAATGCTATGTATGGAGATAGGATTAGTATCAAAAGGAAGTACCTAGGTTAAAATTGAGAAAAGTAGCTCTAAAATTCAATTTAAAAAACCCATAATCATAAACAAAGGAATAATTTTATATATTTTTTGATTAGAAAAACAAACAGAGAAAACCTACCTGCATTCTAATATCAAATTATTTGGCACAAACCTTAAAACTAGGATAAAAAGAAGTCCCAATGAGAGTAAACACCTATGGACAGGGGGGTTTTATCATCAAAGTTCAATGCATATTTCAGCAAGGTTTTTAAATACGAGGATCAAAGACAAAATCTGAAAGGAAGCAAAGTATAGAGATTCTTACAGTACCAAAATAAACATATTGTTCTTTTCAAGATATAGTGTAAGAGTCATTAAGAAAAGGACAATAGCCTAGCCAGTGTGGTTCAGTGGTTGAGCGTTGACCTATGAACCAGGAGGTCAGGGTTCGACCCCCAGTCATGACATATGCCCAGGTGGCAGGATCAATCTCCAGTGTGGGCATGCAAGAGACAGCTGATCATTGATCATCTCTCATCCTTGATGTTTCTATCTCTCCCTCTCCCTTCCTCTCTGAAATAAAAAAATAAATATTTTTTTAAAAAAAGAGGACAGGAGATGAAAGAGGTAACAGAAATCTTAGTTACTGAAAATGTTGAAGATCATTGGACCATTGACTCAACATAAAGGTGGCATTTTATATGCAAAGTTTCCCACTCTGGGATTTTAAAAATCTACGAACAGGGCCAGCTTTATGGGTCTGTGATGTGTATAGTCACATAGGGCTTCACACATTGAGGGGCCCTGTAATTGTGTAGTGTCCCACGTTTGGGCTCCAGTTTGTAGTGTCCCATGTTTGGGCTCCAGTTTGTAGTGAACCCCTTTCACATACTGCATGGTTCAGGGTTCAGGTTCAGGGTTCGGGCCCTGGAGGAGGCCGCACGCAAATGACAGAGACTAGAAAATATTAATTTGGAAATATTGGGGGCCAGGCGGGAGCCCAATTCAAGGGGAAGGACTTCGCTTTGCTCCTGCCTAGCAATCCCTTTCATTAAGATTGTGGGATACACCCATAACCTTTAGGCAGGCAATTTCAATAATAGCCAATCAGCAAGGATTTACATAAGATTAAAAGGTGGAAGTTGCTTAGCTCCCTTTGTCTCAACTAGACAGTGGGTGGTTGGCTCTGACCTTTCAGAGCTTCAAGGTTGACCAGCCTTCCGGGTTCCTTGTCCACACCTCTGTGCTAGTGAGGACAATGGGCGACTTCCAACATATGTCCCGTTTTTCTTTCCTTAAAAAATCTTGCATCTACAGACTAGAAATAAACATATGAGAACAAAAATGAGACAAGCAATAATGGTTATGGTGAGAGGCAAATGAACCAGTCTGTAAGTTTCTTTCCGGGCCAACAGTTATTTTGAGTCCCAATTTCAATGTCCAACAGTTTTGAGTCCTAATTTCAATGTCCAACAGTTCCTTATGTGTACATGTCAGCAATGATATTTCTGGATGGTGGACAAAAGGTGGCAATTAGGTCCATTGCCCATTTCTTGATTGGATTGTTCATCTTCCTTTTGTTAAGTTGTATGAGTTCCCTGTAAATGTTGGAGATTAAACCCTTATCGGTGATGACATTGGCAAATATGTTCTCCCATGCAGTGAGCTTTGTTGTTGTTTTGTTGATGGTTTATTTTGCTGTGCAAAAGCTTTTTATTTTGATGTAGTCCCATTTGTTTATTTTCTGTCTAGTTTCCATTGCCCTAGGAGCAGTATCAGTGAAGTTCCTTCAGCATATGTCTGAGATTTTTCTGCCTATGGATTCCTCTAGTATTTTTATGGTTTCCCATCTTATGTTTAAGTCCTTTACCCATTTTGAGTTTATTTTTGTGTATGGTGTAAGTTGGTGGTCTAGTTTCATTTTTTTGCATGTATCTGACCAATTTTCCCAACACCATTTGTTGAAGAGACTATCTTGACTCCATTTTATGTTCATGCCTCCTTTGTCAAATATTAATTGGGCATAGTGGTTTTGGTCGATTTTGGGGTTCTCTATTCTATTCCATTGATCTATATGTCTATTCTTGTGCCAGTACCAGGCAGTTTTAAGAACAGTGGCTTTGTAATACAGCTTGATATCTGGTATTGAGATTCCACCTACTTTGTTCTTCTTTCTCAGGATTGCTGCAGCTATTCAGGGTCTTTTTTTATTCCAGATGAATTTTTGGAAAGTTCGTTGTAGGTCTGTGAAATATGTTGTTGGTATTTTAATGAGGATTGCATGAATCTGTAGATTGCTTTGGGTAGTATGGACATTTTGATGATGTTGATTCTACCAATCCATGAAGATGGTATGCTCTTCCATCTATTTATGTTTTCCTCTATCTCTTTTTTCAGTGTCCTGTAGTTTTTCGCATATAGGTCTTTTACCTCCTTAGTTAAGTTTATTCCTAGGTATCTTAATTTTTTTGGTGCGATGGTAAATGGGATTGCTTTTTTTGTCTCTCTTTCTATAAGATCACTATTGGTGTAAAGAAATGCCATAGATTTCTTGGCGTTAATTTTGTATCCTGCTACATTGCCAAATTCATTTATTAAGTCTAATAATTTTTTGATGGAGTCTTTCGGGTTTTCTATGTACAATATCATGTCATCTGCAAATAAGGACAGTTTTACTTCTTCTTTCCCAATTTGAATGCCTTTTATTTCTTCTTCTTGTCTGATCGCAATGGTTAGTACTTCCAGTACTATGTTGAACAGAAGTGGTGAGAGTGGGCATCCCTGTCTTATTCCTGTTCTTAGGGGAAATGATTTTAGTTTTTGTCCATTTAGTATGATGTTGGCTGTGGGTTTGTCATATATGGCTTTTATTATGTTGAGGTATGATCCTTCTATTCCCACCTTGCTGAGTGTTTTGATCAAGAAGGGGTGTTGGATTTTGTCAAATGCTTTTTCTGCGTCAATTGATATGATTATGTGATTTTTTTCTCTCAATTTGTTTATGTGATGGATCACGTTTATTGATTTGCAGATATTGTACCATCCTTGCATCCCTGGGATAAATCCTACTGGGTCATGGTGTATGATCTTTCTGATGTATTGCTGGATCCAATTTGCTAGAATTTTGGCATCTATGTTCATGAGGGATATTGGCCTGTAATTCTCTTTCATTGTGTTGTCTTTATCTGGTTTTGGTATTAGGGTGATGCTGGCTTCATAGAAGGAGGTTGGAAGTGTTCCTTCCTCTTGAATTTTTTGGAATAGTCTGAGGAGGATAGGTTATAGTTCTTCCTTGAATGTTTGGTAAAACTCCCCTGTGAAGCCGTCTGGCCCTGGGCTTTTGTTTGCTGGGAGCTTTTTGATGACTGCTACAATTTCTTCCATAGTTATCGGCCAATTGAGATTATTAGAATCTTCCCGATTGAGTTTTGAAAGGTTGTATTTTTCTAGGAATATGTCCATTTCCTCCAGGTTGTCCAGTTTGTTGTAATAGAGTTGTTCATAGTATTTTTTAACAATCCTTTGTATTTCTGTGGTGTCTGTTGTTATTTTGCCTCTCTCATTTCTGATTTTGTTTATTTGAGTCCTCTGTCTTTGCTTCTTGGTGAGCCTGGCTAGAGGTTCATCAATTTGTTTATCCTTTCAAAGAACCAGCTCTTGGTTTCATTGATCTTTTGCATTGTTTTTTGGTCTCTAGGTCATTTATTTCTGCTCTGATCTTTATTACTTCCTTCCTTCTGCTCACGCTGGGCTTTTCTTGTTGATCTCTTTCTAATTCTTTGAGTTGTAGAGTTAGATGATTTACTACCATTTTTTTGTTTGTTTTTTGAGGTAGGCTTGTAGAGCTATAAACTTCCCTCTCAGGACTGCTTTCATTGTGTCCCATATATTTTGGATTGTGTTTTTGTTATCATTAGTTTCCAGGATGCTTTTAATTTCTTCTTTGATCTCATTGGTAACCCAGTCATTATTTAATAGCATGCTATTCAGCTTCCAAGTGTTTGAGATTTTGAATTGTTTTTATTGTAGGTTATTTCTAATTTTATTGCATTGTGGTCTGAGAAGATGCTTGGTATGAATTCAATCTTCTTGAATTTGGGGAGACTTTGCTTGAGACCCAATATGTGGTCTATTTTTGAAAATGTCCCATGTGCACTTGAGAAGAACGTATATTCTGTGGCTTTGGGGTGAAATGTTCTGAAGATATCAGTTAAGTCCATCTGATCTAGTGAATTATTTAGGATTGCTGTGTCTTTGCTGATTTTTTTGTCTAGAGGATTTATCCAATGATGTCAGTGGTGTATTAAAGTCCCCTACTGCGATTGTATTGTTGTTGATCTCTCCCTTGATATCTTCCAGGAGTTTTGTTACATATTTGGGCTCTCCTGAGTTGGGTGCATATATGTTTATCAGGGTTATATCCTGTTGTTGTGTTGATCCCTTTAGTATCATGAAGTGGCCTTCCTTATCTCTTATTATGGCCTTCACTTTGAGGTCTATTTTGTCAGATATAAGTATTGCTACACCAACTTTTTTTTCATTTCCATTTGCCTGAAAGATATTTTTCCACCCCTTCACTTTCCTCCTGCTTTTTAATTTTTTTCTCCAATCGCTGTTCAGATTGAGCTTGTTTCTGTACGTGATCTTCTAACTCACTAATTCGGTCCTCTGCTTCTTCTAGTCTACTGTTGAAACTTTCCATGGTGTTTTTGATTGTAGCTATATCACTTTTCTTTTCTTCCTGAATCTTGCATAGGTTGTTGATTTTCTCATCCATCCAATGTTTAAATTCCATGACCATTACTCTGAACTCTTTTTTCCCAGTGTTCAGGGTGGTCTTGAGTGCGCACCTAGAATCAGGGACCCTGCCTGCACCGCACTGTTGGCGTGTGCTGAAAATGAGTCCCCTAGCACATGCCAGGAGTCAGAGTTTTCCTGTGTCTGCACCAAGAATCGAGTATCAGAGTCTCTGTTGCCTTGTGTGGCTTCTCGCTGAGAATCAGGGTCCCCGTGTATGCATGCACCAAGAATTGGAGTCACTGGCTCTTAGTGTGAATGCGCTGTGAGTCAGGGATCCCAGGCGTACACGGTAAGAAACAGAGTCAAGTCGGTCATGCTCAGTGCTGCCTTTTGCCAGGAGAATTTGGGTCCAGGTCACCATGGGGGACTGTGTTGCACAATAGCTCTGGGCGTGCCTGTGCTGTGGAAAACTGACTTCCGTGTGCACTTGCCCAGAATCAAAGTCAGGTGACACTGCATGGGCTTTGGGTTTGTTCACCTGATTGCGTTGTAGGGAGCAGATTCCAGTCTCTTAAATTCAAGTAGCAGCGCTGCAGTCCGCGCGCGCTCTCTCAAGCTCAAATTCCCCGTAGGGGAGCTGCATCCCATGCACACTCTCAAGCTCAATTTCCTGTAGGGGAGCTGTGGCTTGAGCGAGGGGTGGGTCTATCAGTTACTGTGGCACTATCCGCGAACCTGAGGGGAGGGGGATAGGCTCTTTGACTCACAGAAATCTGCAGCCGGACAGTCTGGATTCTTGTTGTCTGTTGGTCTGTAGCTGTGGTCACAGTTCTTTGTCCCCAGTGGGTGAAGGGTCCTGGTTTGTGTCTGAGACCAGGATACTAGTCTCAAGCAGCTCTGTTTCTCAAGATGGCGTGGTTCTCTTTGTCTTTCTTAGAATATTATTTTTAAAGAGTATCCCCTTTGGCTAATTAGCATATACAGAGGGATCATGGGAGGTCTCAGTAACTTTATTCAAAGAGAGGGGGCCTTTGCTGTTTCAAGATGGCGGCCCCCAGGGGAGCGGCAAGCCATGTGGCCAGAATGGCAGCTGTCTAAACTGTTAAAGCCAAAACTACACTGCAGACACAGAAATCTTACTAAGGGTCTCTGGTGGCTTTAAAAATATTGGCTTTTCATTTAGCTTTATTTATATAAGACCTTGATTATAATTTAAAAAGCTAATTTATTAGGTAATTTAAGTAGGTATCTTTAATTAAAAAAGCAAAACAAACTTAGTAAATGTTTACGTATGATTCACAAGGTGCAAAAGCGGCCCCACCTTCAGCCTAATTAAAAATGCAGGCGGCTATGGGCTCTTGTTATTTTAACTTTCCACTGTTGGATTTTAAGAAACATTTTGCCCTCCTCAGAGGCCAAAACTTTCATAACATTTATAAGTAAAATATAGTTATTAATTTTTATTTGATAAAGCTTTCCATGCAATTTCAAGTATATTAGATAGATTAAATTCAAAATATTTCCTTTAAGAAGAGAGAATAACTTCCTTGAATTACTCTGGGTGCCCTTGGAGCTCTCCAAGAATCATCTCTTGGTTAAATCCTTGAAATTTTAACATGGAAAAAACCATCAAACAAATATATATATATGATTTAAAATTACATTACTTTTTATAATTATCTTAAGATATCAATTAAATTTAAACTGGTTATTCTATTCAAAATTTTGGTTGGGATCACAGAATTCATCTTTCTTATTTAATTAGACCAACAAACAACATATTTTAAATTCCTAATTATTAGAGAAAACACATTTTAAATTTCTATACTTTAGGCATTTAATTACCACTATATAATTTCTCCCAATTTAATTTAATTTGAATCTTTAAACTTTTAGAGCTGGGAAGTCAAATATTTAGCATTTCTTTAGATTAATAGCACTTACATTTTTAAGAATAAATTTCAAAAATACAAGACATAATCAATCAATAGCTTCAATTCTGTCCTCTAGGTTTTTCTCATGAGGAAGCAAACTTCCAAAATTTTAAGCTGCCATAACCCACATTTCTGGATGGTAAAATAAGTTCCGCAAGGGCTTAACCAATTGATTTTAAAACGACTGTGATTTTTTTTCTGCCCTGGGAAATTGAGTAGCAAGCCTGGAGGTATTCAAATGCAAAAACTGTAACATTCTTTAAAGATGGCTGCTGGCAGGAAACTGAATTACCTATTCTTCCTCCATTAACAAAGGGCATACCCAGCCTTCACCTGGGCTATTTAGATTTTTATAATTAATATTTTTCAACAATTTTTGAGATTCAAATCCAATTCTAATTATTTTAAGGCATTTACTTTGGATAAATTCTTTTGTAACACAATTCACTGATTTTCTGGAAGGCCTTAAAAGTTACCTTTTTAACACCCTTCATTAGCATTTTAAAATACGAATCCTGTTGCTGGAACTACCTTGAATTACTTTCCTTTTGGTCAAATCCGCCATTTTTCTCAGGAAAAAAACAGTTTTGGGTTTTTCATTTCTGTAGCCCTTGCAAAGAGTCAAGTCTAATATCTAATATCCGAAATCGGACTGTGCGCACATTTTGTCCCAAATTAGCTTTTCCCTTTACAAGTGCACAGATATTCCAGATGCATTTCTAAATTTTTAAAACTTTTCATGGTGAGGAGACTTTAAATTAGCATACTGGGAGAGTGGCCTTCCATATTGGATTGCCACGTGTCTCCCTTCCCACACATCCTGCTTGCTCTGGGGGAAGTTTTCAGTAACAGATCTGGCTGTGTTTCTTTTCATGCTTAATAGATAAAGACAGATCTTAAATTTTTTCTTTCTTCACTTTCTGAAGTAATAAATAGCACTTAAGCTTCTCTTTGCCAAAATTTGCATTTCCAAGCTAGTTCATCTATAATCTTTAAACAAAACTTTAAGTAATCTCATTCTAGGAGAGCAGAAAGCCCTGCCCCCTCCTGCCACTTTTGAATTTCTCCACACCAGAGGTGGTTTCAGCAGCGGAGTTTCATTTCTTATTACAGATTTTAGATTCCAAATACAAATTAAGATTTTAATTTGAACAAGAAACCACATTCCTTAAGCATGCAAACCAAAGTCTATAATAAAGTTTACTTTATAACCTAATTCTGCCCATTAGCCTGGCTGAAAATGACATTCCCACCCTACTTACAGATCATGACTTCTGCAGCTGATCGTGGGCTTTGCGTGAATTTCCCTCACCTATATGGTGATCTTTTCCCCACCTTTTCAGTGTGTTTTCCCCCACCTTGTTGGTTTATTCTTCTTTTCTTTGCTCTAGGTGAAAATATCATCCCCTCCAGAGGTCCCACGTCGAAAGCACCAGCTTGCAGTGTCCCACGTTTGGGTTCCAGTTTGTAGTGAACCCCTTTCATGTACTGCATGGTTCAGTGTTCAGGTTCAGGGTTCGGGCTCTGGAGGAGGCCGCACTCAAATGAAAGAGACTAGAAAATATTAATTTGGAAATATTGGGGGCCAGGCGGGAGCCCAACTCAAGGGGAAGGACTTCGCTTTGCTCCTGCCTAGCAATCCCTTTCATTAAGATTGTGGGATACACCCATAACCTTTAGGCAGGCAATTTCAATAATAGCCAATCAGCAAGGATTTACATAAGATTAAAAGGTGGAAGTTGCTTAGCTCCCTTTGTCTCAACTAGACAGTGGGTGGTTGGCTCTGACCTTTCAGAGCTTCAAGGTTGACCAGCCTTCCGGGTTCCTTGTCCACACCTCTCTACTAGGGAAAACAATGGGCAGCTTCCAACATAATTGGCTGAATACTCTCCTGCTGCCATCTTGAAATTCTTAATTTTTGAACAAGGGCTATCACATTTTCATGTGCACTGGGCTCCACAAATTTTGTAGCCAGTTCTGGCTAAGAAGCTCATACCCAAGGAATTTTTGAGGATGGGAAAAAAGGAACAAATGAGAAAAATATGACCTTATAAAAACAAAATAGAAAGTTGCCATTATTTCTATGTTCTATTTTCTGTAACAGTTCTTGAAACTACTGGTCCATGCATGAGAAACGTCACCCAGGATTAAAGACTTTATTCTGCGATTTCTCCATTCCCTTACTATTAAGAAGTGTTTTTGTTGTTGTATGTTTTTTGGTGAGTTTTTTTTTAACTGGGTGAACCTGGGTTTTTTATGACTCACTTCTCAAAACCCAGTTTCTAATAATTTTGGTACTGAAAATGGATTTACAGCCAAAGACCTATTAATTCTTTTAGTAAATAATATTGGAGGATTAAGAATCCACACCAGGAATGGAAATGGTGAAGACATCCTGGCACAACTAAAATTTTTCTAAATGAAAAATCTGATATTGTGTTACTAAAGCTACACAGCAAATTGTTCTCTCAGCCACTACTGAATTATAGTTTAAACATCAACTTATTGTTTCAGGGATCTCACAAGTAAGAGGTGCTACCATTCTAATTGCTTAAAAATTCCTATTTGATTTCCAAGGTCTTGAAACAAAGCCTGATGGGTAATTTTATTTTATTTGCTATTTTAATAAATCATTATTGTTCAGATTATTATAATTGTTCCTCCTTTTTCCCTCCATAGCTCCCCTCCACCAGGTTCCCACCCCAACCTCTGACTTACCGCCCCCACTGTCCTCATCCATAGGTGTGTGATTTTTGTCCAGTCTCTTTCTGCACCCACCACACCCCTTTCCCCCTGAGAATTGTCAGTCCACTCCCTTTCTATGCCCATGATTCTATTATATTCACCAGTTTATTCTGTTCATCAGATTTCTTATTAACTTGATTTTTAGATTCATTTGTTGATAGATATGTATTTGTTGTTCATAATTTTTATCTTTACCTTTTTCTTCTTCTTCCTCTTCTTAAAGAATACCTTTCAGCATTTCATATAATACAGGTTTGGCGGTGATGAACTCCTTTAGTTTTTTCTTATCCGTGAAGCTCTTTATCTGACCTTCAATTCTGAATGTTAGCTTTGCTGGGTAGAGTAATCTTTTTTTTTTTTTTTTTTGTGTGTGTTTTTTTGTGTTTTTTTTTTTTTAAATAAATCTTTATTCAGATTATTACAATTATTTCTCCTTTTTTCCCCCATAGCTCCCCTCCACCCATTTCCCACCCCACCTTCTGCCCTTACCTACCCCCCACTGTCCTCATCCATAGGTGTATGATTTTTGTCCAGTCTCTTTATGAACCCCCCCATACCCCTTTCCCCCTGAGAATTATCAGTCCACTCCCTTTCTATGCCCTTGATTCTATTATATTCACCAGATTATTCTGTTCCTCAGGTTTTTAATTCACTTGATCTTTAGGTTCACTTGTTGATAGATATGTATTTGTTGTTCATAATTTTTATCTTTCCTTTTTTCTTCTTCCTCTTCTTTAAGAATACCTTTCAGCATTTCATATAATACTGGTTTGGTGGTGATGAACTCCTTTAGCTTTTTCTTGTCTGTGAAACTCTTTATCTGCCCTTCAATTCTGAATGATAGCTTTGCTGGGTAGAGTAATCTTGGTTGTAGGTTCTTGCTATTCATCACATTGAAAATTTCTTGCCACTCCCGTCTGGCCTGCATAGTTTCTATTGAAAAGTCAGCTGACAGTCGTATGGGTGCTCCCTTGTAGGTAACTAACTGTTTTTCTCTTGCTGCTTTTAATATTCTCTCTTTGTCTTTTGCTCTTGGCATTTTAATTATGATGTGTCTTGGTGTAGTCCTCTTTGGATTCCTTTTGTTTGGGGTTCTGTGGGCTTCCTGGACTTGTAAGTCTATTTCTTTCACCAGGTGGGGGAAGTTTTCGGTCATTATTTCTTCAAATAGGTTTTCAGTATCTTGCTCTCTCTCTTCTTCTGGCACCCCCATAATTCTGATGTTGGTACGCTTCAAGTTGTCCCAGAGTCTTCTTACATTATCTTCAACTTTTTGGATTTTTTTTTTTGCTTTTTGCTTTTTCGGTTGAGTGTTTTTTGCTTCTTTGTATTTCAATTCTTTGACTTGATTTTTGTGTTCCTCTTGTCTGTTTTTGGGTCTCTGTATAATATTTTTTATTTCAGTCAGTGTATGTTTAATTTCTAGTTGGTCCTTTTTCATCTCTTCGAGGGTCTCGTTATATTTATCGGCCTTTTCTAGGATATTCTTAAAAAGCCTTATAACCGTGGTTTTGAATTCTATATCCAGTCGTTTGTTTTCCTCCATTTCTTTTGTTTGTGATCCGATTCTTAGACGCCGCATTTTCACTGCTTCCCTGAGTTGGTAGATTTGTGTGCTAGGTTTCCAATTTGGCCCAGTGGGTCTGCCTCCCCAGTTAACATGAGGTGGACACTCTTGGTGCACACCTTTGTGGACTGTGTGTACAGCCTTGTTGTAATTAAGTCTTTATTGTTGGTATTACTGGGAAGAATTGACCTCCAGGCCAGTTGGCTGTAAGGATCAGCTGTGTCTATGCTGGGAGAAGTCCGGTGCTGGAGACAGCCTAATAGGATTAGACTTGCCAAATTGCAATAGCCTCTGTGCTCAGCTTGGATGGGGTGGGGTCTCAGTCTTGGTTTCCCGTCAGCGTTGCCCTTGCGCGCACGTGTGTGCCTTCAGTCCTCTGCCTTCCCGGCTCCCGATTCTCCGCCCGTGAGTCCAGACTCCCCCCACAAGAGTGTGGGTCCCCAGGGGCTCGCCTGGAACTGGGGTTCACTGCAGTCAGAACTGGGGCTCACTTCAGTCAGAACTGAGGTTCAGTGCCGTCAGGAGCCTCTCACTCCCTTCTGCTAGGGAAAGCCTGTGGCAGCCTCCGCAGCCTTTGTGCGCACTGGCGCGAGCGGACTTTCAGTCCTCCGCCTTCCCCAGCTCCTGAGTCTCCGCCCGAGAGTCCAGACTCCCCCCACAAGAGCGTGGGTCCCCAGGGGCTCCCCTGGAACTGGGGTTCACTGCAGTCAGAACTGGGGCTCACTTCAGTCAGAACTGAGGTTCAGTGCCGTCAGGAGCCTCTCACTCCCTTCCGCTAGGGAAAGCCTGTGGCAGCCTCCGCAGGCTTTGTGCGCACTGGCGCGAGAGGACTTTCAGTCCTCCACCTTCCCCGGCTCCCGAGTGTCCGCCTGAGAGTCCAGACTCCCCCGACAAGAGCATGGGTCCCCAGGGGCTCGCCCGGAACAGGGGTTCAGTGCAGTCAGAACTGGGGTTCAGTGCGGTCGGGGGCTCCCTTCCCCCTTCCGCCAGAGAAAGTCAGCCAGGCTCTCAGCCGCCCTTCCTCTCCGCGCGCACAAAGACCCTTTGCCGTACCTCCAATTCTCTGTGAGCTTTTCTCTATCCTTCTAGTTGTAGAATTTTCACTCAGTCAGCTTTCCTGTGGTTCTGGATGGTGTCCGTTCTGTCTTTTAGTTGTAGTTTTGAAATTGTTGTGCGAGGCAGCAGTTTAGGTGTTTACCTATGCCGCCATCTTGGTTTTCTCGGGTAGAGTAATCTTGATTGTAGGTTCTTGCTGTTCATCACTTTGAATATTTCTTGCCACTTCTGTCTGGCCTGCATAGTTTCTGTTGAGAAATCAGCTGACAATCGTATGGGTGCTCCTTTGTAGGTAATTAACTGTTTTTCTCTTGCTGCTTTTAATATTCTCTCTTTGTCTTTTGCTCTTGGCATTTTAATTATGATGTGTCTTGGTGTGGTCCTCTTTGGATTCCTTTGGTTTGGGGTTCTGTGGGCTTCCTGGACTTGTAAGTCTATTTCTTTCACCAGGTGGGGGAAGTTTTCTGTCATTATTTCTTCAAATAGGTTTTCAATATCTTGCTCTCTCTCTTCTTCTGGCACCCCCATAATTCAGATGTTGGTATTCTTGAAGTTGTCCCAGAGGCTCCTTACACTATCTTCATATTTTTGGATTCTTTTTTCTGTTTGCTTTTCCAGTTAGGTGTTTTTGCTTCTTCATTTTTCAAATCTTTGACTTGATTCTTAGGATCCTCAAGTCTGCTGTTGGATCTCTGTATATTATTCTTTATTTCAGTCAGTGTATGCTTAATTTCTAGTTGGTCCTTTTTCATATCATTGAGGGTCTCGCTAAATTTATCGGCCTTTTCTAGAAAATTCTTGAAAAACCTTATAACCATGGTTTTGAACTCTATATCCAGTAGTTTGCCTTCCTCCATTTCTGTCATTTGTGATCTGTTTCTTTGTCTCCGCATTTTGGCTGCTTCCCTGTGTTGATAGGGTGGCTTTGTGTAATAGGTGTCCTATAGGGGCCAGTGACTCAGCCTCCCCAATTACCTGAGGTGTACACTCTTGGTGCACCCCTTTGTGGGTTGTGTGCACAGTCTTGTTGTAGTTAAGCCTTGATTGTTGTTGGTATCACTGGGAGGAATTGACCTCTAGGCCAATTGGCTGTGAGGATCAACTGTATCTACGCTGGGAGAACTTCTGTGCTAGAGACACCCTTATGAGGCAAGACTTGCTTCAGTGGGACTTTGGTGCTCAATGAGTCTGCCCCTTGAGTGTGTCTCTTATTGATCTGAGGAGTTGTAATCTGGATGGTCCCACTCTGACCACTGGGTACACTGGCTCTTGGATCTCCATGGAGGTGCTAATTTAGCCTCTTCCTGAGGCCACCCAGCAGGAGCTATGGAGATATCTTCAGATTCCTCTTCTTTGTTTGCCATTTGGAGGTGCCCAGATGAGACCTAACTGTGAAGCAATGCAAGCTGCTGTGGGGCCTTGGGCCTTCTTTTGGAAGTTCTGGGACTCTCTGACCCAGCTATTGTTTGTTAGGTAATTTTAGATTGCAAAGGGCCAGGCCATTCATATGCAAAAGCCTCTGTGCACAGCTTGGATGGGGCGGAGTCTCAGGGTGGAGGAAACAGCAATGGCTTCCTGTCAGCCCTGCCCTAAGGGGCCCCCGGGTCTCAGTGTCCCTTGGTAATTGCTGCAAGCACCTCTGAGAGAAAGCCGCCCTCAAGTTCTGCCCGATGCCAGACAGTCCAGTTTCCCCCCATATGAGTCTGGGTCCCCAGAGTCTTGCCCAGAACTGGAGTTCAGTGAAGTCAGGAACTTGTGTCTCCCTCCCAGTTGAAAAAGACAACAGCATACTCAGTTGCCAGCCCTTTCTAGCCCTTTCTGCTCGCGTGCACCTCCATACCTCTGCACTTTACTTCCACACCTCCTCTGAGTCTCAGTGTGCTTTTCTCTTTCCTTCTAGTTGTATAATTTCCACTCAGCCAGCCTTCCTGTGGTTCTGGTTGATGTCTGTTTTGTCTTTTAGTTGTAGTTTTGAAGTGGTTGTGCGAGGCAGCAATTTCAGGTGTTTACCTATGCCGCCAATCTTCGTTTCTCCCTAGGGTAATTTTATTTTAGCTAAAGGCAATCTGCTAATGATTTATCGTTATACAAGATGATCCCTTAAAGTGCTGTGTGTATGCACAAGAATTAAATTGTAGCTCAATCCTTGGCAAAATTACATAAAATTTGGTGATGGGCAAAAGTTAATTAGCAGACTGTTTAATGTCTTACTAGATGCAAAGATAAGCCATCTTCCTTTTCTGTCACTAATATGAAAGCAAGACACCAGTGATTCTTACTTTGATATCTCAACTGCAGAGTACACAGATCATCTACATTTTTTTTATTCAACCATCAAAAATTTCTGAAGATGGTATAATATTAACTTTTTCAGTTTGGGCATGTATATGTATGCTGAGATATGGGCAATATTGCTGGCCAGCATGGGGTGAGTCTCCCACAAGCTTTCTGGAAATAGACATATGAAAAAGGCTTTGAATGGTGGCATCATGACTCCATTTCCTGGGGTAACACAGTAGCAGTCGAGCTTTCAGCAATAATTTCTTTCTATCTTCACCCCAATTCTACATGTGGGGTATGATGTGATATGTTTAAGATGCATTTAATATAATAGTTAAAAGGATCTGTACTATTGCTGCCTCTAAGCATGTAAAATTTCTGAGAAAAGAGAACCATTGTTTCTGGCTGAGAAGCAGTCAACTCCCTGGAGAAAGAGAATAGCAGTAGGATGTCCCCATAATTTGCCCTAAGAACAGTAATAATGTCCAACATGTATGTTGTGCTTAACCCATGTCAAATACTTTGCATAGATTATCTTCCTGAATCTTCACAAGATGACTTTACAGATGAGGAAATCAAGCTAGGCCAAGACACACCATGAGTAAGTGGTAGAGGCAGATTTTAAAGGAATTCTGTCTGCAACAATCTGCATTCCTTCAACAGTGCATGAGGGTTCCGTTTACTCCACATCCTCAGCAACACTTGTTGTTTGTTGATATATTGATGATACCTATTCTGACAGGTGTGAGGTGATATCTAATTGTGGTTTTAATTTGCATTTCTCCAGTGATTAGTGATAGTGAACATATTTTTGTATGTTTATTGGCCATCTGTATGTCTTAAAATTGGATTTGGCTTATGAAGCAGCAATTCCACTTCTGGATATATATATCCAAATAAACCTTAATTCAAAAAATATATGTATCCCTATGTTCATTGCAGCATTATTAATAACTAGAGGCCCAGTGCATGAATTCATGCATGGGTGGCATCCGGCCAGCCCACCCCAATGGAGGCCAATCAGGCTGGACCAGCATGGGGGAGGGCATGTGGGAGGTTGGCCAGCAAGTCCTGCCCCTGATCCAGCTGGGGTTAGCTGCGGGGAATGGCCAACCCCCTCCCAATCAGGCCCGTGGGCCATCTGCAGTACACATCATAGCTACCAGTTGTTCTGGTCATACCAGCATTCTGGTTGCTTGGCTTTTATATATATAGATAGCCAAGATATGAAAGCAACCAAAGTGCCCATTAATAGATGAGTGGATAAAGAAGTTTACATGAAAAAAAAAGAAGTTTACATGTATAAATGGAATATTACTCAGCCATAAAAATGAATGAAATCTTAACATTTGTGACAGCATGGATGGACCTAGAGGCTATTATGCTAAGTGAAATAAGTCAGTTGGAGAAAGACAAATGCCATATGAATTCACTTATATGTGGAATCTAGAGAACAAAATAAATGAACAAACAAAACAGAAAAAGACGTATAAAGGAAACAGATTGATGGTTGCCAGAGGGGAGGGAGACTGAGGGACTGAATGAAAAAGGTGAAGGGATTAAGAAGTACAGTTTGGTAGTTACAAAATAGTCATGGGAATGTAAAGTACAGTGTAGGGAATATAGACACTAACATTGTAATAATTATGTATGGTGCCTGTTGGGTATTTGAAATATCAGTGGGGGAACACTTTGTGAAATATATGATTATCTAACCACTATGCTGTATACCTGAAACTAATCCAAAATTTAAAAAAATAAAAAAGGAAGTCTGTCTGACTCTAGAGGCCCTGTCCATTCTACTGCCTCTCATCAAATGGCAAGAGATACTGTGATAAGGAAGACGAAGGTGTATTTCCTACAAGACAGGTAAGATATTTGAAACATCCACCTAAATACCTGTGGGTTTTGTCAGTTTTCTGTTAAAAAACTTTTGTCTATCATAACAATAATTTTACCTGGAATTCTAAGCCCCCTATGATTTGGCCCTAACCACATGTCTACATTAATTTCTTCCAACTCTCACATATTTTCTCTCAATCACCACCCCCTCTCCAGGCCTTCACTATTATCTGTGTAAGAGCATAAATATATGAAGTACTTAGGGATAAATCTGACACTGGAATTATAGAACATTGCTGAAAGTAATTAAAGAAGACCTAAATACATGGGGAATTATGTCATGTTCATAAGTTAGGAGACTCAATTTTGTAAAGATGTGAAATTTCTCAAAACTTACCTGTGGATTTAATGGAATCCCACTCAAATTCCTGCCAGACTTTTTGTACAATTTGACAAGTTGCTTTACAATTCACATGACATGTGTATACAAGACCTAGAATAGTCAAAATACCTTTTAAAAAGAACAAAGTTTGAGGGTTAAACACTTCCTGTTTTAGGGCTTACTATAAAGCTATAGTGATAAAAGCAGTGTGGTACTGCTGTAAAGATAGACAAACAGACCAATGAAACAGAATAAAGAATCAAGAGATAGATTTTTGACAGAACTACAAAGGCAATACAGTAGAGAAATGATAGACTTTTCAATAAATGGTGCTGGAAAATTGGATATCCATATGCAAAAATATAAACTTTTATCCCTACATTGAAATGTACACAAAAATTAACTCAAAATAGATCCTTGAGAGGAATGTAAAACCTAAAACGTATGAGGAAATATAGGAAAAAATTATTGGGTCCTAATTTAGGCAAAGAGTTTCAGATATGATACCAAAAAGCACATATAAATCTGACTTCATCAAAACTAAAAACTCTGTTCTTGAAAATAATGTTAAGAAAAATAAGAGATAAGCCACAGAATGGGAAAAAGAATTATAAATCAAACTAGAGGCCTGGTGCATGACATTTGTGCACTGGGGGCGGGTCCCTCAGCCTGGCCTGTGCCCTCTAGAAGTCTGAGACCCCTTGGGGGCTCCCCCCGAGGGATCCTTAGCACTGCCCCAGAGGCGGGAGAGGCTCCTGCCACCGCCACTGTGCTTGCCAGCCGTGAGCCTGGCTTCTGGCTGAGCGGCGCTACTCCTGTGGGAGAGCACTGACCACCAGGGGGCAGTTTCTGCTTCAAGCGTCTGGCCCCTGCTGGTCAGTGCCCACCATAGCGGCCAGTCATTCTGCTGTTCGGTCGATTTGCATATTAGCCTTTTATTATGTAGGATATTTGCCAAGGGACTTGTATTGTGTGTGTGTGTGTGAGTGTCTGTGTGTAGAGGAGAAAGAGAGAGAGAGAGAGAGAGAGAGAGAGAGAGAGAGAGAGAGAGAGAGAGAGAACTCTAAAATTCCACCTAAAGGAAGTAAATAACCTGATTAAAGGATGTGCAGAGAAGATATAAGAATGGTAAATAAGCCATGGTTATATGTTCAACATTGTTATTCATTCATTAGGGAAATGTAAATTAAATACTGTTAATACAATGACAGGGATGATTTGAAATGTAAATGAAAAGGCAAGGGAAAAGAAGAAATTGAGAGGAGAAAATGAGAAAGCGGAGGAAAGTCAAAGAAAGGAGAAGAGAAGGAACTGGTTGGGCATAAGAGGATATGATGTAGGCATGGCAGCACGAGAACAAAAAGCCCTATTAGCACAGGGTCAGTTTGGCTTCTGGCAACACATATCACAGCACAAATAAAGTATAACTCTTCCTTATATAGGGCAGGAGTTGAGCAAACTCCTGTGCTCCTTTGTCTCCCCACTGTCATTCCACTGCAGGACAATGGACCAAAATCTTTTTTGAGATTCTCAACAGATGGGATCTTAAGTCAGTGGCCTCTAGGGTATAGCATGAATCAATCCATGTTGAGCAGTCATTTGCACTTGTTATTTTGTAAGAGGAAATCAATTTGAATATAGACAAGGTATCAAATGCCTTCATTCGATTAGACAAAAAGCTAGATAAGCCTCCTGCTTGAATTAACAATTGAGAATGACATCCTAGATGTGTGTAACTCTAGCTTATTACACATTATTTTTCCCTTTCTCTTAAAGGCATAGGATACAATATACTCTCAGGAAAGACACTCCCCAATGGGGACACAAGGGTGCAAAGAAAGGGGTAGAAAATATCTCTCCTTGCATTTGTTTTGGTACAATTACTGACTGTTAAATTTTGGATGAATCATCAGAGTTTTTTCCCCTCTCCAACCATTCCACAATAGAGCAAATGGCAGACAAAAATCATTGGTAGGCAAAAAATTATCACAATGTGCTTGTGTTAACTCTGAGTTCTGTGGTCAACAGTTCTTTTAACTATTTTTTTTAGGTACCTACATCACATGAAATAAATTCTTTTTTTTTAAATATATATTTTATTGATTTTTTACAGAGAGGAAGGAAGAGGGATAGATAGTCAGAAACATCGATGAGAGAGAAACATCGATCAGCTGCCTCTTGCACACCTCCTACTGGGGATGTGCCTGCAACCAAGTTACATGCCCTTGACGGGAATCAAACCTGGGACCTTTCAGTCTGCAGGCTGACGCTCTATCCACTGAGCCAAACCGGTTCTGGCAAAATAAATTCTTTATAAAATAACAAACAAGCAACAAAATAAAAGATTCAACACAAATATAATGTATCAACACCAGGAAGACAATCCAAATAAAAATGGACAAAGCACCTGAATGGACAGTTCTCCAAAGAGGGCATACAGAAGGCTGAGAAACATATGAAAAAAATGCTAAAAGTTACTAACCATCTGAGAGATAAAATCAAAATGACAATAAGGTATCAGAATGGCTACCATCAAAAAATCAACAAACGACAAGTGCTGGCGAGGATGTGGAGAAAAGGGAACCCTCATGCACTGGTGGTGGGAATACAGACTGGTGCAGTCATTGTGAAGAACAGTATGGAGTTTCCTCAAAAAGTTAAAAATGGACCTCCCATTTGACCCAGTAATCCCACTTTTAGGACTATATTCCAAGAAACCAGAAACACCAATCAGAAAGAATATATGCACCCCTATATTCATAGCAGCATGATTTACAAGATCTGGAAACAGCCCAAGTGCCCATCAGTAGAGTGAATAAAAATGCTATGGTACATTTACACCATGGAATACTATGCAGCTGTAAAAAAGGAAGATTTCTCACCATTTGGACAGCATGGATGGACCTGGAGAGTATTATGCTAAGTGAAATAAGCCAGTTAGAATAAGACAAATATTGCATGATCTCACTTATAAATGAAATCTAAAGAACAAAATAAACTGATGAACAAAATAGGGCCAGAATATGGATTCATGGAACAGAATAACAGGTCTCGGGGGAAGAAGGTTGAGAGAGAGGGAACAGGAAGAGATTAACCAAAGAACATATATGCATATATGCAGATCCATAGACACAGACAATAAATAGCATGGAGAAAACCTGGGATGTGGGTTTGGTGGAGGGAGGCAAAAAGGGAGAAAATGGGAGACATCTGTAATACTATCAACAATAAAAACATTTGTAAAACGCACAAATAGAATGCATCCTATTCTGACAGACACTATTTAAATAGGCAAAGAGCATCAAATGATGTTAGCAGCCATAGTCTAATGATGTCAAGGACACATGGGCCTCACCAACGGAAGGTTCAGAATGAGGGCAACTCTTGGCATGTGGGTGATCCCAAGGTTGAGTTCAAATGGAAGAGTTTATCCAGCACCCTGAGTGTTCAGGAAAACTGCCTTTGCTTTCCCGATGAGTTCCCTGTCAGTCTGCTGCCATAAAAGTGGCAGGAGTCTAATGTAGTGACTTTCAACCTTTTTCATCTCATGGCACACATAAACTAATTACTAAAATTCTGTGGCATCACCAAAAATATATATTTTTTGCTAATCTGACAAAAAAAAGTAGGTATACTTTTTATTCATTTACACTGGACAGCTATTGTGTTGGCTGTTGTCATTTTTTTTTTAATTTGACAACCTAAGGGAAAAGAGGTCAGTGCCCCTGATTAAATAGTTGGGTATTGCATGTTTAAAAAATTCTTGCAGCACACCTGGTGTGCCGCAGCACACTGGTTGAAAATTACTTCTTTAATGTCTTTTTGGGTTCTAGTAAGAGAGAGAGCTACTCACACACTGACCTGGCCTCAGAGTAGTTCTGGGGGTGGGGGGTTGGGCTCCCCTTCCCATGGATATCACTTAGCATTTCTCTGGTAAGCTTCTAAACTATCAGCATGTACTCTGCTCCTTTTCCTGAAAGTGTCATGCAGAAGCTCCCCAGAGAACTGTCAAGAGTCAACCTATGTCTGCTGCACCTGCTCCAGCAGCCTCCCTCTCAGTGGCCTCTATTATCATCTCTGGGGCTGACAGCATGAGGCCCTAGACTGAGATACACGCGTTCTCCTGCTTGTATTGAGAGCAGAGCTTCCCAAGATTGAGTGGGAGGCTTCCCCATTGAGCCAAGCTCAGGAGGAGTACGCATTGCTATTTGCTCACTTGGTAGCCTTTGCTTACACTACTTGGGTAAAGATTGTGCACCCTTAATATATGCATTTTTTATTTGTCAATTATTCCTTAATAAAGCTGGAGGAGAGAAAGAATAGCTTTAAAAAGAAAAGCAGTTATTTACACCACTGAATTATACACTGAAAAATAGTGAAGATGTTAAAATTTATAATTTATTTATTTTACCAAAATAAATGTTTTTGAAAAAAAAGAATGCAGTTTTAGAAATAACAAAAAGCCATTTGAATGTTTCTTAGTCCACATCATTATGCAAGAGGCAGCATACTAATTGAAAATGAATTTGAAGTTGGCCATTTTAGTTTCTATGACAACTTTGACCACAGGCAAGACACTTTTCTGTGTCTCATAATACTCATCTATAAAACAGGAATAATAATCACAACTACCTCACAGCATTTTTGTGAGCACAAAATGAATTAATAATTATGAACCACTTAAAATAGGGCCTCAAAATTATAAACACAATGTAATTCTTAATTATTATTGTGATCTTTAGTGACTTGTCTTGATATGTTCATGAACCTCCAAGGCCATATTCAGACTCCTCCTCCCAAGCAAGCACACACACATACATACCATTTAACCACTCTGGGAATTTCATACCAATTTCATTAAAAACTCTGAGGTTAAGAAACAAAATGTCAGCCTAGAACCAAGCAACTATTTTGTTGATCCCTAATGGACATTAACCAGTTCCCTTTGGCTGCAGCATAGAATTCTGTTTTTCTTTTTTAATGGAAGGAGGTTAATCCAGCCTAATCATAACACACTTAGACTGGACAGATTTACTAAATTGCTTGTTTGGAAGGATGTGAATCTTGTAAAACACTTACATAAAACAATTGCCCTTAGAACTTCAGACTACTAAGTTAGTGAATTACTTCACTATTTCTAGATTCTCTGATAACTGAGGTTAATGGGACGGCCATGAAAATAGACAAGAAGCTGGGTGGAAGTAGAAACCCCAGATTTACAAACTAAAACAAAATGGACAGAAATTCAGACTCTATCCCCAAGGAAGATCTGCCCTTTGAATATTATATATAGGACTACATTTATTATTAGGTAAAGCACAATATTATGTCAAATACTAAGGACATGCATCAATTGAACAGCATAATATCCAAAAGAGATAGCATCAGGAATAAGAAATTAAGCAATAAACTGCAGAAAAGGAACAGTGAGTGAAACACTAATAATTTCTCTTTAATAGCAATGATACTGAGGATGGAAAGAAGGTGCTGCAGATTGAGTCTCTGGTCCTTGCCAAGCTCTATACACACCTGACTACAATGATTCTTCATAACATTATGTAGAATATCATTATTTCCAATTTTCATATACAGAAACTGAGCTTCAGAAAAATTGCCCAACATGCTTGAAAATACCCAAACAGGAAGTGGGCAAGCTGTAGTCTTTAACTGAGTTGGCTGTCAAAGCCTAGATTCTACTCACCACAGCAGCCCACAAGTTCAAATTTTATGTTTGGTAAACCAATACTCACCAGAAAGACTCAAAGATATGTGTCTCTTCTCAGTAGAATAATTGTTCTAGAAATTTCACTACTGCCCAATGATCCTTCTCTAGTATATGCAAGGGGTGGGTGGGGAGATAAAATTGGGAGAGGGAGGATCATTGAAGCACAAAATAATCAAAAGAAAAACATAAGGGAAACAGTAAGGTCAACTGACACGTTAATTTAATGAACTAATTTTAAACTTGGAATATTGGATCTACCTATGATTTGATCCTTTACCTGGATCACATATACTGTATTCAACAAGTAAACCACTGTTCTTTTTAGTTGAAGCACCTGAAATAGTGAAAAAAACAACAACCCATTAGATTTAGGTTCTGGTCAAAGCCTCATTGCTGTGTAGATAATTTACCATTTCTTTGGACTTCAGTTTCATCCTGTTCAAAAAAAGGGGGGAGGGTGGAACAGGAATTCTGGAATGATGGAATAAGGAATTCAGCAGAGCCCCTCTCCAGCAAAACAACAATTGGACCGCTAAAAATTATATAAAACAATCATTTAAAATCTCTGGATATTGTTTTAAGGGCATATAGCAAACAGAGAAACATTCATTCAAGTAAATTTACTAAAGCTCTGAAAGAACAGCAAAAGACTTGTTCACCCCTCCCAGTTCTGTGTTATGGAAGCTCTAACTTGATTATGTGCAACCAAGAAGACAGGAACTCTCTCTCTCGCCACCATTTCCAGTCTGAGGCCGTGGTTTCAACATGAGAAAATCAGGATTCTAATGTTTCTAATTTCCCCAACATCATGTTGTAGGTGCTCTATTCCAGAAAGGTGTGGTCAAAGGACCTCATCTTTCCCCCCACCATGTCCCTTCTTATAGGGTGGAAGCTCTACCCTAAGTGCAGCAAACTAAGAATACTGGCCTAAATTATCCCCACCCTAACTGGCTCACAGGGTGAAATTTCCAAGCCTAGAGGGGCAACCCAGGAAGATCAGAGATTGCCACAACCTCTCAGTAGCAATCTCATAGGGTGATGTTTTCACTCCAGAAAAAGAAAGTCCTTGGCCCCAGGTCCAATGTGAGTAGTGCAGGGACTATGCCTGGGTGGGGGTTAGGGGTGGGTTGGAGGGAGAGGCAGGCCAAGAGAGTGAAGTGCTCCATAACTCTGCCTGTAGGTACCAGCTTTATTTGGAACAGAGTATGGAGGACTCTATGCCTGAGAGTGTTCTGGAAAGCAATGAAGATCTTGGTGGAGAACAATAGTGGTTGGTAACCAAAGATATAAGCAAAATAGCAGAGCAGCTAGTTTAAGAGAGAAAATCAGAGAAACAGTTAAGAAAAGCCTCCTGGCATCATAGTTAAATGAATCAAATGGAAATGCTAGAATTAAGAAACATAATTTGAATGACAAATTCATTATAAGGATACAACAGTAGGTTTGAGGTACCAAAAGAAAGAATCAGTGAACTTGAAGATAGACCAATAGAGATTACACAATGTCTTAGTTCACTTTGGCTGCTATAACAAAACACCACAGAATAAACAACAGACATTTATTTCCCACAATTCTGCAGGCTGGAAAGTGCAAGATCAAAGTTCCAGTAGATTTGGTATCTGGCAAGGGCCTACTTCCTGGTTCATAGACAACCATCTTTTCACTGTCTCCTCACATGGGGAAAAGTATGAAGGATCTCTTTGTTTTCTCTTTTATAAGGGCACTAATCTCTTCCATGAGGGCTTCACTTTCATGACCCAATCCCTTCCCAAAGGTCCCACTTCCTAATACCATCTCATTGGGGCTAGGATTTCAACATGTGACATTTTTTTGAGGGGGGCATTCAGACCACAGCATGCAATCTGAGGAACAGGGGGAAATTTAAAAAATAAAGAAAATTGAACAGACTTTAGAGAAGTGTGGGGCATCCTTTACTATATCAAACTACTGTTGTTGTTTTTAATAATTTATTTACCACTTTCATGTTATGCTAGTTATTTCTTTAAGAGTGAGCAAGAAAATACACAATCACACATCCTAATTTCCTAAAAGAGAGAGTTCAAACACAACTGCTTAATGACTGGCTTAAAAGAACAAGAGTGGATTTGTTTTTTACACATAGACTTGATTGCCTCAGATATTTGACAATTCATGAACTGAAGAACCAATCTGTTGTGAATAGAACTAAGTTGTAGATTTCTAAAACTAGTATTTAGGAGTAAATTTGCCAAAATTTAATTCACATTTTGGAATTTTGCTAAGTCAGAAATGTAACTGTCACAGTATCCCTCACGAACTCCAATAGCTATTACGTATCTATTGTCACTTTTACAGAAATTATTTACCATGTTTAAACATATAAAACTGAAAGAATGATTAGAATAATAATCTATCTCCAACCAAAGGAAGCAAATTGTAAAGCATAAGAGAATCAAATTATTTCTAGACACCTCCAAATCACTTTCAGAGTCCTATTTTAATAGTTTAACCAGATATAAGATTGCAAGTACCAGTTTCATTCAAGGCAGGCTTCCTAAAAGCTCAGTCATTTTCACAAATGGGACTGGAAACATGCTCATTTTCTTGTATAAAATCATTATTCTGTCACATGTGGACCACTAAGTGCAAGTCTAAGGAAGATTCAGGGGGAAAAAAGTGAAATGAGAAAGTTTCCACATATTTTTACATAAGGAAGACTATCAGAATAATATATAAAGGAGAAAAGAAAAAAAGAAGGTATAAAAATTATGTAAAACCAAAATAGTATTGTGTTAAGTAGTTAGAGAGGACCACCATGGGATTGTCACAAATCCTAGACTATTAACTGTAAATATTCTTAAAATCTGGAGAAGTGTTAGAATATATAAAATTAAAATCAAGTAACAAAAGAAATGACAATCAACACAGCATCATGTTTAAGAATACAGTGCTACATTCAGACAGTCAAATCTCACAGCCTGGATCTACAAATTACAAGCTGTATGACCTTGGACTTCAGTTTCCTCACCTATAAAATGAGGTGATAATAGCATCTACCTCAATAGGTTTGCTATGAAGATTAAATAAGTCCACATTGCTACACAATAAGCATTATTAAATAATTTTAATAATGATTACTTTTTCAGAGAACATTAAGGTACACATACCACATTTGCAAAGATTATCTTAGTTAATACCTCAGGGGTACACATAATGGAATATTAGCCATAAAAAAAGACTGAAATGTTACCATTTGTGAGAGCATGGATGGACCTAGAACAGGGGTGGGCAAACTTTTTGACTCGAGGGCCACAATGGGTTCTTAAACTGGACCAGAGGGCCGGAACAAAAGCATGGATGGAGTATTTGTGTGAACTAATATAAATTCAAAGTAAAGGAGCGGAGGGGAAAGCAAGAGAACCCTCCACTCTTTCGGCTCCGCAGGCCGGATAGAACAGCTGAACGGGCCGGATCCGGCCCACGGGCCATAGTTTGCCCACGGCTGACCTAGAAGGTATTGTGCTGAGTGAAATAAGTCAGTCAAAGACAAATACCATATGATTTCACTTATATGTAAAATCCAAAGAACAATATAAACAAACAAAACAGAAAAAAATAATTTCATTTTACAGGTGAAAAAACTAAGTTCTAAATTCCAATAATGACAATAATTATTAACATATATCCAATATCTAATATGTACAAATATAATACTAATATATTTATGTAGTTTTTTTTCTTTAATTCTTACAATACTAGAGGCCCAGTGCACAAAATTCGTGCACAGGGGCCGGGGGTGTGTGTGTCCCTCAGCCCAGCCTGCACCCTCTCCAATCTGGGACCCTTTGAGAGATGTCTGACTGCCTGTTTAGGCCCAATCCTGGTGGGATCAGGCCTAAACAGGCAGCCGGACATCCCTCTCACAATCCAGGACTGCTGGATCCCAACCACTTGCCTGCCTGCTTGCCTGATTGCCCCTAACGGCTTCTGCCTGCCAACCTGATCACCCCTAACCACTCCCCTGCCAGCCTGGTCCCCTCAACTGCCCTCCCCTGCAGGGCTGGTCACCCCCAATTGCCCTCCTCTGTCAGCCCAGTCACCCCTAACTGCCCTCCCCTGCAGGCCTGATCACCCCCAAATGCCCTCCTCTGTTGGCCCAGTCACCGCTAACTGCCCTCCCCTGCAGGCCTGATCACCCCCAAATGCCATCCTTTGGAGGCCTGGTCCTTCCCAACTGCCTTCCCGTGCTGGCCATTGTGTGGCAGCCATCTTGTGTCCACATGAGGGCAGCCATCTTTGACCACATGGGGGCAGCCATATTGTGTGTTGGAGTGATGGTCAATCTGCATATTACCTCTTTATTATATAGGATCTCTGTAATATAGGGACTTCACTGTATATGTATATGTAACACATATAATATATACATCATATTATATGTATACATAGAGTATATCCATGCATACTTATTATTTTCATATACATATTATTATGTCTATTTTTGGAACCATTTGAGAGTAAGTTATTGTCATAGAGGCCCTTTATCACTACTTCAGTATATATTTATTAAAGCAAAGTCATTCTCTGACATAACAATAGTAATATGATTAAAATCAGTAAATTAGCATCATCACAATATTACTTATCTATGGACCTCATTCAGATTTCGAAAATTGTCCAAATAATGTCCTATGTAGAAACAAAATACAGAAACACATGGTACCTTCAATTGTCATGCCTATTTAGTCTCCTTTAACCAGAAACACAATCTTTCTTTATGTTTCAAGACATTGACAATTTTAGCAGTATTGATTGGATAGAATAGCCCTCAGTTTGGATTGTTTGTTTACTCCTAATTATATTCAGATTATGCATTTTGGACAGGAATAACTCTGAAGTGATGTTGTATTATTCTCTGTGCATCATAGCAGGAGACACATTACTCCCATTGCTGATGACATTCATTTTGATCTTTGGTTAAAGACATATCTACCAGGATTATCTCACTATCACATGACTACATTTCCCCTTTGTAATTAAAATCCTTCATATGGGGAGATACTTTGAAATTATATAAATATCCTCAAAATTTTACCCACTAAATGTAGTTGAGTCTTGCCTGAAAAGATTATTACTATTCTGCTTACCAAATGATAATCTGCAAACTACATCATAGTTTCTACATTTATTAGTTGGCTTTCTACTCTAAGAAGGACCTTCCCCTTCTCTTTTTATTTCTTATTTATTTACTTAATCAGTATAGAGTCATAGATTCTTATTTTATTTAATAGAATAAAATCTTTTACTCTTGCCCTGACTGGATAGTTCAATTGGTTGCAGTGTCGTCCTGATATGCCAGGGTTGCAGGTTCAATTCCCAGTCAGGGCACATACAAAATAAGTGGAACAACAACTCAATGTTTCTCTCTCTCTCTCTCATCAATCAATAAAGTTTCTTAAAATCTTTTACTCTCATTTATTTGAATATTCAAATTATCCAGTATTTGGTCAGTGGAAGGCCCTTACTAATGGTTCCTGCTTCCTTTTGATATATCCCCCCTCATGTTTTTTTTTAATTCTTTATAGATTAAGATATTACATATGTGTCATTATCCCCCCATTGCCCACCCCATCCCCGCTCGTGCCCTCACACCCCTAGTGTCTGTGTCCATTGTTTATGCTTATATGCATGCATACAAGTCTTTTGGGGCGGGGATATCAATCCCCTCATGTTTTGAATACTTTCTAACTTTCTGGCACACAAAGATATTACAGACTCATTTTGTTATTTTTCGGCCTCAACCTTTAAATCATCCATTTCTTTTTTTTTAATACTCACCCGAAGATATTTTTCCATTGATTTTGGAGAGAGTGGAAGGGAAAGGGAAAGACAGAGAGAAACATCGATGTGAGGGAAACACATCGATTGGTTGCCTCCTTCACAAGCACGCCAACCAGGGCCCAGGTTGGAAGGAGCCTGCAACTGAGGTACATGACCTTGACCAGCATCAACCTGGGACCCTTCAGTCCACAGGTCGACACTCTATCCACTGAGCCAATCTGGCTAGGGCAAAATCACCCATTTCTTCAAGGAGTTTAGATTCCTTTGAGTATTTAGTAACCAAGGTCTGGGCGCTAGGTGTGCCCATTACTTCTTGGGTGTCATTGCTTCTAAGCCCCCTCCACTAACTAACCTAGAAAATAGACATGTGTCTTCACCCATATATATCTGTATCTATTTACATACCTATATCTATATTAAAATCTATTAGGTTGCAATGATACCTCCAAATCCAATCCAACACTATAGCGTTCATTCTATTTCCCACATTTTCTATATTTGTAAGTCTCTTCTCTGACAATGAGAAACCTGGCTGGCCTTATTCACAATATATCTACATATTTGGTCAATTCTAAAATATACAGAAAGAAATTCAGTATGACTAACTCATGACTCTGAGGAAAAAAGCCAGCAAACTAAAGTTCAATATGTTTTGGAGTACTTGTCTTAAGCCTGAGGTCATATTGTACAAACATTGTGTTCAAAAGTTATTGAAAGGCTAGGGGAGGTCAAGGGCTCAGCATTTCAGCTTCCCAGAGGCTCACTGCAAGCACCTAGATTGAGCCCTCCCTTCCCTAAGGTGCCCCAGAGGAAGGTCAATTAAATTGAAGGGTTGGTGAAGGAAGAATCCAAGAGAACATGAGGTTCTCAGGTAACCCTGCTCCTGCAACTGGTGGAAGAAAAGCCCAAAAAGCATTGGGAAAGAATAAGTCCTCAAACAAAAATGGAAAACAAAAGGGAAAAGGGGAACAAAGGTCAAACAGACTGAAGTGGCTAACAAAAAAAACTAAAGATTCACCTGTAGAAAAAAGAGAAGTCAAAACAGCAGACTCAAGCCTCTAATAGGTATACATATGTATGCATGTCATATCAGTGGTTACTGTACCTCTGTAAAATCATAGGAACTTATCAACTATTTTGTAAGTGCAAGCTGTTTAATAGCTCTAGAAACAATTACAAGAAGGGAATGCCACTTCATTTCATTTGTTAAATGAAAATGCTTTTATTCATGAGGTAGAATGATTTGCTGATTGGATTCTTTTATTTTGTTTTGTTTTTAGAGCAAACAGAAAAAGGTGGGATGTTGAATTAAATGGAAGGGTTTGACTATCTTGAATGAAAACTTAGCATTCTGCATATTTGGGGAGGCAGTTTTTATATCCTCTAATACAAAGCATAGGAAAAGGCAAGTTGAAGTCATAGTCATGCATTTAATGTGTGTCCAGTATTTTAAATGACTTCTATGTTGTTGTTGTTGTTGTTGTTGTTATTTTGTAGAATCATTTATTAAAGAAAACCTCTCCTTGACCGTGGCTTTATCTGTCAAAATTGTGTGCACTTTGTAATGTGTTTGGTGGTGCTAGTCCAGTTTTCTTTCATTATATGGTATAAAAAATTGAAAATTGACCTATGTATTATATTAAATTGTGAATTAGTGAGATTTACAATGTAACAGAATATCAAACATTTGAAGGTATTGGTACTTGACACCCTCTGAAAAACATTGCCTTCAAATTTTAAGCTGGGGAGTCACTGAAATAAATTTTTATAGAAGAATAAAAATTACCTGGGTTTTTAGATTTTAGTTCATAATTAAAATTTGAACAAATTGTTCATAATATAAGTGTACTGATTACTCAAAACAACATAATAATGTGTACTGATCCTCAAAAACACCAATAAAAATCTTAAGTGTGAAAAAAGAGTTATTTGAATTTGTTCTCTTTTTCCATTCTTCAGTCAGTCATGTTATTTATTTAAAAACTAGAGGCCTAGTGCATGAAATTCATGCACAGGGGGTGGGGACGGTCCCCTCACCCCAGCCTGCACCCTCTCCAATCCGTGACCCCTCAGGGGATGTCTGACTGCCGGTTTAGGATCGGGCCCTATAGGACATCCCTCTCACAATCCGGGACCACTGGCTCCTAACTGCTCACTTGCCTGGTCGCCTCATGCAGCCCGCTGCTCAGTTGTTTGGTCATCCCTCACTAACCCCCCTGCCGGCCTGGTCGCCCCATGCAGCCTGCTGCTCAGTCATTTTGTTGTCCCTCACTAAACTCCCTGCCGGCCTGGTTGCCCCATGCAGCCTGCTGCTCAGTCATTTTGTTGTCCCTCACTAACCCCCCTGCTGGCCTGGTTGCCCCACGCAGCCAGCTGCTCAGTTGTTTAGTCGTCCCTCACTAACCCCCCTGCTGGCCTGGTCGCCCCACGCAGCCTGTTCAGTTGTCTATTCGGTTGTTTAGGCTTTCATATATACTAGAGGCCCAGTGCATGAAAATTCGTGCAATCAGGGCGGGTCCCTCAGCCTGGCCTGCACCTTCTCGCAGTCTGGGACCCTTCGGGGGATGTCCACCTGCCATCTTAGGCCTGCTCCCTGGGGGATTGTGCCTAAGCTGGCAGTCAGAAATTCCTCTGGCAGCCTGAGAGTGGGGAGTGGGCCTAAGCCATCAGTTGGGCATCCTTACAGGAGGCTGGAGAGGCTCCCACCACCACCGCTGCACTAGCAGTCATCAGCCTGGCTTGTGGATGAGTGGAGCTCCCCCTGTGGGAGTGCACTGACCACCAGGGGGCAGGTTCTGCATTGAGCATCTGCCCCCTGGTGGTCAGTGCGTGTCATAGCGACCAGTCATTCCCGGTCATTCAGCCATTAGGGTCAATTTGCATATTATGCTTTTATTATATAGGATAGATAAAGTTTGGTTTATTTGTTTCTATTTGTGTTCCACTTTAGGGTTTTCCCCAATCCTTGTTTATTTTATTGATTTACTTTTCTTGAGTATGAGAAAGTTTAACATGGTTCCAGGAGTTAGAAATGTTCAAAAAGGAATACTTGAGAAGTGTCACACACAATCCATTCTTATCTATCTTTTTCACTATGTTCCCACCTACAACCTGTAGGAAACAGATCTCATTAGTCCCCAGTTTATCCTTGCTGTATTTTTTTTTTTTTAGCAAATGAGCAGATGCTTGTACATTTTCTTATTTCCCCTTAAGTAAAATGTAGTGCACTGCACATGCTGTTTTGCACTTGCTTTTTTTCAACTAACACTATAACTTGGAAATTACCCCACATCAATTCCTGGAGATCTTTCTCATTCTTTTTTTTTAAAAAAAAATATTTTACAAAACGACATAGTACTCCATTGTATGGATGTACCCTAGTTCAATTAACAAGTACAATATTTTGCAATTACAAACAATGCTGCAATAAATAACCTCATGAATATTTATTTTTGTACTGGTGGATGTGAATCTTCAAGATAAAGTGGAATTGCTAGGTCAGGAAAGCAAATATATGCACATGCAGTTTTGTGAAGTATTGCCAAATTCCTGTCCATAAGAATTTTACCAATTTGTACTCTGACCAGCATTCTGGTACATAAGAAATGTCATTCTAGTGTAGTTTTACTTTGCATTTTATTATGAGGGAAGTTGAATATCTTTTCATATGTTTAAAGGCCATTTTAAAAATTGGGAAGTAATTGTTTATGTCATTTGCCCCTTTTCAATTAGTTTTTTTTTTCTTTTGTCTCCATTTTCAATGTGTTTTTTTTTAATTAGGATTATCAGCCCTTTATGATATATATATATATATATATATATATATATATATATATATGGCAAATATTTTCTCTCAGTTGTTTTTTATCTTGTTTGTGGTGGTGGTAGAGTTTACATGCACATGTTTTTAAAAATTTAGTCAAATTTACCAGCCTTTTCTTTTATTGTCTCTGCATTTTAAACCATAGTTAGCAAGCCTTTACCCATACCCAGGTTAAAGAGGAATTCACCTATGTTTTTTTTTTCTAGGATTTATTTGCTTTTATTTTTTATATTTATATCTCTGATCCACATATAATTTATATTACATGGTATAAAATATGGATCTAGTTTTATCTTTTCCCAAATGACTAACCACTTTTATCAGACCCATTTACTAAAATTTCCTTCTTTCCTGATAAGAACTCTCTTTTCCTTCATTTTCTTGATAAGGATACTAAGGCTTAGAAAAGTTGAGCAACTTACCCAATACTACACAGCTAAGTAAATGGAGTCAGAAATGACCTTCTTTGAGGGAAAAACTAAGTAAGACTTCTAAGGTGAGAAAATACTGCGGTGTGGATATTTGGGGAAAGAACAGCTTAAGTAAGGGTAATAGCAAGTGCAAAGACCTTGAGACAAAAACAAAATTGGCCCATACAGAAGGGTGATGTCTCTGGAAAGTGGTGAGTATGAGGAGATAGGCAAGTTTTACATCATGTGAAGCCTTGTTGAGGATTTTAACTATACTATAAGTGCCAGGGAGAATTTCTGGAAAATATTTAAGGACTTAAGTAATGGACTCTAAATTTATGTTTTTTGAATAACCATGTTGGTAGCTGTCTGAAGAATGGAATGAAACAGAGAGAACAAATATGAGCCTGTTGCAAAAGTCCAGGAGATAGTTGTTGGTAATTTACACCAGCATTGTGGTAGTAGAGGTGGAAAGAGGTAGACAGATTCAATGTGGTAAAATATGGATCAACATAGGGCTTTGCATTGGCAAATAGTGCATTATACAACCATTTCTTATAGCTGCAGTGGAATTGAATTGAGCTCTAGTGATAAGCAGACAATTAAACTATGACACCAGATCTACAAGAACTTTATTATTAGCTTCCAGTATGAAACAAACTCATACAATAATGTTCATCTTTGAAACTTCATGGTTTAGGAAAACAAAAACTGCTTGGTTTTCATATAAGCAATGTGAATATTAGTTTACAAAATATAAGATATGTGAAGCTGTGTAAGCCCTATGACCCAACCAACAAGAAGTGTCTTCAACAGTGATACAAAGAGGCAGTCTTAAGGAGAGAGCAGCAGTATCTTTTCATGATACTCTTTTCAGAGGGTGAAGACTTGCCCTCAGACATCACAGACTTCTCCATTTGTTATTCTAGGTGGAAAGTTCGTTAATGCAAAAAATAAAAAAATATATTTTTCTCTTAATCATACCCCCCTCCATTCAGCTAAAGTCAGAAATGTAGGTATCATCTTTGATTCCTCTTTTTCCTTCTGTATCCACTTTCATTCTGTCCTTCAGCAAGTCCTCTAGTCTCCACTTTTAAAGGAAAAGTTGAATTCTTTTACTTTTCTCTGCTATTACTATCACAACCTTAGGCAATTCCTTAATTCATCTTTGGCCTGAATGTTTACAAAAGGTTCTTAATTAATCTACCCATTTCCAATCATATCTCTCCACCTTCAGTTCTCAAAACTGATATCAGACATCAGTCTTAAAATATCTATAAGATTTGACCACCCATTTACTTAAAGCCCTTTAATAATTTCCCTTTAACCTTAGAACAGGGTTTCTTACCTCAGCACTATTGACATTTCATACCAAAAATTCTTTGTTGTGGAGGCTATCTTGTGCACAGTACAATGTTTAACAACATTCCTGACCTGTACTCAATAGATGCCAAGAGCAGCCTACCCCCAGTTGTAACAACCCAAAATGATTACAAAGATTGTCAAATATACTCTGGGGCAGAGCTGTGTGCAAAATCCCTTCTGGTTCATAACCACTAACTTAGAGTAAACCCCAATTCCTTACAATGGCCTGTAAGAGCTTACATGGACTGAACTCTGTATTTTATTTTCTTATGCTCCAGCCAAAATAACCATTGTGTTGCCACGGTTGTTGTTGCTCCTGGGATGTGCTCTAGCCACATCACTTTTTTTTCTGCATGGGCTAATCCTTCCTTTTGGAATGCTCTCTCCAAAACGTGTCCCTGCTTTGCACATTTGCTCATTTAACATTTGTTCATGCTTCATATTTCAATGCAGTTAAGTGTTTCTTGATCCCCTAAACCAGTTAAATTCTTCATAAATATAATCTCAGGTCACTCATACACCACCTTCTCAGAACTTTTACCAGTTTGTGTTGCCTGAGGGCAGGAACCATGTCAGTGCTGGCTTATAATTTTATCCCCAGTGCAGGCTCAAGTATTGACTGCCTGGTTGTTGTTTTTTCTTCCAGTTTTACTGTGATATAATTGACATACAGCGCTGTGTAAATTTAGGGTATACAGCCTGTCTAATGACTTGACTTACATAGATCATAAAATGTTCACGACAGAATGCTTAATTCATACCTTTCATCTAATATAAATGCAAAAATAAAAAAAATATTTTGATGAGTGATGAGAACTCTATGATTTATTATCTAAACAACTTTTGTATATAACAATGTTAAGTATAGTCATCATGTTGTACATTACACTCCTCCTAGCAATTATAACTGGAAGTTTGTGCCTTTTGACCACCTTCACCTCATTCACCCTCCCCCACCATCTACCTCTGGTAATCACAAATTTTTTTCTTTGAGTTATGAGTTGTTGTTTTTAAGATACCACACATAATGGAGACCATACATTATTTGTCTCTCTCCGTCAATCTTATTTCTTTGAGAATAATGCCCTCAAAGTCCATCTATGTTGTTGCAAGTTGACTGCCTGGGTTCTTGACCCAGCTCTGCCACTTATAATCCATGTGAGCTTGGATGTGTCACTTGGTTTATTTAAGATTTACTTTCTTCCTCTGTAAAAGGGGTCTTAATAATTACTTCATTGGGTTATTGTTAAGATTAAATGAAAATCTTTTAAAAGCATACCTAACACATAACAATAACTCAGTAAATCTTCATGATTATTACTAGCAATCATTATTATTAACTTTGCATCAAGATAACATGTCAATAGGTGGGACTCAGCTATAACTTTCCAAATAATTATTTCCCCTTTGGCCCAAGAAAAACAGCTGTTTTACTTTAAAATATATTAGTAGATTATTCTATTTTCTGATTTAAATTATTTTACCCTTAAAGAACAATTTGAATATTTTACTGCTGAGAACAAAATAATATTTAGTCAATTCAGCATGGTCCTTGCTTGGTTAAAAAGTTACTAGTAATTCCTTAGATCTGATTACTTCTTGCCCTAATGAATACTCTCAATACCTATCTACCTGTTCTTTTTCTTCAGCAGCATCATTGGAAGAACAGAAGGCAACAATTAGGTAATGCTCAAATTATTTCCTATTAGGGAAAAATTCCAAATTAATTTTGCAAGGCCACAATTACCCAGTTTTATTGCCCAGTTTTATACCGAAGCCAGATTAAGGCCACTACAAGAAAAGAATACTGCTAACCAATATCTCTGAAGAATATAAATGCAAAAATTCTCAACAAACTATTAGCAAACAGAATTAAATAGCACATTAAAAGGATCATACATCATGATCAAGTGGAATTCATCCCTGGGAGATGAGGATGATTCAACATATGCAAATCAATAAATGTGTTACACCACATTAATAGAATGAAAGATAAGATCATATTATTATCTCAATAGATGCAAAATACATTTAACAAAGTACACCCTTTCATGATAAAAATTCTCAACAAATTGGGTATAGAAGGAACAAAACCTCAACAAAATAAAGGCCATATACAACAAGCCCACAACTAACTTCATAATCAATGTTGAAAAGTGGAAAACTTTTCCTGTAAGCTAAGAGATAAAACAAAGTTGCCATTTTTATTCTAAATAGTACTGCAAGTCCTAAACACAGCAATCTGGGAAGCTAATAAAATAAAAAGCATACAAGTTAGAAAACAGTAAAAATTTTTTATTTGCACATGATATAATTTTATATATAGAAAATCCTAAAAAGTTAACCAAAAAAATTATTAGAACTAATCAATGAATTCAATAAAGTTGCAAGATATAAAGTCAACCTACAGAATTCAGTTGCATTTCTACATACATTAAAAGACACCAAAAGTACAGAAAATTATATAATCACCTACTTATCTACCATCTAGATTTAACAAGAACTAACATTTTGCCATATTTGCTTCAGAACTCTCTTTTTAAGAAATAAAATATTACTGGAAAATAAAACTCCCCCCTCCTTTCTTCCCTAGAGTTTAGTATATATAATTACAGTGTATATTAATACCACTGTTATTTCACATGTTTAAATCACAAACATTTCATTTCTATGCCCAAGCCTAAGTGTCCAGCCATGGAAGTGTCCAGCTGGACATTTCCATTTAGCTGCTCAATACACATATGTTGAAAACACAACACAGCCTCTCTGCTTCAAAATGTGCTCCTGTCATAAACTTTCCATTTTTATCAATGGCTCCACCACACTGTCAGTTATACAGACACAAAACCATTCTTTGCTTTATCCTTCTTAACCACTGAGCCACCAAGCCCTGTTGATTTCAATGTTTTTTTATTTTAGTCATTGCCATTATTATTTTAATTAAAATCTTTGTTGCAATATGCCAGGATTAATTAAGTAGTCTGCTAATCATATTGTTTCTTACAATTTCTTTCATATCCTTGTCCTTACTCCACAAAGTTTCCAGATTTGTTTTAACATTTATTTGATCATGTCACTTCCCTGCTCACAAAACATCAAGGACTCTCTACTGGACAAAGTTACCAACTCTTTGTGATGCAGTTATATCCCTGTACTTTTTGGCTCCAACCTACAGCACTTTGTTCACACATCTAAATTAGAGCCCTAATTACATTGTTGGGTAATTATCCATTAATGTGCCTGTCACTCACCCTGAACTATCAGTACCCACAGGCCAGGGACTATTCTGTATTCACCCTGATAACTCTAGGCCTAGCTCATATTGCATGTTCAGTTCACAGAAGTTAACCTGAATAAAATTGTGATTTTGTATTATAGAAGTTACATGACAGTTGGGTGGGTGGTGAGGGATTCAGTATGGTACTTCTGCTTTGTATGAGGAAGCCCTCCTTTCTCACTCTTCTTCCTCTCTTGCTTTCTCAACTGGAAAACAAACTTTTGAGATATTGGTCTATAGTTTGCTTTTTTATAATGTCTTTGTCTGCCTTTGTGTAATACTAGCTTCACAGAATGAGTTGAGTTGTTTACCCTTTTCTATTACATTTTGGAAAAGTTTGTGAAGTATTGGGGTTTATTCTTGTTGGGAGATTTCACCAGTGAGGCTACTTGGGACTGGGCTTTTCTTTGTGGGATTTTAAAAATAACTACTTCAATCTATTTACTTGATAAAGGTTTATTCAGATTATCTGTTTCTTCTTGAGTACATTTCTGTAGTTGGTGTCTTTTAGGAATTTGTCCATTTCATCTATGTTATTTAATTTGTTGGTCTACATTGTTCATAGTGTCCTTGTATAATCCTTTTTATTTCTGAAATGTTGGTAGTAATATTCCTTGTTCATTCCTGAGTTTAGTAATTTATTCTTCTCTCTTTTTATAAATCTAGCTAAAGGTTTGCCAGTTTTCTCTGTCATTGCAAAAACCAGCTTTTGGTTTTGTTTATTTTCTTTATTATTTTTATGTTCTTTATTTCATTAATTTCTGCTCTATTTTTTAATATTTCATTCCTTTTGCATACTTTGGGTTTAGTTTGCTCTTTTTTTCTAGCTCCTTAAATCTAAAATTTTTATTTATTTTAGATTTCTTGTTTTGTAAAATTAAAGTGCTTATAATTCCTTCTAAGCTCAGCTTTTGCTGCATTTCATACATTTTTTATTGTGCTTTAATTTATATTCATTGAATAGTACTTTCTTTTCTGATTTCTTGTTTGACCCATTGTTTATTCACTGTGTGTTGTTTAATTTTTACATATTTGTGGTTATCCCAAATCTCTTTTTATTATTGATTTCTATTTTCATTCCATTGTTGTTGGAAAAAGTGCTTGTACGATTTTAATCCTCTTGAATTTAGTGAAATTTGTTTTATTGTCTAGCATATGGTCTATCTGGGAGAATATTCCTTGTGTTCTTGAGAAGAATGTGTGTTCGGCTTTAGTTGGGTGGCATGTTTTATAAATGTTTGTTAGGTTTAGTTGTTTGCAGTGTTGTTCAAGTCTTCAATTTCCTTGTTGATCTATCCATTATTGTTCTATTTACTTATCCCAGTTGTTATAAATATGATTACCAGTGGGAAATTAAAGTCTTCAATTGTTATTGAACTATTCTCCCTCCAATTTTGTCAGTATTGCTTTATGTATCTTAGGGCTCTGTTGTTAGGTGCAGATATGTATATAATTGTTATATATTCTTGAGGGATTGTCCCATACATCTTAAGAAATGTCCCCTTGTTTTTTTAGTAACAATTTTTTGTGTTAAAGTCAATTTGTCTGATAGCTATTCTAGCACTCTTTTGTTACCATTTACAAGGTATAATTTCAGAGTTCTACACTCTGCCATTTTTTGCTGATGCCATTTCTAGACTCATTTTATAAAGACATTTAAATGTTTTCTTAAGTGTATCAATGTTTGAGAGAATTTTTTTTTCATTTCTGATATTGCGTTGTGATCTGAATGCCTAATCCATATTAATAACTTTATTTTGTTAATTGATGGAAGCTGTTTTTTTAACTTGGAATTTTAGGATTAGAAGAAACTATGGTTAACTGAAATTTAAATGAAAAAACTATTTTAATTTCATTTCTTGCTGAAAATATTTCTTATGTATATGAATTAAATTTCATGATCCACTCATGACACAGACACTAATAAAATAGAATATTTCTATGCTGGTTGAAGTTTTTTCACTGTTTAAGGGTCATCATTCAAACATGTGTTTTGTTGTTAAAATGACCTGTCCTATTACCAGTCCTATTACTACTATGTGATCATGGACAAGTGACTTAACTTCATGTTCTTGGACATGTTACATAGCACCACTAATCCTCAGTTTCATCAGTACAATTAAAATATATGACATTTTTACAGGGTTATTGTCAGGATTAAATAAAATTGTAGATGCTCAGAATGGCTGGAACAGAAGATATGTGAAGGAATAAATTTAAAATGTTAGCCAGGGCAGGATCACAGAGATGGGTACATAGGAAGTATTTTATAAACATGTATTGCTTCCTCTGTTTCCTTATATAGCCTATCATAGAAAAATTGCAGGAAACTGGGCCCAATGTTAAACTGAGACACCCTTCCTCCAGAAGATTTGTTTTTTTGTTAACTAAATTGGCTGACTTTCATTTGCTTTTGTATTATTTGGTTCTCTCTGAGTAAAAGTTAATAATGGCAGCATTCCAGCAACTTGATAGTTCTAATTGGTTGAGTTCTAATTAATTGAGTTTTTAATCTACTACTAATAACTGAAAGTTAAGTTTAACTAGAGAAATATTCTCATGATCCTTTGAGTGTATAATTTGAAAGGAAAAGTGATAAAGACAGATAATGTAATAAATTCTCCATTTGAATATTTTAAGGTTTTAGTGTCATCAAGTATTATATTTGTGAAAAATAATTTAATCCAATAAAATTTTGTTCAAGTGAATTAAAATTAAACTTCTCAATCCATTCATTTAGTTTCTTTTAGTTAAATGTATCTGGGATTGAAATATTAGTATAAGAAGGGCAATAAAAACTAAAGTCAGTTTGGGAATAATTAGTCACCATTAGCAGTTACTGAGAATTCCTCTTTCATTGTATTTAAATGTAGTCCTTTTTTTGAGGATTTAACCTTTTTTTTTAACAGCATCATTTGTCATTAAGATAGGAAAATTGAATCATTAGGAAAATTCAAGCCATCCTGTTGTACTTTTAAATCTGTATTCACTTTCTACTCTTTTAATCCATCTGAACTCAATTGTTTATTCCTTTCATTTTCATCCTCTTTAACTCTTCCTCATGTTTCCTGTATAGATAAAAGACAGGAATATAATAGCATTGACTTTATGTACTGTGTAGATATGTGCATATACTTATGCTTACTTATCTACATACATATGCATCTTACTCTTGAAAGTCCACTTTGAGGATTATAAAATATATCCATATATCTCATTTATTTATCATAATAGCCCTCTGAATTCAGTGTTTTCATTCCCATTTTTATATTTAAAAATGAGAAATCCTACATTTATTTATTTTTTAACCCTCACCCAAGGGTATGTTTTTATTGATTTCTAGAGAGGAAGGGAGAGAGAAACATCCATGTGAGAGAGAAACATTGATCAGTTGCCTCCTCACACACCTGACTAGGAATTGAACCTGCAACTTTTTGGTGTATTGGATGATACTCCAACCAACTGAGCCACTATAGCTGGGCACACCTTATCCAATATTTAAATAGCATTCCATGTTTTAAATATAAAAACAAGTGCTATCTCTTTTGGGGCCATACCATTATTCCAGGGGGATTCTCAGGCTCCTAACATGTTGGCCCACTTATTTGGAAATTGTCTTGAGAGCCTATTCTCATGACTCTCAATAGTTATAAGTTTGGTCTTTGAGAGTAAATTTACTTTTTGGTAAGGGCATGTAGTCTCAAAAAAGCCAAGTCTGATGAGCAGTGGTGGACAGAGGGAGGGAATCAAACTGGGTAATGCTGTTTTTGTTCAAGGACTAGGTGTGGATCTGACTAAGATACTGGCTCTAATGGCATTTCTCTAGGATGAGTTCAAAGATGTGAAGTAATGGTATTGAAGAGGTTACTTTTGGAAATAAAAAGTCACTTGGATGTTTTAAATACTGAGTTTTATTGAAACAAAGTAGTCTCATTGTTTTTTATGTAGGCAGTGGTCATTACAGGGTAGAGTACCAGCTTGTTCTCTGAGGACTTAAGTATAATTTCACTTTGACTGACCACACCTTTGGTAAAACAAAGCCTTTAACCACTCAGCAGGAGTCACTTATTTTGAAAACTGTAGGCCCTGCTTACTTAGGTAACACTTAGCCCTTAGTAAGCATTCCTTTAGGATCAAAAGGAAGAATAAATTGAATGTCTTGCTAATTTAGGAAACATCTTAATGAAGTAAAGTGCCTCTGTTGATGGGATTGAGGAATCTCAGAAGTTAGGTAATTTACTCCAAATATACCAAATATAAAGAACAAGTTTGCATGTAGATTATACTATGCTCATAGGAATAGTAACTCAGTTCAGGACTAAGAAACAAATACAATTGGCAACATTCAACATCCTTTTAATTCTGGGTGTCCATGGTGTTAAAAAAGACTTTGATCAAGGATCCAGTAACAGTAGCATGCTGAGGAATATATAATAGGATTCAGGAGTATTAAGGAGCAGTCAGAGTTCTGTGGTGTCTTTCTCCTTTACCACTGAAATTCAGCCAACTCTTGGTGGCAGGGCATGCAGTCGAATTGCACACACACAGCACATGGCACAGCAGGAATGGGACAAAGAGAAGGAGAGGAATTTTCAGTGTCTTTCCAGAAGGTCACCAAATTTCCATACTTCTGTGAAGAAACCTTTATGCCTCTCCTTATAATGCTTTCTCTGCAAAGAGTAAGCATCTAGAAATTGACCTTGGTTAGGGATCTTGGAAGCTACAAACCCAAGGGAAAATTTCCCCCCACAACATTATGCAGTTGCACAGTCAGGGGGTACAGTTCTTTGAGCATCATGCAGTAAAGGAGCACAAAAGTACTCCTTTAAGCCGGGTGGGTATTTGAAATATTAGGGGGGGACCACTATGTAAAGTATATAATTGTCTAACTAATACAGTTGTAATAATCCGGTTATTATTTAACAGGAAATGAGTAAAGGGAAAACTAGATAATATAAGCATGCCATTTATACAGCTTTGCCAGGAAGCTTCAGTTAACAATCTCCAAGTATGGGAGAAACCAAGATGGCGGCATAGGTAAACACCTGAACTTGCTGCCTCGCACAACCACTTGAAAACTACAACTAAAAGACAAAATGGGTATCATCCAGAACCATGGGAAGACTGGCTGAGTGGAAATTCTACAACTAGAAGGAAAGAGAAAAGCACACTGAGACTCGGAGGAGGAGTGGAGGTGCAGAAGTGAAGTGCATAGGTATGGAGACCCGTGCGCAAGAAGGGCTGGCAACTGAGTAAGCTGTTGTCTTTTTCAATGGAGAGGGAGATACAAGCTCCTGACTTCTCTGAACTCTAGTTCTGGGCAAGACTCTGGGGACCCAGACTCATACAGGGAGAAACTGCACTGTCTGGCATCGGGCGGAACTTGAGGGCAGCTTTCTCTCAAAGGTGCTTGAAGTGATCAATGTTCCTGCACAGTGCCGTGGGACACAGAGACATGGGACCTCTTCCAGGCAGGGCTGATGGTCAGCCATTGCTGTTTGCTCCACCCTGGTGATTCCCTGAGACCCTGCCCCAGCCAATTTACAACCCCATCCAAGCTGTGCACAGAGGCTTTTGCATATGAATGGCCTGGCCCTTTGCAATCTGAAACCTAACATACTGCAGCTGGGTCAAAGAGCCCCAGAGCCTCCAAAAGAAGACCCAAGGCTTGACAGCATTGCTTCACAGCTGGGCCTCATCTGGGTACCTCCAAACCTCAAACAAAGAAGAGGAATCTGCAGATCTCTCTGTAGCTCCTGCTGCGTGGCCTCTCTCTTTGGGAGAATCAAGAGCCAGTGTGCCCAGTGGGCAGAGAGAGAACATCCAGACTACAACTCTTCACATCCATAAGAGACACACTCAGGGGGCAGACTCAGTGAGCACCAAAGCCCCACTGAAGCAAGTCTTGCCCAATAAGGGTGTCGCCAGCACAAAAGTTCTCCCATCATAGACACAACTGATCCTCACAGCCAATTGGCCTAGAGGTCAATTCCTCCCAGTGAAACCAACAACAAGCAAGGCTTAACTACAACAAGACTGTGTATACAGCCCACAAAGAGGTGCACCAAGAGTGTCCACCTCAGGTAACTGGGGAGGCTGACCCACTGGGCCCTATAGGACACCTAGCACACAAAACCACGCTATCAACTCAGGGAAGCAGCCAAAATGTGGAGACAAAGAAACAGGTCACAAATGAAAGAAATGGAGGAAAGCAAACTACTGGATATAGAGTTCAAAACCACGGTTATAAGGTTTTTCAAGAATCTTCTAGAAGCCTCCGATAAATTTAGTGAGACCTTCAAGGATATGAAAAAGGACCAACTAGAAATTAAGCATACACTGACTGAAATAAAGAATAATATACAGAGATCCAACAGTAGACTAGAGAATCCTAAGAATCAAGTCAAAGGTTTGAAATATGAAGAAGCAAAAAACACCCAACTGGAAAAGCAAAAAGAAAAAAGAATCCAAAAATATGAAGATAGTGTAAGGAGCCTCTGGGACAACTTCAAACGTACCAACATCTGAATTAGGAGAAGAGAGAGAGCAAGATATTGAAAACCTATTTGAAGAAATAATGACAGAAAACTTCCCCTACATGGTGAAAGAAATAGACTTACAAGTCCAGGAAGTGCAGAGAACCCCAAACCAAAGGAATCCAAAGAGGACCACACCAAGACACATCATAATTAAAATGCCAAGAGCAAAAGACAAAGAGAGACTCTTAAAAGCAGCAAGAGAAAAACAGTTAATTACCTACAAGGTAACTGTCAGCTGATTTCTCAACAGAAACTATGCAGGCCAGAAGGGAGTGGCAAGAAATATTCAAAGTGATGAATAGCAAGAACCTACAACCAAGATTACTCTACCCAGCAAAGCTATCATTTAGAATTTAAGGTCAAATAAAGAGCTTCACAGATAAGAAAAAGCTAAAGGAATTCATCACCACCAAACCAATATTATATGAAATGCTGAAGGGTATTCTTTAAGAAGAGGAGGAAGAAGAAAAAGGTAAAGATAAAAATTATGAACAACAAAGTGACAACAAATACATATCTATCAACAAGTGAATCTAAAAATCAAGTGAATAAAAAGTCTGGTGAACAGAATACACTGGTGAATATAATAGGATCATGGTCATAGAAAGGGAGTGGACTGACAATTCTTGGGGGGAAAGGGGTGTGGGGGGTGTGGGAAGAGACTGGACAAAAATCGTACACCTATGGATGAGGACAGTGGGGGGGGGGGGGTAAGGGCAAAGGGTGGGGTGGGAACCAGTGGAGGGGAGCTATGTGGGGAAAAAAGAGGAACAACTGTAATAATCTGAATGATAAAAATTTATTAGAAAAAAATGAAAGTGTTTAACAATTTAAAAAACAACAACAATCTCCAAGTCTGTTCCCCGGTGATCGATGGAGGAAAGGCTGGACAAAGCCTGTGTTGATGCATGCCCAGTAAGGTCTGAGTGATATGGGAAGTTGCTTACTTGTCAGTCACACCTGGAAACAAGTCAATGGCCAGAATAGGCATGGCTACTGCAAGGGTGTGAAACCTGAATATTTAAACTCATGGACAAAGGAGTGCTCTCTCTTGGTTCTTGGCTCTTTCTCTCTCGCTGCTTGTCTCTGCTCCTGGGGGGCACACTCCCCTATATTCTCCCACATGGCTCATGGCCATGTGGGACCCACACAATGAACAAATGGACTGTGATTAGCCTAATGCTGTACCCAGCTCTGCCATGGAATGGATAATCTAGACCAGGGGTGGGCAAACTTTTTGACTTGAGGGCCACAATGGGTTCTTAAACTGGACCGGAGGACCGGAACAAAAGCATGGATGGAGTGTTTGTGTGAACTAATATAAATTCAAAGTCAAGGAGCGGAGGGGAGAGCAAGAGAACCGGATAGAACAGCCGGATCCGGCCCGCTGGCTGTAGTTTGCCCAAGGCTGATCTAGACACTGGCCCTTCTTTTGGTTTTGCTGAATCCACAGCTGCCCCTTTTCTAAGACTGGATTAAGGAACATGGAACTTTACAACCCAAGGAATGTAACTCCATGTAAGTAAAGTCTTCTACCACATCTCATTCTCCTCTGGGGGCCTCTGAAAATACTTATTTCAGCTGTGGCCCAATAACCCCACTCTGATTGACAATGTAGGAACAAACCCCCCTTATGTAATCCTCTGATAACATAACCACTATGTTGTACATCTGAAACTAATCCTAATATATAAAAACCCTGGGTCCATCATGACCAGAGGCTCAACCAACCAGAAGTCAGTCCTGCAGTCAGCCCTGGGTTGCTGGGGCGACCCAACACTGACTGCTGAGTGGGCTGCGAATCAGGCTCAGAGAGAGGCCTGAAGAGAGAAGCAGGGTCTAATCCATAGCCTCTGTGGCAGCTGTTGATCAGTACTTGCCTCTCTCTTTCTCTCCAGGCTGGGCCAGCAGCCGCGCCTCCATTTCTCTTTAGGCTTCCACCAAGGCTGCTGATCAGCCCCACCTTTCTGATCAGGCTCTACTGATAGGCCCAGAGACACTGACTGGCACGGAAACCGACCAATCAGAACGAAATCTGGGTGAAGTGTGAGGAGCCAATGGCTGCCTAGGTGGTGGAGCTTTTGACACTGACTGGCATAGAAACTGACCAATCAGAACCAAATCTGGGTGAACTGTGAGGAGCCAGTGGCTGCCTAGGTGGTGGAGCTTTTGACATTGATTGGCATAGAAACCAGCCAATCAGAACCAAATTGGCCTGCAGGGGAGGGCATTTGGGAGCAAGACCAGGCCTGCAGGGGAGGGCAGTTGGAGGTGAGATCGGGACGGCAGGGGAGGGCAGTTAGGGGTGACTAGGCAGGCAATTAGGGGTGATCAGGGTGGCAGGGAAAGGCAGTTGGGTGTGAGATCAGGCCAGCAGGGGAGGGCCATTGGGGGCAAGATCATGTCAGCAGGGGAGGGTTGTTGGGGGCAAGATCAGGTCAGTAGGGGAGGGCAGTTGGGGGCAAGATCAAGCTGGCAGGGGAAGGCCATTGTGGGCGAGATCAGACCACCAGGGGAGGGAAGTTGGAAGAATCCAGGCTGGCAGGGGAGGGCAGTTGGGAGCAAGATCAGGCTGGCAGGGGAGGGCCATTGGGGATGAGATCAGGTTGGCAGGGGAGGGTCATTGGGTGCCAGATCAGGCTAGCAGGTGAGGGCAGTTGGGGGCAATCAGGCTGGCAGGGCAGGGCAATTAGGGGCATGATCAGGCTGACAGGGGAGGGCCATTGGGGGTGAGATCAGGCTGACAGGGGAGGGCAGTCAGGGGGCAAGATCAGGTCAGTAGGTGAGGGCAGTTGTGGGCAACCAGGCCAGCAGGGGAGGGCAGCTGGGGGCAACCAGGCCGGCAGGGGAGGGTAGTTGGGGGCAAGATCAGGTTGGCAGGGGACAGCGGTTGAGGGCGAGATCAGGCCAGCAGGGGAGGGCCATTGGGGGTGAGATCAGGCCAGCAGGGGAGGGCAGTTGGGGGCGAGATCAGGTTAGTAGGTGAGGGCAGTTGTGGTCAAGCAGGCCAGCAGAGGAGGACAGTTGGGGGCAACCAGGGCAGCAGGGGAGGGCAGTTGGGAGCAAGATCAGGCTGACAGGGGAGGGCCATTGGGGGCGAGATCAGGTCGGCAAGGGAGGGCCGTTGGGTGCCAGATCAGGACAGTAGGGGAGGGCCGTTGGGGGCAAGATCAGGTTGGCAAGGGAGGGCCATTGGGGGCAACCAGGCCAGCAGGGGAGGGCAGTCGGGGGCAAGATCAGGTCGGTAGGTGAGGGCAGTTGGGGGCAACCAGGCCAGCAGGGGAGGGCAGTTGGGGGCGAGATCAGGCCGGCAGGGAAGGGCAGTTAGGGGCAATCAGGCAGGCAGGCAGAGCCAGTTAGGGGCAATCAGGCAGGCAGGCAGGTGAGTGATTAAGAGCCAGTGGTCCAGATTGCAAGAGGGATGTCCGACTGCCCCCATCTGCTGGCCTGGTCGCCACTCACTGCCCCTCTGCTGGCCTGGCCGCCCCCAACTGCCCCCCCTGCTGGCTTGGTCTTCCTTCACGGCCCACCCTGTTGGCCTGGTTGCCCCTCACTGCTCCCCTCTGCTGACCTGGTCGCCCGCACTTCCCCCCCTGCTGGCCTGGTCACCCCATGCAGCCTGCTGTTCAGTCATTTGGTTGTCCCTCACTAACCCCCCTGCCGGCCTGGTCGCCCCACTCAACCTGTTTGGTTGTCCGTTCAGTTGTTTCGGATGCAATGGCCCCTGGCACTTTTTATATATAGATTGTTATGAACCATTGATTTAAATTCCACTGCCTTTCCTCAAACTGTCCTGCTTGTTCTGCCATTCTAGGTCCATTAAAGGAATCATTTCATAGAAACCATATTAAGACAAACAAACAATCTTTCCAATTTCCTTCCCCGCCCCCCTCTGAAAATCACCTACATTATGAGGTCTTATATTTGTACCTGAGTGTTTGGACCTTTTAAATGCCAGAAGCATATAAGAAAAAATGTTGATAAATGTACTACTTAAGTATACTACATTTTTTAAAGTTTCTCTTTTCTCTGACCTATATAAAATGTAAAGGTCTAAATGTAATTACAGTTACACTCCCACTTAATTGTCACCAGGGCAACTAGAATCTTCAAGCAACTGGCAGCAGTTACAGTTGCAGGTGAAGTCTGGGAAAGCCGACACTGTCTAGGGGGCCTGCACTCCAAAGCTGGATGCCTAGGTCTTCCCACATAGGGATAAAGCCATTGAAGTTGCTCAGAAATATTTCATATATGTAAATTGCAGACATCAATGGTTTTGGAACTGAAGGGATTCTTTCACTGTGTGGCTTTGATTTTCTGGTTGTGGCACATTACTGTGTGTGTTCTTTTTGTATGTGTGCATCTGGGAGAAAGGGTGCAGGTTATTATAAAAAGGGTTGCATTTACCAACCATGCCATATACTGTCCCATATATTTATTTTCTCTAAGGAGCTAGAATGTTTGTGTTGCTGTTGTTGCTTTTAGAATAAACTTAGATACAGGCTAGTGGAGAAGTTCAAATGTAAATTTTTCTTTCTTTGCCTTAAAAAACAAGGAAAGCGGGTCTTAGGCCATAGGATGAAGGAAACAAACATGGGGGTGGGGAATTGGGAGAGGCTACATATGAAATGAGATAATTAGTGCACTTGTGTATAATTTCCTATGTTCTTCTGAATCATTCTGTTATCTAATCTTGAACCTAAACAAAATTGGGTTTTAATTGGAGTGAGGAGGTATTTGACCTGGAGTGGGAAGCTCATTTGTTCTTTTCTTCATTCATTTATTCATCAAACATTTTTGAATGCTCACCAAATTCAAATAACCATAATGCAAATATAAGTAAGACATAGTTTCTGTTCTGAAAGCATTCACCACATAGTGAAGGAAGCAGAGATGTAGCAGTGTGTTAGCAGACAGAGGAGAAAGTGAAGGGATTTGGATTGGGTCCAATGTAAAGTGGGGACACAAAAGGGAGGATGATCACATCTGGCAAGGTAATTTAAGAAATAATAATCCAAAGAACATGTCACACCATTACTGATGAAGAAAACTAGGCCTGGAGAAGGGAAATAAGCCATATAAGTCCTGTGTGGGAGGCAGAATTGATACCACCTTGCCCTGTCATAAAGGTCTTTGGTGTCCCACCTCAGCAACAGTAACAGGTTGACCTTGCCATAGTTAATACTTAAGGATACCTTAATCATTTACTCAAAAAACTTTACAAAAACAGAATTACATTTTCATGTGGAACCTGAGATGATAGAATGGTTTGAGAAAATATTCAGTGCTCTCTCCCCTTTTACCTCTCCTCAAGGTTATTCTCCTCATCCAGAGCCACCCAAGATACCCTAAATTTTGGGACTTTATGAGCCACTTTATAAGTGAAATGCCACCAGGGTTGATGATCTGGGTTGGTAAAAAGTTGTATTTCTAAACATCCATAACTAATAACTTAGATGAATTAGTGCATATGTCACCCTCATCTGGGAGTGAAGAGGAGTTTACTCTGCTGGCACAACATGAGTAGGGAGCAGTTTCATAGCATAAAGAAAAAAAGAATCATTTCTTTTCCCCCATTAACCTGACCACTTCATTCCCCAACCATGCCACCTTCTGAAAGTGTTACTGACAAAATTCAAGAGGCCCTTTAATCAGATGGTTTTATTTTACAAGGGTTGAACATTAAGAAAAACAACAACAACAATAACAGACCCAGTATGATAACCTGTTTTTATCATTATTTGTTAACCCATAGACACAGACAATAGGGTGGTGAAGGCCTGGGGGTAAGAGGGTGGGAGTTGGCAATGGGGGGAAAAGGGGGACATATGTAATACTTTCAACAATAAAGATTTAAAAAAAATAAGGGCTAAGGTAAAGAGTATTAGTTCATTTCTTTCCTTAAACATTTAAAGCATACTTGTGAATTGTCCATATTCTTTTTAGAGAGAAGATATGTATAGAAGAAGGAATATGATGGTTGATAATTTATCAAAGAATATATTAAAAATCAATAGTGCTGGAGGCAATGATACAGACTCTCAAGTCATGATTTAAATTCTTTGGGCTCATATTACAATTAGAAAGTAAAAAATGTGTGTGGAAAATATGGAAATGAATATGGGCCATGTGTCTATATTATATAGCTAGCCAATGAGAGTAATATTGTACTACAAAAATTTATTTTTACAATCCAAGATGGCAGTGGTGTAGGTGGATGTTGCACTCACATCCTCCCAAACTGGAATCCTATCAAACTGGAATTACAACTAAAATATAGAGCAGTCAACATGGATAACCCACTGCAGACTAACTGAAGAGAAGTCTTATTACCAAGGATTTACAGAAGAAGCCACTGGTAAGATGGGCAGAGATGTAAAAAGTGCTGCCCTACTCCCATGGGTGATGGCTGAGATGCTGGAGAGATATCTCAGCTGCAAAGGTTCCCCCTGAGAAGCATAGGGTCCCAACTCCAAGCCAGCCTCCCCAGCTCAGAGTATCAGAGCCAAGAAAAGGCACCCACATAACATCAGGCTCTGAAATCAGCGGGGATGATGTCCACCAAATGAAAGTCCACTAGAGACTCAGGCATCCTCTTAAAAGGCCAATGCACAACATTTTGATGGCAACTGTTAGAGGCACCTCTCTTGGGCACCAGAGAGGTGTTACCAAACACCTCTCTATATTACCAAACACTGCTTTAATATATTGACTTTTCACAATGCAGTCAAGGTCTCTCGTACAAATGAATTTATACGAGAGCCCTTGACTGCATTGTGAAAAGCCAATATATTAAATCAATTAAAGCATGCACCTTTATTGAAAAAGCAAAGCAAGTAAACTTATACATCTGGCTTATGAAGCACAGATGGGCTCTCAGCGAATCTGAAGAGTGAGTTGGGTGGGGTCTGAGGTGTTATATACCCTCCTGTCTATAGATTTCAAAATTCCTTTGCTGAATATTTTGGTACAGATTAATTCCCAAGGTCTCTTTTTACTTTGTGTGGCCTTCACAGAGTTCATTAAAAGGACCTAGCAACTTGATCTTGCCAAGCCTTGAGACTGATGGCTTCTCTGCTTAGGGAGTAAAACTGTTCCCTTTTCCTTTCACCTTTCCCCCTCCCTTTCTGTATTCTCTCATTAGGAAGGTTGTTAACCATTTGCTCTCATGTCCTTGGCTGGGAAAGATAATGGTTTGTTAGTTACAAGCTGGCTTCAAATTGCCCACACTGTTTGGCCTTGTTTTAACTTTCCTGTCTCAGTTTCCCTATTCCTTCTGCCATGGAATCCTGTAACAAACACTCACTCTGGGCTCAGGTGGATGGAGAGTGGAGCAGACTAGAGTTCCGTGAGAAGACTAGGGTTTGTGGCTTTGGGGAGAGAGTTGAAAGGACAGCTGCCAGAATCCCTAAGATGAATACCACTCCCACACCTCATATGCCATATTTCTTGTGTGGACCACTCCTCTTTATATGACATCAGCCAGAGGGAATGCAATAGCCCGACCCTCTGGACTCCCTGTCAAGCTTTCACCCTGTTGGGGAGTCAGCTGCCTGGGCCAGGATGTAGAGGTCTGGATAGACTTAGAGGGTGCCAGTGTCTGAGTTCTGTGGCTTTGGAGCAGTGATGATCTCCCCCCTGCCCATTTTTCCTTGAACATAACTTGTGCCTTCTTCTCATGGGAGACTCATTAGCCTCACTCTCTGAGTGCCCTGCCATCCCTCACCTTGTGACTCTTGGAGTGTCTGCCTTGCCAAGATCTAGACAGAATCTGTGACTCTGGAGCGGAGGCCAATCCACCATGTCACCTGAGCCTGATCATCACCTCCCAGTAATGGGAGATTTACTAGGCCCATCCTCCTGACTCTCAGAGGCCCAGCTCTGTTGAGATTTGGCTCCAGGCAGAATATGAGACCCACTGAGTTGTGGGGGCCTAGGATTGAGGACATTTTTCTGTCGCACATTTGAGTGGAGCAAATCCTGCTTTCATGTGGACAAATCTTGGTCTGTTTGGGCCTAATAAACTATGCTGGCCTCGCCTGACAAATCCCTGAGACCTCGCCACAAAGGTATTTAAGCACCCAGCAGGTGGCAGCTAGACTTGGTATTATAGGACATTTGCTGAGTGACCTCAGACACAGCACTGACACCAAGTTTGAAACCTGTATCAACCTGGTGAATACCACTGACCCCTACCTGGTGATTAATTGAGGATCTACCTCATATAACTTAAGTATCATCAGAGGCTCTTTCAGTGGCCGAAACAAACAGGCAGCCAGCAGGCAGAAGCATGAGGAGGCACATTTTGGGGTGACTTGGGACTTTTGCTGACCTGTCCTTGGGACTGGGACTGGTAAAAGCCAGCCATGGTGCACAGCTTGGTCTTTTCTATGCACAGGCAGGCCAAGCAAAGGCAGCCACAAACTGTGTATGGCTCCAAACAGGTTGCCCAGGGCCAGTCACAGGCAGTGTCTGATATTGGCCTGCATGAGAGTCCCTCTCTAGAGGCCCCAGAATCAACACACACAGTGACCAGATTCAGACAACATGGGAGTAGGATCCAATTAGCTTCACAAGTGGCACATCCAAAGGGAGAGCTCAGCAGGCACCAGACCAATTCTTCTTCATGTGTTGGCACCTGCCCAGCAGCTCATACACTATGGTTGATGTCCATCCACACAGTCAGACAGCTTGAGAATTGATGATGCATGAATAGGCCAATAGCAATCAGGACTCAATTACAACAGGATAGGCCACATAACTGACTCAAGGGACATTTCTGGAACTCCCAGCTCAGGTGATCAAGGAGACTGCACCACTGGACTCCAAAGAAGTTCTACTACATAAGGCACCCTACCAATATTGGGAGTCATATCAGGGATACCTCATACATAAACACACACACACACACAAAACACAAAGAGACAGTCAAAATGGAGAGGCAGAGAAACATTCCCCAGGAAGGGATGTACAGGAGGCAGAAGATCAATGATTCTCTCTCATCATTGATGTTTCTATCTCTCTCCTGCTCCCTTCCTCTCTGAAATCAATAAAAATATATTTAAAAAAATTTAAAACTAAAATTTGTAAGCACATTTAATCCTCCAACTACCTTTTGAATCATGTAACACTGTATGCCAAATATACAGATATTAAATAAGTTTATTTTCAAATTAAAATTTGTTAATGAAGGTAAAAACAATTATGTGTTTATCTTCTATAATTACTCAAATGAAAGAGACTCATTTTTCCAATTAAAATTATCAGATTCTTAATATGTGGAAATTAAGCAATGCACTTCTGAACAACACGGCAAGGAGTAAAAGTAGAAATAAAAAAGGGGACATATTTAAAAATCATGAGACAAATGAAAATGGAAATGCAACACACCAAAACTTATGAGATGCAGTAAAAGCTGTTTGCAGATGACATGATTTTATATATAGAAAACTCTAAAGACTCCACCATAAAACTATTAGAATTCATAAACAAATTCAGTAAAAATGCAAGATACATAGTTAACATATAAAAATCATTTGCATGTCTATGCACTAAGAACAAACTATCTGAAATATAAATTATGAAATTAGTCCCAGTTGAATTAGCATCAAAACAATGAAATATTTGGGAATAAATTTAACCAAGGAGGTAAAAGATCAGTACACTAAAAATTATAAAATATTGATGAAAAGTTAAAATAGATACAAATAAATGGAAAGATACCTTGTGTTCATAAAATGAAAGAATTAATATTGTTGCCCAGTGAGTGTGGCTCAGTGGTTGAGTATAAATCCATGAACCAGGCACAGTTCAATTTTTAGTTAGGACACATGCCTGGGTTGCAGGCTCCAGCTCCAGTGGCCTGTGTTCTGGAGGCAGCCAATGGATGATTATCTCTCATCACTGATGTTTCTATCTCTCTCTCCCTCTCTGTTAAATCAATAAAAACATTTTTATAAAGAATAACTATTGTTAAAATGTCCATACTTACCCAAAGCATTGTATAGATTTAGTGTAATCCTATCAAAATTCTAATGGAGCCCTGACCGGTTTGGCTCAGTGGATAGAGCATCGGCCTATGGACTGAAAGGTCCCAGGTTCAATTCTGATCAAGGGCATGTACCTTGGTTGCGGGCACATACCCAGTATGTGCAGGAGGCAGCTGATCAATGTTTCTCTCTCATCGATGTTTATAACTCTCTATCCCTCTCCCTACCTCTCTGTAAAAGATCAATAAAATATATATTTTTAAAAATTCCAATGGAGTTTTTTCACAGAAATAGAAAAAATATCTTAAAATTTATATGGAACCACGAAGATTCCTGAGTAGCCAATGCAATCTCTAGCAAGAAAAACAAAGCTGGAGGTTTTTAAGTTATGAATTATGATTTTAAATTATATTACAAAACGATGGCACTCAAAATAATATGGCACTGGCATTTAAAACAGATACAGACACCAATGGAACAGAATAGAGAGCCAAGAAATAGGTTCCACATACATGGTCAAAATTGTTCAACAATGTTTTTGGGAAAACTACATATCCACATGCAACGGAATTAAATCTTATACTACTAGAGGCCCCATGCACGAAATTCGTGCAAGGGGCTCGGCCCTTGCAGCCCAGGCTTCATCCAGAAGATCATCTGGAAGGTCATCCAGAAGGACATCCAGAAGGTTGTTCAGCTGTCTGGTCTAATTAGCATATTACGCTTTTATTATTATAGACACACTAAAATCAACTCCAAATGGATTAAAGACTTAAACTGAAGACCTGAAACCATTAAACTCCTAGAGGAAAACATAGGGGTAAAGCTCTTGACATTGGTCTTGGCAATAATTTTTTAAATATAACAGTAAAATAAAAAAACAAACACTTGAGATTGCATCAAAATAAATAGTTCTATAAAGCAAAAAAAAAAAAAATCAACAAATGAAAGGCAATCTATAGAATATGAGAATGTCTGTAAACCATATATCTAATAGTGGGTTAATGTCCAAAATATACAAGGCATTCATACAACACAATAGCAAAAAAACCAAAACAAAACAAAAAACTGGATTAAAAATTGATGAAAAGACCTGAGTAAATATTTCTCTAAAGAAGACAAATAAATAGCCAACAGATATATGAAAAGGTGCTCAACATCACTAATTATCAAAGTAATGAATAATAAAACCGCAACCTGTTAGTATGTGCTATTATTTTTTAAATCATCTAAAGATATCATGTTGGTGAGGATGTGGAGAAAAGGGAACCCTTATGCACTGTTGGTGAGAATGTAAGTTGGTACAGTCACAATAAAAAGAAGTATGAATGTTCTCCAAAAAGTTAAACAATAGAACTACAATATGATCCAGCAATCCCATTTCTGGATATAAATCCAAAGGAAATGAAATCAGGATCTTGAAGAGATATCTGCTTCACCATGTTCATTGAAGCATTATTGAAAATAGGCAAGATATGGAAACAAATTAAATGTACATCTACAGGTGAATGGATAAAAAAAATGGTTATGCTTTGTGAAATAAGCCAGTGAAAGATGAATACCATATGATCTCACTTATATGTGGAATCTAATGAACAAAATAAACAAACAAAATAAGTCCAGAGGCATTCCTCTAGGAACAGACTAACACCTGTCAGAGGGGATGGGGGTGGGGGACTGGATGAAAAGGTGAAGGGATTAGCCAAAGAAAATCTTATATAATAAAAGCTTAATATACAAATTGACTGAATGGCAGAACAACTGGTCCCAATGACATGCACTGACCACCAGGAGGAAGATGCTCAAAGCAGGAGCTGCCCCCTAATGGTCAGTGCCCTCCCACAGGGGGTACGCAACTCAGCTCAGCCAAAAGCCTGGCTCATGGTTGGCGAGCCCAGCAGTGGTGGTGGGAGCCTCTCCTGCCTCTGCTGCAGGCAGGCAGTAAGGAGCAAGGGGTCCTGGACTGTGAGAGCCCCAGACTGCGCGAGGGATGTCTGCCTGCCTGATCAGACCTAAGCCGGCAGGCAGACATCCTCCTAGGGGTCCCGGACTGTGAGAGGGTGCAGGCTGGGCTGAGGGACCCTGGGCCTCTAGTATATGCCATAGACACACAACAGTGTGGTGGTGGTCAAAGGGAAGGGGGGGGGGCGAGGGTTCAGGGGATGTGGGCAAAGAGGGAAAATGGGACACCTGAAATATTGTAAACAATAAGTATAAAGTAAAAATAAAATAAAAAAATTATAATAAAATATACATGTCCTGAAACATTTCATAAGGCTTATAATAAAGGTGTATTTAAGAAAACACTTTAAAAGTTTTAGTATTTTCTCAGTGAATGGGACACATATAGGTTCTGTAATGAATTTTTAGTCTTTTTTACAAGGCTTCTGAAAAAATATTTTTGACAAGATAACTAAAAGCAGTTTTATCAGTGTCCATTTAAAGAATAAATGTAACAATCAATGGAATATTATTCAGGTTTTAAAAAGACAAATCCTGCCATTTATGCCAAAGTAAATGGACCTGAAAGACATTATGCTAAGTTAAATAAGCCAGACACCAAAGGACAAATACTATGTGATAACCCATTCCATACATGAGGAATCTAAAATAGTCAAACTTATAGAGGCAAAGACTAAAATGGTGGTTTCAAAGGGCTGGGGAGAGAGGGAAATGGGTATGACATGGTTACAGGTTACAAAGTTTCACTGATGCCAAATAAATACCTTCTGAATATACTATACAGAATAATGCCTATAGCTAATAATACCATATACTTAAAATTTGCTAAGAGGGTAGATCTTATGTTGTTTTCTTACCACCAAACAGCAACAACAACAAAGAAGAAACAAAGAAGTGGTGTATATGTTTATGGCCTTGATGGTGGTAATGATTCCACAAGTGTACACTTAACTCATCAAATTGCACATATAAAATATATACAGCTTTTTATGTCAATAATAATTCAATAAATTGTTTTATTAAAAAGCAAATATCTCCCTAGCTGGTTTTTCTCAGTGGTTAGAGCATCAACCCATGGACTGAAGGGTCATGGATTCTACCCCGGTCAAGAGCATGTACCTCGGCTACAGGGTCAATCCCAGGCCCCTGGTCAGGGCATGTGTGGGAGGCAATCAATTGATCTGTCTCTCTCACATCAATGTTTTTCTTTCTGTGTCTCTTCCCCTCCCTTCCACTCTTTCTAAAAAAAAAAAAAAACAAAAAACAGTGGGAAAAATATCATTGGGTGATGATTAATTTATTTAAAAAAGCAAATGTATATTTTTTTCAGAATAATAAAAGGTTTAAAAAACTGATTAAGGAAAATTGGCATTTCTTTTTGGAAATCAATATTTATGGTATGTCCTTGATCCTGATTGTCTCCAACCACACCTTTCTCTCAGATAATCAGATGGTACTATCATTGCCTCTTTGAAAGAACACCATAACTATAGTGTAATTACAGACTTTGACTCAGGAGCGAAGTGGACTTGGGGTCCTTGTTCCATGGCATACCAGATCTGAATGTTATTTACAGCCCTGTATTCTCTTTCAAAAGACTTGTGCTGTCTCTTTAGATAATTTTAGCTTTGTGAAGGAGGAAAACTGATGGATCCAATTGCCAAGGCAGATGGAGTGTGGACATGCAGTGCCAGGTTCATGCCATAACTGGTGATAACATCTCCATAGAACCTTACACTTCTTGTAATCCCACCTGGGCCTCCCCTGAGAAGAGACAGCAATTATATGTAGAAGTTTTTAGATGTAAACAAACGTTCATGGGGGACTGACATAATCAGCCAAGTCATTTCATTTATGGCTTGCATCAAATTGGAATGAAGGTTTCTGATCAGGGAAATCATGCACATTCATTCACTCTTAGCAAGTGTTTTCAGAACTTAGGTAACTTTCATTTTCCTTTAGCAATATGACTGTACAGTATATTTAAGGCTCAGAAAGCACATTAGAAATAAAGTGTATCTTAAAAATAACTCTACAGGCACCCACCCAGAACTGGCGAATTAAACACAGCTGGCATTGCCTAAAGAAAGGAGAGAGAGAGCTACATAACCAGAAATCCTGAGAGGAGCAATCATGGGGAGACAAAGAAACAGCTTGCATATGAAAGAAAAGGAAGAATCACCAGAAAAGGAAGTAAACGAAACGGAGGCAAGCAATACGAGAGAGAAAGAATTGAGAGAAATGGTCCTAAGGTCACTGAAAAGGATGGAAGACGAATTCAAAAATATGTGTAAGAACCAAGAGGACATGAAGAAGAATCAAGAAGAAATGAAAAATGACATCGCTGCAATAAAGAACTCAAAAGAAAGCATCAACAGTAGACTAGAAGAAGTGGAGGACTGCATCAGTGAGCTAGAAGACAAGGTAGGAAAAAATACCCAAGCAGAGCAGCATCTAGAAAAAAAACTTAAAACACAGGAGGAGAGCCTAAGGGAAATTTGGGACAACATGAAATGAAACAACATCCGCATAATAGGGGTACAAGAAGGAGGGGAGACTGAATAAGGAATAGAAAACCTGTTTGAAGAAATAATGACAGAAAACTTCCCTGATATCATGAAGAAAAAACTCACACAACTCCAAGAAGCTCACAGAGTCACAAACAAGATGAACTCCAAAAGATCGACACCAAGACACATTATAATTAAACTGGCAAACACCAACGACAAAGTAAGAATCTTAAAGGCTGGCAGAGAGAGACAGAAAGTTAACTACAAAGGATCTCCCATCAGAAAATTGACTGATTTCTCAACAGAAACACATCAGGTCAGAAGGGAATGGAATGAAATATAGAAAGGCATGCAAAGCAAGGGTCTGAATCCAAGAATACTGTACCCAGCAAGGCTATCAATCAAAATTGAGGGTGAAATCAGGAGCTTCACAGACAAGAAAAGGATTTATGGAGTTTATTACCACCAAACCAGCAATGCAAGAGATGCTAAAGGATCTTCTATAAAAAGAAGAAATAGGAAGGGAAGAAGGAACACAGGCATAAAGAACAAAAATGGTAACAAATACCTATCAATAATAACTTTAAATGTAAATGGATTAAATGCCCCAATCAAAAGACATAGGGTAGCTGAGTGGATAAGAAAACATGACCCATATATCTGATGTCTACAGGAAACCCACCTTAGAACAAAGGACTCACACAGATTGAAGGTAAAGGGATGTAAAAAGTTTTTCCAGGAGAATGGAAATGAAAAAAAAAAAGCTCAGGTAGCAATACTTATATCCGACAAGTTAGACCTCAAAGTGAAGGCCATAACAAGAGATAAGGAAGGCCACTTCATAATACTAAAAGGAGCAATTCAACAAGAAGAAATAACTCTGGTAAACATATATGCACCCAATACAGGAGCAGCCAAATACATAATAAAACTTCTCGAGGATATCAAGGGAGAGATTAACAGCAATACAGTGATAGTAGGGGATTTTAATACCCCACTAATACCACTGGACAAATCCTCTAAACAACAAATCAGCAAAGAAACAGCAATCCTAAATGACTCGCTAGATCAGATGGAATTAATTGACATCTTCAGAACATTCCACCCAAAAGCCACAGAATAAACATTCTTCTCAAGTGCACATGGGTCATTTTCAAAGATAGACCACATATTGGGTCACAGGCAAAGTCTCTTCAAATTCAAGAAGATAGAAATTATATCAAACATCTTCTCAGATCACAATGGTATAAAACTAGAAATCAACTACAATAAAAACAATAAAAAAATCAAACACATGGATTCTAAATAGCATGCTTTTAAACAATGATTGGGTTACTAAAGAGATCAAAGAAAAAATAAAAATCATCATGGCAACAAATGACAATGAAAACGCAACAATCCAAAATCTATGGGACACAGTGAAAGCAGTCTTGAGAGGGAAGTTCATAGCTCTGCAGGCCTATCTCAAAAAAACAAGAAAAGATGGTAATAAATTATATAACCCTACAACTCAAAGAGTTAGAAAGAGAGCAACAAGAAAAGCCCAGCATAAGCAGAAGGAAGAAAATAATGAAGATCAGAGTGGAGATAAATGAAATAGAGACCAAAAAAAAAACCCCAATACAAAAGATCAACAAAACCAAGAGCTGGTTCTTTGAAAGGCTAAACAAGATTGATGAACCTCTAGCCCAGGTGTCCTCAAACTACGGCCCGTGGGCCACATGCGGCCCGCCGAGGACATTTATCCTACCCTCCGGATGCCGCTGCCTGTCCTGCTTAGCAGCCGACTTGTCCCAGGCCCACAGTGTGCATAGGAATTTGTTCATAGTTTTTTTTTTAAACTATAGTCCGGCCCTCCAACTGTCTGAGGGACAGTGAACTGGCCCCCTGTTTAAAAAGTTTGAGGACCCCTGCTCTAGCCAGGCTCACCAAGAAGCAAAGAAAGAGGACCCAAATAAACAAAATCAGAAATGAAAGAGGTGAAGTAACAACCAATCCCACAGAAATACAAATGATTATGAAAAAATACTATGAACAACTCTATTCCAACAAAATGGACAACCTAAATGAAATGGACATATTCTTAGAAAAATACAAGCTCCCAAAACTCAACCAAGAAGAATAAAAAAAACCTGAATAGGCTGATAACTACCAAAGAAATTGAAACAGTGATCAAACATCTTCCAACAAACAAAAGCCCTGGTCTGGATGGCTTTACAGGGGAGTTCTACCAAGCATTCAAAGAAGAACTAAAACCTATCCTCCTCAGACTACTCCCAAAAATTCAAGAGGAAGGCACACTTCCAAATTCTTTCTATGAAGCCAGCATAACCCTAATTCCAAAACCAGGTAAAGACACCACCAAAAAGAGAACTACATGCCAATATCCTTGATGAACATACATGCTAAAATCCTCAACAAAATTCTAGAAAATCAGATTCAGCATTACATTAGAAAGATCATACACCATGACCAAGTGGGATTTATTCCGGGGATGCAAGGATGGTACCATATGCACAAATCAATAAATGTGATACATCACATAAACAAACTGAGAGACAAAAATCACATAGTCATATCAATCAATGAAGAAAAAGCATTTGACAAAATCCAACACCCTTTCTTGATAAAAACTCTCAGCAAAGAGAGAATAGAGGGATCATATCTCAACATAATAAAAGCCTTGTAAGACTTTTTATAAGCCAACATCATACTCAATGGGATAAAACTAAACTCATTCCCCCTAAGAACGGGAACAAGACAGAGATGTCCACTTTCACCACTCCTTTTCAATATAGTACTGGAAGTGCTAGCCATAGCATTCAGACAAGAAGAAGTAGTAAAAGGCATCCAAATTGTAAAAGAAGTAAAACTGTCCTTATTCGCAGATGACATGATACTATACATAGAAAACCCCAAAGACTCTATCAAAAAACTACTGGGCCTAAGTGAATTTGGCAAAGTAGCAGGATACAAAATTAACACCCCGAAGTTTATGGCCTTTTCATACACTAATAATGAACTCACAGAAAGAGAAGCGAAAAAAACAATCCCATTTACCATCGCACCAAAAAAATTAAGATACCTAGGAATAAACCTAACCAAGGAGGTAAAAGACCTGTACATGGAAAACTACAGGACATTGAAAAAAGGGATAGAGGAAGACATAAACAGATGGAAGAACATACTATGTTCATGGATTGGTAGAATCAACATCATTAAAATGTCCATACTACCCAAAGCAATCTATAAATTCAACACAATCCCCATTAAAATACCAATGGCATATTTCAAAGACCTAGAACAAACTCTCCAAAAATTCATCTGGAATAAAAAAGACCCCAAATAGCTGCAGCAATCTCAAAAAAGAAGAATAATGTATGATGGATCACAATACCAGATATCAAACTATACTACAAAGCCACTGTTCTCAAAACTGCATGGTACTGGCACAAGAACAGACATATAGACCAGTGGAACAGAACAGAGAACCCAGAAATTGACACAAGACAGTATGCTCAATTAATATTTGACAAAGGAGGCAAGAGCATACAATGGAGACAAGACTGTCTCTTTAATAAATGGTGTTGTGAAAACTGGACAGATACTTGCAAAAAAAAGCAAACTAGACCACCAACATACAGTGTACACAAAAGTAAACTCAAAATGGATAAAGGACTAAAATGTAAGATGGGAAGCCATAAAAATCTTAGAAGAAGCCATAGGCAGAAAAATAGCAGACATTTGTTGTAGCAATATCTTTACTGATACAGCTCCTAGGGCAATGGTAACTAAAGATAAAATAAACAAATGGGGCTACATCAAAATAAAAAGTTTCTGCATAGCAAAAGAAACCATCAACAAAACAACAAGAGGGCCCACTGCATGGGAGAACATATTTGCCAATGTTATCTCCAATAAGGGTTTAATCTCCAACATTTACAGGGAACTCATACAACTTAACAAAAGGAAGATAAACAATCCAATAAAAAAATGGGCAAAGGACCTAAATAGACACTTTTCAAAAGAGGACATTCAGAAAGCCAAGAGACATATGAAAACATGCTCAAAGTCACTAATCATCTGAGAGGTGCAAATCAAAACAACAATGAGGTACTACCTGTCAGAATGGCTATTATCAACAAACAACAAGTGCTGAAAAAGGAACCCTCCTTCATTGCTGGTGGGAATGCAGACTGGTGCAGCCACTGTGGAAGACAGTATGAAGTTTTCTCAAAAAGTTAAAAATTGAACTCCCATTTGACCCAGTAATACCACTTCTAGGACTATATCCCAAGAAACCAGAAACACCAATCAGAAAGGTATATGCACCTCTATGTTTATAGCAGCACAATTTACCATAGCTAAGGTTTGAAAACAGTCTAAGTGCCCATCAGCAGATGAATGGATTAGAAAACTGTGGAATACTACGTTGCTATAAAAAAGAAGGAATTCTTACCATTTGCAACAGCATGGATGGAACTGGAGAGCATTATGCTAAGTGAAATAAGCCTGTCAATGAAAGATAAATACCACACGATCTCTTACAAGGCTTTTATTATGTTGAGATATGATCCCTCTATTCTCTCTTTGCTGAGAGTTTTTATCAAGAAAGGGTGTTGGATTTTGTCAAATGCTTTTTCTTCATTGATTGATATGACTATGTGATTTTTGTCTCTCAGTTTGTTTATGTGATGTATCACATTTAATAAAGAGCATTATAAACTGATGAACAAAAATAGGTATAGAGGCAGAGGAGCATCAAACAGACTGTCAAACTAGAGCAGGAAGGCTGGGGAGGGTTGCGGGGAGGACATAAGAGATCAACCAAAGGACTTGCATGCATGCATGTAAGCAAAGCCAATGGATTCAAGATACTGGGGGTAGGGGAGACTAGGGGAAGCTCAATGGGGAAAAAAGGGAGACATATGTACTACTCTTTGTAATACTTTAAGCAATAAAATAAAATTAAAAAAACCCCTCTACATCTCCTTTTGTACTTAGCTCAAGTACACCAGTGTGCATCAGGCTTTTTTCCATTGCTGTTATTTCTTATGACTCAGTGTCATATGCCTGGAACTGAATAATATAGAAAATCATGTTTTCCCAGGGAAATTTGGTGGTACTATATTGCTTCTCTGAGGGAACTGAGGAAGAGAGAGGTTAAATTACTTGCCTATGACCACTCAACTAATAAGTGGCAGAGCCAGGACTTAAGCCCAAATAGATTAGGTCCAAGTCTGTGCACTTAGTGATTTCAGTATGCTAATTTTGCCCAGCTTTTCTGATGATTAGTTGTCCCACTTATAAAAAATATAGACAATTACTGTTGTCCCTATTGGGAGAAATATATTAGATAAATCAGTGAAAGTGCCTGACACAAAGAAGGCACTCAATTAAAAAAGTTACTTCTTTTCTTAATTTCCTCTCTCTTGGAAACTCAGCTTTCTCCTGGTTCTTGGGATCAATCTTGCCTTGCCATTTTCTTAAATGTGTACCACTTCTATTCCTGGATCTTCTACCCCTGCTTGATTCCGGAGTGCCCATCATTATACTCCATTTGTTTTTTGAGTACTTTCTTAGTACATGCTTTGTTCCCAGCCTCAAGTGCTTGCCTCACCCTAAGAAGCAGGTCAACATCCAGTATTTAACCCTTCCTAGTCAGTAGTTTGTGTGTGTGTGTGTTAATTTATTTATTAAATTGATTGGGGTGACATTGGTCAACATGAACATATAGGTTTCATGTGTGGATTTCTATGTTATAAGATCTTTGTATTTCACCGTGTGCCTACAGCCCAAAGTCAAATATTCTCCTCATATTAGGATTCCCTTCTCCCCCCACTTCCTTCCCTCTGGCAACCACCACTCTGCTGTTTGTGTTCATAAGTTTCAGTTTTATATCCCACATATAAGTGAAATCATATGGTTCTTAGCTTTTTCTGTCTGACTTATTTTACTTAGCATAATGTTCTCAAGGTCCATCCATGTTGTTGCAAATGGCACTATTTCATCCTTTCTTATGGCTGAGTAGTATTCCATTGTATATATGTATCACATCTTCTTTATCCAGTCCTCTATCATGGGACACATTCCTTGTTTCCATGTCTTGGTCATCAGGAATAATGCTGCAATGAACATAGGGGTGCATGCATCTTTGCAAATACATGATTTCAAGTTTTTTAAGTATATACCCAGGTGTGGGGTTGCTGGGTCATATGGTAGCTCAATTTTTAAATTTTTTTTTGAGTGAGGAATCACCAGACTGCTTTCCATAGTGGTTGTACCAGTTAGCATTCCCTCCAGCGGTGAATGAGGGTTCCCTTTTTTCCCACAACCTCTACAACACTGTTATTGCTTGTCTTGTTGATAATGGCCACTCTAACAGGTGCACTAGTAAGTTGGTATCTCATTGTAGTTTTGATTTATTTCCCTAATTGCTGGTGAGGTTGAACATCTTTTCATATATCTATTGGTTGTTTGTATGTCTTCTTGGGAGAGGTGTATTTTCTGGTCCTCTGCCCACTTTTTGACTGGATTGTTTGTTTGTTTGGTGTTGAGTTTTAAGAATTCTTTATATATTTTGGAAATTAAACCTTTGTCAGAGCTACTATTTGCAAATATCACCTCCGTCTGGTTGGCTGCCTGTTTGTTTTCTTTTGTCTGTTTCTTTTGCTGTGCAGAAGCTCTTCAGTTTGATATAGTCCCATTCACTCATTTTTTTGCCTTTACTTCCCTTGTCTTTGGGGTCAAGCCCATAAAATGTTCTCTACGACCCAGGTCCATAAGTTTGGTATTTACTGGTAATATTTTCTTCTATGTAACTTACCGCTTCTGGTCTTATGTTTAGGTCTTTGATCCATTTTGAATTAATTTTTTTACATGGGAACAAACTGTAATCCAGTTTTGTTCATTTGCATGTGACTTTCCAGTTTTCCCAGCACCATTTATTGAAGAGACTATCTTTACTCCAATGTGCATTTCTGGCTCCTTTGTCAAAAATTATCTGTCCATATACATGTGGTATTATAGCTGGATTCTCTATTCTCTTTCATTGGTCTTTGTGTCTGTTTCTCTGCCAATACCATGCTGTTTTGATTATTGGAGCTTTGTAATATAATTTGAATAAAATACCTAGGAATAAACTTAACAGAGAATGTGAAAGACCTATATACTGAAAATTACAAAGCATTATTAAAAGAGATTGAAAAAGATACAAAAAATGGAAAAATATCCTGTGTTCATGGACTGGAAGAATCAACATAGTTAAAATGGCCATATTACCCAAAACAATATACAGATTTAATGCAATACCCATCAAAACCCCAATATCATTTTTTTAAAGAAATAGAACGAGAAATCAGCAGATTTGTATGGAACCACAAAAGACCCCAAATACCCAAAGAAATCCTGAGAAAAAGGAACGAAGCTGAAGGTATCACACTACCTGACTTCAAATTATACTACAGACCTAGTCAGTAGTTTTTTGTGTGCAAGATAGAATATCCCATAAGTGTTTGGAGACTTCTGTCCACTACAGGTACTTATTTACTCAGCAGCTACTTCATAAACATCTGTTGATTGTGTGCCTGACCCTACACTATGTGATGTATGGAATACGAAAAAATAGAGAAAATAAAATAAAACAGGATAAAGGGAGTAAGGAAGAATATAGGAGTAAGGGTCTTCTATGCTCCATCTAGGGGCCCATGCAGATGCTGGTTTTGCCAGGCTTTAGCCCTCAGTAGCCCTCCAGATGCCCTTTCCCTCTTTCCGCTCAGCACCATTTAACTTTCCTTCAGTAATCTGATCAAAGTAATCTGCTAAAGTGTTCATCCAGCTAATGGGTTAGTGTGTTATTCTTCCTGGTTAATTTGTTCATTTCGAAAGGGGCTTTTTTGAAGACATTAACGCATGATGACAGAAAATTTCAAGTCTCACTGCATCTTGGAGAGGAAGAGTGCCTCTATACAACCCAGAATTTCAGGATTAACCTCTGTCTGGTTTCTATAGTCATTTGCAAAGTCTCTCTGGTGTCAACACCATTGTCTTATGAGTTTTATTATGCCCCACCCAAGTTAAAATCAGAGAGAGAATGCATGATACTTCTCTTTTGTGTATGGGGATGTGTTCTCCCTGGACCCATGAAGAAGATTATTCTGATTGAAAGAGAAGCTGATAATGGAATATTTGTACATGGATAAAAATAGGCAGCACTCGTGACCTGATAGGCAACATTCTAAGTGTTTTACATAATGTTATCTTATTTAATTCTTACCACAAACCCCATGAAGGAGGTACTATCATTGTCCCCACTTTTCAAACAAATAACTGAGTCACAGAGAGGGTCATTTGCTCAAGGTCACACTCCTAGTAAGTGAATGCAGGTGGTGTGGCTGTAGGATCTGTGCCCTTAACATCTGTGCCCTTAATCACTATATTATACCAATAAGAATCTCATGTTTAAGTTCCACCTTCCTATATAGCATCAGCTGATAGGCTTGACATAGCCATCAGCTCATAGACTCACCACTGAAGAACACATTCTCATTCCATATTCAGAATATTTCAGCCATGTCCCTGTTTGGCAGGACAGAGAAAGACCATTGATCCAGCACTCCGAACTTGCTAATAGAAGTCCAAGTTACTGTGGGGCTGATAACACCTTCTTTCTTTCTGTGTTGCACACAGTGTGGACAATCCTATTTTCTATAAGTAAAAAGAAGATTAACCAAATTCACTCTCCAGCACTATAGCCAATATCTTCTCTTTCCCTGACATGCCCTCTGAATTCCTTCCTTAAGCCAATGTGAACATTGAGCCTCCAAATCTGCAATATCCTCCCCCTTCTCTCACTGATGAAGTACTTACTATGTGCCAGGCATTGCATGTGCTTTCAAAACCTTGTTATATTTAATCCTACAATACACAGACATACCTCAGAGATATTGTGGATTTGGTTCTTCTAGACCATCACAATAAAGTGAGTCACATGCATTTTTTTTGGTTTCTTTGTGCATTTAAAAGTTATGTTTACACTATACTATAGTTTACTAAGTGTGCAATAGCATTATGTCTAAAAAATGTGCATACCTTACCCAGACAGCGTGGCTCAGTTGTTGATCGTCAACCTATGAACCAGGAAATCATGGTTTGATTCCTGGTCAGGGAACATGCCGAGGTTGTGGGCTCGGTCCCCAGTGGGGGCCGTGCAGGAGGCAGCTGATCAATGATTCTCTCTCATCATTGATGTTTCTATCTCTCTCTCCCTCTTCTTTCCTCTCTGAAATAAAAAGATAAATAAATAAAAATAAAAATACATATTAAAAATGTGCATACCTTAATTAAAAATATTGTATTGCTAACAAATGCTAACCAACATCTAAGTCTGTTGGAAAAATCATGCCCAGGGACTTGCTTTACTCAGGGTTACCACAAACCTTCAATTTGTAAAAACAAAACAAAACAAAAACCAAAAAACATTATCTGCAAAGTGCAATAAAGAGAAGCACAATAAGATGAGGTATGCCTAGATGCTACAAGAAACCTTCTAGAATTGTATTCATTTTATTTATGAGGAAGTTGAGAGAGATTAAGTTGTCCAAGGTCACTTTAAGGGGTGAGGTGAGCAAAAGTATGTTAACAGTTGTGAGTAAGCAAAACACAGTTTATTGTTGTGTTTATTCTTGTATGATATATTTTTCAATACAAACAACAGTACCAGTATACCTAATTTTGCCCACCCCTGTATTTCCAATCGATTTTTTAAAATCTCTTGCCCATTCTCTGCATTTGTTCGTTATGAATCAGTATCATCTCAGGTATTATGTTTAAGGATAGCTGTTCATACTGTTCATACTGTTCATACAGATATTACATTCACAATATCATGAATGCAAAATACAAGCAAGATTGTAATTATTGTATTAACACATTGCATAGAGGTTAGAGCATGTATTTGCATAACTAAAAATCAGATATTTAGAAACTTGAAAATTGGAATAGCAGGGTTTCCTATACACATGAATGTAAATCTTTCATATTTATGTTCATTCTTTCTGTGATGATAAATTCATTGAAATTATGATATGAAGTGTTTCCACTTGATATAGTTTACAGCTTTGCAGAAGCATTTGATTTGGCCTTGGCCATGCATATATAATTAAAATATAATTAAATTCAGGTGCCTTTAGAAAAGAATTCAAAAGTAATTCAGTTTATTCACTTTTAAATGAACAAAAACAATGTTTTCTTCAACAGATAAAATAAATAAAATACATTTCTGTCCCTATTTTAACCACTCCAAGAACATAGTCACACAAAGAAGTATAAAAGGGAAAAAATAATTGGGTTTTTAGTTCATGTATAAAGAATCATTTTGTACCTCCTCTACATATTCATGAATAGTTATTGCAGGTGAATTTACATAATAATCAGTACTTTCCCCATTGTTTTCCTGCTTTGTTCATCAAACATTTAATTCTTATTTTTACTAGAGCCTTTTTCCTGGTCTAATTATGCTGTTTACTAATCAATATTTCTGATTTGAATCAGAATTCTGCCATTTCATCTAGTATTAAGTTATAATATACTAGAGGCTTGGTGCATGAAATTCATGCACAGGAGGTGGGTGTCCCTCAGCCCAGCCTGTACCCTCTCCAATCTGGGATCCTTCAAGAGATGTACAATTGTACATTTAGGTTCGATCCCGGTGGGACATCCCTCTCACAATCCAGGGCTGCTGGCTCCAAACTGCTCACCTGCCTGTCTGCCTGATTGTCCCTAACTGCTTTTGCCTGCCAGTCTGATCACCCCCTAACCACTCCCCTGCTAGCCTGATCGATGCCTAACTGCTCCCCTGCCGGTCTGATGCCCCTAACTGCCCTCCCCTGCAGGCCTGGTCGTCCCCAACTGCCCTCCCCTGCAGGCCTGGTCCCCCACAACTGTCCTCCCCCTGCAGGCCTGGTTGCCCCCAACTGCCCTCCTCTGCTGGCCTGTTTGGCCCCAACTGCCCTCCCCTGCAGACCTGGTCCCCCCAACTGCCCTCCCCTGCAGGCCTGGGTCCCCCCCAACTGCCCTCCCCTGTAGGCCTGGTTGCCCACAACTGCCCTCCCCTGCCGGCCATCTTGTAGCAGCCATCTTGTGTCCACATGGGGACAGGATCTTTGTCCACATGGGGGCAGCCATCTTGTGTGTTGGAGTGATGGTCAATTTGCATATCGCCTCTTTATTAGATAGGATTCTGGTATTTGATATTCTTTTAGACTTCTGTTTCCCTATATATTATTTTTTAATATATTTTATTGATTTTTTACAGAGAGGAAGGGAGAGGGAGAGAGAATTAGAAACATTGATGAGAGAGAAACATCAATCAGCTGCCTTCTGCACACCCCCTACTGGGGACATGCCAGCAACGAAGGCACATGCCCCTGACTGGAATCAAACCTGGGACCCTTGAGTTCGCAGGTCAATGCTCTATCCACTGAGCCAAACTGGTCAGGGCTTGTTTCCCTATGTATTAATGTACAATTGCTACTAAAAATTAGTATGATATAATTTTTGAAATAAAATTCGTTAGAACTGTCTACATCTCTTCATTTGAATTGTCTACATCTCTAAGTCAACCTGTGAAGCAGTATCAGTTTCATGCCATCTGTTCTCCCATTCACAAATGTAATATGACTACATTTATTCAGATTTTTCTTTGTTTCTACCTTTAAGGTTTCATATTATTTCTTTTTCTCACACTTTTGTGTATATATTTACTTATTTCCAAACACTTTAATGTTTTTGCTTTATTGTAAATATTACCCTTTCTCCTTTTGATTGGCTTACTGGTAGATATTTTATTGGTTTTCAAAGACTTATCTTGTATTTTGTAAATTTGCTGTATGCTATAGTTTTATCTAATCATTTGAAGTTGATTTTGTGGTTTTTCTAAGTATATACTACTGTGTTGTCTGAAAATTATCTTTCTTTAATTTCTTATTTCCTAATATTTACTTCTAATTTACTTGCATGCCTTACTACCAAAACAAGAATTTCTAAGAAGCACTAAATTTGTAAATGAATAAAAGTTCCCTGTTTTGGTCCAGTTTTTACGGGAAATACCTTTGTTTTCCCAATAGGTCAGAAATGAGTTCTATGTTTTTTGAATATACATATTTTATCATGCTAAAGAATAGTTCACTAATCCTATATTTAAAATATGTTAGCCATAAAAAGAAGTTGGATTTTATCAAATGCCTTTTTGCAATTTACTAAAATGATTATACATTTGTCTACAATATTGATTGGCGTTTTTTTTTTTGTTTTTTTTTTTTTTGTCTGAAATCATCTTTACATTTCTGGGGTAAACAATACTTGATCAATACTTAAATTATTTTAATAAATTTCTTCATTTTATTTGTAGAATTTGATTAAAATGCCCATGTCAATGAAAGGTAGTATGACATACTAGAAGGAGCAAGTGTTTGAGTTCAAATCCAACTTGACCACATACTACCTGTGTTTAGTATTGTGTAGTAGTTAACAGCATGGGACCTACTTTCAGAGACAACTAACTTTGAGTCCTGGTTCTGCCACTTAATAGCTTTGTTACTTTGAAAGAGCCTCACTTTCCTTTTCTTAGCATAGAAACACAATAATATACACCCTATAAATATCATTGTGAGAATTAAAAATGAGTTAACTTGGGAAACTGCTTCTTAGTACGGTGCCTGACATGTAGTATTTCCATGTCAGGCATATTCCTAAGTGATAATAGGTCATGTTTTTATTTTTTAAATATATTTTTTATTGACTTCAGAGAGGAAGGGATAGGGAGAGAGAGGCAGAAACATCAATGTGAGAGAAACATCTATTGGCTTGCCTCTTGCAAGTCCTCCACTGGGGATCAAGCCCACAATCTGGGCACATGCCTAGATGAAACCAAACTTGTGACTTCCCGGTGCATAGGACAAAGCCCATCAACTAGCCCAAAATACAATAAGAGAACAAGTGTTAAGTATTCAGAGACTATAAGGTGCATACATGATTTTAAGAACTCATCTAGTGGATCAGTCTCTATACAACTCAATTTTTCCTGGGTCATGCCCTCAATCATGCCAAAGGGGAAGAAAAGGAAAGAAAAAATGTTAGCTAGCTTTAACCACTTTATTAAAGTGGACAGTAATTCCAAGGTGAGTCTACCCCAGAGAGCAAACGAGCCCTTTTAAAATGCTGAGGGGAGGGGACAGCAATTTCCAACCATCTCTGAAAACTCTCTAGCGACCTGTTGCATGGAAATGTTATCTAGCTTCATTTGTTCAGGTCATACACCCTGGATAAAAGGAGGACATTTAGCGGGCTAAAATTTGTTTATAAGGTTTCTCTCCCCTCCAGTGTGAAAAAGAGAATAATAAAGTCTCATTTGCAACTTTCACTGGTCAGAAATTTCAATCAAGAGACAATGTCAAGGCTATGCTATCCTGAGAACTAGCCAATTGGCCTTAAATTTCTGATCAAACAATTATTTCAACAATGTACTAATAAAATCAATCCAGTTTGTATGGGATTAGGAAAACCCAGAGTATCCCACAGGAGATGGGGTTTGCAGTGGTGGACAGAGGTAAGAGAACTGATGTTGACCCAAGATAGGCTTAGTATAAAGACTCCTTTGTTGACTCACTGTGATAAGAGTTCCTCATTTGTTAGATTATTGGGAATAACGTTATATAATTCAGCTTTGCCTTTCTCTCCAAACTATTGTGGTAGCCAACACCTCCTATTTTATATTTTAATGGGTAGTTCCTGGACTGCCAAAGCTACTTCCTATATGTCAGCCAAATTTGACTTTTACAGTAGTGCAGGTAATTTGGCAAGTTTGAAGGGAGGGGGGGAGAGGTGGTTTGGAATTAGAGCCTTTTTAATTTTTCTGCTCCCCCCCTCCAATAACCAGAAATTCCTGGCTTCTGTTTGACTTACACTAAGATTCCACTCAGTAATACAAACATATCAGACACTGTCCTGTACACTGTCCTGATGACTTTCACAATGTTTGTCAAACACCATGGGGTTTTCTTCTCAATTATTAAATTGTGTCAGTGTTCTCCTTCCAACCATTATGACCCTGCTTCTATTATCTTGCATTTAACAAAGAGATTGATTTCTTGCCTAAAATTAGCTAGAGAATTATATTTGGATTAGTCTGGCAGAATGAAAAAATATAATTAGCCTGAGAATTCACTCCACTCCTCAATCTAACTGCTGCTTAAATATCTCCTGTGATGTCTTTGCACTTTCTGCAGAGCATCTAGACACCTGTATGAGGATGAAGCAGTTCAATGCAGGAAAGCAGCACATGCACTGCTAAGCTTGTCACTGAGACTCCCGCATATATGTGTGTTATACTACGATTGTCCTGGTAAAATTAAATAAAAGCATGCATTTATTATTGTTAGGCTCCAATTAAGAGACAGCTGGTGTTCCTATTATACTTGCATTAAGTTGAAACCTGTAATTTAGTTGTCCAGATGCACACTTTTAATCAAAATGTAAAATTGCATTTGCATTACTTATTTCTTATTCAAAAGTATCTGGAACTCTACCTTAGGGCTTCTCATACCCTTCAAACTCTGTTGAAGAAGGGGAACTATTCGCACATATCAACATTTCCTTCTGTGAGTTTCTTAAAAGGAAATAAAGGACTGAACAATCTATAGAAGAGAGAGGACCCAGAAAAGCAGCTGGTGAGTATTTTCCTTTTCTCTTTCTTTTCCTTCTCTCCTTCCTTCCCTCCTTCCTTCCTTCCTTCCTTCCTTCCTTCCTTCCTTCCTTCCTTCTTTCCTTCTTTCCTTCCTTCCTTCCTTCCTTCCTTCCTTCCTTCCTTCCTTCCTTCCTTCCTTCCTTCCTTCCTTCCTTCCTTCCTTCCTTCCTTCTCTCCTTCCTTCCCTCCTTCCTTCCTTTTTCTTTCTTTCTTTTGTTCTTTTCCTTTCTTCCCTCCCTCCCTCCCTCCCTCCTTCCTTTCTTCCTTCCTTCTTTCTTCTTTTTTTCCTGCCTTCAGTGAGCCGATATATTTATTGACTAAAGCCATTTTTTTTTTAAAAAAAGAATTACCTATTTCACCTTACCTGTATCTGAAATGTTTATAAGACTACAGATTTGAATCACGCTGCATTTCTTATTGGCATTTTAGTTCCTCAGTCTATAGAAACTTTGCTGCCCTCTACCCCCACCCTGGGATGTGTGCAAGCTGTTTATTTTCGCTTTTGTAAAACCTGAGCTTATGATTTGCCCCCCTTCCTTTAACAATGAAATGACAAAGAGCATTTGCAGCGGGGGCTGGGCTGCCGGGTTTGGGGCAGAGGCGCCACACCCCCTGAGAATAAAACCCGCGCCGCACTCTCTGAGAACCGTGCACGTATGAACGAATCACACAAAGAATATAGTTGGCGATGAAACAGCGCCCTACAGGAAGAAAGTGCCCGCACTAAGAGCGTGATCAGGAGCGCGACTTTTTGGCGCTTTTTGGGGGAGCAACGAGCAGGAGGCAGAGGACCGACAGCCACAGGGTGGGCGCGGGTGCCGGGGCGGCACGCGGCGACTTCGCGCCAGTCCAGTTGTGGGAACCAGGTGAGGGTGGCGGCAGCTGTGCGGGGCGCACCGCGCTACCTGGACGGGTGGGGCGGCCTGGGCTCCAGTGCCGGTTCGCAGCTGGGCTACTAGGCAGAGTTTCGCAGGAGTTGTCCTTTTGGCACCCAAAGTCCCCTCACTAGCGCCGATCCCTTGGCGCGCCGGGTCTGCGGGGCATGGGACACCGGGAGGGAGGGCGTGCTGGGCCGAACTGCTGGGGTGCGCGGACTCCGCCAGGGTACAGCTGGTGGAGGGCACGCCTTTGGCCGGGGCGGGCGGGGTTTGGGCCGGGGTTGCCATGGCAGCCGCTTGCCAGGCGGGAGCCCCAAGCCAGCCTGTAGCCAGGAGGGCGCTGGGTAGCTCCGACCGGTGCTCCAAGCGGACTGAACCAAGAGCATGCAAGAAGGGGGGAGGCCGGCCCGTGGCCCCTCTGTCCCCCAGCACGCCGGATTGCCCCGGAAAAGGGTCCCCGTGTTTTGGAGAAAAGAAAATATTATTTCTTCTGGGCCTGAAAGTAGGCTTGCAAATGCACAGCGGGATAGGGGGCACAGGGGAGCGGAGGGATTATCACCTCCGTCTGGGTGCCCTCGTGTCCGTGTCTCTTGGCGTGACATTTTATACCCCGCAGCGGCCGACTTGGAACTGGGTTGCGCGTCCCAGCCATGAAGTTATGTAGGTGGGGCGGGCTTTAATTTGCTTATATCTAATGATTTCAAAGCCTCGCTTTAAAATGGCGGCATTCAGTATACACCCCTGCTAAGGGCTCTCTGGGCACCTGGGCCACCTCGCGCAGCGCTGCTTTTGCTTCTGTAGCTAACAGATGGCATGTGCCGCTGTCGCTGCCGCTGCCACTGCCTCTGCCGCTGAGAGCAGGACCTCTTAACCTCAGGGTTTGCTCTCGCAGCATAAGGTAAGGCTGGAGATGAGTTGGGGTTCCTGAGAGTGGCTGCCTTCCTAGGACGCCAACGAAATAAAATGCCTTTTAAACTTTATTTTTTTCAAAATGGCAAAAGAGGGGAAATTAACCCTGCAACTTTGTTGCAATTTTAGGGCTTTGATCTCTCTTCCTCTTGTTCTTCCTTTCTTTTTTTTTAATTTCTATTTTCTTCTATTTCTTCATATATAATATCTATTACATATAGTAATTTAAAGAAACTTTTGCATGGCATATCGTCAGCAAATGCATTTAACAACTAATTTCGCTCATGGTCATGCTACATCAGGAGCAATGCCACAGCTTCCTTGCAGCCCTTGCCTTTTGCCGCTCTAGATCAACGCATTTGGACAGCTTCCTTGTACTACCAACATCTGGAGGGCATGACGGTAGATTTTTGGAGACTATTCAAACTATTAAACTATGAAAAACTTTAGTTTTCAGCATTTACACAATAGGCTTTTATGGTAAGAAAACAAAATTAAATCAAGACGAGTAATGAAAGTTAACATTAAGTGATTCATTTGTATGGTTTTATTTTTACTGTAGTAGATCTATGTGTTTTTCTGACTACTACCCATTGATTTGGTATAGAGAGAGACAACTGTGAGGGTGAATTTATTGTGTTGCTGTTTAATTAAGGGAATATGTTTTAGAAGAGTTTTTTTTTTTTTCTTAGATGTCCTTAAATTGCTAGTGTTTGTAAATGGGCACCGATCCCCTATGTATATTGTGTTCATGGGAAAGCATTAATTAAAACAAATCTATTCCAAGATTTAATTTTGAAATGATTGCTGATTTTTCACTATGTTAACTCCCTGGTTTAATCAATAAGTCTTTGGCTGATTACTGATATAATCATTGGAAAGCAGACTGTTGAAATACTTATACAAATGATTAGAGATCAATGCTTCATACAATTCATCTATGAGGGGTTTTTCCCCTCTAATGAAAGACATGCTAACGATAAAGTTTACCAGAGACCTCAGATTTCTCTGATTATATTCACATTTTCTCTTTTGCCTATGCAAATGTTAAATACTTTTAAAGTTGTTTTAAAATTTTTTTCCAATATGCAATATTTTGGGGGGATGCCTTCATATTCATAGACACTTCCCTAAACATCGCCTCAAGGGACCTTTGCCCATAGCCCAGCTAATATAATATATCTGTCTACTTTTTACTTCTCCCCAAACAATAGAAGCTACTTGGCTTGCACTGTCTTGCAATTAAATTTAGCAAGCTTCTGGGAGGGGGGCGGGGAAAGGTATTGTTTACCACCTATTACAGAACAGTGCAGTTTTCCTGCCCAGGTGCTAAAGTGCCTAGAAAGAAAAAAGTGAACTGTGGAATTTACCATATAATAAATGTTGCATCCGTTTTTTAGATGATTGTTGAGAGGAGTGTATGGAGCAATTCATTGCTTCAAATCTGAAAGAAGAGTTCCTGCAGGTAGAGCAATAGATACTTGCAGTTTTGCAAGGGGTGGAGAGAGAGGTGACCAAAAGCAAGTTCTCTCCTTTTTAGTGATTACATATTTAGATCCCAGTTCAGCAAGCTTTGCTTCCTGATGTGCTTGCTGCCTTGTTTGCTGAAATACTTCTGACTAAATGCATCCTGTGGGGGAAAAAGTGAAAATACTAAACTTTGAGGCCAGAATAGACAAGTTAAACTAGTGTCAGAAACCTTAGAAGGAAATTTTGCCAGTTAACATCTGAAGCTTCATATAATGATGGGATTGAAGAGCATGTATGAAAACATAAGTGAAGGAGTTTGTAAAAAAATATTTTGAGAGAGAATTGATATAGAGGGTGTCCCCCCAAAAATGTTTACACCTTTTATAGCTGATAGCTCAATTGACGTTTCTTTCTTTTTTTTTCAGATTTAACCCATTGGAATTAATAATTATTCAAAGTGTGTATACATTTTGGGGGGCACCCTGTACTACTGGGCTAGAGGTGGTAATTGCATGTTTTACTCTACTTCTAAGAGCTAATTCATTTCTCTAATTTTCTTCGCTGCTTTTAGCACCCATAATGATTCCCAGGATTATTACAAAGTACCTTTTTTTCCTCGACTGTCTACACCAGGCATTTCATAACAGCTGCCTTTTAAGGGGGATAAAACCTCTGATTATGAGCTGGTATCCAAAATATCTTTGGTATTCCCTTGCACCTACCCTTTACCTAAGCAATACTTTGCACAAAGAAGGTGCTTAATAAGTGTTACAGTAAAATGAAAAAATGAATCATTTGTAAACTCATAAAGGAGCAGATTTTGTGCATAGCTTTTAATTTAAACAGAAGACATTTTTGTGTGCTTGCAAGAACCTAAACATTTAAAGTGGATTAGAATGTACAGACCCCTAATTGCCTGAATTCTATTTGCCTCAAATCGGTTCTCTCGCTTTTCATTGTACTTCCAGGCACTAGTGTAATTTATCCTTTTGACCAGTAGTTGCATTATTATTGGCCCAGCTCTGCAATATGAAAAAATAATCACAGCAGCTTGGGGAAAAAAAGGTTTTGTTTGTTGAGGCTGTACATTACTGCACTTGTTGGAACAGTGACAGTCTCTTGGCTGCTATACAGATGCGGACAATATAGTTTGAAGTATAATTTTGTTCTTTGCCCACTTGTATTCTTATGTGAGATGGAGTGGAAGGAAGAAAGAGGTGAGAAGATTTTCATTCCTAAAATTTTATACTTTTCCTGCTTATAACACAATAAACTCAGGAGGGTAGCTGAATTTTTCTGTTTTGAAATAAATGATGTTGTCTGATAGGATTACAAACAGGGGTTGGGCAGAAAAGACAAGAATAAGTTACAGTACATGTTTGACAAGTAATTTGATGCTGTAATTAAAGTCAGATAATGGTCGCTGCTGTGTTAAAACTATCAAGTGTCTGAAAGAGCATGCAGGCTATGATCACCTTTACTTCATCAAGGTGCTTCCCTGCTGTTAAGTTTTCTTATAAAAATGTTTACTAGGTTGAACAGATGCATTTTCCCCCATTATAAATGTATGTCAAGAAAATATAAATCAGAAGTCTGGTTTCTTTGTGGGATTTGTATTTTTATCTCTAGGTGTGATGTGGTTCTCACTTCAAAACTAGAAAGAAACCTCTGTCTCAGATAAAATGAGGTGGACATTTTTTCCTCTATGAAAATGTTTGGTAGCAAAAGGTTTAATTGCCAACCAACCAAACAACAAACACACAAATTATGACCAAAAGGAGAGAAATTAGATCTATATTAATGTGGGCTTTTAGATCTTAAGGAAACCAGGGGTATCCATGGCATCCTACTCTTTCTGAATGGTTGTATATTGCCTCATGATAGCCAAATAACAATGTTGGAAAGTCAACTTTGAGAATTAGGATAAACAAGGTATCAATTACATTGTCAGGTGTTAAATAATATCCATGTGACCTAAAATAGATCAGAAAAGGTATTTTTCCAGATCATTCTAGTACAGACACAACATAGTATGTCCCCAAAATGTTATACACACATTTTGAATAATTGTAAAGGCAGTATTTATTAAAATAAATTTCATTTTCAAAATTGAGCTATCAGCTGTTAAAATGTATATACATTTTACTGTATAAATCCATCATTTAGTTCTACTTTGTACTATATTAAGCGACTCTTTTTAAAAGACTGATGGGGAAAGTAATATAAACTGAAAAATATTTTTATTTGAGAAATAAAGGTTCTCCCAATTTGTCTGGGCACATGTACACAAGCACACACATGTGCATGCATGAGCAAATTAGTTGTCATGTTAGAACATTTTATGCAGCTATGCATTGATTTCTCCCTGGAGGTTTATAGGAAAATACCTATTTTTACAGCATTCCTCCCATTTTAAGAATGAAAGAAAAAAGGTTCACAATAAACTATAATAAATTTTTGTATTAAGTGATGTCTGCCAGGCTCATTAATAGAGCCAGGACTCTGAATGCTCAACTCCAGGCAGTTAACTTTGACAAAAAAATTACATTGCTCAGAACTCAAAAAGAAGCAGGAATAAAACGAAGCATAATTTAGGTGTGTGTGTGTGTGTGTGTGTGTGTGTGTGTGTGTGTGTTGTATGTATGTGAATATACAAAATGTACCTGTGTATAGATGTATAATATATATTCATGTATATACATATATATTATGTGTATATATGAACATGTATATTTAAGTTTGCTTACAGAAATACATGACATATATATAGTGTATATATATATATATATATATATATATACACACACACATATATATATATATATATATAGTCTCCCTCTATATGTATATGATACTTTTCAAGAAACTCAAGCATGTAATCCCAGAACTCTTTACTCTTTATAACAGCCATAAGAACAAAGTGTTAAGGAAATAAAAAGGAGTCTGATTAGAGTTTTACGAATAAATTAGGCATGCTTGTTAAAATATTATGTCCACTCTCAAGCCCTACTTCCATCAGCATTAAGTTGGCTCATGAGTAGAAGTGATTTGTTTCTTATTTTAGGCAGGAGGTTTTTTTTGTTTTGTTTTGTTTTTTATGCTCGCAGTGGGTGGACTACAACAGCCAGAAAAGCAGTCTGAACAGAAATTCAGGGGGTTGATACTAGAGACTTCCTGCAAGCTAATTGATCTCCTTAGAACATGGGAGCATCCTAGAGACCGGCAGTTTGCTGGATATTGTTTTCCATTTTGGATCACTCAAATTGGCTTAAAATTATCCCCATTAGATTCTTTGAATCCTGAGCTCCTTGGCATTGCCCAGAATTGGTGTGGAAATTTGAGAAAGGCTTCCCCGAATATAGGAGTATATCTTTATTTAGGCAGGTTACTGAGTCTCCTTAGCTCATGGACCCAGTGCCTGGCACATAGTAGATTCTCAGTAAAAGATTGTTAAGTAAATAGAAAAATAGTTTTGTCTTTCTGTTTGTTTGTTTTTTATTTTTATGAACACCCGTCCCGTGATTTCAGGTAGCAGTATCTCTATTTTTTTTTATTTTTTTTTACAAAAAAATCAACAACAATAACAACAGCAAAACAGACTGAACACTAGGTTGAGTGTTGTCCTGCTGGAGGCCATGGTAGCAACTAACTGTCTAACAAGTTCAGGGAAAAGCAAGCAAGAGACCTGGAGGATTGGCCTAAAAGCCAGCAGCTATTTTTCTGTCACCTCTACATCATGTATTTCTTCTACATCCAAGGTAAATCAGTCTTCAACTAGAAGTCATGTAGAAACAATTCTTTAAACCATTTCAGCAGATAAAAAAGGAACAAAAATAAGAAGTACTGTGACTCAGATGCTTCATGTCATGTATAGTTTAGAAAGTGATGAAGTCACAGACAAAAACCAAAAACAATACCGGGAGCTGTCTCATTTTCATTCAAACACTGATTGCCCATTTAGAGGTTGAATTTGCATAGGTTTTTATTTACCAAGATACAGGTATAAATAGCCCCTCTTTTTTTTTTAATGTTTCCAGAAAGCAAAGTCTACATAGTAGAAGAGACAAGAGTTGCCATTTCAGATCCATCACAATTATCTTTTATGCCCAGAAGACAATCATTCTTTAGGTACAGCTTTTGCAGTCTACCTGTATATGGCAGTTTGAAGAAAACAAACAAGGTGTTTTTTAGAAGGGTGGCCTGTTAAAAAATGAGAGTGAAAGAACCCGAGAGCTTACATTTCATCTTTTGTAGTTTTCAACCTTTACTCGGGAAAACAAAACAAAGCAAAACAAAAGAATTGTGTATAATATTAGCTTGGGCATGTATTTCATAGTATCGTTCTTCAGTTATTTAATGCTTTACAAACCGAGTAAATGAGATTGTCGCATAATATTAAGGTGGCTGCTTTATTATGATTGGATTCATGAACTGTATAGTGGTTTTTCTGAGGTCTATTAAAAATATTATAGAGACATTCAACAAGACCTACAGCATAGTGATGGAGATCACATTTCACCTCAGTGTCCAAGTGGAGTTTGCATTTCTCTTCTGAAAAGTAGGCATTCAATAAATGGTCCAATTGTGGGTGCTATTTTGTTAAAGGGTGCATTGCTGTTTCTTAAATTCTTGGTGTCTGTGATCGATGAGGATCCTTAAGAGGTGGACTGTATTTCTTTTCAGACGTGATTATGGGGAAAATTTTAACTCCCAGCTCGTTTATGTCAGCATTTTCCCTAAGTAATTGGATAACTTGAAGAAAATCATTATTAGCTCACCCAAAAGTATGAAGTGAAAAATAGCACACATTATAGGGTCACATTCTATGTCTAAGGTCTTCAAAATACAGAAAAACATGGGGAGTGGGCAGGGGGGGGTTGCATAATCTGATCTATTTCATGAATGCCTGGAGGAGTGGCCTCAGCATCCCACAGAGACTGTGTCAGTACGGTTCTGCTGGCTTTCTTAAGATTGACAAGCTCCCCAAGGGAGGGATTTTTTTTTTTTTAGAACTACCTTGAGTTTTGGCGGAACAAGCTGCCCTTCTGCCATTTATTAATCCTCTTTCTTAGAAAGATAAACTTGGTTTTGCTGGAGGGCTCATTTAGACATACTTAGAGATTCAATGTAGCAATAATATGAGGGCATAGTGTTTTTACTTTCTGACTGAAACTCCCCCTCCAGAGCTCTTTTGTGAGTGAGAATATGACAGACTGGAAAATATGGTATAGGCCTTGACATTTTACCATTCTGGAAAACATGAGAATACCTCCATGTGTTGTGGAAACTGTGATGATTATGATGATGATAATAAAAAGGATCTAAAATGTGATTCCCTTAGAAAGCTGTCATACATGCATACATGTTGAAGTTTCATAAGTTGTGTTATGGGAATGGTGAGAGAGAGACAGAGATGAGAGAGAGAGAATGAGAGAGAGAGAGAGAAAGAGAGAGAGAGAGAGAGAGAGAGAGAGACTCTAAGAAGCTAGCTCCTCTTCTCAAGGATATTGTAGTCAGCAGTTCTATCTTACTAATCAGATGCATGAAAATTGTGGTTTTGAATATTGATTCTAAATTAGCAGGAAAGTGTCTGATTTTAAACACTTTAACATTTATTAATGTAGTGTATTTTTCCTGTATTTATTAAAATGCAGAAGTTGAACTGACTGGTTGTGTGACCTGTACAAAGTAAAAATTTTTGGTGAAAGTTACATTTTTCACTTTCAAGCCTAGATCATATAGTAGCCTTCCTTATTGCCTTCCGTCTATCCCCAAAGCAATTTCCATAAGTTTTTTATCTAAGAAAACAGTTCAGACAGAGACACTCAGAAATGGTGACAAGCAATGACAGGAAATGCTCGTTACATTGGTCTCCTTCGTAACTTAGGGAGGCCACAGCTGGCTGATTTGCTTTCAGCTTCCTGTTTGGGTCAAAAGTAGCAGTGTTTTCCATATAGATATTTTTTTTTTTGCTTTATGCTGTATGGCTACAATAAATCTGTCACTGGACTGCGTGTTTTGTATATTTTATGGACTGTATCATGTGGTTTGAGTTTAATTTGGAAGGCAATGCTTTTACAATCAAGATTCCACCCCACCCCCACACACACACGTGCAGTTTTAGGATCTGGGATTGTACCAGCCTTCCAAAGTTTATAGCTCTATTTACACAATAGTGATTGCTGAGGAGAGCATTTCCTGCCAGTTAATGAGTGGTTGGAAAGGCCAACAGTCCAAATCCAGGGAAAGAGGGCCATTCATTAAGTGCCACAAGAGGGGACCAGGACACTTTTATCATGAAGTGGTGAGGAGAAAGCGAAACCACATTCTGCATTTTGAAGAGCCCAAAGCAGCACGGACAGAGCTAGACTTGGATGTAGTGCCTCCTGACAGAAAACGGAGCTTCTTTTCATGACAGAGACCAACTAATATTTCCATAAATTGTCAAATTAGGACTTGAATGAGATGACCTTTAAGTTGATGAACCCGTGGAGGGGGGACAAATAAAGATGAGGGCCCTGAACTTGAAAGTATTAACTGCCTGAAAATATTCAACTCACAGATGTCACAGCTACCTTAAAAACCTTAAAACTCACATGAATGAGTTTCCCAATTAGTTGTATAACTGATAATTGCAAAAATGGACAGGAATTGAGAAATGGAATTATATCTTTTCAAGTTCAGTTTAGCAGGATACAGATGCTCCGTTTTGATTCCCAATATAATGAAGGTAACTAATATACATGGAGGATGTCTTGCTTTTTGTAGAAGTACAGTTGAGGGCTGAAATATTAACCATTTAACCTGCAACATTCCCAGGAAACAGTTTTATCCCCCATATAATTCTTGCCTGCTATAAAGCAGCTGAGGTGTGAAGAGTTTGGCATTGATTTAGAGCAAAAACAGAATAAGACCAAGATTAGGTTCACATCCAGGAATTCCTGACTTCCTGGCCTGTCCTTCACTCCCTTAGCTTCCTAAGCTTTCAATTTGCCCAAATGTTAAATGTTTATAAAAGATAAACATCTGTTTTATGATCTTTAGTAAATACTTCCACACAAGGAGGTTGTGTGACACCCCCACTCCAGAACTTTGCTTGGTCCTTTACCTTGAAATTTTAATTTCTTTCATATCTCCCAATTGGTGAGGGATGGCAGGAGTGGCCTGGAACTCTATAATACAGGCAATCATTAGAGTCCAGCACCTGGATTTCTTCAAGGGATTGAGTAATCTGTCACATTCAGAACAAACCAAATATTAAGTTTCATTTTTGGGTCTGGAAAATGTCATTATATGCTTTAAATATCCAGTAATCCAAGGATTGCTAGTCATTACCAGTTCTCAAAATAAAAGCACTTTCTGAAGTACAAAATACTCTACAATTGAACTGTATACTCATTACTGTTGTTATTATTAGGTGATGCCTTGAGCAGGTTTAAAAAAAAGGAGATTTATGTACTACTATATGTAATACTTTAAACAATAAAATAAAATTTTAAAAAACAATACAGTGGCTGGATGAACTAAACAAATATTTTAAAACATGATTTTATATTTGAATAATCTTGAATTTGAATGTTAATATACATTAAAATTTTGCTAGCTCAAATTAAAGACAATCTTCTGAATAAAACGTGTTTTAGAGTAAGAACAAAGAAGGTTTTTCTAAATCGATGTCCTATTGGCCTGGATATTAACACTCATTGGGAGTAGCAATGCAGCTGCATTTAAATAATGATCCCCAAACCTTAGAAGTTCTTGTTCTAAGAGGTTACATACCCTTTCCATCTTCTTGACATTATCATTTTGTTAAACAAACCATTTCTTTATAGGTTATCCAAAATATATATATTTCAAGTTGGTTTAGGTTCATTTACCAGTCTGTACTAGTGGCATCAAAATTAATTAAGATATACCCTACTATATGTGGAGCCAGCAACATTACTTTGTGATATTAGAAAAGCCTATTTGTTCTATCGTTGTAGTTTTCAAGTGGTGAGCAACAACTCATTAGTGCATAATGCATTCCATTTAGTAGGTTGTGCCTGGCATTTATTTTAAACAAAATATAATAAGAAAGACAATAAGAAAATATCAGAATACATCATGCAGTAAGGTTAGGTATTTTTGGTGACGCTTATTTCAAATCTATGCACATGTGTACATATGCACTTAGTGAGGATGTAAAATGTATTTCTTACTATTTTTGCTGTAAAAGGTTTAAAAGCCAATGCTTTAGTGGATATTATTTCAATCTAGGTCAGAAATGTGTTTTTTTCTTATTTTTTTTTTAAGGGAAGGGGACAAAGTATGCTGGGTGCTTGGGTGCTTGCACACAGAGTTTTTTTGGTCAAGTACCTTGATAGTTATGTGTGTGTTTCTCAAACTGAGAAGTAAGACATATTTCTGTGCTAAGTATACTATAAGATTTAATGTCTATGGTATTTTGTAGTCCTGAGGGGGCATGTACATTATGCAAGTACTATGTATTTACCAAGTGGTATTGGTAGATCATAAGACAGAATATAATGAGAGCTTGGAAGAGAAGCCAAAAGAGGATGTCTTAGAAAAAAAAAACAACCAAAAATCTTGGAGTGGCTGCGAATGAGGTGCTTCTAATAGCAAAAATCGCTCCTTATTTTAGTATGAGTTAAATTTAAGTTAAAGGAATTCAAAAATTAGTTTTGCTTTTTACAAAGTAAAAGTGGTCAGTCACATGAGAAAATGTTTGCAAGAAGAAAGCTGTTTTTCAAATAAATATAAATGTACATATTTACCATGCATTGGAAGAAAACCTGTGAGTGGCCTTTTTTTCTGCATTGAACAAAGGTACACATTAAAATGAATTTAAAAATTGTGGATGGAAGGCATAAGCTGAGAGGCTGTTAAATATACCTGAGATATTGATGGGAATGATTATACAAATAAAGAAAACAGTAGCCACATGGTCTTTCTAATTACTTTTTTGTACTGATGAGAATTAAATCCCAGTGTTAGTAAAAACAAACAAACAAACAAACAAACAACAAAACAACAACAACAAAACATTAATGCACATGAAGTACTGAATATAATCTATTAGGAGATTAGAAATGTCCTTAGAAGTCTGGATAATTGTGCATATTCATTTGATTTGAATAATTGTTAGATGGAGGAAAATATTGCCTTCTGGAGTACTGTTATATCTGCAGGAGGACAATTAGGATCTCATGCTCACCCTCCACCCCCAGTTTCCTCCCTGTTCCATTAAATCTCTTTTATCGCTGGACATGTTGACTTCATTCCCAAAGGTCTCTTCCTGTGGACATGCTCCAGACCCTTAAAGCACTGCTGCTTTCTCAGCTCTGAGAATTTGAAATGCAATTAGGCTTTTCATTATAGACATTTAAATGTTAAACTCAAGTTACTGCTCTGAAAATATAATCTTAGCTCTAATGAGTTGGTAACTAAGCTCTGTCATTGTAAATGAGTTTTTTCCCTCCTCATATTTACCATATTTAAAACTTTTTAAGACTAGAAAAAGATTTACACATTTGGTTGTGTAATTAGCAATCAATTTATGAAATGAGATGTAAAATAAATTAAGCACCACAGTAATGTGTGACAGCATAACCAAGAAAAGGTATATACCTTATTATATTTATGATGATAAAAACTAAAACGATGTTAATAGATGACTCTGCTTATACACTGAGTGGCCAGATTATTATGATCTCTGAACGCATAATAATCTGCCCACTCAGTGTATTTGTATCTCAAATGGGTACCAAAAGTATTCTGTTTGTTAAAGCTGTTTTAGGACAGAGGATAACTTTGCTTATAGCATCTATTTCACTGTAAACATTTACAGAGTAGTATAGTGTAGGTGGAATAAGGTGTGGGAAGTTATTATGTGAGCTATTCTGGATTTTCAGCTGCAGCAAGCAAACTTGTGGCTGGTTGTGTGTTTTAGGCAAACAAAATTAGTCATTGGTTTGGGTGTCAGCTACTTTCTTCACTTTAGCCTTCTAGGTTTTTGTTATGGAATACTTGGCAAATTAATAGTGATAAGAAAAAATTGTGTAAGAAGGTGTGCTAAAGCCAACTACCTTCCAAACTACAGTTCATTTCACATAGCATACTAGCATCTCTCAATCTGTTTGTGAAATATTATGATCCTTTGTGTAATACATCTGCCACTTAAAACTTTAAGTAGACATAGAACTCAATACCTTTGACAGGTGAGTTTATTTTGTTTGTGGTGAATAAAAGTTTTCCTCAGAGGACAATGATACTGTGAGGATAAACTTTCTCCTAAAATGAAGAAGGAAGATGGAAAGGAAGAGATGCTAGATTTGCTAGTCCTTTGCTTAATTATGGTATAACTCTTTATACCATATTTCTTATTTTCATAGAATATTGACCAAAAGGAAACTAAGATGATGGTATTTCTGTTGGCAAATTTTTTCCTAACTGATCAGGAAAATACCTTGGTCCCAAGAATTGCAACTACTAGCACTTTCAGGAAGCCTACAATGATTGGACCCTATCCTATCTAATAAAAGAGTAATATGCAAATCAACCATCACCCCGATACACCCACCAGCCACTCCGACCAGCCACACCCACCAGCCAATCAGGACCAAATATGCAAATAAACCCAACCAAGATGGCTACAGCCACAGAGAGCAGGAGGGAGGCTTGGGTTTCCCCCGCAATGGAGGAAGCCAAGCTTTCCACCTGCCCTTGCCGTCCTAGGCCTCCACTCAAGGCTACAAAGTTTCAATGACAGAAGATACATAAACCCAAACAGAAATGGCGGCAGCCACGGAGCTGGAAAAGCAAGAGGCTAGGGTTGCCCCCTGCGATGGAGGAAGCCAAGCTTTCCACACACCCTGGCCAGCCCAGGCCTCACTTAAGGCTACAAAGTTTCAATTATAGAAGATACATAAATCCCAAAAGAAATGGCTGCCGCCACGGAGCAAGCAGAAGGCTTGGCTCCGCTCCAGGCTACAAAGTTTCAATTGTAGAAGATAAATAAACCCCAGATACCAGGGCCTCCGCTTGGGTCACCGGGGGGCGTGGCCGGCCTGCAAACCACCACAGGCCCCTCACCCAGGCCACCCCAGACTCCAAGGGAACCCCCACCCTGATCCGGGACACCCTTCAGGGCAAACCAGCTGGCCCCCACCCATGCACCAGGCCTCTATCTTATATCTAATAAAAGAGTAATATGCAGATTGACCATCACTCCAACACACAAGATGGCTGCCCCCATGTGGTCAAAGATCCTGCCCCCATGTGGACACAAGATGGCCACCACAAGATGGCCAGCAGGGGAGGGCAGTTGTGAGGGACCAGGCCTGCAAGGGAGGGCAGTTGGGGGTGACCAGGCCTGCAAGGGAGGGCAGTTAGGGGTGACCAGGCCTGCAGGGGAGGGCAGTTAGGGGAAAACAGGCTGGCAAGGGAGCAGTTAGGCATCAATCAGGATGGCATGGGAGTGGTTAGGGGGTGATCAGGCTGGCAGGCAGAAGCGGTTAGGGGCAATCAGGAAGGCAGGCAGGCGAGCACTTGGGAGCCAGCAGTCCTGGATTGTGAGAGGGATGTCCGACTGCCCGTTTAGGCCCGATCCCGTAGGTGGGATCGGGCCTAAACGGGCAGTCGGACATCCCTCGAGGGGTCCCAGATTGGAGAGGGTGCAGGCTGGGCTGAGGGACACCTCCCCCATCCACAAATTTTGTGCACCGGGCCTCTAGCAAGGAAAATAAAAGCCTGGTTATCTCAGCTTCAGGAAAGGAGCTCTGGCACATACTGTTCCTTATGTTGGGTAATAATTCAAATAAAAAAAAAACCTTCTTGAAATGAGAATAGATTTGTTTTTAAGTAAAAATAACTTGGGTTTCCTTGGATCCCTATAAAGGGAATTTAATGACACACACATCCAGACTTCTGAGACTTTATACTTTTAGCTTCCTGGAGAAGGACAGATTAGGAAGTAGGAAGTTAGAAAGTAAAATAAATAGCCATTGCTTTTCTGTCATTAAGGGTCCCTTTCTGATTTGCTTGGTGTAAATAGCAATATAGAATTTAACCACATGAGATGTCAAAGTTCTGTGACTTCCCTTGATACTTATGCTAGCAGGCCCAGACAGGGTAATATTGGCACTTGGAGTTCTTATGTGGCAGCTTTTAATACCACCTTCACTTCCAGGAATGTAGTCTACTTTTTTTTGGTTATTAATATTATAATTTTTCCATTGGTGCTTCATCTCTCCAGGGATCACTTTCTGATTTACCCTCCCTTTATTGTCATTTTGATAACACCATTATAATGGTTTCTGTGTACTGCAGAGACTCTATTCTCTATATTACTCTTTCCAGGCTTTTTCTTTCTTTTAAAATTTTATCTTTATTGTTTAAAGTATTACAGATGTCCCCCCTTTGCTTCATTGAAACCCTCTCCTCACTACCATCCCCTTCTCAGGCCTTCACCCCACTATTATCTGTGTCCATGGGTTAGGCCTATATGCATGTAAGTTCTTTGATTGATCTCTTCCCTCCCCCCCCTTCCCTCCGAGGATCCTCAGTCTGTTGCATGCTTCCACATCTCTGAATCTGTTTTTCTTTTGTCAGTTATTTTTTGTTCATTAGATTCCACATATAAGTGAGATCATGTGATACTTTTCTTTCTCTGACTTATTTCACTTGGCATAATACTCTCTAGGTCTCTTCATGCTGTCTCAAAGGGTAAGAGATTCTTCTTTTTTATAGTTGAATAGTATTCCCTTGTGTAAATGTACCACAGCTTTTTTATCCACTCATCTATTGATGGGCACTTGGACTATTTCCAGATTTTAGCTATTGTAAATACTGCTGCTATGAACATAGGAGTTCATATGTTCTTTCTGATTTGTGTTTCTGGCTTCTTAACATATATACCTAGAAGTTGGATCACTAGGTCAAATGCAGTTCCATTTTTAATTTTCTGAGGAAACTCTACCACTGACTTCCGTAGTGGCTGTACCAGTCTGCATTCCCATCAGCAGTGTATTATGATTCCATTTTCTCTACATCCTTTAGTCTCTTCAATAAATGGTGCTGGTATAATTGGACAGGTACATGTAAAAAAATGAAACTAGACTACCACCAACTTACACCATATACAAAAATAAACTCAAAGTGGATAAAAGATCTAAATGTAAGTCGTGAAACCATAAAAATCCTTGAAGAAAACATAAATAGTAAAACATCAGACATCTCACGTAGCAAAATTTTCACTGACACAATGCTTAGTGCAAGAGAAACAAAGGGAAAAATAAACAAATGGGACTACATCAAAATAAAAAGTTTCTGCACAGCAAAAGAAATCAGCATCAAAGTGTAGTCTACTTTTCAAATCAATCTTAATATCTGTAGGCAGGCGTTTATATATAGGAATAAAATTTGAACTCCTACTTTTACACCCAATAAAAATGTCCTATAATAGATATGTATTGAGTCAACTGATATTTATTGAACAATTACTGTATACTAGGTGCTTTCATTTTGTTATGAGAAAATTTCCTTTAATTGTGAAATACAATTGGTACTAGCCAGGCAAAACTCTCTTTGGTATCTAAGATATCAGGCTAAGATTGCACCTTTAATTTTTTGCTCACGTTTCAATGCAACCTCACCCCTTACACATAATAACTTCTTCATTGTCCAGTCACATTATTTTTATCATTTGGGGACTATACCATGACCTCATGACCCATGGCTTGCCTCTTCCATCAATGAAGATACTTATTTCCTTGTAGGTCAGGCCAATATTAATCTCTTACTCATCTTGATAGAACGGACTGGTTTAACTATCTGGTAGATGGTGCAGTAGTAGAATAGGAAATACCAGAGGATATGTGAAATGATATTGAGTGAAAGTGCTGTTGAAACAGTCATATAGAAAAATCCAGAGCAAATTGGATTAAACTTGTTCAGAATGCAGAGAATATATTAAAGCAAGACCTTGGAAGTCAGTCTCTTACCTCTAGGAATGGCCAAGGAAGCACAAGGAGAGCACCAGAAGAGGAATATCTGTGTGTCACAGAAGCGAAAGAAAAAGTAAGTTTCTAGAAGAGGGGGGCAATCAACAACTACCACAGGGATTATATAAATTGAGGACACTGATATTGGTATTTTAGAGGTCTTTTGTGACATTTTAGAGACCAGAAGCTAGTTTAAAAGATTTGAGGAGTAAATGAAAGTGGTAATGATTACTTTTTAAAAGATATTTGATGATTAATGATGAGACATGTTGGAAGTTCACAAAGAAATAGGATCAAGGGAAGGAAGAGTTTTGTTGTTTTTAGGGTAGGAGTGACTTAGACATGCTTACTGGCTGACAAGGAGGCAGAAGTGAAGCTGAATTTGATCTTTGACCCTATTTTTGCTCATCAAATGTAGAATATAAGAAGTGTCTCTAAATCACCAAATATGTATTAAGTGCCTACCCTAATTGCCAGTATCTCTGTTAATATGCATAGTACTATTGTGCAGTGTGATTATGTAATCCATGAAGAACTCTGGTATTTATTCTTTTTGCCTTTAAGGCACAGGGTTAAGGTTGTAATAAAAGAAATATGATACGTTTGCACCATCGCCTTAAAAATAGTGAAATTCAGCCAAAATAATAGGTAAGATTGTTTTTAATTGGCTTTAGAGACAAGACAGTGCAAGTAAATTAGTGAAAATGTGATTGACATCTTTCCATAGATCAGGCTCAACAAAAATTAAGAGAAGGTGGGGAAAGCTCTTAAAAATAATGAGGAGAAAGAGAAACCAAGATGGCGGCATAGGTAAGCACCTAAACTGCTGCCTCGCACAACAATTTCAAAACTACAACTAAAAGACAGAATGGACACCATCCAGAACCACAGGAAAGCTGGCTGAGTGAAAATTCTACAACTAGAAGGAAAGAGAAAAGCTCACAGAGAATTGGAGGTACGGCAAAGGGTCTTTGTGCACGCAGAGAGGAAGGGCGGCTGAGAGCCTAGCTGACTTTCTCTGGCGGAAGGGGGAAGGAAGCCCCCGACCGCACTGAACCCCAGTTCTGACTGCACTGAACCCCAATCCCAGGTGAAACCCCATGGACCCAGGCTCATACAAGGGGAGTCTGGACTGTCAGGTAGAGAGAAAGGCACCCGGAGACTCGGAGACCCAGGGGAGACCCGGGGGAGCCCCGGCAGGCAGGGTTCAGGAGGCACGCTCACCAGTGTGCACAAAGGCTGCGGAGGTTGCCACAGGCTTTCCCTAGCAGAAGGGAGTCCGAAGCTCCTGACTGAACTGAACCCCAGTTCTGACTGCACTGAACCCCAGTTCCGGGCGAGCCCCTGGGGACCCATGCTCTTGTGGGGGGAATCTGGACTCTCGGGCGGAGACTCGGGAGCCGGGGAAGGCAGAGGTCTGCAGGCGCGCACGCTCTCAAGGGCAAGGCTGACTGGAAGCCAAGACTGTCTGCTCTGCCCTGAGACTCCACCCCATCCAATAGCACAGAGGCTATTGCAATTTGGCAAGTCTAATCCTATAAGGCTGTCTCCAACACCGAACTTCTCCCAGCGTAGACACAGCTGATCCTTACAGCCAACTGGCCTGGAGGTCAATTCCTCCCAGTGATACCAACAACAATCAAGACTTAACTACAACAAGGCTGTACACACAGTCCACAAAGGGGTGCACCAAGAGTGTCCACCTCAGGTTAACTGGGGAGGCCGACCCACTGGGCCATATAGGAAACCTAGCACACAAATCTACCCTACCAACTCAGGGAAGCAGTGAAAATGCGGTGTCAAAGAAACAGATCACAAACGAAAGAAATGGAGGAAAACAAACGTCTGGATATAGAATTCAAAACCACGGTTATAAGGCTTTTCAAGAATATCCTAGAAAAGGCCGATAAATATAACGAGACCCTCGAAGATATGAAAAAGGACCAACTAGAAATTAAACATACACTGACTGAAATAAAAAATATTATACAGAGACCCAACAACAGACTAAAGGAACACAAGAATCAAGTCAAAGAATTGAAATACAAAGAAGCAAAAAACACTCAACCGAAAAAGCAAAAAGAAAAAAAAATCCAAAAAGTTGAAGATAGTGTAAGAAGACTCTGGGACAACTTCAAGCGTACCAACATCAGAATTATGGGGGTGCCAGAAGAAGAGAGAGAGCAAGATACTGAAAACCTATTTGAAGAAATAATGACAGAAAACTTCCCCCACCTGGTGAAAGAAATAGACTTACAAGTCCAGGAAGCACACAGAACCCCAAACAAAAGGAATCCAAAGAGGACCACACCAAGACACATCATAATTAAAATGCCAAGAGCAAAAAACAAAGAGAGAATATTAAAAGCAGCAAGAGAAAAACAATTAATTACCTACAAGGGAGCACCCATGCGACTGTCAGCTGATTTCTCAACAGAAACTATGCAGGCCAGATGGGAGTGGCAAGAAATTTTCAATGTGATGAATAGCAAGAACCTACAACCAAGATTACTCTACCCAGCAAAGCTATCATTCAGAATTGAAGGGCAGATAAAGAGCTTCACAGATAAGAAAAAGCTAAAGGAGTTCATCAGAAAGCTAAAGGAGTTCATAGAAAGGGAGTGGACTGATAATTCTCAGGGGGAAAGGGGTTTGGGGGGGTTCAGGAAGAGAGTGGACAAAAATCATACACCCATGGATGAGGACAGTGGGGGGGAGGTAAGGGCAGAAGGTGGGGTGGGAACCGGGTGGAGGGGAGCTATGGGGGGAAAAAGGAGAAACAATTGTAATAATCTGAATAAAGATTTATTTAAAAAAATAATGAGGATTCAAATATAACTACCAACAATGTACTTTTATTCTATGATTTCCCTTTAGACTAAATTTCAGTGTCAGTCCTTCATAACGTTAGAAATTTTAACATGGGAAACACCTTCCCTGTGTTACATCAGGCAACTTCAGTTTTTCAGGGATTTTATATTTTAACATGTAATTTAAAAAGTAAACCTTGGGTCCAGATTCACTTCCCCTCATAAGATACCCTCCCCATTCTCTCCTCTAGAACATATTTTGTTCTTTTCTTAGAAGCTGATGATTATTGATACAAAACATCTCTGATATAAGCCTTGTATTTAATGTCTAGGTTGTTGATTCTACTCAAAGATAAAAGTTGGCTGCTTTGCCCTGACAGGTTTGGCTCAGTGGATAGAGCGTCGGCCTGCAGACTGAAGGGTCCCAGGTTCGATTCCGGTCGGGGGCATGTGTCTTGGTTGCGGGCACATACCCAGTGGGGAGTGTGCAGGAGGCAGTGGATCAATGTTTCTCTCTCATTGATGTTTCTCTCTCATCGATGTTTCTGGCTCTCTATCTCTCTCCCTTCCTCTCTGTAAAAAAATCAATAAAAAATATATTAAAAAATATATATTTTTAAAAAGTTGGCTGCTTTGAGGTTCTTTGAATCCTTCTTATTCTAAAAAGAAAAAAATGAAGCCCTGGCTGGGTAGCTCAGTTGGTTAGAGTGCTGTCCAAATACACCAAGGATGCAGGTTCAATCTCTGGTCAGGGAACATATAAGAAACAACCAATAAATGCAGAAATAAGTGGAATAACAAATCTCTCTCTCTCGCTCTCTCTTTAAAAGTCAATGAATAAATAAAAAAGAAAAATGATGCAAATTTTAACATGTTGAAAAACTTAAAATTTTGAAGTTATTTTTGCCTTCTCCCAATTTTATTGAGGTATAGTTAACAAATAGGAAATGTATATATTTAAGGTGTACAATTTGATGTTTTGATGTATGCATACATTATGGAATGAACTCCATTATCAAGCTAATTAACATATCCATCACTTCACATAGTTAATCATTTCCTCTCTCTTTTTTTGCAGTACAATACTTAAGATCTTCCATCTTAGCAATTTTCAAGTATACAATTCAGTATTGTTAACTATAGTAAAAAATGCTGTACATTAAATCTCCAGAATGTATTCAGCTTGCATAATTGAAACTTTATATTCTTTGACTAATATCTCCCCCTGATCCTAACAGCTGCATTTTATTCACTCCTTCTGTTGACTATTTTAGATTCCATATATAAGAGATCGTGCAGTTTATATCTTTCTATATATGACTTATTTCACTTAGCATAATGTTGTTAAGAGCCATTCATATCGTCACAAATGGAAATATTTCCTTCTTGTCTAACGCTGAGTAATATTTCATGGTGTATGTACCACATTTGCTTTCTTTTTAAATTTTATTTATTTTATTAATATGAGAGAGAGAAACATTGATGTGTGTGAGAGAGAAACATCGATCAGCTGTCTCCTCCATGCACCCTGACTAGGGATCAAACCCACAACCTGGGTATGTGCCCTGATCGGGAATGGAACCTGTCACCTTTTGGCATACAGGATGAAGCTCTCCAATCAACTACCAACTGAGCCACACCAGCCAACGCCACATTTTCTTTATTCAGTCACCCAGTGATAGACTGCTAAGTTGTTTCCATATCTTGGCCAATGTGAATATTGATATGCAGGTATTAATAATCTAAATTAGCATTTTCCAAACTGTGTTTATTTCACCACATATTCCAGGGGGGGAAAGTTTTCTTAGGTGGAATGCCTGTGAATTTATGTTTAAAGGGAATATCACATTCTGAGAATTAAATTGCATTAAAATTACATCCCCCCCAAATACTTTTTATTTCAGCTTTTGTATTTTTATTCTGCATTTCAAGTTACTGTGCAAACATTACTGGTTGATAAGAATTTAAGAGTACTCCATCAACAGGAATCAAAATAGTTTAATAATAATATTTTCCTGCCAAGAAAACACAGTGCACAAAATCAACAGTAACTTACATTAAATGATTACCCCCATTCCAGAGAAAATCTTTAAATTTATTTCTAAAATGACTGAAAATTTTGGTATTAATTTCTTGTTTATGATTTCTAGTTTAAACTTCTTCCTTATCATTTTATACTGGAGAAAATAGATTTCTATGGTACATAAATGGAGAAGCAAACCAAATGGTTTCACATTTAAGTTACTGAGGATATCTTTTTGCTTTAAGTAAAAAATATTCTGTGGAACCAAACTTACAATAATAGCATAAATGGGCTTATTAAATATGTGATCAACAACTTTCAACTTCTTGCTTTATAATAGGAAGGATAACAAAGGAAAGCAAGTTCATATGGTTGGTTTAAACTAAGGCTATTGTTTTGAAGGAATTAAATAGCTTAATAATCAAAGTTGTGGACTTCATGTATCTCTTTAACTTATAAATAACTTAGTCTGCTATATCTTCAAAGGTCTTGTTCCATATTACCAATTAACTACACCTCATAGGCATCTCAGGTCCTCTTTCAGGATCTTCTCTGGTATATTATTATTACAATTTCTTATTGTATTCAATAAAGAAATTGAATTTGCAAATGGATCGTTTCTGAGGTTTGGTTAGTATCAATAATAACACATTCACAGAATCCTTTTGCTTAGGGCAATTACTTTTAAAAAAAATATTTTTAGTGATTTCAGAGAAGAAGGGAGAGGGAGAGATAGAAACATCAATGATGAGAATCATTGATTGGCTGCCTACTGCACACCCCCTACTGGGGATCGAGCCCCAACCCGGGCATGTGCCCTTAACTAGACTCTAACTCAGGACCCTTCCGTCCACAGGCCAAAACTCTATCCACTGAGCTAAACCAGCTAGGGCAGGGCAATTGCATTTTTAACAACGAGGTTTACACATTGAGATAAAGATTATTAAAATCATTAATAATTAACATTAACATACATATAGAAAAAAGTATTTTTCCAAAAGTGTTTACTGCATTATCTATGTTTGCATGTGTATGATTAATATGTCATAAATACTGATGAAATGATGACTTGTTTGTTGAGCTTCAAATGGAAAAATTCCAGCAAAGAAGACAAAAGTGAGTGATGAGAGAGTATTTCCAAACAAACCCCTCTTAAAATGGCTTTGCAATAAAAGCCTTTGCCTCCGCTTCTGCCCAGCTGCATTAAGTTGAGAGGAACATTTACTTTAGGATGCCAAATACTTTGTCTTTTTCAAGGCCAGGGAAGTCTGATTTTGTGGGACTTGGCGCCTTTGAGAGATAGTCATTCACTTTTTTCAGATTCAAATTCTATTTGATTTGTCTTGTGTATATTCATCACCGAAGCTCCCTCTTGTTTCCAAAGGCAAGCTTACATTTGGCTCTTTAGCCTCAGTTCCTGGTACAACATTAATGTTATTAAATACCCATGTTGACATCCAAAGGTCTGTAGCTGCTTTTCTTGGCAGGAATTATATTTTTTCCAATATTCTAATTGAAAATTGTAGTCTCATACGTGCAGAGCAGTTGTCAAAATAGGGAAAAGGAGCAAATTTATCTGAATCCAGAAAGCAAGCTACACAAATTCATAGGAAAGAAAAGAAAATCTGCAAAAATACATGGAGAAATATCAGGTATACCAGTTTTGTGTGACTTTTGCAATTGACTTTTACAGCGTATCAGCCCTGGCATTCTTCCAAAGCAGCATTTGAATAGGAAATCATGATACCTATAACCTTGGAAAGTTGGTGCAGCAATCAAATGTATTAGATATTATGTCTTCTTTTTGTTTGAAAAGCATTTATAGACTACATATTTATTAGAAGTTTGTAATAGGGCATCCAAAGTACTAAATGCACAGCCCAAACACATGCATACAAACACACACAGGAACAGTTTTAACTTATATGTAAACCTGAGTTTTGTACTAGATTGCAATTGTATTGTAGATATGTAGTGGCTATGGATCTTTTTAAATTGTGTCTTCCCATGTATTATCTGACCTAACATAAATCAATCATACCTTTTTATTTATTGACAACTAGTTGTTAGTATCTGAGAAGGCCTAACTCTAGAATAATTTACTAGGGAGAAAAAAGGAAAGTAAAAGGAATATTAAGATTATATTAAGAAGTAATAGGGAGAAGTGCTATAAGTTTGTAGTCTTTTCTTATTAAAACAGCTACTTACTCTGTGCCAGGCACTGTAGTAAGCATTTTACACATATTGTCTCATTTAATCCTCACTACAAACCTGTGAAGTTGGTGTTATTATTTATCTCTTTTTAACAGAAAGGAAATGTGCAGCTCAGAGAGATTAAGTAGGACACCCAAAGGCAGTCTGCTAGTATAGAGCAGCGAACTTGCCTCTCTAATTTAACAGTCTATGCTTATAACCCCCATGGTTTTATTATGGAAGTATAAAAAAGTTTTCATTGGGATCTTGAGTTTGCTGTCTGTCTCTTTCACTATGTCTTAGCGACATAGCACTGAGCACTGATAAAACACAGTGCTGCTTAAATGAAGTAAACATCTGGAATGACCAGATGCTACAGACTTTACAATAACTTCTGAGTTATAGAACTATAAATTGTTAGGAGTGGAGGAGACAATCATTATTAAATTAACAGTACACTTGTGCAGGATAAGTCTGTTCTGCACAATATTGTCAGTAACAGCAATCAGACTTTTAAAAGTTGTATTAAGGTGAGATATACTATTATTTAATAGTGACAAGTCCTGATATTTTATAGGAATCTTTTCTTTAGGGGATTTTAATGTAAACTATGTTCATTGCATGAGCTATCACAGCACATTTTAAATCCTGGGTTGATTTCCCCCTAATATTTGACCTCCCAACTAGCACAATGTCCATATAGCAGATGCTCACTGCTTCCATTGGTTTAGTAAGTATTTATTGAGAATTTACTGTGTATGAGGTATTGAGCCAGACACTGAAGATGAATAAGATGTGCCCTTGAGAACCTCAGAGTCAAGAAGAAAAATAAGCTAGAGTTCCACTATAATATGACAAGTATTGAGATGGAGACTGGCTAATATGTTCGACAGGGGTGCTGAAACCTTGAGTATAGTTTCATGTCTGGATATAATTCAACCACACATCTGATATGCATATACTATCTGACTCATTCTGCCCATGCATTTGAACACATCCATTAAGAATGCACTAAATTTCACTTTTCTAATCTAACAAATGCCTACGTATTTTGACATCATAGCTATGAATACAATGCAGGTACATATTTCATTTGAAAATAAAACTTAAGGAGAACTGTGTTAGTGGAACTTGGCACCTCCAGAAATCATATTATCTTTTTTTAATTTCTTTATTGATTAAGGTATTACATATGTGTCCTTATTACCCCATTACCCCTCACCTCCCATTCATGCCCCCACCCCCCTGTTGTCTGTGTCCATTGATTAGGCTTATATGCATGCATATAAGTCCTTTGGTTGATCTCTCCCCCTTACCCCCACCCTCCCCTACATTCCCTGAGGTTTGACGTTCTGATTGATGTTTCTCTGTTTCTGCATCTATTTTTGTTCATCAGTTTATGTTGTTCATTATATTCCACAAATGAGTGAGATCATGTGATATTTATCTTTCCCTGCCTGGCTTATTTCACTTAGCATAATGCTCTCCATCTCCATCCATGTTGTTGCAAATGGTAAGAACTCCTTTTTTACCGCAGCTTAGTATTCCATTGTGTAGATGTACCACGGTTTTTTAATCCACTAATCTGCTGGTGGGCACTTAGGCTGTTTCCAAATCTTAGCTATGGTGAATTGTGCTGCTATGAACATAGAGGTGCATATATCCTTTCTGATTCGTGTTTCTAGTTTCTTGGGATATATTCCTAGAAGTGGGATCACTGGGTCATATGGGAGTTCCACTTTTAGTTTTTTGAGGAAACTCCATACTGTTCTCCACAGTGGCTGCACCAGTCTGCATTCCCAAAAGCAGTGCCTGAGGGTTCCTTTTTCTCCGCATCTTCTCCAGCACTTGTCATTTGTTGATTTGTTGATAATAGCCATTCTGACAGGTGTGAGATGGTACCGCATTGTAGTTTTGATTTGCATCTCTCTGATGATTAGTGACTTTGACCAGGTTTTCATATGTCTCTTGGGCTTCCTTCTGTCTTCTTTCGAAAAGTGTCTATATAGATCAGTTGCCCAGTTTTTGATTGGGTTATCTTCTTTTTGTTAAGCTGCATGAGTTCCCTGTAAATGTTGGAGATTAAACCCTTATCATTGATATCATTGGCAAATATGTTCTCCCATGCAGTGGGCTTTCTTGTTGTTTTATTGTTGGTCTCCGTTGCTGTGCAAAAGCTTTTTATTTTGATGTAATCCCATTTGTTTATTTTCTCTTTAGTTTCCATTGCCCTAAGAGCAGTAACAATGAAGAAATTGCTTCGGCATATGTCAGAGATTTTTCTGGCTGTGGATTCCTCTATTATTTTTATGGTTTCTCATCCTATGTTTAAGTCCTGTATCCATTTTGAGTTAATTTTTGTGTATGGTGTAAGTTGGTGGTCTAGTTTCATTTTTTTTTGCATGTATCTGTCCAATTTTCCCTACACCATTTATTGAAGAGATGGTCTTGACTCCATTGTATGTTCATGCCTCTTATGTCAAATATTAATTGGGCATAGTGGTTTGGGTCAATTTCTGGGTTCCCTATTCTTTTCCATTGATCTACATGTCTGTTCTTGTGCCAGTACCAGGCAGTTTTGAGAACAGTGGCTTTGTAATACAGCTTGATATCTGGTATTGAGATCCCACTTACTTTGTTCTTCTTTCTTAGGATTGCTGTGGCTATTCGGGGTCTTTTTTAATTCCAGATGAATTTTTGGAGAGTTTTTTCTAGGTCTGTGAAATATGCCGTTGGTATTTTAATGAGTGCATTGAATCTATAGATTGCTTTGGGTAGTATGGACATTTTAATGATGTTGATTCCACCAGTCCATGAACATGGTATGTTCTTCCATCTGTTTACATCTTCCTCTATCTCTTTTTTCAGTGTCCTGTAGTTTTCTGCGTATAGGTCTTTTACCTTCTTAGTTAAGTTTATTCCGAGATATATTAATTTTATGGGGGCAAGGGTAAATGGGATTGATTTTTTAGTCTCTCTTTCTGTAAGTTCACTATTGGTGTATAGAAATGCCATAGATTTTTTGGTGTTAAATTTGTATGCTGCTACATTGCCGAATTCATTTATTAAGTCTATTAGTTTTTTGATGGAGTCTTTCAGGTTTTTTATGTACAATATCATGTCATCTGCAAATAAGGACAGCTTTACTTCTTCTTTTCCAATTTGGATACTTTTTATTTCTTCTTCCTGTCTAATTGCAATGGCTAATACTTCCAGTACTATGTTGAACAGGAGTGGTGAGAGTGGGCACCCCTGTCTTGTTCCTGTTCTTAGGGGAAATGGTTTTAGTTTTTGCCCATTGAGTATGATGTTGGCTGTGGATTTGTCATATATGGCTTTTATTATGTTGAGGTATGATTCTTCTATTCCCACCTTGTTGAGAGTTTTTATCAAGAAAGAGTGTTGGATTTTGTCAAATGCTTTTGTTGCATCAATTGATATGACTATGTGATTTTTATCTCTCAATTTGTTTATGTGATGTATCACGTTTATTGATTTGCAGATATTGTACCATCCTTGCATTCCTGGGATAAATCCTACTTGGTCATGGTGTATGATCTTTCTGATGTACTGCAGGATCCGATTTGCTAGAATTTTGTTGAGGATTTTGGCATCTATGTTCATGAGGGATATTGGCCTGTAATTCTCTTTCATTGTGTTGTCTTTATCTGGTTTTGGTATTAGGGTGATGCTGGCTTCATATAAGGAGGTTGGAAGTGTTCCTTCCTCTTGAATTTTTTGGAATAGTCTGAGGAGGATAGGTTTTAGTTCTTCCTTGAATGTTTGGTAAAACTCTCCTGTGAAGCTGTCTGGCCCAAGGCTTTTGTTTGCCGGAAGCTCTTTGATGACTGCTTCAATTTCTTCCATAGTTACTGGCATATTGTGCTGTTTAGATTCTTCTTCATTGAGTTTTGGAAGGTTATATTTTTCTAGGAATATGTCCATTTCCTCCAGGTTGTCCAGTTTGTTGGAATAGAGTTGTTCATAGTATTTTTAAACAATCCTTTGTATTTTGGTGGGATCTGTTGTTATTTCACCTCTTTCATTTCTGATTTTGTTTATTTGGGTCCTCTCTCTTTGCTTTTTGGTGAGCCTGGCTAGAGGTTCATCAATCTTGTTTATCCTTTCAAAGAACCAGGTTTTGTTTTTGTTGATCTTTTGTATTGTTTCTTTGGTCTCTATGTCGTTTATCTCTGCTCTGATCTTTATTATTTCCTTCCTTCTGCTTACACTGGGCTTTTCTTGCTGCTCTTTTTCTAACTCCTTGAGTTGTTGGGTTAGGTAATTTATTACCATTGTTTCTTGTTTTTTGCAGTAGGCTTGTAGAGCTAGGAACTTCCCTCTCAAGACTGCTTTCCCTGTGTCCCATAGATTTTGGATTGTAGTGTTTTCATTGTCATTTGTTGCAATGATGTTTTTTATTTCTTCTTTTATCTCTCTGGTAACCCAGTCATGGTTTTATAGCATGCTGTTTAGCCTCCATGTGTTTGATTTCTTTGGGTTGTTTTTATTGTAGTTGATTTCCAGTTTTATGCCACTGTGATCCAAGATGATGCTTGATATGATTTCTATCTTCTTGAATTTGGAGAGACTTTGCCTATGTCCCAACATATGGTCTATCTTTGAAAATGACCCATGTGCACTTGAGAAGAATGTATATTCTGTGGCTTTGGGGTGAAATATTCTGAAGATGTCAATTAATTCCATCTGGTCTAGTGAGTCATTTAGGATTGATGTTTCTTTGCTGATTTTTTATTTAGAGGATTTGTCCAATGGTGATAGTGTAGTATTAAAGTCTCCTACTATGATTGTATTGCTGTCAATCTCTCCTTTGATATCCTCCAGAATTTTTTTTATGTATTTGGGTGCTCCGGTATTGGGTGTGTATATGTTTACCAGAGTTATTTCTTCTGTTGGATTGCTGCCTTTAGTATTATGAAGTGGCCTTCCTTATCTCTTGTTATGTCCTTCACTTTGAGATCTAATTTGTCAGATATAAATATTGCTACCCCAGCTTTTTTTTTCAGTTCCATTTGCCTGGAAAACCTTTTTCCATCCCTTCATCCTCAGTCTGTGTGCGTCTTTTTTTCTGAGGTGGGTTTCTTGTAGACAGAAGATATATGGGTCGTGTTTTCTTATCCAATCCGTTACCCTATGTCTTTTGATTGGGGCATTTAATCCATTTACATTTGAAGTTATTATTGATAGGTACTTATTTGTCGCCATTCCTCTTCTTTACCCCTGTGTTCCTTCTTTGCTTCCTATTTTTTTTTTTTTTTTTTTACAGCAGGCCCTTTAGCATTTCTTGCATTGCTGGTTTGGTGGTAATAAATTCCTTTAGTCCTTTTTTGTCTGTGAAGCTCCTGATTTCACCTTCAATTTTTATTGATAGCCTTGCTGGGTACAGTATTCTTTGATTCAGACCCTTCCTTTGCATGACTTTGTATATTTCATTCCATTCCCTTCTGGCCTGATGAGTTTCTGTTGAGAAATCAGTTGATAGTCTGATGGGGGTTCCTTTGTAGGTAACTTTCTGTGTGTCTCTGGCCACTTTTAAGATTCTTACTTTGTTGTTAGTGTTTGCCAATTTAATTATAATGTGCCTTGGCGTCGGTCTTTTGGGGTTCATTTTATTTGGGACTCTGTGAGCTTCTTGGATTTGTGTGGGTTTTTTCTTCTCTATATCAGGGAAGTTTTCTGTCATTATTTCTTCAAACAGGTTTTCTATTCCTTGCTCAGTTTCCTCTCCCTCTGGAACCACTATTATGCAGATGTTGTTGTTTTTCATTTTCCCTAAGTTCCCTTAAACTCTCCTCCTTCTTTTTAATTTTTTTTTTCCAGAAGCTGCTCTACTTGGGTATTTTTTCCTACATTGTCTTCTATCTCACTGATGCGGTCCTCTGCTTCTTCTAGTCTGTTCTTGATGCTTTCTATTGAGTTCTTTACAGCAGCGATGTCATTTTTCATTTCTTCTTGGTTCTTCTTCATTTCCTCTTGGTTCTTACTCACATTGTCGAATTTGTCTTCCTTTCTTTTCATCCACTTTATGACCATTTCTCTGAATTCTTTCTCTGACAGGTTGCTTGCCTCCATTTTGTTTACTTCCTTTTCTGGTGATGCCTGCTTTTCTTTCATATGTGGGCTGTTTCTTTGTCTCCCCATGGTCTCTCTTTTCCGTGTTTCTGGTTATGTAGTTCTCTTTCTCCTGTGTTGATTTAAAGGCATAAAATACAACACAACCTAGTACAACACACAAGGCACTGAACAGAAATGTATTCAAGATATTAATAACCCCAAATAAAGGTGACCACCAGCGAAAGGCAATTAGGGCATAAGAGAGAATGAAGAAGTGAAAAAAAAAGAAAGAAACGAGTGCCAAAATGAAATTTGGAAAAGCAAAAAAAAAAGTAAGAGAGAAAAGAAAGAGAATAAGAAATAAAAGGGGAACAGACTATATATTTGGGGAGAAAACTCCAATAGAACAGCCACTAATCCCAGCAAATGCCAGCAACAATTACCTGGAGATGAATACAAACTACAAACAACAACTAATATCAAGCAAGGCAAGGGAAAACAGAAGCAAAAAACAAACAAAAACAAAGTAAACAAAAAAAAAACAAAAAAAAAAAGAATAAGCAAAGCAATGTCACAAACAAGCATAAAAAATCAATATAATCAACATTAAAGCAAACAACAACAAAAGAACAGAGAGAAAAACAATTTTTTGGATAGTGAAGACAGAGAAGAGGGAGGTGTGTATGAACTCGGAGCAGGGGATTGGAAATTAGATATATAAGTAGGGTGAAATTTTGACAGGGGGTAGAAAGAAAGAATAGGAAAAATCTAAAGCAGGAAAAGGGTAAGAAAAACAGGACAATAAAAGGGGGAAAGTTAGGAAGAGAGTCATGGCATAAAGGTAGAGTTGAGATAGAGTAGAATGATGCTAAAGGAAAGATGAATATAGAATGTAGAACACTAATCTCAAAGTCAAATGAAGAGAAAATAAAATGACACTTTTTTTAAAAAAGGTAAAATAGTAGTACTAATAATACTGATTGAAAATAAAAATGTAATAATTAAAAAGGTAAAATTAAGTGAGGAAAAAAGAAAAAAATAGTTTCTTAAGTAAAAGATGAAAAAAAATAAATAAATAAAAATAAAATGTGGAGTAGTGAAGGTCATTCACTTCCTCTACTGTTCTGTTTGGCACGCCTCTTTCCTAGTCAGGACTGTATTGCAGTTCCCTGCGTTCCTCTGCTCCTCAGTGTTGTAAGCCAGTCCTGATTTTTAAGCAGGCAGTGTGTCTTACTTTCTCGTATTCCTTTATTTGTGATTACACAAGTCAATTTGTGATTCAACCCCTGGGTGGCAGTGTTTCTGGATTGACCTCTGGGTCTATAGGTCCTCTCTAGCCTGTGCTTAGATCCTGCTTTCCCTGTGGCACTCACTACCGGTTTGTGGGAGTGGGCTGCCCCAGAGCTGGTTCTCAGATGGTCACTCCCCGCTCCGATCCCCAGGTTCCAGAAAAACACTTTCCCCTGCGGTCTCCTAGGGTGTCCCCAACTGGGTGATCCCATGCACTGGGCTCTGTAATCAGAAGCAAGGATTTTAAGAGGAGAAAGTGCAAGTGTGCGAACTCCGGGGCTGTACACAAGTCTGCGCAGTCCTTCCTACCCACCGTGTCCAAGCAGCCGGCACACTTTTAAAATTTTTAGGCTTTCCTTCTGCGTCAGATCAAAATGGGTTGCTTTTTAGAGATCCCCTCTGTTAGCAGCTCTGAGGACCCCCTTCCACATTCACAGATCACACCAGCCCCAACAGCCACGGATTTTTCTAGGCACAGACTTCCCCTGGTCCTCCAGCTCCCACAGTGCGCGTGTTTCTCTGTCCTGCTGGGACCAGAGACCTCACCTTATCCCAGGCGAAATCTGACCTTTTTATCATATTATATCTTAATAGAAGTTAGAATAATCTTTACAATTAAAAAAACTTGGATTCATTATGTGCTGAAATTGCTAGTAATATCCTATGAATTTTAGGCTATGTTGGTGTACTTTTGTGTCCATGGGAGGCAGTAGAGTAGTGGTTGACATCAAGCATTCTGGAGCATGCCTGGATTTGATCCTGGCTTTTCCACTCATCAACTCTATGACCTTAGTCCAGTTTGTTTTAATTTTTCTGTGTCTCAATTTCCTCATCCATAAAACAGGGACAATAATACTATCTACCTCAAAAGATTGTTATGAGCACTAAATGAATGAATGTATGTGAAAATGCTAAGATTAACACTAAGCACACTGTTTATATTTGCTATTACATGTTTTGGTCAAGTGAAATTTCATGTTTTATTATTCTGTTTATCATATTCATACATACTCACCTTCAAATGGCATTCAAACCATTTGAGATTGATGTGAATCAGCGATTTTCAACCACTGTGCTGCAAGAGGCACACTGATGTGCCACAAGAATTTTTAAAACATGTAATATCTGACTATTTAGTCAGGGACACTGACCTCTTTTCCCCTAGATTGTTCCCCTCCCCCCCCCAAAAAAATGATAGCAGCTAACACAATAGCCGTCCAGTGTGAATGAATAAAAATTATACCTATTTTTTTCTCAGATCAGCAAAAATATATTTTTTGGTGTGCCACAGAATGTTAGTAATTAGTTTGTGTGTTGTAAAATGAAAAAGGTTGAAAATTGCTGATGCCAAGGATTCTTTTACACAGAAAATATAATCCTTTGACTTTGTGCTCTTTTGAACTTTTGTTCTTTTTTCATCAAAAGCCAAGTAGGTTCTCTCTTATCTCTACTTGGAAATGAGAAGGCAACTTCGACATTCCTTTCTGCTCCTTTTACATGACCTCAGAGTTTTAGAATAAGCTACGTGACTATCTCCTATCAACTTGATAAAATCTCCATAGCTCCCATATTATCCCCTGCTAAGAGATCAGTGCTTTTAGAATATTTGGTGCATAGTTTAAAATCCACAAGAAATACATCATACAACAGAGTTGGATTTACACTTTTTGGCCTCATTCATAGCATGTTGTTTGCCAGCCTTGTGATTTAGATGGGCATAGTTTTAGACAACCAGTAAGATCATTGGCCAGTATGCTATCTAGGGGGCCAAAATTTAGTGGTGACTTTATTCTTCTACTAATGATAAACTTTTTTCCCACTGTTTAAGAATTCTACTTGGCCAAAAAACAAACAAACAAGCAAAAAAACAAAAACAAAAAAACAAAAAAAACACAAACCGAGAAACACAAATTCATTTTTTTGCTTTATTAAATGTATTGGGGTGACATCAGTCAATATGAACATATAGATTTCAGGTGTGGGTTTCTATGTTACAAGACCTGTATACTGCACTATGTGCCCACCACCCAAAGTCAAATATTCTCCTGTCACTACGTATTAGGACCCACTTCTCCTCCCACCCCATTCCCCCTGACAATCACCACACTGCTGTTTGTGTTCCTGACTTTCAGTTTTATATCCTACATATGAGTGAAATCATATACTTCTTAGCTTTTTCTGACTGACATTTCACTTAGCATAATGTTCCTAAAGTTCATCCATGTTGTTGCAAATGGCGCTATTTCATCCTTTCTTGTGGCTGAGTAGTATTCCATTGTGTATATGTACCACGTCTTCTTTATCTAGTCCTCTGTTGAAGGACACTTTGGTTGTTTCCATGTCTTGGCCACTGTGAATAATGCTGCAGTTAACATAGGGGAGCATATATATTTGCCAATACATGATTTTGATTTAGAAAAATAGCAAATTAACATAAGTGTTTTTGCTTTAGTGCAGGTTATTGTTAAGCTTTCATCTTTCTATATTGTTTCACATTTATTATTTTAGTAGAGTGATTATATTGTCATTTTCAGGATCAAGCACATTAAAAATGCTAAAAATGACACAAAAGAGTAAAGTAGCCAGTTTGGCACAGAAAACAGAAGCCTGGTGGGACTAGATGCTATACTAAGTGCAGCTCAGTCCAGGATCCAGGAGAGATCCATTTTGTTCTTTCAACTTTTATGAACCAAGTTGTTACAATGTTTTCATCATTATATTTAAACTAGAGGCCTGTTGCACAAAATTTGTGCACCGGGGGGGGGGTGTCCATGAAGCCCAGCCTGCACCCTCTCCAATCCAGAACCCCTCGGGGGATGTCTGACTGCTGGTTTAGGCCCGATCCCTGGCACCTAACTGCTCACCTGCCTGCCTGCCTGATTGCCCCTAACTGTCCTCCTGCCAGCCTGATCACCCCTAACCACCTCTACCTGCCCACCTGATTGCCCCTAACTGTCCCCCCTGCCGGTCTAGTCACCCCTTACTGCCCACCGTGCCAGCCTGGTCACCCCCAATTGCCCCCCCTGCTGGCCTGGTTGCCCCCAACTGCCCCCCCACCAGCCTGGTTGCCCCTCACTGCCCCTACTGCTGGCCTGGTCACTCCCAACTGCCCCCCTGCTGACCTGGTTGCTTCCAGCTGCCCCCCTTCTGGCCTGGTCACCCCACACAGTCTGCTGTTCAGTCATTTGGTGGTCCCTCACTAACCTCCTGCTGGCCTGGTCGCCCCACACAGCCCTCACTAACCCCCTGCAGGCCTGGTCGCCCCATGCAGCCTGCTGTTTGGTCATTACTGTTACTGTGATGGTGTCCCAGACAATTTGCATATTCCTCTATTATTAGTATAGATCAGTGGTCAGCAAACTGCGGCTTGCGAGCTGTGGTTTGCTGCTCTGTTGACTAATGAGTTTTCCGACCACTAGTATAGGTTATAATTTTATCTTTGTCATTAAATGGATACGTGTTAATGTTGTCCCCACCAAAAAAGCTTCCTCAGTAGCAATAAGTAATGGGTTAATTATAGCTTTCACATGTATGGTTATTGATTTTTGTTCAGAAGTTCCCTTAAATAAATATGTAAGCAGTTAAGTTGTGTTTAGGAATTTACCAATGAATAGTCTTTACTTAGTGTAATTATCTCTAAAAATAATCATGTGTTCAGTGACTAATTCTCTAAACCTTTCACTAAGATAAATAAACAGAGGCAGCAATAACCAGTTCCCTAGTATTTCCCAATCATTGACATGACTTTTAGTCAGATTTTAGATTTAAAGAAGGCTCTGTTTTTCCCTAGGAATCCAAACTATGCTATCTCCAGTTGGTTGCCTAGAAAATCTAAGCCTCCCTGTTGCTCAATGATTAAAGTCCAATCAAGCTCTTGATAATCCCTTTATATCTTGCATGTAATGCTGACAGATTTAAACATGAGTTATGTGTTAACAAGCACCTAGCATAAACTAGCAATCTGATACTTCATTAGCATACCTTAATATGGTAATATATTATTGAAATACTTTTTGGAAAACTTCCTTATTGGATGGTTAATAAACACTGACCAGAACACCTTTTCCAATGCTCACTTCTCAGACACCACATGCCTCAGCAACAAAAATGTCAATGACACCCGAGCCAGTAAGACTCAGTCTATAGAGCATCAGCCCATACACTGAAGGGTCCTGGGTTCGATTCCAGTCAATGGTACATACCTCAGTTGCAGACCCAGTCCCTGGCCCCAGTCAGGATGCATACAGGAAGCAACCAATTAGATGTGTCTCTTTCACATCGATATTTCTCTCTCTGTGTCTCCCCCACTCCTTTCCACTCTCTCTGAAAATCAATGGAAAAAATAACCGTGGATGAGGATTAACAAAAAATAAAACAAACAAACAAAAAAATGGTGATGCCTGGCAGAGTAACTTTAGTTCTGATTGTCATGTGCTCATGTTGTTAGAGTTGTTTAATATTTTGAATATCCTACCTGGCTCATAGCCACTTGTGAATTTTACCTCTGCCTCCAACACTCATGGCTTTGGAGGTCTGTGGCCTTCACAGTCTTTTCATGCACTGTTTTCCTCTGGTTGAAACCTAAATGTTAGCTAGCATTTTGAGAGAAGAGTCATATCCCATAAAGAGATGGAGTACTACTTCTAAACCTCACCTTTTAACAGACTTTTTAGACCTCATGAAAACCAGGTCCTAAAGCTTCTGAACTGTATTAATAGGTAAACCCTCAGGGCCTTGCCTTAGAGCACTCTCAGAGCCAATGTCATTTATATTTTAAAATGTATATCTAGCATAGTTGAATCAACACCTAACACAGAGAAATAGTTTGCTACATTTTATTTGATTGAATCTGGTTTTGTAAACCACAGAAAAATTGAATTGGTGTACTTGTGGGGGAAGTAATAGAGGCAGGGACACTCTGAAGTCATAGCCAATAAATAGCTGCCAGTGAGGCAGAAAACACACAAACTATAAAAGTGGACATGAGGACTCCAAACACACAGGCATCTGGGACCATTTAACAGTGCCCAACATATCCTTCAATGCATGATTAATGTTCCTTTATTAAGATGACCTAGAATTATCAAATAAAGCATAACTTTTGTTTACTGTCCTATAGCTAAGGGAGCAAAAAAGTTTTAAAGAGCATTTCAGAACAATTTCATCCAGTTTGTAAAAAGAGACAAATATTAATGTTTACAACTTTTGGTTTTTGAAATTTTACATTTTTTGATCCCTCCTGACCAGACAGTGTTCCAATAAATAAGGTGTTATTGTAAAAAGATCTTAATGCGAACTTGTGGACTTTTGTAGTATCTGATGGGACAGTAATATTAACAAAAATTACTCCTCATAGAAATTATGGTGTTGAGAAAATTATTTTGGGACCAGAACCAGAATTAAAAAGAGGTACCTGATTTCAGGCACTTCTGAGCTCATAGAGTTTGTTTAGGGAGGGAACAAATATAGAATTTTAATCCCCCATGTTCTCTTTTTGATGAAATATGATTGAAGAATTATTTTCTCACTAATAATAGTAGAAGTGAGCCTGGCGAAGAATTTGAGCTGTTGTCATCATTGAATTTCTGCATGTACACTCCCCCCCCCCCCCCCGCTGCCCTCATAAGCATGCATTGTTTCTGGAGGGAAAATTATTTTCCCTCATTAATATCATACGTGATCAAAAATATTTGTACATTATTTAGAAATAGAATTGTGGACTAAAACAAGAATAAAGATAAAGAACACCTTAAAATGTTTTATGAGGTTCACTTTGCCAGTAGAAATTCTTTCAGATAACAATAAGACTTTGCTTATCACATGAGGATTTTCAAGTGCTGTGTAGATGTGAATGCTCACACTACCTTGTATTAGAGGTAGTATTCTGAAAAGAAACTATACAAATGGAAATGCTGCTTGTGTGTGCTTACTGAAACCCATGTGCATTTTCTTCAGAAACATAGCTTTTAAAGTTAAGTTTAGCTTTGTATTATTCAGTGTCATAAACAACAAATATTCTAATTAATTAAAAAAGGTACTTTTTATAATAAAATAAACAACATAGTAGCTTACAAGATGTGCCCTAAGTAGAGTTTTCTATGTACAAATGTATATACTCAAAGAAATTTACTCGAGGGAGGTTTTTTGATAGACTCCATATTAGGCTATGATATTTATGCTGACATGTATTTTTGAAAACCTACTATGTGCTCAGCAATAAAAAGATTGTTTTAGTTCTTTACTTTTGCATTACTCCCTTCCTTTTTTTAAAAAATCCTGTTTTATCATTTCAGCTTCCACCTGCTTTTAGAAAGCAGCATTTGTGTTGCATCAAATGGTTTTTAAAGTGTGCTCTTTTAACCTCTGGTTAGAATAAATAGTGTATTTGGATAGCAATTACAATAGGACATTTTCTTTTGGTGATTTCATCTTTAGCTGATACAATATCACTCCACTTATCACTAATGGGTTTCCTGATATTTTTATTGGCATGAATAATCTGGTAAAGCAATGGGATATAGAATTATTATTTTTCTCAGGTTTTAAGTTTTAATTATAGTTCCCACTAGATATGAGAATTGAGAGTCTTCCCGTTATTTATGTTATCTTATAGACCTTTGCAATTATGAGGCAGATTTTCTTGATTTTAGCTACCATCCTATATAATAAAGATGTAATATGCAAATGGTCATTACACCATGAATCATAATGACCGACAGCGTAAAGACCAGATCATGGATCAGCAGGAGGGTGGGTCAGCAAGCTACAAGCAGGCAGCAGAGAGCTACAGGAGGGGGCAGGGCAGCAAGCTATGGGGGTGGGTAGAGGGAGTTGCAGGAGGGCGGGGAGCGGGTGGAGAGCTACAGGAGGATGACAGCGAGCTACTGGCTACAAGCAGGTGGCAGAGAGCTGCAGGAGGGCAGCAGCTAGCTACTGGCTACAAGTGGGCGATGGAGAGCTATAGGAGGGGGCAGGGCAGCAAGCCTTGGGAGGGAGGGGGGCACGGGGAGCTACAGGAGGGTGGGGCAGTGGGCAGAGAGCTACTGGAAGGCGGCAGTGAGCTACTGGCAAGCTACTGGCACACGGATTTGTGCGCAAGGCTACTAGTTATAAGATATAATTAATTTTGAATTCACATTGTAGGATCATATTTTTCCTGTTACTGAGGTTGTTAATATATTCTCAAGTACAGCGAAATATTAAGTGGAACTCAACTGTCTGAAACCCCAGTCAATAAATAAGAATTTTATCTGAATTTTATCATTAGTAAAAATAAAATATGAATTTACCAGAGATTAACTGTAAGACAAAAAATTATCTAGTTATACCCTAAAGTCAATTTATAGTGAAGCAAAACACCCAATAGCTTCTGTTAACCTTAATAAGAACTGATGTCCAGGAATGCTGGTTTTAAGGAATTATAATATCTCTAGTAATGAGAGAAGGATATAATTAGGTTTAGTTGTGTATTAAGATACACACACACACACACACACACACACACACAGGATTGTATTGAAAATAATTCTACCCAAAGAGGTTTCTAGTAACCATAATTTTTTTTAAACCACTCAGTATTTTATTAATTGTATCTATTTTACATGGTGCTGATTTTGGACAGTAGCATACTTTATCTTTACATAAACTTATAAAGAAAAGCTATTTTTCTCATGCATCTATTATTTATGTTAATAATTTCATGCCACATTATATCCTCTTATATCTTAAAAAAATAGCCAAATCTCTTTTAGGTAGAATGATGGCTGAATCTTTGTTAATTTTATTATCATATTTCTTTAATTATAAATGGGAAATCCACTCATTTTCTCAATCTTATTCATTGATAGGAACTGCTATGCAATTGATTCAGCTTAATATATGTATATATTTTAAATAGCACCGAAGTGATAAAAACCAGTCCTTGTAAAGGCATGGTTTTAGTTATTTGGTGATCTTTCAGGGAGTACCTATTTCTTTTTTTTTTTTTTTTTGGAAATCCCATTTGACCCAGTAATCCCAGTAAACTTTAGAGTACCTATTTCTTAAATTGTGCTTGCAAAACTAGCCTTATGCAGACAAGCCACTATGTTTGCAATTCTGTCAGCTGCCACTAGGCGGTGGCTGAATCAGATTTTTCTATGAAAATTAATTCTTTTTTTTAAATATGTTTTTATTGTTTAAAGTATTACATGTAGTAGTACATATATCTCCTTTTTTCCCCCATTGACCTTCCCCCAGCCTCCTCTACCCCCTGTCTCATGCCCTCATCCCACCCCCCCTAGTGTCTTGTGTCCGTTTGTTGTGCTTACATGCATGCATACAAGTCCTTTGGTTGATTTCTTTCCCCTCCTCCCCAACACTCCCCTGCTTTCCCAATGGAATTTGACAGTTTGTTCGATGCTTTACTGCCTCTGTATTTATCTTTTTGTTTATCAGGTTATAATGTTCTTTATTTTCCATAAATGAGTGAGATCATGTGGTATTTTTCTTTCATTGCCTAGCTTTTTTAATTTAACATAATGCTCTCCAGGTCCATCCATGCTGCTGCAAATGGTAAGAATGCCTTCTGTTTAATAGCAGCATAGTATTCCATTGTGTAGATATACCATAGTTTTCTAATCCACTCATCTGCTGATGGGCATTAGGGCTGTTTCCAAATCTTAGCTATGGTGAATTGTGCTGATATGAAAATAGGGGTGCATATATCCATTCTGATTGGTGTTCCTAGTTTCTCGGGATATATTTCTAGAAGTGGGATTACTGGGTCAAATGGGATTTCCATTTTTAATTTTTTGAGGAAACTCCATACTGTTCACAGTGGCTGCATCCGTCTGTATTCCCACCAGCAGTGCACGAGGGTTCCTTTTTCTCCACATCTTGTCATTTGTTGATTTGTTGATGATTGCCATTCTAACAGGTGTGAGATGGTACTGCATTGTCATTTTGATTTGCATCTCTTGGATAATTAGTGACTTCGAGCATGTTTTCATGTGTCTCTTGGCCTTCTTTCTGTCTTCTTTCGAAAAGATTCTATTTAGGTCTGTTGCCCATTTTTTTATTGGATCATTTATCTTCCTTTTATTAAGATGTATGAGTTCCCTGTAGATGTTGGAGATTAAACCTTTATCAGTGATAACATTTGTAAATATGTTCTCCCATACAGTGGACTTTCTTGTTGTTTTGTTGATGGTTTCTTTTGCTGTGCAAAAGCTTTTTATTTTGATGTAGTCCCATTTGTTTATTTTCTCTTTAGTTACCACTGCCCTAGGAGCAGTATCAGTGAAGAAATTGCTTCGGCATATGTCTGAGATTTCTCTGCCTGTGGATTCCTCTAGTATTTATATGGTTTCCAGTCTTATGTTTAAGTCCTTTATCCATTTTGAGTTTATTTTTGTGTATGGTGTAAGTTGGTGGTCTAGTTTCATTTTTTTTGCATGTATCTGTCCAATTTTCCCAACACCATTTATTGAAGAGACTGTCTTGACTCCATTGTATGTTCATGCCTCCTTTGTCAAATATTAATTGAGCACCATTAATTTGGCTCGATATCTAAATTCTCTATTCTATCCCATTAATCTTTATGTCTGTTCCTGTGCCAGTACCAGGCTGTTTTGAGAACAGTGGCTTTGTAATACAGCTTGATATCTGGTAGTGAGATCCCTACTTTGTACTTCTTTCTCTGGATTGCTGTGGCTATTCGGGATCTTTTTTATTCCAGATGAATTTTTGGAGAGTTCTTTCTAGGCCTGTGAAATATGCCGTTGGTATTTTAATGAGTGCATTGAATCTATAGATTGCTTTGGGTAGTATGGACATTTTAATGATGTTGATTCTACCAGTCCATGAACATGGTATGTTCTTCCATCTGTTTACATCTTCCTCTATCTCTTTTTTCAGTGTCCTGTAGTTTTCTGCGTATAGGTCTTTTACCTTCTTAGTTAAGTTTATTCCGAGATATATTAATTTTTTTGGTGCTATGATAAATGGGATTGTTTTTTAAATCTCTCTTTCTGTAAGTTCACTATTGGTGTATAGAAATGCCATAGATTTTTTGGTGTTAAATTTGTATGCTGCTACATTGCTGAATTCATTTATTAAGTCTATTAGTTTTTTGATGGAGTCTTTCGGGTTTTTTATGTACAATATCATGTCATCTGCAAATAAGGACAGCTTTACTTCTTCTTTTCCAATTTGGATACTTTTTATTTCTTCCTCTTGTCTAATTGCAATGGCTAATACTTCCAGTACTATGTCGAACAGGAGTGGTGAGAGTGGGCACTCCTGTCTTGTTCCTGTTCTTAGGGGAAATGGTTTTAGTTTTTGCCCATTGAATATGATGTTAGCTGTGGGTTTCTCATATATGGCTTTTATTATGTTGAGGTATGATCCTTCTATTCCCACCTTGTTGAGAGTTTTTATCAAGAAAGAGTGTTGGATTTTGTCAAATGCTTTTGTTGCATCAATTGATATGACTATGTGATTTTTATCTCTCAATTTGTTTATGTGATGTATCACGTTTATTGATTTGCAGATATTGAACCATCCTTGCATTCCTGGGATAAATCCTACTTGGTCATGGTGTATGATCTTTCTGATGTACTGCAGGATCCGATTTGCTAGAATTTTGTTGAGGATTTTGGCATCTATGTTCATGAGGGATATTGGCCTGTAATTCTCTTTCATTGTGTTGTCTTTATCTGGTTTTGGTATTAGGGTGATGCTGGCTTCATATAAGGAGGTTGGAAGTGTTCCTTCCTCTTGAATTTTTTGGAATAGTCTGAGGAGGATAGGTTTTAGTTCTTCCTTGAATGTTTGGTAAAACTCCCCTATGAAGCCGTCTGGCCCCGGGCTTTTGTTTGCTGGAAGCTTTTTGATGACTGCTTCAATTTCTTCCATAGTTATTGGCCTATTGAGATGTTTAGATTCTTCCTGATTGAGTTTTGGAAGGTTATATTATTCTAGAAATATGTCCATTTCCTCCAGGTTGTCCAGTTTGTTGGAATAGAGTTGTTCATAGTATTTTTAAACAATCCTTTGTATTTTGGTGGGTTCTGTTGTTATTTCACCTCTTTCATTTCTGATTTTGTTTATTTGTGTCCTTTCTCTTTGCTTCTTGGTGAGCCTGGCTAGAGGTTCATCAATCTTGTTTATCCTTTCAAAGAACCAGCTCTTGGTTTTGTTGATCTTTTGTATTCTTTTTTTGGACTCTATGTTGTTTATTTATGCTATGATCTTTATTATTTCCTTCCTTCTGCTTACACTGGGCTTTTCTTGTTGCTCTGTTTCTAACTCTTTGAGTTGTAGAGTTAGGTGTTTTATTACCATTGTTTCTTGGTTTTTTTTTTCAGTAGGTTTGTAGAGCTATGAATTTCCCTCTTAAGACTGCTTTCGCTGTGTCCCATAGATTTTGGATTGTTGTGTTTTCATTGTCATTTGTTGCCATGGTGTTTTTTATTTTTTCTTTGATCTCTCTGACAACCCAGTCATTGTTTAATAGCATGCTGTTTAGTCTCCATGTGTTTGATTTCTTTGGGTTGTTTTTATTGTAGTTGATTTCCAGTTTTATGCCACTGTGATCCAAGATGATGCTTGATATGATTTCTACCTTCTTGAATTTGAAGAGACTTTGCCTATGACCCAACATATGGTCTATCTTAGAAAATGACCCATGTGCACTTGAGAAGAATGTATATCCTGTGGATTTGGGGTGAAATGTTCTGAAGATGTCAATTAATTCCATCTGGTCTAGTGAGTCATTTAGGATTGATGTTTCTTTGCTGATTTTTTGTTTAGAAGATTTGTCCAATGGTGATAGTGGGGTATTAAGTCTCCTACTATGATTGTATTGCTGTCAATCTCTCCTTTGATATCCTCTAGGAGTTTTTTTTTTTTTTAATGTATTTGGGTGTTCTGGTATTGGGTGTGTATATGTTTACCAGAGTTATTTCTTCTGTTGGATTTCTACCTTTAGTATTATGAAGTGGCCTTCCTTATCTCTTGTTATGTCCTTCACTTTGAGATCTAATTTGTCAGATATAAGTATTGCTACCCCAGCTTTTTTTCCATTTCCATTTGCCTGAAAAACCTTTTTCCATCACTTCATCCTCAGTCTGTGTGCGTCTTTTTTTCTGAGGTGGATTTCTTGTAGACAGCAGATATATGGGTCGTGTTTTCTTATCCAATCCGTTACCCTATGTCTTTTGATTGGGGCATTTAATCCATTTACATTTAAAGTTATTATTGATAGGTACTTATTTGTTGACATTTTTATTCTTTAACCCTGTGTTCCTTCTTCGCTTCTTTTTTTTTTTTTTTTTTAAAGCAGACCCTTTAGCATTTCTTGCATTGCTGGTTTGGTGGTAATAAATTCCCTTAGTCCTTTTTTATCTGTGAAGCTCCTGATTTCACCTTCAATTTTGATTGATAGCCTTGCTGGGTACAGTATTCTTTGATTCAGACCCTTCCTTTGCATGACTTTGTATATTTCATTCCATTCCCTTCTGGCCTGATGAGTTTCTGTTGAGAAATCAGCTGCTATTCTGATGGGGTTTCCTTTGTAGGTAACTTTCTGGCCTGCTTTTAAGATTCTTACTTTGTCGTTGGTGTTTGCCAATTTAATTGTAATGTGCCTTGGTGTCGGTCTTTTGGGGTTCATTTTGCTTGGGACTCTGTGAGCTTCTTGGATTTGTGTGGGTTTTTTCTTCCCTATATCAGGGAAGTTTTCTGTCATTATTTCTTCAAACAGGTTTTCTATTCCTTGCTCAGTTTCCTCTCCCTCTGGAACCGCTATTATGCGGATGTTGTTGTTTTTCATTTTCCCTAAGTTCCCTTAAGCTCTCCTCATGCTTTTTAATTTTTTTTGCTAGAAGCTGCCCTACTTGGGTATTTTTTCCTACCTTGTCTTCTAGCTCACTGATGTAGTCTTCTGCTTCTTCTAGTCTGTTCTTGATGCTTTCTATTGAGTTCTTTACAGCAGCGATGTCATTTTTCATTTCTTCTTGGTTCGTCTTCATTTCCTCTTGGTTCTTGCTCATATTGTCGAATTTGTCTTCCATTCTTTTCAGCCACCTTATGACAATTTCTCTGAATTCTTTCTCTGACAGGTTGCTTGCCTCCATTTTGTTTACTTCCTTTTCTGGTGATGCCTGCTTTTCTTTCATATGTGGGCTGTTTCTTTGTCTCCCCATGGTCGTTCTTCTCTGGGTGTCTGGTTATGTAGTTCTCTCTCTCCTTATCCCAGGCGAAATATGACCTTTCCATGGTGGAGTGTAGAGCTCCTCTGAATCTGCGTGTTTGCGTCAATTGGGGACCGGTGTTCTGGTGTTCTCAGCTGTTCAGTGGGTGCCATAGTTGGAGATTCACTGGGCTTTTCAGGTTCCTGATAGCATCCACTTTCTCCTTCAAGATGTCGCAGTCTCAGTGTCTGAGCCGTTCACTCTGGGAGGGAACCCAGCCGCAGTGGGGGCTGCCTTGTCAGGGGAGCCCCATCCAGCATTCCCCCACAGTCTCCTGGAGTATAGATGTCCCTCAAATCACCAAGAAACACTTCCCGTGCCACCACACACTCTCCCTTTGTTTTCTCACTCACACACTATCTTGCAGTCTGCCTTCCCGCTGGCAGCCATCTTCCTCTCTGAAATGTTGAAAATTAATTCTTTTTTTAAAAAAATATATTTTATTGATATTTTACAGAGAGGAAGGGAGAGGGATAGAGAGTTAGAAACATCGATGAGAGAGAAACATCGATCAGCTGCCCCCTGCACGCCCCCCACTGGGGATGTGCCCACAACCAAGGTACATGCCCTTGACCGGTATCGAACCCGGGACCCTTCAGTCCGCAGGCCGACGCTCTATCCACTGAGCCAAACCGGTTTCGGCAGAAAATTAATTCTTTATTAAAATTGTCAATATATTCAGTTATCAATTATAGACAGAAATACACAATTTTAACATTCAAGTAAATGAAAGTCCATAATTATGAGTACCTTTCCCACCAACTTTTGTTATTAATAACTTCAACACACTTTGTGTTTTAAGAAAGTCTATACCATATCCTATACCATATGTAGCTTCCTGTAGGCTTTCTGCTTATAGCTTTCTCTTCTACTGCCCTACTTAATTGTTGTGCTGCTAGTTCCAGTTGTCCTAAATAACTAAAGTCTGAATTCTTTAGGTTTCAAGTGAATATTATTTGTTAGCGCTTTTGACAATAGAAAATAACTGTGTCATGCATTCAGTGCAATGTCTCACTAGGTTTAGTTCCTTTTCAGCCAGCAGTTGTAAGATTTTATCCCTTCTCCCAATAACACACCCACACTTTAAGTGCATGTATCCCTCCCGCCCCCCCATGCACTGGTTTCCAGTACTATAATATAGACACATAGATATGTGCCTGTAACTTCCTTTTGTCTCTAAAAATCGTGTGATGGTCTCTTCCACTGGCTAGCTGCTAGCTTCTGTCACGCATTCTCACTCCTGCTTTCTTTTGGATTTTGATGCTTAGATTGTTTTTAAAAAGCTTATTTGTATCAAATAATAAAAATTATCTATTAACTTCCATAGCATGTTCCTGGCAGTTTTATTGTCTGCTTTGTAAAAGGAGGCCATTACTCTATTTCTTCTTTTGAAAATATTTATTTCAACTTGCAATTGAAATAAATAGAATGTTATTAAGTAAAGACATGTATTCTCATGCCACGAAAACTAAGAATTTAAATATGAAGAGAAGGCAGAGATAGATGAGAGAGAGAGAGAGAGAGAGAGAGAGAGAGAGAGAGAGATTAAAATGTTTCCAAGTTATAGAGTGTGTCTCCATGGTATAGAACATATAGAACAAAGTGTTCAGGTCTGGCTCTTAGCTCTTAGCTCTTGTGCTGGCTGTGTCACTAAATCCCTTTGTAACTGTGACCGAGTCCTTTATCTTTATAGACCTGTTGTCTTTTCCGAAAAATGTAGGAATTGGTCTGCAGATCAGCATTCCCCATATTGTGAGTCTGACTCAGGCTCATATTAAAGCAAAAATGTGGAGAATGCGTCTTAGTTTTAGGTCTGCTTGAGTTCATGACTGAACAACTCAACTACCAATACAAAGAACAGATTTTTATGCATAATGAAAATGTATAGGTTTGTGACTTTTCTTTATGGGATTTCTTGACCTGCTGTTATCAATGTATCAAATGCTTTGCATTTGGGAGACATTGGTAGATATATAACACTTTATATTCACAATGAAGGAAAAAAGGAACCCTGCAATGAGTATTTCTTTCGTTTGTATAGATGTATTCATTGTGGTTTACAAGAAATATTACCTTTGAATAAGAGAGAGTATTCTAAAAGGGCACAGCTTGTCATTCTATATTTCTCAGAGTTTGTCATTATAAAGCAAGTGAAATTCAGAACTTAATCATATGCTACCTCTAACAATTTGTGGATGTGAGATTTATCTCTCCAACTAGATTATAAACTCATTGAGGGGAGATAATCTGCCTCATATATGCATTTTGTGTCACTTGAAAACAAATGCAGTGCTATGCACATAGTACACAAGTTAGCAACGCACGTCCTTTCTGATACTATAATAAATTCTAACTCATGGCATCTTAGCTGTGTATAATAATTTTTATGTTTCTAATCCAACTTCCCATGTCATGTGTTAGAAACCAAATGAATAGGTGTGTACTACCTAGTGAAGCAATCACAATGTGTTGTTGAAGAGTTAGCCCTTCACTGTGTTGAACTAAAATGTGTATCTCCATGAATCTGTAGTTTTCACCAATAGAACCTTCTAAAGAAACAGAAAACAAGTCAACTTCTTGCCTTTATTTTTTTCATTCATTTCTAGAGTTCCTCATTTTTAAGTATTTATATAAGGAACTCAATGGCTACAGAGTAAATACATAGCAAAACCTTAAAAATTAATATTTATAAAATAATGGAAAGAGGTTTGTCAGATTCCTATTTCCATATTGAACAAGATGAGTTCAGGTGATTTATTTCAGAAGCACTTAGTGCTAAATTTGTGCCACACATGGTTCTAAGTGCTTTATAAATATCAACACATTCCAAACTACAAAACAAACCTGAGATAGATACTATTATTGACACCATTTCACGGATGAGGAAACTAAAGTATTGATCATTTAGGTAACTTGCCCAAGGTATCTCAACTAGTAGATAAGACATAGAATTATGAACAAGAGACTTCTGACTCTCTTCTCAACCATTATGCTATGGTGGGATATGTTTCAAGTTTTGTTGTTTTTTTAAAACAGGGATATTTCAATTTCTCCTCTTTTTTGTTCTTATAAGTAAATACCTAGTTGTTTAAATTTCCATTTTTCACGAGACGTTATTTACTTATTTTTAAATAGTTTCCCTTTTAAACATCTAAAAAAATACTGCTTAAATATCTGAAGAGATACTGCTTTCATTTACTCTGTTTTTGCCACCTTGAAGCACTGTACATTTATTTTGATTATATAAAACATTTTTTCCTAATAATATAACTGATGTTGCTAATATCTGAGTAAGTTTTACTCCCTAATCTCTAAGGATGCTGTTAAATCAGCTGTTTTCTGCCCCTAGGGAAACTCTTTACTTTTTCCCATCTAGGTCCTTTGCACTGTCCCACACTGAATTTATATAAATGTTCACTTTAGGTAAGGTCAAATCTAAAAAATCAAATAACTACCATAATTTGTTTACTTATATTTTTCATTTTTTTGAAATTTTTATCAAATTATTTATGGTGTCTAACACCATAAGTTCTATGTCATTTACTGTGATCATGGGTTTATTGAGTGCTTATTTAACACCAGGGGTTTTCACATTTGTCATATGATTTAATCCTGCTAGGAAACTGAAATGCTGAGGTCAAATAATTTTACCAAGGTTTAAATTCAGGTCTTTGTGATTTTACAGCTCATTCTATAGACCACAGAAAAACTAACCTTTCTTTATTTTTCTGGGCCTTAGTTTCCTCATATATGCAATGAAAACAAATGGAATGAGAGTCTAATAAATGCCAGGCACCAGAATAAGTCCTGCCCCAAACTGTTCGCAGAAATAGGTGCACAGCTATGATATGATGGGATTATGGTGGATAGTTGTATTTGAACAATGATTTGAGAACCTGTTGATTCCTTCTGTTGGTGGAGTTGAGAAATCGGTCTTAGAAGAACAAAGGGGATTTCTCCCTTTTTAAGGAAGTACATTCCATTATTTTCCATATATATGTAAAATTTAAGCATGTGGTATCAAAAATATAGTTTGCTAGACTCTTGAAATCCATGAGAATAGAAACTATGTCCAATGCCTTGTACATAGTACTTAATACACATTTGGAAAATAAATTAAGGAAAACAACAGTTTTTGTAAATAAACAAACTTTTTCCTATACACAATTGACAATTCAAAGACTTTTTAAGGAGTAACTACTGTGTTATGTGCACAGCCACCTTTATTATTCATACTAGAGGCCTGGAGCACGAAATTATGCACATTGAAAGGAAATCAATTAGAAGAAATATTTGAATATTGCTATTCACCCTTTCTCTATAATAGAAGTGTCAACCAAATTCATGATTGACAATGACAGATGGAAACACATGCATGTGATTGGTGCCAGCAAGAGTTTTATATAATAGACCAGAGGCCCAGCACACGAAATTGCATGGGGCCCCAGACCTGCCACACTGCCACAGGGGCAGGACCCCAGACCCGCTACACCACGAGACCTATTAATGCACCTCCTGGTGACTGGTCGTTACGCATTACAGACACAGGCCTTTTATAATATAGATAAACTTACTTAATTAGACCTGCTTTCTGATTTAGCTAAACTTTTTCCAGTCCAGTGAAGCACCCCAACTTCTCTTTCAGGTAATTGTCAGCAACACAGCAGTAAATATTAACACAAAGCAGATTATTATTGTAGATCACGCAGGGCGAACAAAAGGTAAAATATTTAACTGTAGCAGTGTTTCACTATATCCTGTGAAGTGAGAAAACCTGAAGTCATTTTCAAGGTCCACCATTTTTTACTTCTTTTCAGTTGAGTCAAGTTTCTAAACTTTCTAAATCTCCGTTTTCCGGCTAATGAAAATAAAATAGGATTCCACTGAGTTTCCTATCTACCTACTCCAGGACTTCTGTGAGAATAAAATGAGATGAGGCACATAAAAATGCTTCACAGACATTTGGTTAAAGTGTAAAATGTTTCCACATGGCTGTAAAGCAAGTTGTGTTCCTGGGCTGAAGAAACTCCAAGGAGGCTAGTCGCTAGGGAGAGGAGGCCAGGCGTTGCTACGTGATGTCATTACCAGGCACCCACAGCGACTGTTTCTGGGCTGGGCTGGGCTGAGGGCCGCATTTTGCACCATGGGGTCTTGGTAACGTCAGCTGCGTTTTGGTGGGGTGTTGCTCTGGGGTGGTGGCAGGGCCTGTGTCCCACATAGGGGAAGTTGAGTGTTGCTTTGTGGGTGTCAGGCCCACAGTGCCGTTTCTCTGTAAATGACCAGTGCATGTCATAGCAGCTCCTGAATTGAGCATTTCCCCCCCCCCCCGGTGGTCAGTGCACGTCATAGTGAACAGTTGGACAGTCGGACACTTAGCATATTAGCCTTTTATATATATAGATAATATTCAACTCAGCTAGTATTTATTGAGAACCTAGTTGTGTAGGTACTGTGCTGGGGTTATACCTATGGTTTTAGTGATATTTAAATCAAATTAGTGTTGTTCTTAAATTCCACTGAGTCTAGGGCAGTTTTAATAGAATGGTGTAGATCGAGGTCATATTGTAGTGTTTACAGGAGTGATTGGGAGTGAGGAAGAGGAGGTATCAGGTGGAAAATATTTCAGAATGAAGGCTTAAGAAAGCCTTCCCTGAGAAAGAGAAAGAGCTGACTTGTAGAAAAGTCAAGGGGTTGTTTTTTGGGAGAGACAGAATTGCAACTTAAGACATACTGGGCAAACACCTGAAGAACATAGCTAGGAAATGGATGACTTTTTCATGATATGGCTTGACCTCTAAATCAGTAACCTTGTGGCCCTAAACATAAATTTAAAAAAAATGAAGTGCATATAACATATGGATTCCTAAATTCATGTCATATATCCACTAAGATTATCTTTTAAAAATTTCTTTGAAATTTTAAAAAAATGTAAACATGAGGGGCTGTAGCTTATTAATGTTTATACATCTTGACATCTAGTTATGTGGTCTTAAGGTAGTCTTCAATAAATGTTTTTTCAGGGAGTATATTTATGAAAAAATAAATTATAAAGAACTACTATCAATATGCATTCAGTAATTGAATATGAGCCATTTACCTTGAATTGTTTAGAGTCCATTTATTTGCCTGATGGTAATGAACTAAATTTCATCTTTCATGATTACTTGCAACTTAGAATTCTCAAAATCCTTACCCTTCAAAGCATCATATTTGACTTTCACAAATTTGATAACTCAATTGTGTTGTTCCAATGATTACTAATATGAAAGCTGTTTTGTTGCTTGCGGCTTGAATGTTTTTTGTTAAACCACTGTTTAGTAGTACATGTGATTAATAATATCATTCATATTCAGAAGCTGGGAATTTAAGCTCAGTTTTATGTCTTTGTGAGTTGAAGAAGTTTCTGTTATGCTGACAACCTTTATGATCTTTTGTGGGGTTATACTGTTATTTACAATAGAATCAAGGCATTTTGGTCTTCAAATTATATGGCAGTCAAGTTTAATCATTTAAGTCATTCAGTACTTGGTGATATAGGTAATGGAATGTTACCTATATCCTCTTTATCTCTATAAGGAGGATATAGGTAACATTTCCTCATCCCTATAAGGTATACTTACATTATTTTAATTTGATGAACACAGCATTGTTACTACAGTATAGCCTTTCATCAGCTTTAATGGAAAGACCATTCACCTCTGTATAAATGTAAGTGTTCTCTTTAACACAATGTTGAAGCCATTAATTCTTCTCCTCTTTCTTTTTTGCTTGGCCATTTAAGCTGAGTTGTTTTTTAAGTGATTATTGATCTATAGGTGTCTTCTTACTTTCCATATATGTTGGAGCTTACCTTAGTGTACAGACTTCCTTGCTAATTAGACTTCAGCAATTTCCTTGAGTTTTACTTTCAAATTCCTGCTTTCTTTTCAGGCTCTTACTCAGATCTTGTACTGAAATCTTCACATGGAGAAATTTTTATTTTATTTTTTCTTCTCTTTATGATTTGCATACTCCAGATTTTGATATAGCAAGCTTACAAATTAGCAACAGAGATGAGTTTTTGTAAGTGCTGGCTACCTTCACAGTTTTTTTTTAAATAATTTATAAATCTTGGTTCAAAGTTTTCACTTGGATTTGGATAACCATTTACTTTCATAAATATTTTTTATTATTATTGGGGGAGGGATTTAGTATTCCCAAAGGCTTTTATGCTTTCCCTCTGCCAGCTGGATGCCAGATTTCTGGACCACATGTTCGCTTGAATAGCAGATTTTAAACCCAATGTGTCAAGCATTTTCTAACTTATTTGCCAGAAGTGCATGAGATGATATATTCAAAAAATAATAAGCAGTTCAGAACCCTCTGGCTTCCATGGATAGGCAGTAATGAACTTCCACATTGCAATTACAAGAAGTTGGAAAGAAAATTGAGAAACTAGAGATTTTTTTTAAAAAAAAAATTCATTTTAGAGAGAGGAAAGGAGAGGAATAGAGAGATAGAAGCTCGATGTGAGAGAGAAACATCGATCTGCTGCCTCTTGCATGCCCCATACTGGGGATCGCATGTGCCCTGACTGGGAATTGAACCAGTAACCTCTTGGTTCATGGGTCGATGCTCAACCACTGAGCCACACTGACAAGATAAGAAACTGGAGATTTTAAAATTAGTGTTCATGACTCTATTATTATGACATCTGAGAACTTTAAATATAAAAACTCAATATTTGGTGACAAGTCTAGAGTTGAGATTTGCAGCAGATTTTTTAAAACATGAGACTTCAGCAGTGCTCTTTATTATTATATACTTCATATGGTGTTGGAATGATTGAGTGAGATAATCAATATAAAAACACAACACAGTGTCTGGCACAAAATAAGAGCACCATGAATGTTAACTGTTTTTAACATCTAGGAATACCAATTGTTTAATAAACAAGATACCACTTTAGAGCACATCATAAATTGTGCATAGTAAAGCTAATTTATCCTCATTGTGTTTTAGTGGTTATTCTGTTATCCCTAAACTCACTTTTGGAATTTTTACTCAATAAAATCCCCAGTATCCCAATTGATTATAAATTTATATAGAGAACTTTTTAGTTTAAGTGTACTTGGTATACAATATTATATTATTTATATCCGTTTCAGGTGTACAATATGGTGGTTTAACATTTTATCCCTTACAATGTGATCATGCCAATAATTCTAGTAATCATCTGTCACCATGCAAACTAACCACAATATTATTGACTGTATTTCCCTTCATCTTTTTTATTCATCCCCTTATACCCTCCACTGTGGTAAACATGCCTTTGGTCTTTGTTTCTATGGGTCTGTTTTTGTTTTGTTTTGTTTTGTTTGTTTGTTTAGCTTTCATATATAAGTGAAGTTATATGGTATTTATATTTCTCTGTCTGACTTAGCGTAATACTCTCTAAGTCTATTCATGTTGTCACAAATGGCAAGATTTCATTCTTTTTTTAATTTCTGTGTAATATTACATTATATATTAAGTATATAATATATAATGGACTATATATATATATCACATCTTTTCTTCTTTATTCATCTATCAATGAACATCTAGCTTGCTTCCATATCTTAGGTATCCTATATAATAAAAGGGTAATATGCAAATTGACCTACTGGTGGAACAGCCGGTGGCTGTGACGCACAATGACCACCAGGGGGCAGACACTCAAAGCAGGAGTTGCCCTCTGGTGGTCAGTGTACTCCCACAGGGGGAGCGCTGCTCAGCCACAAACCAGGCTGATGGCTGGCAAGTGCAGAGGTGGTGGCAGGAGCCTCTCCCACCTCTGCAGCAGTGCTAAGGATGTCTAACTGTGGCGTAGGCCTAAACTGTCAGTTGGACATCCCCCAAGGGCTCCTGGACTGCTAAAGGGTGCAGGTTGGGCTGAGGAGACACCCGCTCCCCCCCACCCCTAGTGCACGAATGTTGTGCACCAGGCTTCTAGTTGTAAATAATGCTTCAATGAACATAGGTTGCATATATCTTTCAAATTCGTGTTTTTGTTTTCTTTGGATAAATACCTGGAAATGGAATTGCTGGGTTCTGTGGTAGATCTATTTTTAGATTTTTAAGGAAGCTCCATACTGTTTTCCATAGTGACTGTACCAATTTGCATTCCCACCAAAAGTGCACAAGAGTCCCTTTTTCTTCACATCCTCACCAACACATGTTATTTGCCATTTGATAATAGCCATTCGGACTAGTGTGAAGTGGTATCTCATTGTAGTTTTGATTTGCATTTCCCTGATGACTAGTGATATTGATCATCTTTTCATATGTCTGTTGGCCATCTGTATATCTTCTCTGGAGAAATGTTTTTTTATGTACTCTGACCATTTTTTATGGGATTGTTTATTTTTTGTTATTGAGTTGTATGAGTCCCTTGTATTTTTTTATATCAACCCCTTATCAGATATACCTTTTGTGAATATATTCTCCCATTTCATAGGTGATTTTTTTATTTTGTTGATGGTTTTCGTCACTGTACAGAAACTTTTTAGTTTGATGAAGACCATTTGTTTAATTTTGCTTTCTTTGTCTTCCTTGAGAGAATATATCCAAATAGATATTACTACGTTGATGTCAAATAGTTTAACAATGTTTTGTTCTAGGAATTTTATGGTCTCAGGCATTTCGTTTATAGAATATTTTGTATGCATATTTATTCTGACCAGAGGATAGTAGATGAAATGGTCTCACATAAGTAGAAACAGGAAATAAGAGGTCAAAACCTTTGTTAAGATTTGGTCAATGGGAGAAATATACTCGATTATATGTTTTGGTTAGCAATACCCTTTGGCCGGGAGAGTCAGATTATTATAAGCCAGTAAGCTGAGTCTGATTCTAAAAGGTTTTCAGAAATTAGAGTAGATTGAGTAGAGTGTGGTAGAAAGGTATAGTCCAACATTTGGATAACCTACATTAGAGAAGCAGTTGGGACAAAACCATGCATGCCAAAAAGATGGTGTTTTCTGAAACTGAAAGAGGGTGTCAAGGCAGTTGCAATGAAATTAATGGAAGACACAAACCAACTGGGATCAATAAATCCTTATAATTTCAGAGGCAAGGTACTGCCTTTTCCCAAGGATTCAAAGCTACCCAGAGTGCCCTTTTGATTTTCAGTGTTATGAAATGCTACCATAGCCAGGAATTAAGCTCCAACATACATGAGTTGACAATGAAAAAAAAAATAAATGAATCAGGACAATTGTATCAAACTTTTGGGACTCTGCCTACCCATTCTGAACACAGATTACTAAGATATCAGATATGATGAAATTTGATCATGAGTTGTTCATATATACACTAACAATGTCAGGCATTTTAGCCAAGTAGATTAACCTTTCTGGGCCTCCATTCAAGGTCAAAGCAATCAAAAGGATACTTTGTTCACCACTGGCTTTGATAACTCTGTTGTGAGCTCATTTAGAGTTATTTCAACTATTTTTATATTTGATGTGGACTGTATTTTCCACACTCGCCTTTTTAAAGTCTGAAATCTGGATTTAAATTACACACCATACAAAAGTTGGCATATAAGTTATTTCCCTATTTTTTAAAATTTATTTTTATAGTTGCAAGTATTACACATGTCCCCTTTGTGTGCTTTTTATCCCATTGACCCCCTCAACTCCATACCCACCCCTCCCAGGCTTTCAACACTGTATTTATTGTCTATATCCATGAGTTATGCATATATACATATAAGTTCCCTGGTTAATCACTCTCCTCCCACACCCCACCCCACCTTCCCTCTGAAATTCATCAGTCTTTTCCATGCTTCTATGTCACTGAACCTATTTTATTCATCAGTTTATTTTGTTCATTAGATTCCACATTTGAGTGAGATCATGTGATACTTACCTTTCTCTAAATTACTGGCTTATTTCGCTTAGCATAATACCCTCCAGGTCCATCCATGCTGTTGCAAATGGTGAGAGTTCTTTCTTTTTTATAGCTGTGTAGCATTCCATTGTATAAATGTATCACAGCTTTTTTATCCACTCATCTGCTGATGGGGACTTAGGCTGTTTCCAAATCTTAGCTATGATAAATTGTGCTGCTATGAACATAGGGGTGCATATATCCTTTCTGATGGGTGTTTCTCATTTCTTGGGATATATTCCTAGAAGTGGGATTACTGGGTCAAATGGGAGTTCCATTTTTAGTTTTTTGAGAAAACTCCATACTGTTCTCCACAGTGGCTGCACCAGTCTACATTCCCACCAGCAGTGCACGAGGGTTCCTTTTTCTCTGCATCTTTGCCAGTACTTGTCATTTGTTGATGATAGCCATTCTGACAGGTGTGAGATGTACCTCATTGTTGTTTTGATTTGCACCTCTCAGATGATTAGTGACTCGATTGTTTGTCTTCCTTTTGTTAAGTTGTATGAGTTCCTTATTTATTTTGGAAAATTAACCCCTTATGGGATGTATCATTGGCAAATATGTTCTTCCATGCACTGGGCTCTCTTTTCATTTTGTTGATGGTTTCTTTTGTTGTGAAGAAGTTTTTTTTCATTTTGTTGATGTTTTCTTTTGTTATGAAGATGACATGATATTATACATAGAAAACCCTAAGGACTCTGCAAAAAATTACTAGATTTCATAAATGAATTTGGAAATGAAGCAGGATACAAAATTAACACCCAGAAGTCAATGGCATTTTTATACACCAATAATGAATTCTCAGAAAGAGAAACTAAAAAAACAACAACACAATCCCATTTATCATTGCAACAAAAAATTAAGATACTTAGGAATAAACATAACCAAGGAAGTAAAAGACCTGTACTTGGAAAACTGCAGGAAGTTGAAAAAAAATAATAGAAGGAGATATAACAAGTGGAAGAATATACCATGTTCATGGATTGGCAGAATCAACATCATTAAAACATCTATACCATCCAAAGCAATTTATAGATTCAATGCAATCCCTATTAAAATACCAATGGCATATTTCACAGACCTAGAACAAATACTCCAAAAATTCATATGGAACCAAAAGACACTGAATAGCTGCAGCAATCTTGAGAAAGAGGAACAAAGTTGGAGGGATCACAATATCAGGTATCAAGTTATACTACAAAGCCACTGTAATCAAAACATTGTGATACTGGGACAAAAACAGGCATATAGATCAATGGATCAGAACAGAGAACCCAGAAATCAACCCAAGTCATTATGCTCAATTAATATTTAACAAAGGAGACAAGAACATACAATGGAGTCAAGACAGTCTCTTCAATAAATGGTGTTGGTAAAATTGGACAGGTACATGCAAAAATATGAAACTAGAGCACTAACTTACACCATACACAAGAATAAACTCAAAATGGATAAAAGACTTGTGAAACCATAAAAATCTTAGAAGAAACTATAGGCAACAAAATTTCAGATATCTTTCGTAGCAATATGTTTGCAGATACATCTCCCAGGGCAAAGGAAACTAAGAAGAAAATAAACAAATGGGACTACATAAAAATATTTCTCTATTTTTAAAGTCAAACCAGAGTTGAAATTAATTGATTTCATAGAGTTGTTTTTATTGAAGATGACTATTACTTTTCAGGGTTAAGGTTTTGCTTTCTATTCTCATGGTATAATTGAACCAATCTTCTTTCTAGGTCTCTACCGCTTTGAGGGTTTTGCAGTCTTTCCTGTGATAGTTGCTGAGATTGACCTTAAGAGATAGAGTAGAACTATTATATCTGAGCCATGAAGATGAATTTATAATGACTTTACTTGTCCAAAATTTGATGAAATTATGTTTAAAAGCCTGCTTATTTTACATTTCCTCTAAATTTCTCTATAAAGAAAGGCCCATCATTTCCAATCCAGCAGAAACCACTCTGAAAAATCAAGAGAAAAAATGGAATTTTAGAGTTCTTTAAGGAAGGATACTCTGAGGCCTTTATGAATATTGGGAGATGTAGAATTTAAGATTATGTACTGTATGTGCTCCCAATAATTTATTTTCAACTCTTTAATAAAGCAGCCAGATTTTCAATTAACTATAGGCTATTGGCATATATATATAATAATAAAAGCATAATATGCTAATTAACCAGACAGCTGAACGACCTTCCAGATATCCTTCCAGATGACCTTCCGGACAAAGCTGAGGCTGCAAGGGCCAAGTCCCTTGCATGAATTTTGTGCATGGGGCCTCTAGAGTGTGTGTGTGTGTGTGTGTGTGTGTGTGTGTATTTCAGCCATGCGTATGATATAAATGTGAAATAATGCCTTCCAGCAGCAGTAACTTCAGACACAAAAGGTATAACTCTTGTGTACACTTATCCAGAAAAATTACTTTCTCAGAAAAATCCCTTTGAGTCCACTAGAAGTATTGGCATTGATGTATTAAACTACTTGGTCTTTGAAATTAGTGCATATTTGGTCCTCTCTCAACATTTTCAGCCACAAAGATTTTTCTCTACCTGTTCACTAGTTTTAAAGCGCTCCTAATAGTAGTAGGGACTTTGAATTGAGACTGAGAATCTGAATTTATTGTCTATAAAACCAGTGTTGAATTCATGTAAGGAAGCCCTCATTGAATGCCTACTTGATACAGTGACGAATCCCTGTATACCAGCGATATTCAACAGGTGTGCCACATAATTTTTAAAACATGCAATACCTGACTATTTAATCAGGGGCACTGATCTCTTTTCTTTAAGATTATCAAATAACAAAATGATAACAGCCAACACAACAATGGCAGTCTTGTATGAATGAATGAAAATTATACCTATTTTTTGTCAGATCGGCAAAAATATTTCTTTTGATGTGTCACAGAATTTTAGTAGTTTATGTATGAAAAAGGTTGAAAATTACTGCTTTACTCCATTAAATCCATTAGATGCTACCTTTGTTTATCTCTTTGGCAAATAATCATCCTTATATGATTGACAACTTTGACTACAGACTTACTTGAGCTGTTTATTAGTATTCTGAGAATAAACACTTAGTGATAGTTTTTGATTATTGTTTTGCTGTGTGTGTGTATGTGTGTGTGTTTGTGTTGGTGAACAGTGAATGCTCAACTAAATATTATCAGTGAAAAAAATTAGCCCCAGAAATGCAATTGAGTTAAATTAAATATGTAATTTGGGAGGACCATGAATACTTCCAAACCACGGAGTGCTAAAGTCCTGTAACAGGAACTTACAGGATGCCATTTTAGTTTAAAAGTTACTATATTTTTTAAAAAATTCTTTATTGATTAAGGTATTACATATGTGTCCTTATTCCCCCATTACCCCCCACCTCCCATTTATGCCTCCACCCCCCTGTTGTCTGTGTCCATTGATTAGACTTATATGCATGCATATAAGTCCTTTGGTTGATCTATCTTAATTTAACTCACGGCATAAGCTTGTTCTATAACAAAATCTAACAAAGAAAATTCTTGTTGAAATTTCAACTACATTTTCAAAAGAAATTTTCATTGTATACATTAAGATTGAAAAGTGTTTGAGTCAATTCAGAAAATAAGAATAAAGTTACATGTCCTTAATGATTGGGGTCTTTGATAAGTAGTTAGTACAAATACTTCCTAATAACTAATAAATTTGAACCAGTCACTTAAGCTCCTTGGCCTCATTTCCACAAGTGTACAATTGCCTGCTCAATTAGAGGATGCCAATTAAGTTATTCTATAATCCTGTGTACATTAATAAAGATGATATAAAATGCTTTTTAAAGTGCAAACAGGATCCTGCATTTTTCAGTTTGTTTCTCTACTTACTTTTCATTCTGGCCTGACATGAATCACTGCCTGTCCTGGCCTAACAGAGTCTGTGAATTGGAGAGAAACACTCTGACCTTCATCCAGTTCCTTTTATCTTTTGTTCTTCCACAATATGTTGGATACATAAACTTTGTGCTGATTGTGTGTTGTAAGCTACTTAAATAAAAACAATTTTCCAAGGGCAGATCATTGTTACCATGCTACATTTGTGGCCACTAAGTTTCTACTCTGCTTAAAATCTTTGAGAGAGGCTCCCTTTCATAACACAGATACACTCTTTGAGACACTTTCGAGGTCTTTCAGAAACTACCCACACATTATTTCTCTTCCCCAGTATGAACCTACCATCCCAGTCAGCCCACATCAGCTCACCATCCTACAAATTCCAGGAACCTAATCTTTTCTTTTCACCCTCATTGTCATTGTTCTTTCCCAGAATGCTCTCTGCTTCTCCTCGGTCCTCATTCTTTAAGGCCCAGCTCCACTTTCTCCTGTTTGAAAACTCTCTTGACCACTCCAGACCTGAATGACATTCTCATCTCAGAACTCTTGATTTTGTTGTTAATATTCCTGAATTTTTCTCTTTTTTTGTCTCGATTGTTTACTTTTATTTTATATTATGTTGTTCTTGCCTCCTCGATTCAGTAGAGGCTTCTTGAGTGCAGAGGCAGTGTCTTAGAGTTCTTCTGATTCTCCAGAAGCATGTGACACAAGTCTGTGCATATAGTTGGTGTACAATAATGTTTGTTGTTTGATATTTTCCCACGTGAATTTATCAAAGGCCTAGTTTGCATGATTTTAGGGAATGATAATAAATATTTGTTAAATGGATAAAATGAATGATTGATATGTTTTTGTTTATTTTCACCCTCTTCATTCTCATCCATGGCCAACTAATTTATTGTATAATTCTCAGGACAGGGATTGTATCTTGTTCATTTTTGTATCCCCAGCACCTAGATAAATACCTAGGTCATACTAAATGCCCAATAAATATCTGTGGAATTAATACAGCAAAATCACGCAGTATACATTAAATGCAATCAGTCTTGTGATTCATTTTGTATTTTACTCATCTAAAATATTAGAACATTAAAAGACATGAATTGCTAAATATGTTAAGTTTCCATTTTCTTCAAGTTTAAATAGTTTTGGGTGAATGAAAATCTTTTAATGGCACTAGGACATCTGCCCCATCCACATAAGCAAGCAAGTAACTGGTATTGTTTAATAACAACTGTGTTTAAAATCCAGATTTTAAGTTGTTCTTATATTAAATTGAGTTAGTTTAAAGTATTTAAATGGCATTTGGTAACAAGTTCTCATAATTTTGTATACTATTTAAAAAAAGATAAACCTTGGCCAGCTGGTGTGATTCAGTACCGGAGTATTGACCTATGAACCAGGAGGTCACGATTCAGTTCTCCATTGGGGCATATACCTGGGTTGCTGGTTCAATCTCCCATGGGAGGCATGCAGGAGGCAGCTGATCAATGATTCTATCTCATCATGGAAGTTTCTCTCTCTCTTTCCCTCTCCCCTCTTCTCAAAAATCAATAAAATATATATTAAAAATAATAAAAAGAGATAAACCTTTAAAAAAAGATGAACTTGTTTGACAAAAACCAGTCACATACATTGCTAAAGCTATGTTTGAAAGAGACACTATAGCACCTATTTGTTTTTCTTTCTATTACCATATGTATGAACTGTGATTTTTAATTGGTTTATGAAATAACTTATCTGATTTTTGATGTGTGATGTTTAGAAGATATCAGTTCTTTTTTTTAATTATTATTTAAAGTATTACATATAGTATTACATATGTCTCCTTTTCCCCCCATTGACCTCTCAGCAGCTACTCCCAAGCCCCAGCACTTGCCCTCACCCCCCTAGTGTCTGTGCCCATTGGTTATGCTTATATGCATGCATACAAGTCCTTTGGTTGATCTCTTACTCCAGCCCCCTCTGCTACCTTCCCTCTGAAGTGTGACGGTCTGTTTGATACTTCTATGTCTATGGATCTATTTTTGTTCATCAGTTTATGTTGTTCGTTATACTCCACAACTGAGTGAGATCATGTGATATTTATTTTTCTCCCACTGGCTTATTTCACTTAGCATAATACTCTCCAGTTCCATCCATGTTGCTGCAAATGATAAGAATTCCTTTCTTTTTATAGCAGCACAGTATTCCATTGGCTAGATGTACCACCGTTTTTCAGTCCACTTATCTGCTGATGGGCACTTCAGCTGTTTCCAAATCTTAGCTATTATAAATTGTGCTGCTATGAACATAGGGGTGCATATGTCCTTTCTGATTGGTGTTTCTGATTTATTAGGATATATTCCTAGAAGTGGGATTACTAGGTCAAATGGGAGTTCCATTTTTAAATTTTTGAGGAAACTCCGTACTGTTTTCCACAGTGGCTGCACCAGTCTGCATTCCCACCAGCAGTGAAGGAGGGTTCCTTTTCTCCACTTTCTTGCCAGCAGTTGTCATTTGTCGATTTACTGATGATAGCTATTTTGACAGGTGCAAGGTGGTATCTCATTGTCGTTTGGATTTACCTCCTAGGGTGATTAGTGACTTTGAGCATGTTTTCCTATGTCTCGTGGCCTTCTATATTTCCTCTTTCAAAAAGTGTCTATTTAAGTTCTTTGCTCATTTTTTGATTGTATTATTTTCCTTTTATTAAGATGTATGAGTTTCCTATAAATTTCAGAGATTAGGCCCTTACAGGATACTAGAGGCCCGGTGCACAAAATTTGTGCATGGGGCAGGGTGTCCCTCAGCCCAGCCTGCACCCTCTCCAATCTGGGACCCCTCGAGGGATGTCCGACTGCCCATTTAAGTCCGATCCTGTTGGGATTGGGCCTAAATGGGCAGTCGGACATCCCTCTCACAATCCAGGACTGTTGGCTCCCAACTGCTCGCCTGCCTGCCTTCCTGATTGCCCTTAACCACTTCTGCCTGCCAGCCTGGTCATCCCTAACCACTCCCCTGCCAGCCTGATTGATGCCTAACTGCTCCCCTGACAGCATGTTTGCCCCTATCTGCCCTCCCCTGCAGGCCTGGTCACCCCCAACTGCCCTCCCCTGCAGGCCTGGGTCCCCCTCAACTGCCCTCCCCTGCAGGCCTGATCGCCCACAACTGCCCTCCCTTGAAGGCCTGGGTCCCTCCCAACTGCCCTCCCCTGCTGGCCATCTTGTGGTGGCCATCTTGTGTCCACATGGGGGCAGGATCTTTGACCACATGGGGGCAGCCATCTTGTGTGTTGGAGTGATGGTCAATCTGCATATTACTCTTTTATTAGATAGAATAGAGACCTGGTGCACAGATGGGGGCCAGCTGGTTTGCCCTGAAGGGTACCCCGGATCAGGGTGGAGGTTCCCTTGGGGCATGGGGTGGCCTGGGCGAGGGGCCTGTGGTGGTTTGCAGGCCGGCCACGCCCCCCGGTGACCCAAGTGGAGGCCCTGGTATCTGGGGTTTATTTATCTTCTACAATTGAAACTTTGTAGCCTGGAGCAGAGCCAAGCCTTCTGCTTGCTCCATGGCGGCAGCCATTTTTTTTTGGATTTATGTATCTTCTATAATTGAAACTTTGTAGCCTTGAGTGGAGGCCTAGGCCTGCCAGGGTGTGTGGAAAGCTTGGCTTCCTCCATCGTCGGGGGCAACCCTACCCTCCTGCTCTTTCCAGCTCCCTGGCTGCCGCCATTTCAGTTTGAATTTATGTATCTTCTATCATTGAAACTTTGTAGCCTTGAGTGGAGGCCTAGGCCAGCAAGGACAGGCGGAAAGCTTGGCTTCCTCCATTGCCGGGGAAACCCAAGCCTCCCTCCTACTCTCTGTGGCCGTAGCCATCTTGGTTGGGTTTATTTGCATATTCGGTCCTGATTGGCTGGTGGGCGTGGCTTGTGGGCGTGGCTTGTGGGTGTAGTGGAGTGATGGTTAATTTGCATATTGCTCTTTTATTAGATAGGATAACATTGGCAAATATGTTCTCCCATACAGTGGGCTTTCTTGTTCTGTTGATGGTTTCTTTTGCTGTCTAGAAGCTTTTTATTTTGATGTAGTCCCATTTGTTTATTTTCTCCTTGGTTTCCATTGCCCTACAGTGGTCGGCAAACTGCAGCTCACGAGCCACATGTGGCTCACAAGCCGTGGTGTGCCGCTCTGTTGACTAATGAGTTTGCCGACCTATGGGATAGGGGCTTAATCACAAGGAACAACAACAGCCTGTAATTATTGGAATCGAGAGTCTAGGTCAGTGGTCGGCAAACTCATTAGTCAACAGAGCGGCAAACTGTGGCTCGCGAGCCCCAGTTTGCTGACCACTGCCCTAGGAACTGTATCGGTAAAGATATTGCTACAACATATGTCTGATATTTTGCTGCTTATATCATCTTCTAAGACTTTTATGGTTTCCCATCTTATATTTAAGTTCTTTATCCATTTTGAGTTTATTTTTTGTGTATGGTGTAAGTGGGTGCTCTAGTTTCATTTTTTTTTGCATGTATCTGTCCAATTTTACCAACACCATTTTTTGAAGAGACTGTCTTGACTCTATTGTATGCTCTTGCCTCCTCTGTCACATATTAATTGAGCATAATGGTTTGGGTCGATTTCTGGATTCTCTATTCTGTTCAGTGGGTTTATATGTCTGTTCTTGTGCCAGTACCAGGCAGTTTTGAGAACAGTGGCTTTGTAATATAGCTTGATACCTGGTATTGTGATCCCTCCAACTTTGTTCTTTCTCAGGATTGCTGTGGTTATTCGCGGTCTTTTTTTATTCCAGACGAATATTAGGAGAGTTTGTTCTAGGTCTCTGAAATATGCCGTTGGTATTTTTATGGGGATTGCATTAAATCTATAGATTGCTTTGGGTAGTATGGACATTTTAATGATGTTGATTCTACCAACCCATGAACACGGCATATTTTTCCATTTGTTTATGTCTTCCTCTATCTCTTTTTTCAATGTCCTGTAGTTTTCAGACTACAGGTCTTTTACCTCCTTAGTTAAGTTTATTCCTATGTATTTTAATTTTTTTCTTGCAATGGTAAATGAGATTGTTTTTTTTTAGTTTCTCTTTCTGTGAGTTCATTATTGGTGTATAAAAAAAGCCATAGATTTCTGGGTGTTAATTTTGTATCCTGCTAGGTTGCCAAATTCATTTATTAAGTCTAATAATTTTTCATGGATTCTTTAGGGTTTTCTATGTACAATATCATGTCACCTGCAAATATTGACAGTTTTAATTCTTCTTTTCCAATTTGGATGCCTTTTATTTATTCTTCTTGTCTGATTGCTATGGCTAGCACTTCCAGTACTGTCAAATAGGAGTGGTGAAAGTGGGCATCCCTGTCTTGTTCCTTTTCTTAGGGGAAATGGTTTTAGTTTTTGCCCATTGAAAATGATATTGGCTATAGGTTTGTCATAAAAGGTTTTTATTATGTTGAGGTATAATCCCTCTATTCCCACTTTGCTGAGAGTTTTTATCAGGAAAGGGGGTTGGATTATGACAAATGCTTTTTCTGCATCAATTGATATGACTATGTGATTTTATCTCTCAATTTGTTCATGTGATGTATCACGTTTATTGATTTTCGGATATTGTACCATCCTTGCATCCCTGGAATAAATCCCACTGGGCCATGTTTTATGGTCTTTCTCATGTAATGCTAGATCCTATTTGCTAATTTTTTTGACTAAAGGATTTGTTTAGTGATCCCAATGGGGTATTAAAATCCTCTACTATGATTGTATTGCTGTTGTTCTCTCCCTTGATATCTTCCAGAAGTTTTTTTTTTATGTATTTGGGTGCTCCTGCATTGGATGCATATATGTTCACCAGAGTTACATCCTATTATTGAATCGATCCCTTTGGAATTATGAAGTGACCTTCCATGTCTCTTGTTATGGCCTCCACTTTGAGGTCTATTTTGTCAGATATAAGTATTACTACCCCAGCTTTTTTTCATTTCCATTTGCCTGAAATAATTTTTCTTTTTTTTAATTTTATTTTATTGTTTAAAGTATTATAAATAGTAGTACATATGTCTCCTTTTTTCCTCCCATTAAACTCCTCCCGGCCTCCCCTACCCCCCAGCACATGCCTTCACCCCCCACAGTGTCTTGCGTCCATTGGTTATGATTATATGCATGCATACAAGTCCTTCGGTTGATCTCTTAACCCTCTCCAATCCTCCCCAGCCTTCCCACTGTAGTTTGTCAGTCTGTTCGATGCTTAGTTGCCTCTGTATCTATTTTTGTTCATTAGATTATAATGTTCTTTATTATCCATAAATGAGTGAGATCATGTGGTATTTTTCTTTCACTGACTGGCTTATTTCACTTAGCATAATGCTCTCCAGTTCATCCATGCTGCTGCAAATGGTAAGAATTCCTTCTTTTTTTACAGCAGCATAGTATTCCATTGTGTACATGTACCATAGTTTTCTAATCCACTCATCCGCTGATGATCACTTAGGCTGTTTCCAAATCTTAGCTATTGTAAATTGTGCTGCTGTGAACATAAGGGTGCATATATCCTTTCTGATTGGTGTTTCTGTTTTCTTGGGATATATTCCTAACAGTGGTATTGTTGGGTCAAATGGCAGTTCCATTTTTAAATTTTTGAGGAAATGCTGTACTGTTCTCCACAGTGGCTGCACCAGTCTGCATTCCCACCAACAGTGAAGGAGGGTTCCTTTTTCTCCGCATCCTCGCCAGCACTTGTCATTTGTTGATTTGTTGATGATAGCCATTCTGACAGGTGTGAGGTGGTACCTCGTTGTTGTTTTGATTTGCATCTCTCAGATGATTAGTGACTTTGAACATGTTTTCATATGTATCTTGGCTTTCTGAATATCCTTTTTCAAAAAGTATCTATTTAGGTCCTTTGCCCTTTTTTTGATTGGATTGTTTATCTTCCTTTTGTTAGGTTGTATAAGTTCCCTGTTAATGCTGGAGATTAAACTCTTATCGGAGATAATATTGGCCAATATGTTCTCCCATGCCTGAAATATATTTTTCCATCCCTTCACTTTCAGTCTGTGTGAGTCTCTTGTTCTGAGATGGGTCTCTTGTAGACAGCAGATATATGGGTCATGTTTTCTTATCCATTCAGCCACTCTATGTCTTTTGATTGGAGTATTTAGTCCACTTACATTTAAGGTTATTATTGATAGGTATTTGTTTGTAACAATTTTTATTCTTTATGCCTGTGTTCCTCCTTTCCTTTCTAATTCTTCTTTTTACAACAATCCCTTTATAACTTCTTGCATTGCTGGCTTGGTAGTGATAAACTTCCTTAGCCTTTTTTTGTCTGTGAAGCTCCTGATTTCCCCTTCAATTTGATTGACATTCTTGCTGGATAGAGTATTCTGGGATTCAGTCCCTTGCTTTCCATCACTTTGTATACTTCATTCCATTCCCTACTGGCCTGATGTGTTTCTGTTGAGAAATCATTTGATAATCTAATGGGAGATCCCTTGTAGGTTTCTCTCTGTCTCTCTCTTGAAACCTTTTAAGATTCTCTCTTTGTTGTTAACATTTGCCTTGGTAATTATGACGTGTCTTGGTGTGGGTCTTTTTGGGTTGATCTTTTTTGGCACTCTGTGTTTGTGTGACTTTTTCCTTCCCCATATCAGAGATGTGTTCTGTCATTATTTCTTCAAATAGGTTTTCTAATCTTTGCTCCTCTTCTTTTCATTCTGGCAGCCCTATTATACGTATGTTACTTCATTTCATGTTGTCCCAAAGCTGCCTTAGGCTCTCCTCCTGTATTTTAATTTTTTTCTCCAATTGCTGTTCAGATTGGGTGTGTTTTCCTGCCCTATCTTCTAACTCACTAATTCAGTCCTCCACTTCTTCTAGTCTACTGTTGAAACCTTCCATTGTACCTTTCATTGTATCTGTATCATTCGTGATTTCCTCTTAATTCTTACATAAGTTTTTGATTTTCTCATCCATCCTGTTTATGAACTGTATGACGCTTACTCTGAATTCTTTCTCTGACATATTGCATGCCTTCGTTTCATTTAGTTCCTTTTCTGGCAATTCCTCCTTTTCCTTCCTTGGAGGGTTTTTTCTTTGTCCCCCTATTTTTGCTGTCTCTTTTTGGCCCTGGGCTCCATGCTTCGGGTTTGAGAGGTTGAAGACCCTATCAGGGCAATGGTCCAGGAATCATTAGCACAGACGCTGGGTCTGCCCTGAGTCTCACACCTTTATTATCTCTGCTCTGAATTGTACCCCATTCTCCCACAGATCTGGTCCCTGAGTTGTCTGCTTCAGATGCTTGTGGTGGTGGGAGCACATGCACAGTTCCTCTGATGTGTGACTCCCTGTGAGGACCCAGAGCCCTCTGTCATGCAATTCGCTGTGCAGCTCTGGCACCTGTGGTAGAGTGGCACCCTAGTTCCCTCTGTCAGCACACTTGCAACATGGTCTTGTGGCTCCTGGCTGGGCAACCCAGCTTATTCCAGGTTGCTCCAGCAGTGCTCTCCTGTGGCCCAGAGTGAGGTGCACATTGGGTTGTTCTGGATGGCCCTAGTAGGACTATTCCGGGGGCTGGGGTGGAGTGGGCATTGGTTGCTCTGGGTCACACAGTCAGACCTCCCCTGTGGCCCCGAGTGAGGCATGCACTAGGTTGCTTTAGGTTGTGCCTCTCAGGCCAGGATGAAGCAAGTGTGGGTTGCTCCAGGTCACTCCAGCAGGGCTGTCCAGGGGGCCGGGGCAGGGGATGGTTGTGGGGTTTCCCCTGGCTTGCACTCACTGTGGGGTCCTGGAGCCAGATCCTAAGACCTTGGGTCACAGTGGGCTGGCGAGGAGGCCTGGTGCAGGAGCTCACTCTGGTTGTGCATGCTCCCTGTAGATGTCTGGGAGCCTGCCAGGAGGTGCTGCACCATTCACTGCTGAGCACAATGGCTGGCAAGTGGTATTTTCTAGGTGTCCTCTGCCTTTCCTTATTGGAAATTATCTCCTTAGCTGTGTCTAATTAGTTAATTCAGGGTGGATGTTCTCCCATTTAGTTGCTTTTCTGACCTGGTCCTAGGAGGCGGTGTACAACACTGCTGCTTATTCAGCCACCATTTTCTATCTTCCCTTATCTGCTTTTTGTAAAAGGTATCTTAAATTTAGTACTCTCGTAAAATTGTGGGAAAATGCAATTAACCTTTAAAAAACAATGAAAAAGCCTGCACATAAGCAAAATATCGTTATTTTTACAGTCGGTTTTTTTTTTTCTGGATAAAAAACTCAGTTTTCCATAGGATTCCTGTGAGATCATTGTTTCTATCTGCAATGCTAAGCACCTCTCATATGCCTTAAAGAACGAGTATTAGTAGATCACTAATGATAACATGTGAGGGAAATAGAACCTGAAGGAAATATGAAAACTTGGAAGCTTTTAAATTTTGTTAGCCTGCCAATTCAAGCAGCATGTGGCAGGTGTGTCATACATTCATAGAGCCAAAATAAATGGCCACAAGAAATTCCAAGGTAATAAAGATGTAAGGAAAGTTTAAAATGGAAAAAAAGAAAACATTGTTTTCATTGTTTATTCAGGAGTTTGATAAATAGATTTAAATAAATGCCTGTTCATGTATTCCTTTAAGTGTCAAATAGTATCTTCTAGACCAGGCATTGGCAATGTTTGTCTTATGCGCTGGTTTGTGGAAGGAAAGCAAAAGAAAGGAGGAGACAAGGAAAATGTAGAAAATGTGTGCAAAAGTAGCTGCTGGTGGTGTCCTGGCAAAACTCTCTGGAACAAGCTACTGTTTCCAGTAGATTGGTAGATAATATTTATTTCTTTTGTTTTACCAAGACAACTTCCATGAGAAAACTTGTGAATACTCAAAATGATGTCTTCTCCACCCCCATGCCCACTGCGGTTTCATCACATGAATTGTTGAACAAATTATTTCAAAGATTAATCTACTATCCAAAGTTATAGGCAGAAATTATTTGGGAATCCCAATTTTTTTATTCTAAATCCAGGACTAGATCTTGTTGCTGTCAAATGACCAGGGATAAGTATTTCTTATGGAAACTGCATGCTCTACAAATCAAGAATCCCAGGTATTAACATTCCAATTTGAAAGCTAAAATTCTGAGAAAAACTCAACTTTACAGGTCTAATAGATTCAAAACTGATAGAGGTGGCCAAAGCTCTGCCAGCCTTGATGGTGCTTATTTGACAAAACTCCTTGCTAGCATGCTACAGCAGAAGGGTTCATGTTGAATTACCATTTAATTTTCGACTTTTCAAAATAAGAATCCTAAGGAATGCTATAGCACTCTAACTTCCAATGAGAAGATAGTGCTAACAAACCTGAGTAAGACATGATCTCTACCCACAGGGAACTTACAATCTAATAATGGAGAAAAGTTAAGGGCTATAATGGAAGAATGTGATAGTTGCCATGAGAGACACAGTATTTGTGACATGCTTAAGAGGGTGGGCTTTGGACTCAGACTGCCTGGGTTTGAACCATGGTTTGATAACTTACCAGCAACATGAAGTTGAGCAAGTTAAAATTACTAAACCTTTCTCCACCTCTGTTTTCCAATCTGTTAAATGGGAGCAGTACCATACTCTTCAAAAGGGATCTGTAATTCAAAGGTATTCCGTTTGGTGACTCATTTCTATGCAAAGGTGTTTGAGTATTTAAGAGTGTTCTTAAGTCATAGTGCTTGATGTACCATTCAAGGTGATTTAGAGGCCGAGGTTGAAATTAGAGTATCTAGTGTGTGCTTCTAGAACTTCATTGACTCTCATAATCATTTTGCTTTTCTGTGCCTTAGGTTTCTTCTCTATTTTATTTTATTTTAAATTTTTTATTGATTAAGGTGTTATATATGTGTTCTTATTCCCCCATTACCTCCCTATCCTCCCACTCATACCCTCACCCCTCTGGGTTCTGTATCCACTGGTTAGGCTTATATGCATGCATACAAGTCCTTTGGTTGATTTCTCCCCTTACCCCCACCCTCCCTTACCTTCCCTCTGAGGTTTGATGGTCTGATCGATGTTTTTCTGTCTCTGGATCTGTTTTTGTTCATCAGTTTATGTTGTTCATTATATTCCATAAATGAGTGAGATCGTGATATTTATCTTTCTCTGACTAGCTTATTTCACTTAGCATAATGCTCTCCAGTTCCATCCATGCTGTTGCAAATAGTAAGTACTCCCTTTTTATTGCAGCATAGTATTCCATTGTGTAGATGTACCACAGTTTTTTAATCCACTCATCTGCTGATGGGCACTTAGGCTGTTTCCAAATCTTAGCTATGGTGAATTGTGCTGCTATGAACATAGGGGTGCATATATCCTTTCTAATTGGTGTTTCTAGTTTCTTGGGATATATTCCTAGAAGTAGGATCACTGGGTCAAATGGGAGTTCCATTTTTAGTTTTTTGAGGAAACTCCATACTGTTCTCCACAGTGGCTGCACCAGTCTGCATTCCCACCAGCAGTGCACGAGGGTTCCTTTTTCTCCGCATCCTCGCCAGCACTTGTCGTTTGTTGATTTGTTGATGATAGCCATTCTGACAGGTGTGAGATGGTACCACATTGTTGTTTTGATTTGCATCTCTCAGCTAATTAGTGACTTTGAGTAAGTTTTCATATGTCTCTTGGCCTTCCTTCTGTCTTCTTTCAAAAAGTATCTATTTAGGTCTGTTGCTCATTTTTTGATTGTGCTGTTTATCTTCCTTTTGTTAAGTTGTATGAGTTCCCTGTAAATGTTGGAGATTAAACCCTTATTGGTGATAACATTGGCAAATATGTTCTCCCATGCAGTGGGCTTTCTTGTTTTGTTGATGGTTTCTTTTGCTGTGCAAAAGCTTTTTATTTTGATGTAGTTCCATTTGTTTATTTTCTCTTTAGTTTCCATTGCCCTAGGAGCAGTATCAGTGAAGAAATTGCTTCGGCATATGTCTGAGATTTTGCTGCCTGTGGATTCCTCTAGTATTTTTATGGTTTCCCATCTTATGTTTAAGTCCTTTATCCATTTTGAGTTTATTTTTGTGTATGGTGTAAGTTGGTGGTCTAGTTTCATTTTTTGCATGTATCTGTCCAATTTTCCCAACAACATTTATTGAAGAGACTGTCTTGACTCCATTGTATGTTCATGCCTCCTTTGTCAAATATTAATTGAGCATAGTGGCTTGGGTCGATTCTATTTAAATGAGCAAAGGAAGTTCCATGATAGCAGCGATCTTACCAGTTTTGTTCAACATCTAGAACAGTGCCTGGTACATCATAGATAAATGTTGGTGCAGCACAACTCAGGGATATTATGAAAATGGTGATACAACAGACATGCACGTAATTTTGAGAGTCATGAGTACTACATAAAAATGACTGGCTTTTCTTGTTTAAGAGTCCAAAGTGAGATAAGAGGTTAGAAATGATCTCTATTTACAGTTCTCTGCTGATATTTAAACATGAATTTTGGAGTCAGAAGATCTTGCCTCTACTTGTGGTTCTATCATTTAAGGCTTTGTAACCTCAGATAAGTAACCTCTACTAGCTGTATTTTCTTCACTGTTATTTTGGGGTTATCACTCTTGCTTTTGAGTATTTTTTTAGAGCTCCAATGATGAATGGAATGAAACCACTTGTGAATTCCAAATACTATACAAATACAAATGTGTTAAGCAATGGAAACTTTATGCTCTACATTAGAGGATTAAAAAACATAAACAAGCAAAATTGTATTCCTCTCACTAAAATCTAAGACAGTGAAGATAAAACTGTATTGTCTGCAAAAGTTGATCTTATTTAAAATATAGGGAAAATGGACACCCTCCCTGTCTTTTATACACAGTCAGATAAGCACAGCTGCAGGAGAGAAATTCTTTCCATCGTCACAACAGCTCTTTTTAATTGTTGCATCTAGCTTTTTCTTTCTTTCTTTTCTTTTTTTTATGTGTTCACTTACTTTAATAACACTACATTTACCATGTTATCACCATGGAATGTAATTCAGGTTAGAATTTCATAAGTGCAATAAAGTCTTCTGTAGTACACCAAAGTTTTTGTATAATGTCTTTGCAGAGCTTGCTCTTGAATCAGTCATCATTTCCATTATAGGTAATTTGTTTAGTTTAACATTTATGATTCTTACAGAGAAAATGAATATACACCAAATATTTAAAAACTGTTTTTCATTACCTTTGTGTTAATACTTAAAATACATATATCTATTTCAAGGTGACATTTAAAAATGATTCTAAGATAACAGCAGCAAAAATATAATTCTGCAATTAGAAAAGAGCTAAACTGGGATCCATAATTATTTTACATTTACAAGCGTGACTCTAAAATAAATACTACCTTCTAGCAGCTGTTATCAGCATGTTAGGTTTGGTTTAAACACACACACACGTTCCGTTGTGGGGGTTTATAACATTATATGCCATGCACTGTTCTGAAAGGGTTCTTGATGTGGTGAAATGTCCACCTTGTTAAACTCTTCTGGTGAAATTAGTTCTAAGCAATTACATGCCAATCCTGAAGTATTCCCAGTTGCTGCAGAATCTCACATGCTTTTGATGTTATGTAGGAATCCTATTTGCCCCAGTTGCTTTGACTATTCTGCCTGCCTTGTGGACTGAAGGAGGACTTCAGTTTTTAGGGCTGATTGGCTCCTAAAGAACCCTTTCAGAGCATCTAGCTTTTTCTATGCCAGTTCCAAAAATAGTTCCAGTCTGAAGGAAGTGTTTTGAGGATTTGGCTAGGGACCCAGAAAAGGTTACAGGCTGAGTTAAAAAACACACACGAAAATTCCTTCTTCAATTACCCCTATCTTACATAAATTGCATGGCCAGAGTCCATTTTCTGTTTGCATTATTCATGTAAAAGCTCAAAATTATTTAGTATCTGTTTCTATACTTCATGGACCCTTGTAGAAAAAAATATTTCTACATACCCTCACTGTTTATATTCTGAGCAAATTACACACACACACACATATAGGTACACTGAGTGGCCAGATTATTATGATCTCTGAATGCATAATAATCTGGCCACTCAGTGTATATCCTATATAATAAAAGGCTAATATGCAAATTGTCCCCTCGACCAGGAGTTCAACCAGCAGGCAGGCCCAGGCAACTGCCCATGTCCCCTCCCTCTGGCCAGGCTGGCCGGACCCCACCCATGCACATGCACGAATTCATGCACTGGGCCTCATATATATATATATATATATATATATATATATATATATATATATACTTAGTGGCCAGATTATTATGCATTCAGAGATCATAATAATCTGGCCACTCAGTGTATGTGTATGTATGTGTGTGTGTGTGTGTGTATATATATATATATATATATATATATATATATATATATAAAATTTGGGAGAGGTATTATTCTTTCAAATGTATTCAGGCAGCCTATATAATTTAGTTGTCAAAATTTTCTTGAAATATAAACTCATAAACTCACAGAATATATACTTTTACAGTACTTTCCATTATATACTTAGTCAGTTACAGTATGGAACTTAATTTACTCTTGAAATTCAACTTAGTAGCACTAATTAGAATTTGTGTCCAAGGAGAATCTAAGAAAGATTGGTGTAGCCAATTTCATCACTCATGAGGCTTTTTTTGGTTTGTTTTCATGTGTCTGTAGACTTTTAAGAAATACAATAATATCATTAATATATAATACACATACTATCCAATTCACTCACTTAAAGTGTACAAAGTAGTGAATAGGACCATCATCACTATCTAATTCCAGAATATTTTTGTTATCTCCAAAGGAGACAGCATACCCATTAAGTAGTTATTCTACTTTCTCCCCTTGACTAGGCCCTCGCAATCACTAATTTGCTTTTTTATTCTATGGATTGCCTATTCTGGATATTTAATATAAATTGAACCATGCAATATGTGGCCACTGTGACTGGCTTCTTCCATTTAGCATAATGTTTTTGAGGTCCATTCATGTTGTAGCATCTATCAGCACTTCATTCCTTTTGATGATGGAATAATATTCCATTTTGTGGATATATCACATTTTGTGTATCCATTCATCTGTTGAGAGACACTTGGGTTTTTTCTATCTTTTAACTATTGTGAATAGTGCTGCTATGAACATAAGTGTACAAATATTTCTTTGAGACCCTGCTTTCAATTCTTTTGGCATGTAGCTAGGCATAGAAGTGCTAGGTCATATGGTAACTGTTTGACATTTTGAGGAACTGTCAGACTGCCACAGTAGGTACACAATTTTACATTCCCACCAACAATGTATAACAACTCAAATTTCTTCCCCATTTCTGTTTTTATTTTGGCCCTCCTAATGGGTGTAGAGTAGTATCACACTGTGGTTTTCACTTGAATTTCCCTCATCTGGCTACTTTCATATATATATATTTTTTTTCTAGAGGTCATTTGCCTGACAACCTTAGCCCTCTAGAACATGGTCTTTTATGGAACATATTGTGAAAGATCCCATACACAAATAAGAGCAGTCATAGATCTTCTGCATGAAAGCCCTGCACTTTGCTCCCTGAGGCCCCTCATTCACTGAGTAACTCTTATTCAACATTCATGATTGGCTATTACGTTTTACAGAAGGGAGCTGGATAGTCCACTATGGCAGATATTGTGGCAAGTAAGAGTAGAAGTCTAACCACTACAGCGTACACCAGAAACTAATACAAAAAGATAATATTGAACGTAAGCTGTAATTGAAAAATAAAATTTAAAATAAATAAATATATTTTCAAGTAAAAAAAAATAATAGAAGTGACAAATAACCCTCTGTCACCGAAGAAGAAGAACTATAATATTTCCCAGGACATTTGTGATCCCAAGCCTTCAACCAGAGGCCAAATTATGTTCAATATTTTCTAAGAAGCCAAAGCTACATCTAATACATTTTAGAAAGATTTCCATAAAGAATGACTCAAGAAACTCACCCTTTGCTTTTGAATAGATAAGCTTGCATGGATTTTCTAGATACTGAATTTCACATTGGCACCTGAAAAATTAGGTGATATTGAATTTCATCTTGAATGTGGAAAAAACAAATAGAAAATTCAGATTCTACAAAGTTATAGAAGACATTGTTTAAAAAAAGTAAATGAAAAAATTTTAAGAACTTTAATTCTACTTTTTTAATAAAGTTAACAATTAGTTGATTTGCCTCATACTCAGTGCTTACTTTTGCTTTAGAAAATCATTGTTACTTCAGTATGTGTTCATGGCATACTGCCAGTAAATTAACCTTTCATCTGCCTTATCAGCTGAATTGCTAGAATTTGTTGCTGGTTGACACTGGGTTAAACTGCAAACCTTAAAGCTGCACAATATTGAATGTATGAATGAACAGTGCTTTCTGTCTCACTTATTTGTATATGCTGAAACCTTTTTCTAAGTTGTTCCAATATCCCTTCATGGAGACTAATAACTAATAGAGCATACACAGAAAAAAAAAACACCCAGCATCTTTTCAAATTATTTCTTTATGTGAAGCACATGTTACATTTCTAGCCTTTATCCTGCCTCATTTTCAGTGGGTCTCTAGCTAGTTATGTCATGACCATTTTATGTGATCATAAACAATTACATATCAAGTACACACACAGAGTTACCTCGTAGAGCAACTTACATTTTCTTAACAATTCCTGTTTTCTGGATTTTGAGAGCAGATAATCAAGCCTTCAATCAGAATGTAGTAAGGCCAGTTTAAAGACAGGTCTGTGGTAGCCTGTAAAAACTTGAGAGGCGCAGGTGCATCATAACTGTGGAAGAGTCTGTCATGTCAGGCTCTGGGATTTTCTGTGCAGTAGACCCAAGAATGAATTTCTTACCCCAAACAGATCAAAATTAAGAATTCTGTTTTAAATTGGGTTGTTGCCTAGTCTTGTATTACAACAGTGAATCTAAGTATTTGCTTCCTTTTACTATGCACAATTCTACACTGGGAAATTCCCATTTTATTGACAATGGCTAATTGAAGTGTATTGCACTGTCAGTATTTAGATGCTTCCTGTTTTAAATAGGATACAGTTACTTCTTTTCTAAAACTAGAGTTTAAATCAGAAGCATTGTATGATATTTGCTAATTTTATTTTATGTTTTCCTTGCAGGTTTCTGAGGTGTCTTTTCTGAAAGCTCTTCTGCTTTGATTCCACTCTAGAGCTGTCTCTTTATAAACTCCTCTCCTTACCACCACCACCACCACTCAAAACCTGGTGTGCTAATTCTTTTTATTTCTTTGATTCTCAGTTTCTCATAGTCATTTTCCCTCATCCTGATTTTGCAGCAATTTTTTTTACAATTGTATCAACCTTACCAATCTTAATCTTTAAAGCCAAGAAATAGGGAGAAAAACTTTTCTCCCCCTGAACTGAGACCATTTCACAAATTGAAGGGCAGCCAACAGCATATGCTTTTTGCCAGAATAATTGAAAACATCCACTGGAGAGCACATAATTCTTTTGAAAGTCCACCAGTTATTTGAAGTAACTTTGGCAGAAGAACAAAATAAAACACTCAATATTTTAACCTTTATGGTTGCCTTCTTAGAAGTTGGTTTCTAATTTGGTTTTTAGTTATTCTGATACAATTTTTATTGTATGATTGGCTTTTTGTTTGACTAGACCTAATTTGACTTAAATGAAAACCTAAGTGCTAACGAAGAAACATTTCACCAAAGCAATCTGTGATCTCTTTACATTTAGCTTGAATTCATTTTTAATCTTTTAACAACAGCAGTAATACTGTCTTAGAGAGGGTGCACTTGATTTTAATTTTGCTTTCAATATGACGGCTGTCAATGTTGCCCTGGTTCGTGACACCAAGTGGCTGACTTTAGAAGTCTGTAGAGAATTTCAGAGAGGAACCTGTTCTCGAGCTGATGCAGACTGCAAGTTTGCCCATCCACCAAGAGATTGCCATGTGGAAAATGGCCGTGTGGTGGCTTGTTTTGATTCTTTAAAGGTGAGTCTCATCTAAATGTGCATAATGTTTAAATTAAGTCTGTTTGTTTCAATTTTTGAAAGGTGATGTGCTTTGAAATTGGTAAAGTTAATAATAGCATGAAAGTGGTTACGTTTTTCTTTTGTTTGTTTTTTTAAGACAGGATGTAGACCTTGTGTTTGTACAACTAAGCCAGACTAAAGTTCACCCCATCAAAGACACTGATCAAGCGAGATAGGTATAAAGAAAAAAATTTAAGAATTTTTGTAGGAATGAGAAATTTCAGCCTTGCCATAATTCTTTGTGTACAACTTAGGTTTTGAGTACAGTGATCATAATCCTCATATAATCTAGAGAAGTCCTCTGCTGAATTATGTTATCAAAATACACTTGTCAAGGACCGGTCAGCTTTCAGAGAGAAAAAGCTGAAAATATCACTACCCAGAAAGAAAATGATGGCATTTTAAAATTTCTTAGTCAAAGTATATTTTGAACGTTTAACATATTGTTGTAAAACTAGATTCACTTGTTTTATCTTCCCGAACTGCTTTTTGACCAATTTCAGATTTGTCAGTACATTTTGTAAGAAAAGTCCTATCATCAAGGCCAACAAACCCAAATAATATGTACTATAGAATAAACAAAATATGAAAGCAAAGGAAATATTATGTAGAATAGAACATATATGATTGCAGAACAAATGCACTGATTTTCATGTTTTACTCAGTTATCCTTAAATTAAGGATAAAGATGTATAAATTAAAGCCTAGCAACAAAAAAGCTTAAAATTTTTGTATGCCTTTTGACCGAGCATTTCTAAATATAAAAATTTATTCCGAAGGGGAAAAAAGCATAGAAGTAAAAAAGCAATAGATTCCTGGTCTAATGAGTAAGATTTGCTAGGCTACATTAAAAATTTTTTCAAAATGTGTTAAAATGAATTAAGCTTAGCAAGAACTTTCCAATTTCTTGATATTATTTTATACTTGTCATGACCAATTATATCTCATTAAAATTTTTATTTATGCATTCACCAATAGAGATGTATTCCTTCATGTGCTCTTTTCTTCAAAAAACATTTATCAAGTGATACTACTTAAGTAGTTACTTTTACTTATTTTGTAGTTACTAGTTTTTGTTACAAACCATTCCAGTTCAAGAATGAAAACTTGTTACCATAAATAGAATGGTAATCCCTACCATTAAAAATGTAATTTAAAAATTACTGCAAATAAGAGTAATTCAGACATTTTTAATGGTAGGGCTTACCATTCTATTTATGGTAACAAGGTGTTACCATAAATGACTAAAGGCTTATTCTGTTTTCTTTATTTCAGTTTCATTCAAGTTTCCATCTACAGTTATTTTGTATATTATTTAAATCTACTGCTGCAGAACTGGGCAGTGCCATGAAATGGAAGAGCACTGGGTTAGTTGGGGGGCGGGGAGGGATATGTCTTTCATCCAGTCCATAAAAAGGATCTGTCACTGCACTAGGAACTTTACATATTTATTTTCAGGAGCTCTGGGTTGCAGTTCCAGCCCCACTATTGACCTCGGCTACTTAATCTGACATAACTTGAGTTCTTTCATCTCTAACAGGTGGATCTTCTTCTCTACTTATCCTTCACGATTATTGTGGAGATTCCAATAGATAAGATAAATGAAAAATCATCTATTATTATAAAAGTGAATTAAGTGAAAGGTTTTTTTACTATTATGAATCTTCAAAAACAGTTCTATTAAGTCAGTGTTTATTATTTAAAACTATATACTCATGTTTCAAATCTATATGCCCAAATCTAGTTGCCTGAGTGTGATGTTAGTTCTTCAAGCTAAGTATCACTGTTTTTATGGTTTACTTTGACATAGAGTTCCTTTCAGGTTTTGTAATGTCTATATTCCCAGGCATCTGGTGGAAGGAGACATGTGATGTTCCTAATCATAGTTACAGTTCAAATCAGTTCTTCCACTTAAAGGCAATAAAGTGCCACAAAGGAAACATTTTGAGGAAAAGTAATATAGAAAGTGATTGTTAACAAAATGCATACTGCACTATCACTTCAAAGCTTGGAAAATGTTTAACTCAGAAACTACATAGCCAATAAGTATTAATAAACATCTTATTTAAAATATACTATCTATTCACTGCATTCAGAGTTTTAAAAATAATTTTTGCATTATGTTAATACCTGATGACCAGTCACACAGGATATAGATGATTTGCATCATTATTACATTATCAAATTTTAATGAAAACCTTAATGTTTCAAATATACAATGCCTTTCAAAAAGTTGCTATTTAGATAGCACATTTGTCACAGTTCCATGTCTGCACAAAAACTTTGTAGTTCTCTTCTTTTATATTATCCTTATTCTAGACATGCTTGAAATGTATATTAAGTTGAGGGTAATTGACCTATGTGGATTGTAATGTTATCATATCTATAATACACAAATTACACACCTCAATGATTATTGCAGCATTTGCTATCCTCCTCTTGAGTCTGTATAATTGAAACACCTTCAAAATGCACCTGTTTCTTCTTTTATGAGTGGTTAAATAATTGAAGCAATCATTTGATGAGTTTTGGCTGATGCTTTTGTTGTTTTTTGTTTTTTATTTTTATAAGGACTCTTTTAACAGTAGGTACTCTACCAGATGATGATGGTTCTTTGCCTTCATAATAGGCAAAATAAATATGTCCTATACTGACTTCATAATGAGAGAATATTGTGAATATAAGGAGGGCAAACTTGACAGCTAATTGTGCATTGTGCTGAAGTGCTCTGCCCATCACTTTGTGAATGTTGAGTGTTCAATGATAAAGGTTTCACTACCTTCAGATAGAGCCCTAGAGAGTGTAGCCCATAGATTATTTTCCAGCTACATAAAAGAGTATTGTGTTATGTTGATATGCAGCTGTTTTTTACTCAATTGCCTAGTCTGCTTGACACAATTTATTTAAAAATTTCACTCCCAAGTATTGCTTAACTCATTCTGCACCAAATTCTTGATATTATAGTTAACCATTAATTTGGTTTGGTATTTTTAGTGAATGTCCCTGGCAGTTAACAAAACATCATCATTAAAAATACCAACCTAAAATCTATGAGATTATTTTCATAGTCAAGAATGTTATCTTCATGTATTCTGCTTCAACAATGTCATATCTTGAACCTTCCCTTTCATACCTGAAGCAGTGTGATATCAGCCATCTGTTTTCCAGAAAGAATATAAATGCTATCATTATTTCATTATGACATATCAACACCCATCACATCTGCCCAATACACTCACCACTTTGGGTAGTTTTGTAACAAAAGTTATCGGGAAAGGTCTTAACATCTGGCATAGTCAGAAAATAGTCATGTTAACCCATATACATTCCTAAAATATTTGAACTGGGTAAAGAATGCTCATAAAACAGTCCCACACTATCTTTAAACATCTCATATGATCACAAGCATAATATTTTCACAAGTGAAACCTGTTTTATAGGCCTACAAATGTGAATCTATCCTTGTAGGTCAAATTGTCCTCAGTTACCAGTATATTTTGCACTACTATCACTAGTAATAACAGTTTTCATTAGTTTAAAATTTGATCATCTTTTGACTGAATATTTACTTCATACCTGTTTGCTAAGGGAAAATTTACAGGGAGCAGAAGACACTTAGCAACATAATCCCAAAGGTCACTGGATTATGCAAGATTTAGAACCATTTTTGAGCTCCATCAGAGGTGTCTGCTGCACTATAAAGACATAAAGGCAGCACCTGTCATCCTTAGACTCAAGGAAAATAACATTTTACTTAAGGATCTCTATCTTCTATGATGCTAACCTTAAAAAGGAAGTGGTAAAGGTCAATGCTATTTTGGACATTTCAAACAGCACTTGAAAGACTCATGGACAGAGACAACTTCTGTTGCTTTCAGTTTTATATCCCACATATGAGTGAAATCATATGGTTCTTAACGTTTTTTGACTGATTTATTTAGCTTAGCATGATATTCTCAAGATCTATCCATGTTTTCACAAATGGCAGTGTTGCATCTTTTCTATGGTTGAGTAATATTCCATTGTTTATACATACCACATCTTCTTTATCCAATCATTGTACTGGCCACTGTGAATAATGCCATTTACAATGAACACAGGTGTGCATATATCAATGAATAAATGTTTTCAAATGTTGGGGTAGATACCCAGAAGAGCAGTTGTTTGGTCAGATGATAACACTATTCTTAATATTTTTAGGAATCTCCATATTGTTTTCCATAGTGGCTGTATCAGTTTACATTTCCACCAGCAGAGAATGAGGGTTCCCTTTTTACTATAAACTCTCTAACACTTATTACTTGTCTTGTTGATAATAGCCATTCTAACAGGGATCCGGTGGCATCTCATTGTAATTTTTTTTTTACAGATGTCCTATTTTTTCCCCCATTGACCCTGCTCCAGCCATCTCCAGGCCTTCACTGCACTATTGTCTGTGTCCATGGGTTATGCACACATGCATATAAGTTCTTTGGTTAATCTCTTCCCATCCCCCCTTCCCTCTGAGATTCGTCAGTATGTTGCATGCTTCCATGTCTTTGGATTTATTTTGTTCGTCAGTTTCTTTTGCTCATTAGATTCCACATATAAGTGAAATCATGTGATACTTGTCTTTCTCTGGCTAGCTTATTTCACTTAGCATAACACTCTCCAGGTCCCTCCATGCTCTCTCAAAGGTAAGAGATACTTTTTTACAACATGGTATTCCATTGTGTAAATGTACCACAGCTTTTTTTATCCATTCATCTACATTGTAGTTTTGATTTGCATTTACCTAATACCTAGTCAAGCTGAGTAACTTTTCATATATCTGTTGGCCATTTGTATGTCTTTTCAGAGAATTTTCTGTTCGTATCCTCTGCCCATTTTTTTTTACTTGAATTGTTTGTTTGGTGTTGAGTTGTATGAGTTCTTTATATATTTTGGATATTGACCTCTTGTAGGAGCTATTTGATCAGAAAAATTAAAAAAAAAACCACACTTTTTTTTAGAAAACTGTGATATAGAGACAAATCTATTTTTTAAAAATATATACTTCCATTACCCAATTGAACTCTTCATATATTTTCTTTCAAATTTTCTTTTTTAAAAAATATATCTTTACTGATTTCATAGAGGAAAGGAAAGGGAGAGAGAGATAGAAACATCAATGATGAGAGAGAATCATCGATTGACTGCCTCCTCCATGATCAGGGATCGAGCCCACAGTCCAGGCATATGCCCTGACCAGGAATTGAACCATGACCTCCTGGTTCATAGGTCAACACTAAACCACTGAGCCACCAGGGCCAGGCCAAAATTTCTTTCAGTGACAACGGTGTCTTTAAACAAGATTCATTTGCTTCATGGACTCCCAAAGTATTTTCACACTTGCGAAGGAATAATGTTTTAGAAATATGCTTAATTTAAAATATACCATTATTTAAATGATATGTAGCCATCAGAAGTTATGTTTATGATAACTATGCCAGAATAATAATAAACTCTTCCTTCTATTGACTGCCTACTATATACCAGAAACTTTTCACATGCTGATTCTAATCTTTACAACACCCTGTGTTAACTTTACCTTTGGATGGGCCAGGTTTCATCCGCTGTGTGGTTTTAGATAAGTAACCAAACTTTCTGTCCCTAAGTTTCCTCGTTTGTGAAAATATAGAACCTACTGTCACCTACCTCTGTAGGTGCATTCAAATGAGATGATCCAAGTAAGGTGCTCGGAACAGGTCCTGATTCGTCATAAGCACTCAAGAAATATCTTTCAAAAAATAAATTCTGGATGTCCTGAAAATTTAAACATGAAGAACAAAATTAAATCATGACAGTACTATGCTAATGTGTAGGTGGACACTTATAATCATGTGTGGGGAAGACCTTCTAAGCATTCTATCAAAGGTAGAACCAATAAAGGCAAAGGATTATTAGAATGGACCACACAATAAAAATAATTTCTGAATGGCATAAAACACTACAGTTAGAAGATAAGCAATAATTTGGAAAAAAATTGTGACACACATGACAGATTATTTTAATATACAATGAATTTTATGAATAAAAAACACAAGCATTAAAAAATATTTTCTTGCCCAGCTGGTGTGGCTCGATGGTTGAGTGTTGACCTATAAACCGTGAGGTCACAGTTCGATTCCCTGTCAGGGCACATGCCTAGGTTGCAGGCTCAGTCCCCGGTAGGGGGCGTGCAGAAGGCAGCCAATCAATGATTACCTCTCATCATTGATGTTTCTATCGCTCTCTTTCCTTTCCTCTATGACATCAATAAAAATATGTTTTAAAAATATTTTCTTAGTAAAATAGGCAAAGGACATAAACAGCAGAGCAAGACAGTTTGATGTGACCAATTTATCTTCTTCAACACTCTGAGGACATTTTATGAGCCCTATTGACACAGCTACTCTGATGCAGCTGCTGAGTTTCAGCTGTCCCTGTTATAATGAGCATACTCCCCCTCCCCCCTAACCTCCAGTCCAGAGGACCTTCACTTTCTACTGTAGTCCTTTCTGCATTGTTTGTATATTCTTTTACAAATGCATTACTTATAATGAGAGAGAGAGAGAGAGAGAGAGAGAGAGAGAGAGAGAGAGAACCTTGTTAGACAGGGGTAGCCTCTAAGGGGAAACAAAAATCATCTCAAATAAATTTTATGATATTAAATATAATGTTTGCATACTCAAGTCTTAAAAGTAAGAATTTAGCATTAAGTAAGAAGTTGAGCATTTCCTCTACAGCCTGGAGCTGAGAATAGGGAATCTTATTGTAAACCAAATACCTTCCTTCTCCTTCCCCACTCAGTGTCTATATCTGATTCATTCATTCATTCATCCACTGGATAGGTACATATTGAGCAGCTATTGTGTGCCAGGCATTGTGCTAGTCATGGGATCTAGCAGTGAACTAGAAACAGTCCCTGCCACCATGGAACAGTCTAACTGGTCAGGCAAAAAAGAAATAAATGTTCAGGTTAATGACATATTATTAGGTGTGAAGGAAAATGAAGCAAGGAAAGAACACAGAGAGCAGCAGGGGCTGCTCTTTCAAATAAAATGCTCAGGAAGGCCTCTCTAATGAGGTGATGTTTGAGGAGATGCATAAAGGAGGTGAGGGAGTGAGCTATGAAGATTTCTGAGAACATTCCAGGCAAAGAGAACAGCAACAGCAATTGCCCTGAAGCAAGAATAAACCTGGTGTGTTTGAGGAAAATCAAGATTACTGGGGTGGGAGGAGCAAAGGGATGAAAGGGAAGAGCTGTAGGGGATGAGGTCAGAGAGATCTTGGGTTTAAGGAGATCAGGGAGGACTGTATTTATCATGGTAAAACTCAGGGCAGTTAGCCTGTCCTGTGCTGGGCTTCTCTGGACTCTCCTGATGTGTATATTTTTCCTGCTGTTATTTCTCTGTATCTTTTGCTCTTCATAAATCTTAGCCATTAATATAATCTTCTCTGAGTCTTGTGAGTCCTCTGGCAAAGCACCAACCAAGTTTTTTCATACATTATTCTTCTTTATACATTATTTACTTGATGATTTTTAAAAACCTCTTTTTTTTCTTTTTATTAAGGGGTTGTTTCTTTTCCTTTTTATTTTTTAAAATGTAATTTTTAATTGAAAAATGTTTTAATAATTAAAATTTTAAAACAACTGGTTATTAATTGATGAATATATAAAGAAAATGTGGTTTTATACAACAGAATATTACTTATTTATAAAAAGGAACAAAGTATGAATATAGGCTACAACATGGATGAACCATGAAAACATTATGCTAAATGAAAAAAAGCCAGCTCAGAAAGACCACATGTTGTGTGATTTCATCTGTGTTAAATATCTAGAGTCAGCAACTCCATAGAGACAGAAAGAAGATTAGTGGCTGCCAGGGGCATTGGTGGTAGAGGTGAGGGGCAGTGGAAAGTGACTGCTAATCGGTAAAAGGTTTCATTTTGGGGGTAAAAAAATATTATGAAATTAGATAGTGGTAATGGTTATACAACCTGATGAATGTACTAAAAACCACTGATGTGTACACTTTAAAAGATGAACTTTATGGTATATGAATAATATCTCAAGAAAATGTTTTTAAAAATAAGCATGATAAACTGTCAGAGAGGAGGGATTTGGGGGGCTGGATAAAAAAGGTGAAGGTATTAAGCAAAAAACCCCACAACTCATAGACACAGACAGCAGTGTGGTGATTACAAGAGGGAAAAAAAGTGGGGGCAAGTAGAGGAAGGTAAAGGGGGGATAAAAGGTGATGGAAAGTGATTTGACTTTGGATGGTGAACACACAATACAGTATACAGATGATATATGACAGAATTGTACACCTGAAACCTATATAATTTAATTAAGCAATGTCACCCCAATACATTCAATAAAAAATATTAAAAATTAAGTATAAAAGGATATGCAGTGAAGTCTCCCTCTCATCTCATTTTTCAGCTAATCCATTGATTTCCCAACCAATATATTTAGTCCTACAGATATTTTATGTATATATATGTAAATATGTACATATCTACTATTATTAATTTTTTACACAAATAGTAGCATACTGTTCTTCTCCTTGCATCTTTTAGTTAAAAATATTAAAAGTAAAAGGATGAACAAAGATAATACCATGATGACATTGGTCAAAAGAAGCCTTGGGGTGCTATATTTATATTAAAGATAAACAAAATTGCATACTGATATTGGGCTCTAGTTAGTAACTCTGTTACTCACAGGCAATGTAAATACTCTATGTAGATGCTAGGGTTCAACAAATAAGTGACTAGATAATAGATACAGGTAGCCAAGTTTCTTACCATCAGAAAAAAATAATTAAAAATAAGGGAAGGGTAAGGCTAGAATGAATCCTGTTATATGGATTTAAGTGGAAACATCAGTATGAACTCATCTTTAATCTGTATATAGTCATACAGGTGTAGAAATAGATCTAGATGTGTGTATATTCATGGATTAGTATGTTTGATTATATTTTCTAACTCTGTCTTAGGAAGACCTAAAAGCAATGACACCCCAATAGTAATAAACATACCTAGCTCCCAGATCCTGGTTTCTAATACTATTCTTCAATAAAGGAACTAGGGCTCCTGGGAGTAATGGCTGCTTCTGGATCAGTAAAGGACAAATGCAAGGTGAATCTGTAATGCTTTGTGCCAGGAATTAAGGAAATTCTCAAAAATATTGGAGCATGACAAGAGACACAGGAGCCAATCTGAAGGAGATCCCAAAGACCAATGCATCAAGATCATGAAAGATAAAGAAAGACTGAGGATCTGTCACACATTGGAGGAAACATGGCAAGTAAATACAATGTGAGATCCTGCAATAGAAAGGATATTAGGGAGAAATTGGTGAAATTCAAGTAAGGTTTTTATTTTAGTTAACAATATTGTAATAGAGTTAATTTCCTGGTTTTGATTACAGTGCTATGTATGGTATGTAAGTTGTTGACATTACAGGAATTTGAGTGAAGGGTATGCAGGGACTCTCTGTAGTAGTTTTGCAATCTTTTGTAAGTCTAAAATTATTTAAAAATAAAATGTTTTTAAAAGTTAGCTTTTTTAGTCTTACATGTGTATCTCCTGTCTTTTAATGCTCAGAAATAGTGGGGTGTTGTTTCTTTTCATTTTTTTCTTCTTTTTTGAAAACTTTGGGGATGGTAAGGAGAAAACTCTCAAACTCATAAAATGACATTCTGCAACTGACCCCATCTAGCTGGATGAGTCAGATAATTAAATAGTTAAGAAAGCATTCATATCCATAACAGCATTTCACAAACCTAGCTAATCAAGAATTTTGACTTTAGAAGGAAGACCTTTCAGTTCAAATGATTACCATGTAAGAAACTGGAGATAGTAAGGAAGAGACACTTGCCGAAAGTCACGTAAGCAGTTATCACAAGAGCTTGAGGATGCCTATGTTCTTTTAGTTATGTTAGTGTGTTGTTTTTTTTTTCCCTGTGAAGAAGGAAATGGTGTAAACAGCAACTGGACTATTGTTTTATTAAATAAAAAGCATCTGGCTTTTACACTGCCTGTGAAGTTTTGCTGCTTTTCTTCACATTTTGTACTTCAAAAAGGGTGAAAAGCCACCTTTCTTTTCCCTAATCCTTCCTTTGCTTATTGTTTCATGACAGTGTAGTTAGATGAACACTTTAAGGTTTCATATTTAGAATTTTGACAATCATTTGTGCTATTAACTTTGACAAGGAAGAAAAGAGGCAAGGTACTCTTTATTTTTAGACAAAGTTATCTAAATGAGTGATACTAAGCTTTGTCTAATTGCTGAGAGTCAGGTCTCTGAGCTATCTCTACTCCCTTGTCCATTCTTCTCCCTAAACCCTGCTTTGTTGAGTTAGCTAGGCAGAATTGGGGATTCTAACTGGCTGTGGATCATATGCATCTTCATTGCATGAAAGTCTTTGATGTCTGATTTTGTTACATACTCATTAGAATAATGCCCTGGTCAGCTAGAGGGGTACCTGTTACAGGTCAGTTGAAAATATTGTAGTAGCAGTAGCCTATTATGGGTCAAATATTGTTGTTTTATGGGAGCATAGCTCAAAATCTTTTCTCTTCTCCTCAAAGCCAAGTTTGCTATTGGCTATATGGTGAGAAAAGACCTGTGATATGGTCAGTATTAAGATTGATGCTTTGTTATAGGAACCCCACTTAGTATGAGATATCTGAACATCTCAAGTTTGAAATGTTCTGTCTACTATTTGTCAACTCTTTTGCTTCAAAGAAACTCTTACATGTTAGGGAAATATAAATGATTCTACTTGATCATTAAATAAGTTATCTTTATAAGTGTATTTCTAGTATCACATGATCTCACTCATCTGGGGGAAATAATGAACAACATAAACTGATTAACAAAAACAGACCCAGAGACAGGGAAGCATCGATCAGACTGTCAAACCTCAAAGGGAAGGTAGGGGAGGGTGGGGGTAAGGGGGAGAGATCAACCAAAGGACTTGTATGCATGCATATAAGCCTAACCAGTGGTCACGGACAACAGGGGTGTGGGAGCATGCGTGGGGAGGGGTTTGGGATGGGAATGGGGGGATGAAGACAAATATGTGATACCTTAATCAATAAAGAAATTAAAAAAATAAATTATTTTCATGTTGCATAGCTTTATGAAGTAATTATATATATTGTCTTTTTCCCTATTTTAAGTTTTTGTGAAATGTGGATAAGGTACTTCTGTGCATATGGAAATAGCAATTAGTTCTTCTAGGAATGTCATTTTATTTATAGAACATCATTTACTTACTGTTCTTTTTGCTCTTACAGATGAGGTTTCTGCTTATAACATCCCTGAGATTACCCTGTTTTCCTCTATCTCAGTCTGCTGCTTGATTGGTGACCTATAGGGTTATATATTCCAGGGGAAATTAGCTGTCTGTTATTTCCTCATTATCTCTAAATAATCTTTTCATTTTATTTTAATTTAAATTCTTTATTGTTGAAAGTATTACATATGTCTTCTTTTCCCCCATTGTCCTTTCCCCAGCTGCTCTTGCCCCCCAGCACATCAGTCTTTGGTTTCTTAAATTTGTTTATTGTTGCTGCTGCTGTTTAATCCAAATTTGCAATCCTGCTTGGATTTTCAATGCTTTCCTGTGTTTCTTGATATTGTTTTCTTAAAAGTAAGTAAATGATTCCATTTGTTCTTTAACCTTTTATTTTCTAAATAATCTCCACTATTTGGATTTAACCATGTTGTTTCTAGAGTTTATCTTTTCAATGTCTTTTCATGATGACTGTATAATATTGCCTAGTGTCATGTCTTATCTGTTATTTAGTGAAGTAGATATGTCTATAGGATCCATTGGGGCATAGGTATTTAAATGTATGCTTTAAATTGGATTTTTTTCTTTTACAACTGGGGATATATTTTTCTATTGAAACTCAAATTTTTATTTACCCGCTGGAAATTTGTAGAAAAGAAATTAGCCTTTTATTCTTATCCATGTTCTTGTGGGTAGACATTGGATAGTAAAGACAGTTTCTACATTCTAAAAACCATCCATTACTTTGAAAATATGAAGTCCACAGTGATATAACTGTTAAATATGGCAAATTCCCTTTCCTAAGGCATAGGCTATGTGTCAGCCATGATTTACTAGCTAACTGTATTTGCAGTAAGGCTTTAATGTCTTTCCTTAGCATGCAGAAATGCAAAGAAAGTATTTTTTTATCTATGAGGTTAAGCCCTTCACCAATCTTTTATGTGTCTAGGTATTATGAGTAGGCTGCGTTTTAGTATCAAGCATCTCTTACTTATTTTCAAATACTTTTGGAGGCTATATGTTTTAAAGTGACATATTTTTATGACCACAATGCCTTAAAAATTTTTGTTCACTTTATTTTGTAAAGAGAGTAATACCGAAGTAACAATTTGAAGCTGTTTGTATCTTCAAGAGCTCTGTGTTCTTATGTTAAATATTTGATGAACACCTATCCCAGAAGTTGTTTTTCTGTTGTTAATGTTTATGCTTATCACATGCTCCATTAAATGAACTTACAAATTTTCCAGCTTTTGTAAAAACATACTCTCTAGTATTTTTGCAATTTCCTGGTTATTTCACTTTCTATTAGTCAGGAAAGTATTTTATATAGTAACAATTTCATTCTTACCTTAAAAACAAGTGAAAATTTTGTTTTTATTTTTCTAGTACCCACTGGAGAAAGGATTTATTTTCCCAACTTTATTGAAATATAATTGACATGTAATGTTGTGTATGTTTAGGGTGTACAATGTGATAATTTTATACAAGTATATATTTTTATTTTTATTTTTTTTAAATATATTTTATTGATATTTTACAGAGAGGAAGGGAGAGGGATAGAAAGTTAGAAACATCGATGAGAGAGAAACATCGATCAGCTGCCTCCTGCACACCTCCTACTGGGGATGTGCCCGCAACCAAGGTACGTGCCCTTGACCGGAATCGAACCTGGGACCTTTCAGTCCGCAGGCTGACACTCTATCCACTGAGCCAAACCGGTTTCGGCACAAGTATATATTTTTAAATAATTACCACAATTAGGTTAGTTAACACCTCTCTCACCTCAAATAATTACCTTTTCTATTTTTGTGGTGAGAACATTTAAGATCCACTCTTTTAGCAATTATAAAGTGTATAATACAGTATTATTCACTCTAGCCACCCTGCTATACATTAGCTCCCCAGAACTTGTTTTAACTAGAAGTTTGTACACTCTGACTAATATTTCCCCATTTTCCCAATACCAAGCCCCTGGTAATCTCCATTTTACTCTATTTCTAAGTTCAGCTGTTTTAGATTCCTCATATAAGTGATGTCATACAGTATTTGCCTTTCTGTGTCTAGCTTATTTCACCTAGCATAATAGCCTAAGGTCCATGCATGTCACAAAGGACAAGAATTCCTTCTTTCTTGTGCCTGAATAGTATTCCATTGTATATATTTTGAGTTATTGTATAATTTTTCCAAAAATCTTTAGAAGTATTCTTGATAGATGCCTCTTTCTTGTGTGAAATATGGACATAACCATGAAAATATATGAAATGAAGCATGGTATCAGCAAGTGGCATAAACATAGCAAATGTTGCCTTGTGAAAATAGCTTTAACAGGGGCTCCTTGTGTGGCCTTGAGCAAGTCATGGGAATACTACTACCTCTGTTTCTCTTCATACAAGGGCAAGAAGCAGTACTCAATTTGTAGGACTATTGGTTATGGATTACTACAAGGATTTTATAAGGTCAAGGTTCATTTAATGCTGAAAGTTATGTTAGATCCATTCAGATTTCTATATACATTCAATTCCCCAAAGAAATGATTCATTCAGCAAACATTTATTAAAATCTATTACTTGTTAGGCACAGGGCTCAGTATTGTGCAGAATACAACATTATGGAAGACATGGTCCATGCCTGACTTCTTAGTATGAAACTGTTTGTGTTATTTGCCATAAACCAGATACAAACTAACTACTAAAAGAGTCCAAGGGGAGAGGCAGGGGCTGGGATTACATACAGCTGTGGTGATTAAAGATGCAATATGTAAGAAGTGCTGTATGAGGTATTCTTTGAAAGAGGATAGGAAGATATTCCAGGCAGTTGGGATACGCTGAACAAAGATAGAGGGGGAAATTGTGATGTGTATTCTGGCTAAAACATAGAGCTTTTGTTGGCAGAAAAGTAGCCTCAAAAGTTAGTGATGAGTTTAAATTTTATTTTGTAGCTTTCAGGAACCTGACAATTTTTTTAAAAAAATTTCATTGCGTTTTTTACAGAGTGGAAGAGAGAGGGATAGAGAGTTAGAAACATCAATGAGAGAGAAACATTGATCAGCTGCCTCTTGCACACCCCCTACCGGGGATGTGCCCGCAACCAAGGTACATGCCCTTGACCAGAATCGAACCTGGGACCCTTCAATCCGCAGGCCGATGCTCTATCCACTGAGCCAAACCGGTTAGGGCAATCTGACAATTTTTAAGTGATGACATTATCAGCCTATGCAAAATGAATTGGTAGAGCAAAAGAGACTGGCAAGAGGGGGACTTCTGAGAAAATTGTTTAAGTATTGAAGATATGAAATAAGAATTTAAATTAGGTGGTGGCAGTGGGAAGGGAAAGACAATGATGGAGTTGAGATACTGGTAAAGTCAATGTAGTTAAGTAAGAGGAGGTTGACATTCTATTCCAGTCTACTGCTATTGTGCTCATCTTTATATCCAATCTGCCTTACTTGTTTCAGTTTCACGTTAGATGCTGTCTTATTTACTGCTGTATCTTTTGTGCCTAGCACATGTAGCACATACTAGGATTTTAGAAATTATTTGTTGAATGAAACATGAGATTAATGAATCATTTTGATAGAGGGAAAATAAATATGGGCTCCCCTGCAAGATGTCCAGTCATCTCTACATCTGCATTTGTACTTCCACTCCAAGTTTAGCTTTTACTTAATTTTAATTGAAATTGTATACTCATTTGCTGACTGTCCTCATTCAAACACATTTTAACCCAGATTTTATGACCTAAACGTTGCTGATTTTTGTAAATTTAATTCTGTTCCTTATAGAAATGTTCTTTGGACAGATGCTGTTGGATACTCTCCAAATGTTGCATTTTGAGTGCTTTTACCCTACATATGGATTTTTTAAAACATTGCTGAGTGGCCATTGTTAAATATTATTTTACAGCAATTAGTATGATAATCTAGTAATATTTAAGCATTATTTTTTGTCTTAAAATGTTTAAAATTAAATTTGACAGCAGATGGCTAGCGTGCAAATCAAGGTATTCTTGGAAGCCTGGTTAGTGCTTATAAGGTCATTTTGAGTCAAGTATAAAGTTATAATCTTCAGAAAAGGGTTTTATGTAAAAGGTAACTACCTAGTCCAATAAAAATATTTTTTAAAGTTTAATTACTAGCTATTGTTCTGAATGCCCAATGAAATTTTCAAGGCCCAGTAAGTTTAGTCATAGAAAGGCAAAGAATAATTCTCATAGACTAATTTCAAAGGCATTAACATTTATAAATAAACTTAACTAGAACCCTCAATAACTAGAAATTAATCCAAATAATCTGCTTTTAAAAAAATGAGAAAATAAGAAATGGGAAAGGAATTTCAAGATGCTGTTTTTAAGTGCCCTCTGGACTTACTAGGTACATCTTGGAGTTCCTGCAATCAGTTCAATCTCATATCTTTTTCATCTTCATCTCCATTTCTGAATAGTGATTTTTGTTTTTCAGAAGAGATGACCTTGAGGCCTAGGGCGCAGTCCTTACTAATCAAGATATGATTCAGCTTTGGGCAACTGACTCTACTTTCAGACACAGGAAAGGTACCTGGAACATTTTAGAAAAATATTTCCATAAAGAAAGGAACTTAAACTTGACTATTGCAGATAATGCTGCAATGAGCATAGGAGTGCATATATTCTTTCAAATTAATGTTTTGGGTTCCTTCAGATATATTCCCATCAGAAGATGAGTGTATATAAAAGCTGTTGTACAATTATACAATGGAGTACTAGTTGGCCCTAAAAAAGAAGGAAAATCTTACCTTTTGCGACAGCGTGGATGGACCTGGAGAGTATTATGCTAAGTGAAATATTTCAGTCAGAGTAAGATAAGTATCACATGATCTCACTCATTTGTGGAATCTAATGAATAAAATAAACTAACAAACAAAATAGAAACAGACTCATAGAGAGAACAGACTGACAACTCTCAGAGGGGAGGGGGTTTGGAGACTGGGTGAAAAAGGTGAAGGGACTAAGGAAAAAAAACAACACTCAAACACAGACAACAGTATGGTGATTACCAGAGGAAAAGGGGGGTGGGCCAGATAGAAGAGGATAAAGAGGGATAAATGGTGATGCAAAGAGACTTCACTTTAGGTGGTGAACACACAGTGCAATATACAGATAATATAGAATTGTACATTTGAAACATATAATTTTATTAACCAATGTACCCCAATACATTCATTAAAAATTTAAAAAGAAACAAAATTATTTGAATATTTAGCAGCATTTAACTGATGCCATTAATATTTTTCTTTATTAAGGTATTACATGTGTCCTTATCCCCCCACATTGCCTCCCCTTCAGCTCCCCGCTCATGCCTTCACCCCCCTGTTGTCTGTGTCCATTGGTTATGCTTATATGCATGCATACAAGTCCTTTGCTTGATCTCTCCCCCTTACCCCTACCCTCTGCCTTCCCTCTGAGGTTTGATGGTCTGATTGATGCTTCTCTATCTCTGGATCTGTTTTTGTTCATCACTTTATGTTGTTCATTATATTCCACAAATGAGTGAGATCATGTGATATTTATCTTTCTCATACTGACGTATTTCGCTTAGCATAATGCTCTCCAGTTCCGTCCATGCTGTTGCAAATGGTAGGAGTTTCTTCCTTTTTACAGCAGCATAGTATTCCATTGTGTAGATGTACCACAGATTTTTAATCCACTCATCTGCTGATGGGCATTTAGGCTGTTTCCAAATCTTAGCTATGGTAAATTGTGCTGCTATGAACATAGGGGTGCATACTAGTATATCCTTTCTGACTGGTGTTTCTAATTTATTGGGATATATTCCTAGAAGTGGGATTACTGGGTCAAATGGGAGTTCCATTTTTAGGTTGTTGTTGTTTTTTTTGGTTGTTTTTTTTTTGTTTGTTTGTTTGTTTTGAGAAAACTCCATACTGTTCTCCACAGTGGCTGCACCACTTTGCATTCCCAGCAGAAGTGCATAAGGGTTCCTTTTTCTCCGCATCCTCGCCAGCACTTGTCATTTTTTGATTTACTGATGATAGCCATTCTGAGAGGTGTGAGATGGTACCTCATTGTCATTTTGATTTGCATCTCTCTGATGATCAGTGACTTTGAGCATGTTTTCATATGCCTCTTGGCCTTCTGTATGCCCTCTTTCGAAAAGTGTCTATTTAGGTCCTTTGTCCATTTTTTGATTGGGTTGTTTATCTTTCTTTTGTTAAGTTGTATGAGTTCCCTGTAAATGTTGGAGATTAAGCCCTTATCAGAGATAACATTGGCAAATATGTTCTCCCATGCAGTGGGCTTTCTTATTGTTCTATTGATGGTTTCTTTTGCTGTGCAGAAGCTGTGATGATGATGATGATGATGATGATGATGATGATGATGTCATTAATATTTTTAATCAGGAGCGTATGTTTAATAGGCTACTGACAGCTAAAACTGAAGCAAGACTCTCTCACTTTTCCCAAATTTTAAAGACCTCACTCGAATGGCACATGACATTTACTCCATCTTTGAAGTATTAGTGATAAAACATACAATTTTCCTACTATAAAAACATAAGAAAAAAATGACATTACTTCTAAGTCAGAGATTGTAGAGAAAAAGGAAAGAAAGACAGAAAGAGAGGAGAGAAAACCAAAAGAAAGCCAGAAAGAAAGGAAAGGAAAGGAAAGGAAAGGAAAGGAAAGGAAAGGAAAGGAAAGGAAAGGAAAGGAAAGGAGGAAGGAGAGAGAGAGAGAGAGAGAGAGAGAGAGAGAGAGAGAGAGAGAGAGAGAGAGAGAGAGAGAGAGAAGAGAGAAAGGAAGGGAGGGAGGGAGGAGAGAGAGAGGAAGGAAGGAAGGAAGGAAGGAAGGAAGGAAGGAAGGAAGGAAGGAAGGGAGGAAGGAAGGAAGGAAGGAAGTTTGGAAACACCTATTGAGAAAGTTTTTCATTTTGAAATACTTCAGCTCCAATAATAATGTATTTGAAATGAAACCAGAATGAAGGAGTAATGAATAAAATAATGTACTAATGAAAAGGGGGTGTTAAAGAAAGTAAGATTCCCCAGAGAGAGAATTATTTAAGCCATTTTTATCACACATTTTCCACTATAAACTCCTCATCTCTTCTTGAAGTGAAAATAAAGATCTGTGATTAATTATGGCTCAGAGATATATCATTGTTCCTATCAAACTTGCTCCTCCTCCTCAATAGCACCATTAAATGTACCCCTCGTCATTTTTTATTTCTACCCCATGGTTTTTCTTTGATTTCTGTCCATACTAGTAGGGCAAGTGCTAAAGCCCCTTCCAGCAACATTCTTCATGTCTCTGCAATTGCAAGAGAGATAAGATAGGTAAACTCCTTGTGGGCAAGCTCCATATCCTGTTCTTCTTTATGTCTTCCATAGTATCAGTAGTCATTTCATAAAAGGGTAATATGCTAATTAGACTGGGTTAACCGGCCATCTTCCGATGTCCAACTTCCTTCTGCACAAAGCCATGGTGTTGGGAGCTGAGGCAGAGGCAGTTAGGGGCAATCAGGCTGGCAGGGGAGAGCAGTTAGGGGCAAGATCAGGCTGGCAGGGGAGGGCAGTTGGGGATGAGATCAGGTCAGCAGGGGAGGGCAGTTGGGGGCGAACTGGCCTGCAGGGGAGGGCAGTTGGGGGCATTAGGCAGGCAGGCAGGTGAGTGGTTAGGAGCCAGTGGTCCTGAATTGCAAGAGGGATCCCAGATTGGAGAGGGTGCAGGCCGGGTTGACACCCCCCGCCCCCGTGCATGAATTTCATGCACTGGGCCTCTAGTCCTATATAATAAAAGGCTGATATGCAAATCAACCAAATGGCGGAACAACTGGTTGCTATGACACGCACTGACAACCAGGGGCCAGACCTCAACACAGGAGCTGCCCCATGGTGATCAATGCACTCCCACAGGGGGAGCGTTGCTCAGCCAGAAGCTGGGCTCATGACTGGCGAGTGCAGCGGCAGTGACAGGGGCCTCTCCCACCTCCACGGCAGCACTAAGGACGTCTGACTGCCGGCTTAGGCCCATTCCCCATGGGGAGAGGGCCTAAGCCATCAGACGGACATCCCCCGAGGGCTCCTGAACTGCGAGAGGGCACAGGCCGGGGTGAGGGACCCCCCCACCCCCCGAGTGCACAATTTTTGTGCACTGGGCCTCTAGTTAACCAATATGCTTTCTTTTATCAGGCAGTAAGAACAATGCAATTTAATACTATGGTTGCTAGAAATCTCAGAGCTAAATTTCCTGCCCAGCTGAAGCAATTCACCTTAGTCTAAATTTTTTATTGTATTTTTTATATATTTGTTGCTGTTGTCCTGCCTTTACCATTATATATCACTCTTACTATTCAGGTTTATGAAAATGATCTTCTTGAAAAGGCATCTTTATTATAAGTTATTTTGAGCTCTTCTGGAAGAATGTAGTTGCATAACTAGTGAGAGAGCAAGCGAGCAAGGGAAGGAGATAATTCTGTTTCTGAATTTATTTGAAGCTTATTAAGCTGAATTGTGGTGTGTTTTTTTTTTTTCATTTTGCTGTGTAATTGTATTGCAGGTATTTCAGTAATGCAAGCTGGGGGCTTTGGTGTTTATAGGCTTCAGCGATACTCAGAAGTAAACAAGTGCTGCTGAGACTACTCTTAATACATAAACAAAATAATAATGAATTTTGATCTTCTTATATTTAATTGTTTTCTTTACAATTAAAAGTACATAGTGATGTATGAAATGTGTTGTTTTCTTATTGCATCCCTGCAGGGTACAACTGATGAACTTTGGATTCAGTGCTAGCTTTGAGGTCTGGGAATCTATCGATACTTCAGCTTCTGTTTGTCCATGCTGAAATGCCATGATCTGCACTATGTTGTTTGCTTAGTTGATGTGAAAAGCAACATCAGAAAAACAACATCATTTTCCTCTTAGCTTGTCTTTTTCCAGATATTATTTTGGAGAATGAGGAGAAGGGGTAATGCTTACAATTGAGTATGGTTTCTGCAGTGAGTAAAATTATTAATTTATTGGAAAATTGAGGAGACTTTACTACAAAATATTTTATCTGCTTAAATTTGGGCATATAGCAATCATTTAGAAAAACACTCTGGGGAAGTTTATAGAGTAAATATAAGCAACATGTCTTACAAAGCTCTTATACATTTAACTTTATAACTAATACCACTCACTAGTTTGTAAACAGAAAATGAATGTTTTTGAAGAATAATAGAATAGAGTTTTGAGAAGCCCTGTCCTTTTTTTTTTTTTGCATGACTTGAATTGGCCTTATTTTATACTAGTGTCCCGGTGCATGGATTTGTGCACATTCAAAGGAAATTAATTAGAAGAAATATTTCAATATCACTATTCACCTTTTCTCTATAATAGAAGTGTCAACCAAATTCACAATCGACAATGACAGATCAAAGCACACACCTGCAATTGATGCTAGTGAGAGCTTTATATGTAAGGTGCATGTGTGTGTCAACTTAGCCTTTTATATATATAGAATGAACTTCCTTATTTAGACCTGCTTTCTGATGTTGTTAAACTTTTTCCACCCCATGGAAGCACCCCAACTTCTCTTTCAGATAATTGTCAGCAACACAGCAGTAAATATCAACACGAAGCAGATTATTATTGTAGATCACGCAGGGGGAACAAAGGGTAAAATATTTAACTGTAGCTGTGTTTGACTATATCCTGTGCAATGAGAAAACCTGAAGTCATTTTCAAGGTCCACCATTTCTTCTTTTTAGTCAGGTCAAGTTTCTAAGCTTTCTAAATCTCCATTTTCCAGCTAATGAAAAGAAAATAAGATCCCACTGAGTCTCCTATCTACCTACTCCAGGACTTCTGTGAGGATCACATGATATGACGCATGTGAAAATGCTTCACAGACATTTGGTTAAAGTGTAAACTGTTTCCACCAGTCTGAAAAGCAAGTTGTGTTCCTGGGCTGAAGAAACTCCAAGGAGGCTAGTCACTAGGGAGAGGAAGCCAGACATTGCTACGTGACATCATTACCCGGTGCCCACAGTGGCCGTTTCTGGGCTGGGCTGGGCTGTGGGCTGCATTTTGTGCCATGGGGTCTTGGTAGCATTGGCTGTTGGCTGCGATTTGGTAGGCTGTCACTCCAGGGTGGTGGTGGGGCCTGTGTCCCACTTAGGGGAAGCCAAATGTTGGTTTGTTGGCACCAGGTCCGTGGTGTGTGTCATGGCAGCTCCTGAATTGAGTGTCTGCCCCCTGGTGGTCAGTGCATGTCATAGCTACCGGTTGGAGGGACACTTAGCCATATATATATGACTGCTAACATCATTACTGAGATCGGAGATGTGGAATTAAGATATCAAAGAAACTTAACGTTTGGATTATCAGTAACATAAGAACATGCTTAATAAATAGCTAAATCCATTGTTGGATAGGACAGTATTCCCATAGAGCAGAGGTTCTCAAAATAGTTAGCAGACTAGCAGCACCAGCTCTATCTGGGAACTTGTTAGAAATGTCAATTCTCAGGTCCCACCCTAGAACATCTGAATCAGAAACTCTGGGGGTGGGTCTGAGAGTCTGTCTTAAGAAGCCTTCATGGTGATTCTGAAGAACAATAAAGTTTGAAAATCATTGATTTAGAGAAAACCATGCCTATCCAGGAGAATATCAACAAAGAGGATATTTCTCAGTTTCAGAATTCTCAGCAGTCGGTCCCTCAATGCTTCTTTCTTCCTTTTCCTCACTTTTCAAATGGCCTTATTCTTGGGTTATTGTCTATGTTCTGATATGGTAGAAAGAAGGTTGTTATGTTTCTCCCCTCAAGGAATACCACCATGCTTATTAGCTAATATGGCTTAATTACAGATAAGGCTCTGAAACATACTGCACAAATGACAGCAGTTTAATTCTTTTTAACCCAATATTTATCAAAATTCTTTGACCACAGAACCCTATTTTTGTCGAGCATATAGAAACTTCTCATAGAACATTACATTACAGATAGTTGGGCAAAATAACATCAGTGTCCAAATGTATGAAACAAGCAAACAAAAATCTTCCTATTATAACCCTTTGGAGACATTAATAACCCAAGAGCTCTATTGTAGGTGTTCTAAGCTGCTACAAGTGGACTTTCATAATTTTATATGCAGCAAGTGTGGGCACATAAAAGTGTGTGTGTATATGTGTATATGTATTATATTTATTAGTTCTAATGTATATATTTATAATATGTGTTATATATTAGTTTTTAACAATAGAAATATGTGTATGTCCATATATATCACATATTCAAACATGTTTCACACTTATATGAGTCAAAATTGGCTTCTAAGAGGTTGGCATAATGAGATAAAAATTAAAAAAGGAAAAATTAGTTCAAAAACTTATAAACCGCCCTAGCTGGTTTGGCTCAGTAGATAGAGCGTCAGCCTGCGGACTCAAGGGTCCCAGGTTTGATTCCGGTCAAAGGCATGTACCTTGGTTGCGGGCACATACTCAGTAGGGAGTGTGCAGGAGGCAGCTGATCGATGTTTCTCTCTCATTGATGTTTCTAACTCTCTATGCCTCTCCCTTCCTCTCTGTAAAAAAATCAATAAAATATATTAAAAAAATAAAAATAAAAAACACTTATAAACCATTTTATAATGAAGTTCAATTTTAATATTTCACCAATTTATATAAATAATATTTAAAATTCCTTCACTATAATTAATTACTTGTTAGTATTTTAAGCACCATTAACATCTTCTCTTATTGTTTATTATTTGTTTTACTTTATCCTCCTAATTTACCAGGAAAAATGACTTGCCCGATTTCTTTTTATCATTTGAATGTTGTAAATAAAATATAACAGCAGTTTGGCAAAGTAAAACATTTAAAATGTACCAACCAAAAAGTGTGTTGCTCCAAACCTTTTCATAAAATAGAAATTACTTTAAATGTTTAGTCATTATGTTTCTAAAGTGAATTTTCATTATGAGAGACCTTAAAGTAAGAAGCTTGTGATGGTAGACATGTGTCTCTTGATTAGATAAACGGATCTCCCTAAGTAAGCACTGGCTTATTGCCAGTTGAAAAGGGAGCAATAATTCTTTTATCTTTTCAGTTATTTGCAAGGATAAGATTAAAGCCTGAATCGGCTTCTTTATCCTCTGCTATTTCACCTATCATATCACTGAGCTGTGGGAGCAACAACTGTTTAACAATATCCAGTTCTAAGAAGAGAAGTGTCCTTGGCTCTTTAACATTGTATATAAGTTCCCTCTCTAGGCACATGATAATTTACATTACTCACAATATCAAGAATTTCTCATATATAATGCATTACTTTTGTGGAGAGGTAAAGTGGTAAAACATAGTTTATAATCTGACATGTTTTAATACTTAATTCATAGCAACAATTTTAGTTCTTTTTAAAAGAATTAATAAATAGAAATAAGTATAATACTTTTTATATTTTGTACTGATTTTATTTTCTAAACATACTAAATCTCCCTTTTTATTTTTCAAAGTACCTCTGAAATATTTAGTGGCCGAAATTATTCCTAGAAAAACTGATGAACAGAATTGGAAAATAACTTAGCCATGATCTAAAAGTAATCAGAATCCAGGGCTCTTAAATCCCAGTCTAGCACTCTTTCTAATAAAATCCTGAAATCATATTAAAATTTAGACTTATTCCCACTTTGTCTAGGAACAAATGCATGAGAAGTCAAAGGATGAATAGCCTGTAACCTGATTGTAAACAGTTGATTCATTTCAACACTGGATTTGTTATTATTGTTATTTTCCCTATCATATTGTCTTTAAAACTATAAGTTCACTTTTGAGTCCTACATGCCCAATTGTCCAGTCACTTATAAAATTCAGGTTCCCAACTATCTTCAGCAAGTATCTATGACACTTTGTTTTTAAACAGCTGTGGGAAAACCTGAATGATGTTATATTGAATAGAATTGATGTGTTTATATTATTAAAGTGTTTACCTGATGTATCAGGTATTAGTTTGTATTTGAAGTCTTTAGATTTATATACTTACCTCCAAATAAATTTGAAATATAGAAAAGAAACTGAACATAACTCTTGTTCATATCCTACTTTTTTAAGTACTGAAAAAGTCAAACCCTAGTTCCCAGGCCTGCAAATCATCACCCTACTTTGCACCATCTCAAAGTATGTACATTCTCTGGTCATTTAAATCAAATCACTACTACTGAGCTTTTGTCGTGTAGTCTTTTGTGAGGTGGTGTGTATAGTATATGTGAATTCTTATTTGCCTGTGCTCTTAGTGGAATGAAATGCTTGAGAACAACACTCCTTACTATTATGTGATACAGTTCATTTTTTTTCATTGTTTTTCTCTCTGCTTTGTGACTGTGTGAAGCTACAGCACTCAAGACATTTGAGGTCTGAGTAAATCTGCTTCCAAATGGCACTACTGTTTTTAAGAGTCTTCTTTTAGCATGGTAATGAGAATCACAAAATGTACACAACCAACTATTTCAATGAGCTCCACTTCCATCTGTTCTCTGTCTATCAGGTGTTGCTGGACTGTTCTTTTTTCAGGTCATGGTTGTTTGTGTATCAACTCTCGTAACCCAACTCCTGATAATATGACAATGCTTTTCCCAAACCAACTGGCAAAATTCTATTGTGCCAACAGTTAATAAAAAGCTGAGCTAAGAGAGGACAGGTTTGTACTAATTGTTCTGCTTCGGTAAGGATGAAAGTCTTAATACATATAAAACACTTCGAACAGTGCCCGGCACATGGTAAATACACAATAAAATTACCTGTAATTATTCAGGTGTACGTGCTGTAAAAAACAAAGGACATTCAGTTCCCTTGTCTTACTCGTTCTCAAGTCACCCAAGATCACTAGATACTTAACAAAACATCTCATTTTCCATAAATGTATCTTAAATAGCTTCTGGACATGCCTAACAGCCAGTTAATGTGAAATAATCTTAGAAGGAAACTAGTGGCCCATACAGTAGAAATATTTGAACTAGCTCATTCCTCAGTTTAATTAATGTCAAAGTATTGTGCGGTAATTGTATACTGGTTAGGAATGTGAGTTCCAGATCCAGAGCACCTCAGTTCCAATCCTCCTCTGTTACATTAGATCTGTCAGTTTGCGTGTGTTTCTTTAATTCTCTGTGTCTCAGTTCCTCAGTAAAACACTGACCACCTAAGGTTGTTTATTGTGAAAATTAAATGAGTTAATGCAAATAAGGCACTTTGAACAGTGTCTAGCACATGATAAACACATAATAAAGTCAGTTGCTATTATTCAAGTGGCTGTGGTGTGAAAAAAAGGGGGAAACTATTTCACAAAGTTCTATAAGGCCCTTAAAGGGGTTTTGTCATTATGACTACTTTTAAGATAATAATGGAAAATATAATTTTATGGAGGCCTCAACCTGGTCTTTAAATATGTGTCAACAATTGTCACATGCTAAGTACATGTGCTAAAACTGTATATATAATTATTCTCCAGCACACTCATAAATGGTAAGAATTAGTTCACTTCTAAAGGTCATTTGACCTTATATACTAGAGTCTAGTATATAAAGTCAATGTAAAACACGAAACAAAATAAAACCAATTACATTCTCCAGTTATATTTAGTAGAAAAATAACTGGAAAAGATTGGCACAGTGATGTTTTATACTACCTAGTTTATTTCACTGTGTCACTTTATAAACTACTGGAGGACCGGTGCACAAATTTGTGCACCAGTGGGGTCCCTCTGCCTGGCCTGTGGGATCAGGCCGAAACCGGCTCTCTGACATCCCCCGAGGGGTCCCGGATTGCGAGAGGGTGCAGGCCAGGCCGAGGGACCCAATCAGTGCACGATCCAGGGCTGGTGAAGGACACAGGAGGTTGGCCGGCCAGGGAGGGACTGTGGGAGGGCTCCAGGATGTGTCCAGCCCGTCTTGCTCAGTCCCAATCAGCTGGACCCCAGCAGCAAGCTAACCTACCAGTCGGAGCGTCTGCCCCCTGGTGGTCAGTGCACATCATAGCTACTGGTCAAGCGGTTGACTGTCTGCCCCCTGGTGGTCAGTGCATGCCATAGTGAGCGGTTGAGCAGCCTTAGCATATCATTAGCATATTACGCTTTGATTGGTTGAAAGGCAGACTGGCCAATTGGCTGACTGGACACTTAGCATATTAGGCTTTTATTATATAGGATTTTTTTCTAGAATTAAATTTTATTTGCCTTATATAAGAGACATAAACTGGACACATTTTATTTTTCAAAAAGACGTTTTCTGAAATTTCCTAATTTTCAGGGAGGGCAAATGAAGCTAGAATAAATCTGTTTTATTTTATTTTTTCCTCACTAAAATAAGGAGTCTACAAATCAAAAGACACCTACTAGACTATCACTATGACCCTTGAAACCTTTTTTGGTTAATATAGAAGGTATATGTTTTCAAAAAACACTACATCTCTACAAGTGCACTATTCTCCCAATAACTCTTATTCCAAACTGTTGAAACTGACTTGAGGAGTTCAAATGGACAGATTTTAAAATTACTAATTAACTTTTTTCCTGTTCTTTGCTTTGCTTTATTTTTTTCCTTGTTTTAGATTTGGAGATAGACATTCTCTAGTAGAGATCATATTTCATATTCTTCTCTGTAAAGATATGAGACTTTATGGTTGAGGGATTGATTTATTTTAAAACATAAAACCTCCACTTATCATTTTATCTTCTTTAAACTAACCCCATTTCTAGTCACATTGTTTGTGGATAGCCTTGTTTAGGTTCTTTAAATACCAGGAACAGTTTCATCATCATCAAATATTAACTTCTCACTGAAAGCAGGTGAGCTTAACAAGGTTACTATATTTACTAACTTAGACTGGGACAGGATAATTTTAAAATACATATATTTTTAAAAGTAATCTCAGTGCTTTTATCTAGAACTCTGTCAGTTCTGTTCAAATCCCTGAAACACATTCTGGATGAAACTTAATATACTTGGTAGATATTCAGGCCAGGCAGAATAAATCTTTATTTTTAAAAGAAAAAGAATTTGTATCAGTAAATTGCTCTTCTTATGTCTGGAGAACAAAACAAACAGTAAGTTGGCCTAATTTTCAGATGCTTTTAAAAAGACTCCCTGGGCTAAAAACATCACTTCACTTTATTTAAATACACAATGCATTTGGAGTTTTGAGCTTTTTTTTGGGGGGGGGGGGCGGGGGGAGTTAGGGGTAGTTGTCTGATACTCTAAAATGCCTACACTTTTAATAACAAATTAGCACAAAGGTTTCAGTAAGACTTTTGGTAATAAAAATATATTATCATTAACAAAATGTAGATGTAGTCTGTGCATCAAATTATTTTAATAGCAGTCCATATATCAAGTAAAACTTTATGCTTAAAAATTGTATATTTAGTGTTGGGTAGGAATATGAGGAAAATGCTTATTTTAAAGTGGATAAATTTTGCTCTATTTGGGGTTTGAAACATGATTTCACACTTATGAATTTAACCAGATCCTGTAAACAGCCATTTTGATATCATGCTTTTAAATTTCTTTATCTGAAAGAAGATTTATGTTTAGCAAAGGAGGGGCTGATTTTCATCTTTGTGCCTCTAATTTAAAAATGCAGAGGTAAATCAATAACTATATCTGCCCTTTATATAACCTCTGGGTGGAGGGTTACGTGTCTGGCTATAGAGTTGTAATTATTTAATTTATTCTTAGCAGCATACTGAGCTCTGCAAAGATAAATTGTTTAAATCTGAAAAATAATCAGTGCCTTTCTCACCTTATACCCTCCTCCTTATATGTTTGCAAGATATTTGTCTAAATTTAATTCTTCTTTGTAACTTTATTTTTATAGACAGGAAATTTAATTTTGCCAAGTGGAAACCCCAAGGTTTAAGATGAGTGCAAAGCTAAGACCCTTAGGAATTGAGGGGGTTGCCAAATACGTTACTTCCCAAGTTTTAATACAGTTAGAACTCACTTGAGACCCTTAAGACATGGAAAACCTAAGCTAACTGGCATGGGTTCAAGGGACAGAAGTTATACTGTAGGAAATCCAGTTAGACAGATAAGACTCAAAGTTGTAACTTCAGAAGTTGCATAAGAAACATTCAAATAAAAGAAGAAAGCTCCAGCAGTCATATGGAAATAACTGACAAAACTTACAGCTTTGGCAAGGGGTGTTGGGAAGATAATTGTGGGATCTGTCTTTGTAGCAATCATAGGCAAAATCTCCATTTTGTTAGCTTTGGGGAAATCAAGTAGGCAAATCTTTGAATAACATCGTTTTCTTACAAAGTTGATGGGTGCGGGGGGCGGGAGTGGGGGGGACTGATTCCTGGCCAGCGCCACTATCTCTGTGGAGTTAGCATGTTTTCCCCATGTCTGCGTGACTATTCTTTGGGTCCTCTGGTTTCCTTCACATCCCAAAGATGTGCATGCGAGGTGAATTGGGGAAATTGGGGTATCTAAATTGTCCCAGTCTGAGTGAGTGGAGGGTGTTAGTGCCCCTGTGATAGAAGGGTGTCCTGTCCAGGGTGAGTCCCACCTTGTGCCCAGAGCTTCTGGGAGAGGATCTGGCCACCCATGACCTTGAACTAAAATAAGTGGGCTAGAAAAGAATTCTCTTACTTGTTTTGATTCATCTTTCTTATATGTATGTATAGCCCCATTTATTTCCATGTTTAGTATTAGAAGTGTTTTGGGGTTTTTATTTAGAAGTTTGGTGATGTGTTGTTGTTGGTTTTTTTTGTGACCAGAAATATGCCGTAGGAACTGAACTCTTGTTTATAAATTAGCCTCTGGTAAAATTGGTTTCCTTATACGTCATTTCACTTAAAGATTCGGTTTCCAAGAATCTATTGACAATGTTAAGTGAGAACTTACTGTATAAGCAAAAATATTAAGTGTCATTTCAAAGGGAGATCCAGTTCTTTGGAGTTCACTATATTTTCTTATTTAGGAGAGAAAGAGAAATGAAAAATATGACGGAAAACTAACTTGACTCATAAAATGCCACAGGATTTGGTATGGGTTTGAGTAGGAGGGAATTTAATTAGATCAGTATTTTTATGAAGATACTCTAATGAGATATGTTAAAAGGTATTAAAAATAGGGATGGGTATCTCAGTTGGAGTGTCATCCCATACACCAAAAGATTGTATGTTCGATTCCTGGTCAGGTCACATACCTAGGTTGCGGGTTCAAACCTGTTCAGGGAGCATACAGGAGGCAACCGACTGATGTTTCTCTCTCACATCAATGTTTCTCCCTTCCTCTCTCTCTCTAAAATCAATAAATCCCTTAGTGAAGATAAAAGAAGAAAAGAGGGGTGGTTTATGTGATTCAACTACGTTGGGAAATGCTGAGTTAACAAAAGTAAGCAGGTTTCTTTATTGTAGGACATATGAGAGAGAACCTTTACTATGCTCTGGTGTGTTATCAGACTACAAGAGAGTAATATAGTTTGCCATTTCTTATAAGTATTTAACCAGGAAACTCAGTTTTTGAGGCTTACTGGGAATAGAGGTCTGTGGTACACACTCTGGCAAATGCTGGACTAAATGATGTCTAAGAGTATTTCCAGCTTTACTATTTAATATTTCTGTGACATGTTGTCTATTATCATATAAACTTCCTCAGTGAAGTACCATTTCATTCTTTCTGATAGAACTAATTCTGAATCTTTGATAATTCCAATAAATGAGTTTGCAATCTTAATGAATAAAAAATAGTTTTAGGATTGTCTAGAAACTGATTCTGAAATGTCCAAAATTGCCACTTTTGTGATATATATATTCTGTAATGTGGAGCTATAGTAGATTGCCATTTTTCCTGAATATATTATTTTGCTCACTAGAATTAACCATGCTTTTCTCTGTCTTTTAATATGCATAATCAAGGGTTGACTAGAAAAAATATGCACATAATAGCTATTCAGTGTCATTTTACATGTTTTGAGTAAGTATCTGCATAGATCTTATGTGTGCATAGAGAAACATAATGCTTAAGCAGTCATTTTCCTGGGCTTCAACAGATGACTGTTGCTTGAATTTGAGTATTCCACAGACAGATCTGAAGAAAAAAAATGTTAAGTTGCCCTCCTCATCCCCAGACACATATATAAAAACATTAAAAACATAAAAGCCTAATTTTCCTGTAGTAATTCATATCTTCAAAACTTTTGTATAGAGTCAGTAGTTAGGCATGGTGGTCACTCACCATGCCTGTCTTCATCCTAACCTAAACGAGGAGCTCTGGCAGGCATCAGAGTCATTTGAATATACACTTGCACCACTCTGGGTGGGAAAGCTGAGTGGCTGACAGGATTGGGAGGGAGCCCTGTGAAGCTTTTGGTGGGAGGAGCCATGGAATAAAAAACTGCTTTCCCCAACAGTCTACTTCCTTAAATTCCTTGTAGCTGGTCAGGTTAGCTGGGACTGAGAGTGCCTTCTGATTTGCTCTGGTGAACTGAAGGCCAGGTAGAATCCAGGCTGATTCCATGGAGAGGGCTGCTTACAACTTTAAGGTAAAGGGGGTAAATTGAGTTTTGGAGAATTTGACTCTATTTAGCTTAACTCATCAGGGTAGAAGAAGAAATAGGGAGAGGATTGATAGATAATATATTGTATTGAGCATACTTACACTAAAAAGTTATTTGTTGTTTATCTGAAGTTCAAATTTGATTGGGAGTCCTGTATTTTCATTTGATAATTTGGCAGCCCTAGATAGGATTCTAAGCAGAAGCCCTAGCTAGGAAGAAAGGGTGCAAGTAGCTGGTGTCCTCTTTGTCCTTGTTCTAAATCACTGTGGTAGATGACTGGATGGGGTGTGCAGAAAAGAGAAGTGAGGGAACCCTACGAGCAGATTTGACTGACTTTTGGCTGAGATACCCTTTTATGTTATTTCATAACAAATTCTATATAGTAAGTGGATTTTGAAGTTGCATGATTTTATGTGTATTTTATTTCTTAGAGTAACACATTGAATGTCATGATTTTTCTTTCCCTTTTTTTTGCTATATTTTAATGACATTTTATGTTCGCTGCCATCAACTACTTTAAAGACAGCTTCCATGAGTACTTAGCATCAGAAATGCCTTCTGACTTTTGGTAACTTAATACAAGTGTAATTCAGTTGTCTCTGGGTTTTAATTTGATTCTGGCTATTTGGAAACAGATGATGAATTCTTAGGGAGCTTATTATTGAACAGATATTCAGTTAATATTTTTCTAAAGTGATTGAAGGTGTTTGATTAAATCAGGGGAAATTGGGTTAGGGGCAGGAAGCATATATGGGATATTGGTGAGGCAGGCCTGGTTTCACTGTGAACAGCAACTATGATATTTTGTTATTTGCCCTTCAAACATTTCAAGTGAAAATTTTAAGGTCATGATTATTTGAAAAATAAATGTTTAACATGAATGCAGCTGGATATGTGTCTTGAAGTACAGGGGAACATATTTCTTTTAAGAAGTCAGTATATGCAATAGAGATACACAAGAAGGCCCCACCTATGTGATTATCTCCAAACCAGGTATTCCACCTTTGTCCAAGTAGCTTATGGGAATTTGACTTACAACTTGTTCTGAAAAATGTGGGGTGGGAGTGGAGCAGTTTGAGAAGGCAGTTTATTCTAAACCAATCCTGGACTTTCAGTGCTCCCCCTAGGCAGGCCCAGATGCTCTTTAACTACGAATTTTTTGAAGGTTCCTTTATTCAGCTTTGTATGGTCCTGTTTCCTGGGGGTTCCTGTGACCACAGACCCCTGCAATTAGACCAGAGTTGGTGTCTGTATACTTTATGGATTCTTGATATTTCTGGTTCAGTTATACTGAATTACCAGAATTTTTTAGCCATATGGTCACATCTCTGAGTATATATTCATGGCAAAAAAAAAAAAAAGATATAAATTAGTTATTTTCTGGGACTGCATAGGATAACGGTTCATTTGGAACAGACAACCAGGAACAACCTTGGTCACGTGTTGGCTATGATTCTCCTCTTGGAGCAAGATAAAAGAACTGATGAAAGGAAATAGCAAGAGAAAGAATTAGGCTTCTAAGGCAGACTTAGTGTAAGGCCCTGTAAGATTATTTTTACAAAGTTTATTCATTCAATCAGCAAACTTTTATGGAGTGGTCACTATTAACCAGGCACAGAAACATTCCTGAAGATTCAAAGATGAGGAAGATATAGCCCTGCCTTTAGATAAGCTCAAAGTCTAATGGGGAGATAGGCATGCAAACAATTTATCACAGTGTACACAGTGATAAGTACAACCATAAAACTAAGTACAAGGTGCAGCTGGAGTCACAAAAGAGGGAAAGATAAATAGCAATGGGGGTGGGGAGATGGGCTCAGGAAAATTTTTACAGAGGAAGAGTCATTTGAACAGAAAATCCATATTGGGTAGTGAGAATCTGAAAACTTGGCTTCTGTCCTTAGTGCTGCTTGTTAATTATGACAAGCCACCTCATCTCTTTCTCCGTAAGTTAAAGGTGCACAAGATGTTCCTTAAAATCTGTTTCAGCCCTAAACGTTGCAATTATGGTAAACAAGTTATCTTAGTGGGCTATTTCAGAGCAATGATGTGATTGTTGAGCCTATTACTCCCTTCATCTTTTGGAGGTCACAATTTGAAAGCTTTCTTGAGACAGATAGGCAAGAAAATTATTCTGCCCTTCTCCCAGCTTCTTACGTATTCAAACTTGGTTTCTGGTTTGCTCCAAAGTCATTGCCCTGTATATGTATATCAGTGCTAACTACAGTGGAGGGTGTGTGTACCTGGCTGGCCCTCTACGTGGGGTCTACGTTTAGCCTCATTAATTTTGCCTTCAATATATACAGGAAATGGTTTATTATAGACTTAAAAATTCTTGTCTGCATCCCAAATTTAAATTAAAACTTGTATGTAAGATTTTAAAAATGCTCTTTGTGTGTGTGTGTGTATCAATATCAATATTCATAGATGGTAAAATATTGGAGGAGAAAATAATAGTGATTATATTTATTTTTATAAAGACAGAACTCTAAAAATAAGAAAGTGGGGAATTTGCCATTCTCATGCTGACATCTGGCTGATAGTTTTTGTTGCTGTGACTCACTTTTAGCTCTTTGTGATTGTTCCTAGCCTTTAATAGGTCTGCCATGGTTGTAGGAACCCAGCAACCTAGTATGTATGATTTGTAATTTCAAAATTGCTATTACTTCCTCTGAGAGGTCATGTCTATGCATGTAAATAGTTTTCAGTGGGTTAATATAAAATCAATAGGATTCTTTCTTTTAATAGATGGTCATTTAAATGGAATAATTTTTTTATAGAACAAATCATCTGTTTGTTGCCTTTATTTAACATTTAACTTTTAACTCTTGGTAGCCTAGCAGAGCAGTAAGATATCTTTGAAAATGTAATCGAGTTACTGTATTTGAGAGGACTTCTCCCTATAATTCCAAATGTATTTAAAAAAGCAAGTCATTTTGCAATCAGCTGTTTCTGTTAAGAAACTGATTGACAAAGTGTCATTTTCAGCTTCATAGGGTCCTTTTCTTATTCTGATAGTAGAACTTTCTGTCATGACCATGAAAATACATTTCTCAGGATTTGTCTACCACCAAGTATATGGAAAACCTTATATCTGACAGAATCTCCTAGTTCCCAAGACTTAGGTGGGATTTGAATCTCTACAATGCTACTTTTTTTCTCCCAGTCAAAGGCTTTGACTGCATTTGTGTAAAGCTTAAAGATAAGAAAGGGAAATAGATTGAATTTTGGAAGTTTTATAAATGCTTTTCAACTTTTTCTTTGTCTGTCATCAACTTTTTTGATACAGACATATTTTGGAAATTTCATTGGCAATTTTCTCCCCCTGCTGCTTTTTGGATGCATTTTCAAAAAGAGTAGATAAGAGAAGGAAGCTGGAAGATTCATAGGTATAGTAGCACTTATTTCAGCAGAGAATCACTTTACTATTTAATCACTTTGTTATTTTCTTAACTCAGTTACATAGTCTAGATGACAATGGTTTGTTTTTAAGGCCAAATGAAGTGGAAAAAGAGTGAAATTGAGGCTAGCATAAATGTTTTCGCTCTAATATTTTCAATAGTTTTTAAAATTATGTGTGTATATGTAGGGGAAGAAGAAAAAGGTCTGCATGGCTTGACAGGTCTTTGCTGCTGTTTCTAGTATATAGTCAGCTCTGCCAGTGGATGGTGACTGTAGTAGATACAACATCTGTAAACCTTTATGACATGGTCTAATATTTTGAACTGAGCACATGGCAATTCTGAACTTCTTGGTCTTCTAGAGAACATGGGACACTATTGACTTGGCTTGGGAAACCTGAGGTATGATTTTTTTTTTTCATACCAAGAACCTTTCTGGGCTGTTATAGACCCAGTGTGAGAGGGTATCTTGTGGCCCATTCAAAGTGCTTAGCTGGCCTAAGGACAAGATTAGAACCTTTCTTTAAAAAATCCTCACCCAAGGATATTTTTCCGTTGATTTTTAGAGAGAGTGGAAGGGAGGGGAGAGACAGAGAGAGAAACATCTCTTGAGAGAGACACATTAATTGGTTGCCTCCCGCACGTGCCCCCAACCTGGGCTGGGGATAGAGTCTGCATAGAGGTACACAACCGAGGTACATGCCCTTGACTGGAGTCAAACCTGGGACCCTTCAGTCTGCAGGCTAATGCCCTATCCACTGAGAAAAACTGGCTTGGGCAACATTGGAACCTTTTTGTTCGTAGACATTTATTTCCCAAAAGACAAAAACAGTAGGTGATTATATATTGTGCTGGGCAGTCCTTTCCCTGCCTCCACCCCACCCCATTTATACATGCTTACCAAAAAGCCCAATTCCCTACAAGGATTAAAGCAAATGTTAGCCAATGTCAAAAAAGTTTTCCCTTCCTCCCTCCAAACTCCAATTAAAATGTTTTGGTGTATAATTAAGTTGGGGCCTTTTGAAAACTGAGTACTATACAGAGGAGATTTATTATCCTGAGTTCTAAACTTGTTTCCTAGGGCCTTGGTTTTCTTTTTGAAATATTGTGTCCCACAGATAACATTCACATAAAATTACTTGGTCTTCTCATTTACTGTTTGGGTAGAAAATGCAGATATTTTTGTCTTTTATAAACATTCTTTAACATAAGCAACAGTTTCTGATAAGGTACTATTGCTATGCATCTGCATTTTATAAAATTAAATTGCGGATTCTGTCATTCAAAAGAGAATAGTTTATAAATCAAGTAAAATTTCGTAAATAAGTTTTTTAAAAATATCATGCTGCCTTATATTCCATAGTTCAGTTTTAAAACCCAACTTGATGTAATTTTTAGAGTAATTCTTTCTCTTTTTCTATTTTTGTATACTGTTTTGCTTTGTGGAAAAAATGTCATTAGTTTCTCAAGATAAAAGCTTAAGAAAAGTTATTATATGTAATGGAAAATTATATAAAAACACAAATGCAAGTAGTAATTCTTTATCTGAAGATTGGTAAGACGTGCCAAATACCCCCTGTTTTCTCCCTCCTTTCCTTCCTATCCCATTTCTGATTGTATTTAATGGAAATGATGTTAAAACTCTAAATTGTAACAAAAGTCAAACTCCTAGTTATTTCTTTCCCCTTTAAAAATAAACGATCACTTGTTTGGAATTTCTGAATATAAGAGACAGTCCGCATTATACAGCTTTTTTTTTGGGGGGGGGTGCAAATTGTGTTCTGTATAAATATCTATGGTTGTGTTTGCCACTTATCTGGGAAAGCTACCAGGGTTGGTTTACAATCCCAAGGCAATCCTGCTCAGCAGGTGCCTAATTTCTTTTTTCATGGCTTGCTATGAAACTGTCCTAAAGTATGGGGATTTGAGCAAGGGTCCTAAATATGAGTATGCAGGAAAACAGAAAATAGTCTAAGGGGAAAAAGGTCAGGAGTAAGTTATTTAGAACTAGTTAGGGGGCAGGATTTCCGAATACCGCTGCAATTAGTGATAAAAAGGACTGAAATTCAGAAGAGGAGTCAGAGAGATAGATATTTAAGATCTGAGCAATTACAGTGATACATGAAATTTCACAAGAATTTCATTCCCCGAGGGAAAAGAGATTAGAGAGGAAAGCAAATGACTTAGGACCAAACTTTGGGGAAATCTTTAATGTTAGGGTGTGAGAAGAAGAAGAGAAATGCTGAAGTATAAACTAACATGCTTGGCTGTGGAAGACACAAGTACCACTGCTCCCCAGGGCTGTTAATTCTGAGCCAGATAATCTCAGTTATACTGGGTTGAGACTGGAGAATCTAGGGACTAAAATCCTTGTGACTATCTTTGGCTTGGTGCAGGTTGTGGTAAGTGTAAAACAGAGGCTCATGTTATCTGTTGGAAGGCATATTAATGAGGGAGAATCTTCATTATTGTGATATTTCGTGCATATAAAAATTTATTACAACTGTAATATGTGCTGAAATCATATAGCTATTCTTAGACTACTTTTACGAATTTGGAAAGATTGGGTTAATACCATTGTCAACTCTTACTGCTAATAAATTTTCCTTTTCCAGGATTTGCAGAGAAATGTAAAGGTACATTGAAACTAAGATATTATTTTATTTTATAAATCACTTATTTTATTTTATAAATCACTTTATTTGTTACCTATTTCATTTGATTGGAAATAAATTGATCAATGGGAGAAATAAAAGGACAACCCTGACAGAAAACAAAAGTTGAACCTCTAATTTCTCAAGTTACATTTTAAGTTGTACTCAGCTCCTTGCCAGAGAAAGTGAAGTAATAGAGCCAGCTCATCCCAGGGACCTGATATTTAAAAGAGCAGCTGCAGTGCATTTGGTGTTGCATTATATGTAGCTCTATAAAGTTTTGAAGGAGACAACTTGATTCTCAGTGAAATTATAGGAAGACTTTAGTAACAAGATAACTAAATATGGAGAAGTGATTGTGAGAATCATTTAGAAATCATAAATATGGAAAATCCACAGCATGTGTTCAAAACACTTGATGAACTAACTCATTTTCTCCTGGATCAAAACAAAAAGTTGCCTTTTTTTATTCACCCATCTCCAGCATTTGTGGGGGTGAAAATTGCTTGCAGTTTTGATTGCCTTAAACAAATTATGGTGAACCCAGTAATCTAAATGAGAGAATCATTAGCTGCTTTATATAATGCTCATGAGCTAAACACAACAGGTCACATTTGACAATGTAATAAATATCTGTCCAGTTTTGTTACCACATAGTAAACACTATATAGTAGCCGTGTCAACATTTAGGCAACACTAAAGATGCTTGATTCCACAGGACTGACATATTATTCTGTTTGGAAGTGCTTAAACCATCAATAAAACATCCATATAGCTGTGGCTCCAAAATAAACTTTGGTCTCAATTATCCAAGTGATCTAGAGCCATTGTCTCTGGAACCTAAAGAACAACATGGCTACCAGGTAAAGGGATATATTCTATGGTTAAAAGAATGTCAGTGGATTTCAAGATTTTTTCTCACATTGTACGGGTTCATGGAAAAGAACTTTAGACCCTAAAATGTCCAGAATAATGGGTCTAAAATTTAGAAAATATATTTATGCGTATGTCATATATTTATATATATTCTTTCTCCACCCCTCAATTGAGGGAAAATTTAACATTTTTCCCTTGGTTTTGTCATTGTTTGATTCACTTTCATTTTTCTTAGCCATATCAGATTTTTAGAAAAAATAATGAAAATTATTCTAATTCTTCATTTTTAGGGTCGCTGTGCTAGAGAGAATTGCAAGTACCTTCACCCTCCTCCACACTTAAAAACGCAGCTGGAAATTAATGGACGGAACAATCTGATTCAACAAAAGACTGCCGCAGCCATGTTTGCCCAGCAGATGCAGTTTATGCTCCAAAATGCTCAAATGTCATCATTTGTAAGTCACAGCATTGTTTTTAAAAATTGCATATGTGTACCTTTTTTTTAAAAGAATATATATCTACATTGGAATAACCTTGCAGGGCCTTTGGGAAGTTAGTTACAGAAGGATTTAGGACACAAGCTAATATATTAATTGACACTACAAAGCTGCCCTGCATGTAAAGGGAGCAATCAGGTGTGTTCAATTTAAAATCTGGGCTATATTTAAACATGAATTCAGTTTATAGAAAAAAATATCAATAAAGGAACAGGGGCATTTTAAAATGAGGAGGAGGTTTGACTATTATTATATGATGTAAATCTATGAATTCTACGATATTAACTCAAACAGTTTTTCAAGGTTTTATTGTTACTTTTTAATAGACTTTTTATTTTGAAATAATTTTAAATTTAAAGAAAAGTTGTGAAGATAGTGCAAAAGGTTCCCAAATGATCTCTCACCCAGTTCCTCCCACTGTTAATATTTTTCCATGGTATTTTTGTCAAGATTAAGAAACTGACATTTACACATTGCTATTAACTAAACTCCAGACTTTATTCAGACCTCATCATTCTTTCTGTTCCAGTGTTCAATCCAGGGCACCACAGTGCATTTATTTGAATCTGTTCCCCTCTCTCCTCTGGTCTGTGACTGTTTCTCAGTCTTTCCCTGTTTCCCATGACCTGGTCAGTCTTGAGGAATACTGGTCAGGTATTTGATAGTGGATTTAATTTAGCCTAGCCACAGAGTTTTCCTTTGCAGAAATTAATAAGACTATGGTGTCATTCTAGACCAGTATCTACTATTTTTGTGAATCAGTGAGCTTAGATCCTTTAAAATCATTTTTTCCTATTGATGATTCATCTTGTTTTGCTACCTTAAAATATAAAGTTGCAGTTTGGGCTTTTAGGGGGAATTGAAACCTCCCCTTTCTACGGAATTTACCAGGTCTCAAATTTAGTTCAGTGATGTTTCATTCTAATTCTAGCTGGCCTACTTGTTTTAAACCATTAACAAGATACTAACTTGAAAGGGTTATGTTATCTTTATTTGTTACCTATTTCATCAGTGCTGATGAATGCTGAAAGATAGTATATAGCATTTAGATACAATGAAAGTGAAGAGAGGAATTGACTATCCCATTATAAAGTTGATTCTCAGAATTAAAGGAGATATGTGTAGATAGGACACATAAAATATTTGCCTTGTAATTCATTGCTTATTAATTACATTATAAATTAGTTCCCAGGAAGTCACCAGTGAGCTCCTCAGAGCTCCTCTTTGGCTTTCAGGATTACTTTACATGGTTGAACTCCTTCAAACTAGGCTTTCACACACTGAAATATTTACATTTTTTTTCCTACTTCTAAAGGGGTAGGGAAGCAAAAGTCTACTAGATACTGAGACAGGATAAACAAAGCCACAAAAGACTAAATGTGTTTGGTGAGTCCAGAAAATGTGAGTCGATGGGGAATAAACCAAAGGAGTTTTTCACCCATCCTTACTACTCTCAGCCTCTCTTGGGATGTCCCAATTTCAGACTGAAAAAAGAATAGGAGCCAGATTTTATCACACACTTGAGCTCAGCCTTTTCTATAGACTTGGAGCGTATATATTTTCACAAGTCAAGAGACAGCATCAGGGCAGCAATCAAATTCCTGTTTCGGGGAATCAGAGCAAGGCTTGGGGTAAAGTAGGGGTGGAGACAGAAGGCAGACTATTCATTTTCTATTCAGATTCTAGTAGAGTCTCTCCATTCCAAGTCTCAACCCTTTATGCATTATCGATCATGATGGCTGACACTGGGAAATAGGGGGTGGCTTTTTTAGAGACTAATAAGAGATACATTGAGTTTTCTGGCCTCTTGTGCCTTTTAATTTGATTCTCTGTGCTTTCTATAATAGAATACATTTGCCTTATTTCTTCAGTGAGGGTAATTTTAGATTTCAGGCTGTGGAACATGACTGATATGACTGACTCACAGGAATACAATTTATTTTATAGCATATCACAAGATGTAAGACATTACTTATTACACCCCAGGGAACAATTGGAAATTGCATTTCTAACTTGTGGATTATGTATTTAAAAATGGCTGTTGTGATGTCATAAACTGATAAAAGGTTAATTTTTGCAGTTATTACATGTTAAAAAATTAACCCCACAATGGTTAATATGATTCTCTTTTGAGGTCTAGAAAGCTGCTTTGAGGCATGTTGTAATTGAGCTAGTGACTATTTTAAATGACATTTACCATTATGATTCAAAATAAATGTTCTTCTTATGGATTTTGATATTACTATAAAAGTAACATGATTTTAATTAACTTCTCTGGTACTTACTCTCCCAAAACAATCCTCAATTCCTTTTAACACCTTCCATAACATGATTATTTTCTCTAAGATAGTCAAGTTTTGTTTAAATTTTCAGTCCTGATGTCTGTATGGTTGTATATTAAGACCTATATGATATCATTGGCTTGAACTTCAGGTCTTTCCACAAAACATACTTTGATCTGTTTCTAGGATAACAGAAGAGCACATCTGCTCTTTGGAAAACTGAGTATGGTTTGCTTACTATAAGCCCTCAGATAAAGGGAATGTCAGCCTAAATGGGATGGTAGCTAGAGAACAGATTCTGTTCAGTGTGACTGAACAATGAATAAGAGCCACACCTAGTCAATTGGGATGGAATGCTTATTGTAGTGGGCAAGTTTATTCACTGTATTTAACAGGCCTGATTTTACATTTGGTAGTATAAATTTCCACCTCTGAAAGCTTTTGTTAGCCCTATGGAGGAAGTTGAGCAAGTGAGAGAAACCGTGTGACTCCCTAATATTTTTCAGTGTTTAAGAGAATTTCTGATGTTCACAGCAAAAAACTGTAAGTTTAAGAACTCCCCTTGGCATCATTAGGGAGGCAAACTTGAGCACTGTACAAGAATTTTAGGGAAAGTAGACACACTGGATTACTCTCAAACAAAGCTAATGGTTTAAAATTTTAATTTCACAACTAGGAATTTTCATTACAAAGAGAAAGGAGTCTTCCTGCTGGATGCAATATATATAAGCATAAAGTGGACATGGTGTTGTAAGGCTATTAAAATATTTTTTATTGCTGAAACCGGTTTGGCTCAGTGGATAGAGCGTCGGCCTGTGGACTCAAGGGTCCCAGGTTCGATTCTGGTCAAGGGCATGTACCGTGGTTGCGGGCACATCCCCATTGGGAGGTGTGCAGGAGGCAGCTGATCGATGTTTCTCTCTCATCGATGTTTCTAGTTCTCTATCCCTCTCCCTTCCTCTCTGTAAAATATCAATAAAATATATTTTTTAAAAAAAATAAAAAAATAAAATATTTTTTATTTAGACATTTCACATAATCTATACCTGTCCATATCTAGTAAATTTCTTTAGTTTCTCTCGCTGAATGTGTTGATTCACATGGAGGCAGTTATTTACACATAGGTAAACTTAACTCAGTCGAATGTATTCACCTGATGATTTATACAGAGATTATTGCCTTGGCACATTTGGCTCACCATTAAGGTGTGCCAAATCTGCTCTGCTTTATGCTTTTCATGGCTTGCATTCCTGTGGCCAGGTTATGGTGTCCCTAACCACAGAGGTTATAAGCATGGGTTTCATTCCAAGCTTTTCCTTCATCTTAGATAGAATCATCTGATGTCTGTCTGGGATTCTCCCCACCTTTTAAAATAATTTTTGTAATTTTATTTAGTAAGTATCCTATCTAATAAAAGAGTAATATGCAAATTAACCATCACTCCGCTACATCCACAAGCCATGCCCACCAGCCACGCCCACCAGCCAATCAGGACCGAATATGCAAATAAACCCAACCAAGATGGCTAAGGCCACAGAGAGCAGGAGGGAGGCTTGGGTTTCCCCGGCAATGGAGGAAGCAAAGCTTTCCGCCTGCCCTTGCTGGCCTAGGCCTCCACTCAAGGCTACAAAGTTTCTATGACAGAAGATACATAAACCCAAACAGAAATGGCGGCAGCCACGGAGCTGGAAAGAGCAGGAGGGTAGGGTTGCCCCCGGCGATGGAGGAAGCCAAGCTTTCCACACACCCTGGCGGGCCCAGGCTTCCACTTAAGGCTACAAAGTTTCAATTATAGAAGATACATAAATTCCAACAGAAATGGCTGCTACCACGGAGCGAGCAGAAGGCTTGGCTCCGCTCCAGGCTACAAAGTTTCAATTGTAGAAGATAAATAAACCCCAGATACCAGGGCCTCTGCTTGGGTCTCCAGGGGGCGTGGCTGGCCTGCAAACCACTACAGGCCCCTCGCCCAGGCCGCCTCATGCCCCAAGGGAACCCCCACCCTGATCCGGGACACCCTTCAGGGCAAACCAGCTGGCCCCCACCCGTGCACCAGGCCTCTATCCTATCTAATAAAAGAGTAATATGCAGACTGACCATCACTCCAACACACAAGATGGCTGCCCCCATGTGGTCAAAGATCCTGCCCCCATGTGGACACAAGATGGCCACCACAAGATGGCCAGCATGGGAGGGCAGTTGGGAGGAACCAGGCCTGCAAGGGAGGGCAGTTGGGGGCGATCAGGCCAGCAAGGGAGGGCAGTTGGGGGTGATCAAGCCTGCAGGGGAGGGCAGTTAGGGGTGACCAGGCCTGCAGGGGAGGGCAGTTGGGGGGGACCCAAGCCTGCAGGGGAGAGCAGTTGGGGGGGACCAGGTCTGCAAGGGAGGGCAGTTAGGGGTGACCAGGCCTGCAGGGGAGGGCAGTTAGGGGAAAACAGGCTGGCAGGGGAGCAGTTAGGCATCAATCAGGCTGGCAGGGGAGTGGTTAGGGGGTGATCAGGCTGGCAGGCAGAAGCGGTTAGGGGCAATCAGGAAGGCAGGCAGGCAAGCAGTTGGGAGCCAGCAGTCCTGGATTGTGAGAGGGATGTCCGACTGCCCGTTTAGGCCCGATCCCACACTGGGATCGGGCCTAAACGGGCAGTCGGACATCCCTCGAGGGGTCCCAGATTGGAGAGGGTTCAGGCTGGGCTGAGGGACACCCTACCCCGTGCATGAATTTCATGCACCGGGCCTCTAGTAGTTAAATAATTGAGTAGTTAATGACAAAAGGATAATAATATCTTTTCCTCACCAAGGTACATTATACATTGTGCATGTTAGCATCAGAGTACATTTTTTCTAGTTCACATAAAGTAATTTTATTGACTGAATTCTTTGTGTTCTCTTCCTATAGTCATGGCCCTTTTATTAAATAGTATCATGACAATCAGGAAGAAAGGTGACATCTGTAATGCTTTCAACAATAAAGATAAATTTAAAATAAATAAAATTATCATGAAAAAGGTGGCCAAGGTATTTTGTAGATTTCAAGGAAAAGGAAACTATGTTCACATTCCAGATTACTAGTCTTGTGTATTTTAATGGCAGTTCTTCAGTGGATTTCTCAGTTTACCCACTTGCAAAATGACAAGTAGCTGTTTCATATGGATGTGGTGACACTGAATGTCTTGTAAAGTGATTTTTGCAAAATGTTTGAGTCAATAGATTATAAGGCTGATGTGCTCTTAATATAATTATGACTGTCATTATCATGTGAAGTTCCATAATGACAAGTTGACCAAATCACATCACAGGAGTGGGTGGAGTAAAACCATACGATGAGCTCACATTTCATCTGGATTTCACTACGCTCTCCAAAATATTAGAGAAGATTTTATTTACAGATAGCAACTGAAGCCTAGCATTATTTATTTGTTCAACAAATTATTTCCAGGGTTATACTTAACTTGAAGTTAGTGAAGTCTCAGGGGCCCTCACTTTCAAGGCCCTTGGAGAAGCCCAAACAATATGTTTACAATGGGTTTGTAAAATTTGCAAAATATATTTCTGTACAAACCTCCCCTCCCCAACTCTACTGAAAGACTTAGGCCCTATAGATCCTGGATTCACTCCTGATTGCAATTACTGGTCCAAAGTAGAGTAGTTATTCAGGTTCTTTCCCAAGGCTATGCATGCTATACTGCTTCAAGCTCCTTTTATAGTAAAACAAAATAAATGACACCAGCAGTAGGTTTGCTGCCTTGTGCCAAGTCTATTAATTCATAATGTGAAATCCTTTTCCCAAAGTTAAGCAAAAATGCTACAATTTTGCAGACAGAGGGCATTTGTACATGATATCTTTTATAGATCCCAGTTTCTTTGGTAGTGATAAATCTCAAAATTCTCCCTTTATCCTCCCTCATATTTTCCAATGGGATATATTAAACATAATCTCCTCTCAGTACATTGTGTGTCCTTTTCCTTTGGGGCCGATTAGTTCAGTTGGTTAGAGTCTGGTGCTAATGAAACCACGTGAGCCTGTTAGCTTTCCTGTCTTGGTCACAGTCTAAGCTACAGTCAGCTACCTCAAAAGTGTTTGCTGTTGATCACCAGTGAGATGAAGGCAGGAAATTGGGAAACCTCTGTGTAAAACTTTTTCCTTGATGGAAGATAAACAAAACAACAACACTAACAATAAACAAAACCAATGCTTGACAATTTCACCTATAGAGGATGATATTTTTTCTTATCAAAGCTATTTCCTTGCTCAGATCTCCATCAGGAAACCTAGCATAAATCCTGTGGTTGCCACTGCACATGATACTAGTCTTAAAGTTAAACTGGTCCCCCAAACATTCCTAATTTGCCTTAATATCTTGTAAGGGTCTACTGAATATTTTAAACCCTTCTTTACCTAATCTCCTCTCTTAAACCATTCTGTGAATACTAGTAATATTAACAATTCACAACTTCCCTGGAACAAAGACGTTTTGTGATAAGAAGTTACATATGTTGGACTATAGTATCAATAAGTTGTTTTTCTCAGAACTCTTTATTGAATACCTTTTTGTACTTATGATTTAACCACTGCAATGTAAAAATGCATATATACAAGTATGTGTATGTGTGTATCCATGCACATCCACACACATACAGTATATATGAGTGTACAAAATACCCTGTGCTTCTCATACTACTTGATCTAGCATTTCACATCTACATCAAAAGACAATTTGTGAGTGGCATTATGTTTAGTCTCCCTCAGTAGAGAGCAAAACTGATGCATTTGTCCACTGCTTTTGATCCTTGAGTGTTTCTTTTTGTACTGTAATTTTTAAATTGGATTTTTCTAATTGGTAATCATAAAAGTAGTCAGTGGCTTAGGAATCCCTTTTCACTCAATTCATAAACATTTATTGAGCATCTACTCTGTGCCAAACATTTAAAAGGATAAGAGGTGGATAAAAAGATGAATTAGAAACAATCTTTACCTTCTAGGAAAGTATGACAATGGTAAGATGGTGAATTAATGTTTCTTTTTACCCCATTACTTTCTGATATATACCCAATCTTCTGTATTTTTATAGCTTTGGGCTTTTCTTTTTTCCATATATAGCTATCTTGCTATTAACCATGCAAGGTTTTGTTTTTATTTGTGTTATTTTGGTAGTTGTGGTGGTTGTTCATTGAACCCCTGATCATCATAACCCTTGGCATCTATTTATCCTGGAGTTGCACTGAGATATTTATAGTCTCCAGCCTCCATGTGGGTGTTTTTTTTGTTGTTGTTGTTTTTGTTGTTGTTGTTGTTGTTTTTGCTTTTCTAAGATCTTGCCATTCCTCTCCTCAAAAAAAAATCTATATTTAGTTTCATACCTTTTGTTTAAATTGAGTAGTCATTTGATTTTATAAAAATACTTTTCCTTTCCTAGCAGCATGCTAAAGTTAATTGAATTGTCATTACTATCACATTGTGGTTCACCAACAAGTAATTTTAGGTCAGTTCTTGTTCGCTTCTTGGGAACAAAGTAAAAAATGCCTTGTCCATATAAGGAAGAAGTCATTTGCCCTCTTCCCAGATCCTTACCTCTAGTCATCTTCTGGTGATATGCTGATCTGTGTGTAAGTTCACAGTTATAACTTCTGGCCTACTTTGTAGCTTGTCCTCCACCTAATACAGTCAAATCCAAACCAGGATTTGTCCTCTCTTGCATGCTATACCAGTTTACACCTTTTATATCCACAATAATCTATTGATCCCTCACCTACTTGCCTACCTTCAATGCTTCCTCTTAATTAGAGACTTCTGTGACTAATAAGGTTAGAAAATCCAGGTCTAGGTGAGAACAGCTATCCACTTTTGACCCTTGAACTTATTTTTTTCTTAGCATTCTCTGGAGCCATGGTGACTTATTCATTAACAAGTATGATTAGTATATAAACACCACTATCTGCTTGTGTTTGTTTATAAAGTTAACTCTTAATTACCGAGGAACCAATTAACTATTGGAGGTTATGTGCCTTTTGGCCACTCTATTCCCTGCAAAAATTCACACAAAGAGTGTGGAGATGACCAAACAAAAACTATGAAACCAAGATTATTAATTTGTGCTCCATGTGAACAGTTAATAAAGTCTTAAAGAAACTAAAATTATACATTTTAATGTGCTTTGAGATAATCTAAGGATAAAAATATGCATGGTGATGGTGAAACAAGCTTCCTTTTGTACCATATAAATTCTTTTAAATGAGCAATAAAACTACGGTATTATGAGTGCTAGTAAAAGTTAAGAGGACTATTTTTCTGGTATTAAAATCAAGTCAACAAATTGTTACCAAATATTTATCATCTTATTAAAGAAAATGTTTGGTCATCCATCTCTAAATAGGACCTCAGAGATGAAAGGCCTCAATTATTATATTACTTTCTGGCCAGGTTTAGCCAAAGTGACTTTGCATTCATCCAACAATAATTGTAACTGATCTTGGATATTGTTGAAACAACTACAAATAGATCTAGGCTATTGGGGAGACACAAAGATTGATTTAGCATAACATTTACCATTTATTTCTTTATACTAGCTTGAGGAATAACTCATTTAAGTATTAAATCAATGTCTCTAAAGTGTATGTGTAAATTGGACATATATATTTAAGGCATAGTTTTTCATTGGATTATATTATTATTCAGTGGTGCTTCAAAATCCTTTAAGACCAATATGTGGTGACTCCTAACATTTTGCCTGTATAGGATTACATCTATATTTGTTGCTTAGTGGTTATTCTTCTATTAACAAGTAGTTAAGGGTTAAAAAACTGTGGTACATCTACACAATGGAATACTATTCTGTGGTAAAAAAGAAGGAATTCTTACCATTTGCAACAGCATGGATGGAACTGGAGAGCATTATGTTAAACAAAATAAGTCAGTCAGAGAAAGATAAGTATCACATGATGTCACTCATTTATGGAATATAATGAACAATATAAACTGATGAACAAAAACAGATCCAGAGACAGAAATGCATCTATCAGACCGTCAAACCTCAGAGGGAAGGTAGGGGAGGGTGGGGTAAGTGGGAGAGATCAACCAAAGGACTTGTTTGCATGCATATAAACCTAACCAATGGACACAGACAACAGGGGGGTGAGGGCATGAGTGGGGGGTGGGGGGCAATGGGGCCATAAGGACACATATGTAATACCTTAATAAATAAATAAATAAATAAATAAATAAATAAATAAATAGAATACTAATTTTAGTGACTATTTAAAAGAACATTTCAGTGAATACTTTAGTATTGGTTTCTAAAGCCAAACATTTTCAACTTCTAGAATCTTGCCACAAGTATTAAATTCACATCAATAGATTTATATATAATTAGTACTTTAATTTAGTAATAAATTGATAGAGTGCTTTATTTTGGGGAATCCTCTAGAATGAGGGTCAACAAACTTTCCTGTAAATGACTAAATAGTGAAGATTTTAGGCTTTGTGGGACAATGGGCCAAGTTGAGGTTATTATGTAGGCACTTCTATAGCAAGAAAGAAAACAAGTAGCCACAACTTTTTGTTGAACCAATGGGCACAGTTGACTTTATTTGTGGATGGAAGTGTCTAGAACATTTCAGGCTATAAATAGAAATCACATTCAACATGTTAGGAACTTTTTTCTTTAAAACAAAGATTACCCCTTGGAACAGTTTATTTTATTTTAAATGACATTTAAGGCTGCAATACAGGTATAAGCAAGATTAAATTTACTTATTAAAACTGAATGTGCAAGCTTGCAGGCTTCTTGGCTTAATGGGGGTGGGGGGAGGGATGCTGTTACCCAAATCTGAACCCTTGAATGTTCAAATTCATGAAATGGAGTAGTTACCTGGGGCAGAGATAATAGTGAGAACAGAAATGTCCATTTGAAAATAAATAAAAACCTCAGGAGTTTCTCAAAGTAGAATAATTGCTTCTTCTAATAACAGTGTTGTTGAATGAAGTTTGTACTCAAGGAGGAAATTATTATAAAACATAATACTCATTTTAAAACCTAAAGATGGAACAGTGTAGTATATGGTGAAAACCTAGACATTTTTAGCAAGCCCCTTGCACTTTTTAGGTAGACCTTTAATTAATTTACAGCTTGTTTTCACAGTTTTTGAACTGTGGAGAATGTAACAAATTTAAGAAGGTTGAAATATAATCCAAAGAAAGCAGAAAAAATTTCCCCCCTGAAAAGAAAGGAAAAGTTAGTGGAACTTCAGTGCTACTGTAAATAGGATGCATTGCTTATATGTACATTAGGCTTAATTATTATTAATTGATCAGTATTTATTAGTCTTTAATGGTGTTTTTAAACTGGAAAACCCACTCACAGGTAGATCTTTCTTTTAATTCAATAGTTTTTAAAATGTAATAATGGTTCTTCTCAGTTCTGTAAAAGGCAGAAACAAAAAGTATCTAGGAGAATAGGATAGTGACTTTAGTTAGAAATTTATTATGAAAAAGAGAAAAAAGTACAACAAAGCATACTATTGTGTGGTTCAAATATGGAGATTTTATAATGAGAGATTCTTGCTGATTTTGAGAAATCATACATTATCAAATTGATAAAGTCTGCATTTTGTGTAAACATGCCTGGGTGGCTCTTTCCAAGAGATTTCTACCCATTATAAAAGATAATATTTCATCAGCTAATTACTGGGCCTTCATATCTTATTCAATAAAAAGTATGACATGTCTGTATAGCTTCTTACATCATAGTACCTAGTTAGTCTGGGTAAGCCATTGGCTGACTGTCCACAAACCTTTTTTTAATTTCTTTATTGATTAAGGTGTTACATATGTGTCCTTATTCCCTCATTACCCCCACCCCTCCCCCACTCATTCCCTCATCTCCCTGGTGTCCATGTCCATTGGTTGGGCTTATATGCATGCATACAAGTCCTTTGGTTGATCTCTCCCCCTTACCCCCACCCTCCCCTACCTTGCCTCTGAGGTTTGATGGTCTGATCAAACTTAAAAGCACCTTTCAGACTGTTCCATCATCTTTCCTGGAACCTGGTATTGCCCCTTTCCTCTTAAAACTCTTGTCCGCCATGCCTTCTCTACTCACCCTAGTGAGTCTTACCAGTTTGCAGGGGGAAGGTTTTTTCCTGTCCTTCCCAATGTCAAATTAGCTAATTTGATAAACTCATCTAAGGTAGAGTGCTAATGCAGAAGTCTTTCCTTCCAAGTTAAGTGTGGTTTATAATAGGGACTTTATGGAGAATGCTGTGCTGGTGAAAAGTTCAAGTATATTGCTCTTCACTTCATACTCTACAACCTCCTATTCATCCTGTATTTAGAGTTATTCCTATTAATGTGATTTAGCAGAGGTTTGGGCACAGGTTGGTTGTCAGGGTAACAGTTTCATTATTTTTTTTTAGGGAAAGAAATAACAAGAAAGTAAGAAAGAGCACATGCTATCAGTAATACACAGTGAAACACTACAAGTTGCACAGCATGGCACTAACGACTTTATAGAGTCTCTGTTAGAAGTGTACTACATTTAAACATGATTTGTTATTAATTAATTTAAAATGTTTACATTTATTTTTAAACTTTAGCATTGATTATATAAGTTGATCAGTCATTCACTAAGTATTAGGTACCACAGGGGAGACAATAGAACTATCAAAGAAATAACCTCATTGAGAAGTAAAGACTTCCACATGTGGAATAAACTGGAAAACAGCACAGTAAAGTGATAAATTCTGTGGTTACCCATAAATAAGGCAATATACACTGAGTGGCCAGATTATTATGATCTCTGAACACATAATAATCTGGCCACTCAGTGTATATCCTATATAATAAAAAGCTAATGTGCAAATTGTCCCCTCAACCAGGAGTTCTACCAGCAGGCAGGCTGGACAACTGCCCATGTCCCCTCCCCTTGGCCAGGCTGGCAGGACCCCACCCATGCACGAATTCATGCACCCGGCCTCTAATATACATATACACTGAGTGGCCAGATTATTATGCGTTCAGAGATCACAATAATCTGGCCACTCAAGTGTATATATCAAACTCTTTGAGATGAGAACTTTTTAAAAATAAAAAAAAATCTGCAAGAATCCTTTGTGTTTGTAAAGATTTTCTTCATAAGCTATACTCCAGTTTATGTACCTTATAATCCTATCTTATTTCTTCCTGCCTAACAGGGATCCTTGTAGTATTTTTAGGGTCTCCTTTTGAACTATAGATATCATCTGGCCCATTAGATAAAGACAAGGCTAGGCAAGTCAGATTAGTTTATGAAATAGGACATTGAAATTTTAAAAAATTACCATACCAATCTCATTTTAGGTAAATGGCATGAAATTGTTAAAGCTCCCACATTTTAAATCTACCCCTTTCCTCCTCATTCATTTCTGTCTTCCAAAATTAATAGTGAACCAAGAGAAGCAAGTGTCTGGTGGGGCAGGTGGGAACTGTAGTAGGACAGGCAGCCTTAGAACCAAGCAATACTGATGGAGAAGAGGAAGGAGGAGGGTAGAACAAAGCAAGCTTACAGAAGAACCTTAAATCTACCTGCAAAAGTCATACCTATGAAAGGAGACAGGGTAGATTGTCTGTATATATGATATCATTGGTGGCATTATTTTTAGGTAAAAAGAAAAGTGCTAAATAAAACACATTTGGAACAGAATCCATCAATGAGGTGAAATTTGGCTAACTCATGATTATTAAAAGTATGTGACTTGTTTTATCAGTTTACCAATAAATTTGATACTCAAAGATGTTTGTTGGTTTAAAGCAACTCCTATATGAAATTAGAATAAGACTCAAAATAAATCTGAGAAACAATGATAAATTTTTATATGCTTAGCCTTTCTAAAAGAATGCCTCCTTGTGTATTAATAGGAATAATCTGTTTAACTCTAACACTTTTTTTTCTTTCAAACATACAGACTTCCTTTCCTATGACTCCATCACTTGCAGCTAATCCTACCATGGCTTTCAATCCTTACTTAACTCATCCTGGGATGGGCCTGGTTCCTGCAGAACTTTTACCAAACACACCTCTTCTGTTTTCTGGAAACCCGCCTCTCACATTGCCAGGAGCTGCTGGTCCAAAACCGATGCGTTCAGATAAACTGGAGGTATTTGTGTAGCAATATATAAATACTATATGGTTTATATTAACCTAATGCATGAAACAACAGCCTCAGAGCCTTATGTTTTGAATGCCTTAAATGAGTGCACCTGGGTTTTTAGCTTTTAGGAGTATAACCTCAGAACAATGTTAAATATTTTACTACTGCAATTATACCCTTTTGTGAAATGAATTGATTCAGTTGTACAGTAGGTTAAAGCATGTCTTAGTGTACCTGGCCACAAAATGCATCTCCTTTGCTATGCACAGGAAATCTGGTGGGATTGCTGCTTCTACCCAAGCTCCAGCTTCATAGATTGGAATTGCTGTTTGTTGATGAGTTTCTACTTGCTAGAATAATCAAACTGAAAAAAAAGATAGGCTAGTCTATCTGCTAATGCAGAATGTAAATGAGTCTCATAGTATCTAAACCTTTTCCCCCATTTTTAAAAGAATTATGTATTAGATATTAAATATCCCTTTATGCTAAGAAAAGAAAATGTAAAAAAATAAAAAACAGCTTTCTAATTTATTGAAGTCCTTCAAACATCTCTTAATTGTCATTCTTCATAAATTGAAATAAACAACTAGTCAATTTCTTACAAAGTCAGCTTCATTGGCAGCTTCTTAAATGCCTGGCAGTGTATTATAATAGAATTTGATTGTACACATAATGTAATTCAATCATGGCCCACAAGTCTGCTTCTGGAAAAGCACATTGCTGTGTGATAAAGACTCATTTTGGACCTTAACAAAATAAATCCCTTTTGCATATGTAGCTAATTACACTTTAGGCTGTATTAAATGGAAAAGTAAAAAATGCTTTTAAGCACTTTTATTTCAACATAAGAAAAACAAACAGCTTTCCTTTGGAGAGAATGGAAATTTTTTCTAAGAATCAAAATGATGTCTATGTTTACATCTCAGAGTGAACATGGCTTTACATTATCCTTCAGCTTTTTAGATTTTTCCTAAATACCATAGATGGCAAAGTACCGTAATGTATACTATTGCTCTTACATTCACTGGAAAAATAAATAAAACCTAATCAACTTCTAAGTCATCAATGTGATATTTTTTTCTTTAAGGTTTGCCGAGAATTTCAGCGTGGAAACTGTACACGTGGTGAAAACGATTGCCGCTATGCTCATCCTACTGATGTTTCTATGATTGAGTCAAGTGATAATACTGTGACCATCTGCATGGATTACATCAAAGGCCGATGCTCCCGGGAGAAATGCAAGTACTTTCATCCTCCCGCACACTTGCAAGCCAAACTCAAGGCAGCTCATCACCAGATGAACCACTCAGCTGCCACTGGGATGGTAAGAGCAGGCCAGGACTTATGGACTATTTTTTTTTGGGGGGTGGTAAATGATTAATATATACCTCAGTGTGTCTATTGTCTTGTAACCATAAACTTGGATAGTCATGAGTGGACCCTAATATGAATAACCAAGGTTATAAGCTGGAAAAGAGAGAACCTATTTGTTCTACTTCATTCACTAACATTTTCTAAAGGTAACTATTTAAAAAGCTTTACTGATTATTATAACCTACTGTGCTTTTTCTACCATTTCTTAGGGAAAGAGAAAATTATATAATTTAAATAGTAAATTAGTTTTGAATGATTTTTTAATAGCATGACTAACCTTAGCATATGAAAAAAAGACAGCAAGTTGCTCCTCTGCCTATGAGCCACCTACATGGGCACTTTGTTAGTAATATCCTTAATGCCTTTCAAAAACAGAGGACTTGAAAGATGGGATAATAAGTAAGCTTTTGTTTCCCAGAAGTTAAGGTTCTCTTTCCTTTTTGGAGGAATGGTTTTAAGGAAGCAGCCAGCTGAGGCTGGGAGGGGCATTTCTACATAGTTGGGAGAAGAGGCAACAAAAGTTGTCCTAGCAAGTCAGTTTTGGGGAAAAGTTGATTTTAGGAGCTAGGGAAAATATTTGCATACCATACTACAGTGTGATAGGTTGCGAAATAGGAATTATGATTACTTCTTTGTCACAGCTGTCAATTATTTTGATAAGCTCCTTGTTATTTCTTTTTTGGCTTGGGCCTTTCCTCCTGTAACAGGATGTAATAATCCAATAAGGGACAAAACCTTGAGGAACCTCATATTTTCTGGCTGTGAAAAAAATCATCTACAAGAACCTGAACCCCCTGACAGAGACCTTACCTTTAATAAGAGAAATATATTTATTTTCAAACCCCATATTTGTTAACAATGTTTTTCTCATAATGAGTTGAAATCTATCTTGTTATAACTGGAACTCATACTTTTTTCATTACACAAAATACGTCAATCCCTATTCCATGAGTGGTGACTCTGATGTCTTTTTCTCTAAACCAGATACCCCAAATTTCTCCCAACTTTTCTTGGTAGATTATGGTTTTAAGGACAAAGCACCAATTTTGGACTTGCTCCGCTTTCTCAATATCCCTGTTCTCTCAGAACTGAATGCATTACTTCATGAAAGATTGATCTGGACAACATAATCTGTTAATGAATGTTAAAAAAAAAAAAGACCTCACCACATGTTGTTTATCTTAAATTCTTTTGAATGAGGGAATTTTAAGCTATGAAAATAGATGGCATCCAGAATGTTCAATGCAAAACTAAGCCTTCAATTTTTGGATTATTTCTGTTGGTGGCATAGAGTTCAGAAACAGCATGGGCCTATTATAAAAGAGAAGAATACAGCTGGCTCCATAAAAGTAAAGGTTCTCATATGTTTGGGGTATATAAAGAATGGCTTGCTTGTGCCTTTATGTACTTGTTCCACATTCAGGCATTGGGCCTTCATATGTATGTGCTCATTCCTGATAATCTGGGCATATTTGGTAAAATGCACATAAGTCAGGCCCAAATTTCCATGTAGAAATTTGAATATTATATAGTTGGCCTTCAATCGACTGGTATTTGTGAATGTTAATATAATATTCCTTTCTGAATAACTGATCAGAGTAGAGTGTTAGTGGTAAAGTCAAATTGGCCCATATGAATTTGTCTGAAATAAGATTAAACAAAGGAGGCTTTCCATGAAGAAGTTTAAGCTTTCTATGTGTTTAAGGATTCATAATAGAAATGCTTAGTGAAAAGAGATATTTTCACACTGTTCATGTTCATGTGCCTAGCTCAGGTTGACTTCTTTGAAAGAAGTTTGTATGCATTTAAAAGAAAAAGACTTGAAGGGTTGATGTTTAGTTTTTCCCAAAGAAAATACTGATTCCTTTAAGCCAGAGGAGGGAACCTTTTTTCTGCCAAGGGCCATTTGGATATTTATAACATCATTCATGGGCCATACAAAGTTATCGACTTAAAAAATTAGCCTGCTATATTTCGTCAAACATTTAATTAACTCATCCCTAATGCCTTGGCAGGGCCAGACCATATGATTTTATGTGCTTTTTATGGTCCTTAGGCTGGATGTTCCCCATTCCTGCTTTAAGCTTTCTTTATTCACAGGAGTAAGGAGGTCATGGCATAACAGTTTCAGTGTGTGGAAGGTTAGTTACTCTGCACAAGTGTCCTTGTCTACTTGAGAATTTGAAGCACACCTAATTGTTGTTTCTGGAGCATGTTTTTTAAGTAATGTACAATTTGCTAAGAAAAAAATGTAATGGCAAACTTCTCCAATGAATCTGATCCAGCAACAAGTTTGACTGAGTATTATAAGCATAGTGGAATTTTGAAAGAATTGTAGACATGAAAGGAGGATTTTAAAATGTTAATATGTTTAGAATTAAACTTTACAAGGACTGTACAAAGCAAATGGCACATACTGAAATGTACAGCAAGTCTCTACAAATGATAATTGATTTTGCTAACTATCTATGGTACCTGGGTGAGGTGGGTGATGGGGAAGTAATAATTAATTTGCCTTTTTTTCTTACATTTTAGTTGGGAGATATGCAGTTATAGAATTTGGATCTGAAGACCTGGTATTAACTGAATTTGTTTTATTGGGCTACAGTAGCAGACTCGAACTACTGATAATGTTTTATTACCTATATACCATTTATCTCCTAAATCCTTATCAGAATTTTAACTGGAAAAAAATGTCTTTCCTGCTATACACATTGCCTCTGTTAATCTCATTTTAATAGATTAGTAGATGAGCATGTTCATTTTAAATGCTTATTTGCTGTTAACAGCTTCCTGTCACATCCTGTCCAAATGACGAGGCCCTTTTTTATTTGCCAAAATTAGTGAAGTTGAAAAGTTTCTTTTTTTCCTTGTATGTATTTTTCTGTTTTGAACTAAGTTGTCATTTAGTGAACTGCTTCATCTCTGCAGCTGCTTACCTTGCTCGATGGATATCCTTGCAGAGGGTTCCCAGACCATACCTTATCTAAATGCTGCTTGCTTGGTTTGAGTACATTCTTTACTTTCTTTGGTACTATTTATTAATCTATCCCTCCCTCACAGGCCCTACAGCCTGGTGCATTTCAACTGATACCAAAGAGATCGGCACTTGAAAAGACTAATGGTGCCGTCCCGCTCTTTAATCCCAGTGTTTTCCACTGCCAACAGGCTCTGACTAACCTGCAGCTCCCACAGCCAGCCTTTATCCCTGCAGGTGAGAACTGGGCTGTGAACACTGTGAGTGTAATGTTTGTGAGTGTATACAATGCACACCAGCTACCAAATGACTTTTATGCCAGGACTATCAACAGGTGTTTTGAGTGGAAATAAAACAGGGCAGTTATGTTTGATCTGCTAGTATATATTAAAAATTTTGTTTCTGTGATTTCTGAAAATTAATGATTTGAAATCAATCTAGGAAACATTGTCCATATTTTTCTTTTTAACATTTCTTAATTTTTGCTTCTTATCATTGATTCACTTGGTTCAGTCTCAAACTAATTTTTTGACTCTTAGGTATAACATTCAAAGACATTGGTCTGCCCTCAAAAAAAATCTTTCCCATTTTCCGCATTGCAAAAATATGAAGTCCATATATCTTTGATATACTGAAGATACTTATAATAAAACTATCTTTAAATTTATAGCATAGTATAATATACAGGTAATATATAGTATAATATAACAGATAGTTCTAGCCTCTAATTCTTTTATTTTGTATTCTTTTTTATTGTTTAAAGTATTACAAATAGTAGTACATATGTCTCTTTCCCCCCCACAATTGACCTTCCCCCAGCCTCTCCTACCCGCCCCACCCCCATCTCATGCCTCTAATTCTTAAACCAGTTAATATTTAAAAATATAGCAGTTTTCCTGACATATTTTCCTGATACTTTGCAGCACATTTTATGTTTTACATTCAACTACATTTAATAGCTTAACAATTTTGTACCAAATTGAATAAAAATTTTAAGCCAGAATTTTGTCCAAATATATATATGTGAGGGAAAATACTTTTCTTCTAGTGGTTCAGTACTTTAAGAATTAGCATATAGTCTCTTAGGAATAAATTGAAAATACGAGTTACCCAGAGTATAGTAGATTTTCTTGCCAGAATTATAAATTCCCATTTTGAAAATTATTATTAAATGAAAATGACATGATTTAAAAATTAATTTATAAAGCCTTGTTAATTGTATAAAAATACTAAATGCATAGAATTATATACCTGGACTTGAAAAAAAACCTCTTGCTTAATCGATAAATTAATCAGTAATACATTTTGGAAGAATCTATTAAAAAGTTTTGTCTAGTTACTAACAGTAATTTTCATGGTATCATTTAAAACACACACAATTTTCACAATTTTTCGACTTTTTGCTGGATTTTGATTATTTAAAATCTAGCTTTACAAGCCAAAATATCTGAAGAACACTGTCCCCCTTAAGTAATAACAAATTAAAAACCTTTCAGGCTGAAAACCCTTTTGATAAAAAGCCTATTTGCCATATGTTCATAGTCAAGTCCTCAGTTACAAGGTGGAGTAGGTAGTGATAATAGATAAATATTTTAAATAGAACTATTGGCACTAGGTACCAGATCTTGGTGCATATTTTGAAAACAATTTATGTAATAAATAAAATTCTCCCTTTCATGATTAAAGTCACTTAGGATGTATTTGTCCAAAATAAATACAGGATGTAATTTAAGTGAGATAATCATCTTAAAGAAAATTTAATATTCAAGTTTATACCTAAGCATCCAAGAATTACTTTGATTACCTGGGCTTGTGATTTTAAAACTAAGCTGTAATTATAAGCATAGGAGATTACTTGGATTTGCATGTGCTAATAAATTAATATTGCAAAGATTATCTTTTTAGTTAAAATTATCTCTATCAGTAAAGCTTAAATAATGAAATAATCTCTTTCTTTACTTTTCACGCTTTTTCTGCATGGTGTACAGGGCAAATACTGTGCATGGCACCTGCTTCAAGTATTGGTAGGTTTTGTACAAAAATTCTCAATTATTCTAATCTGAAAAAAATTGACTTTTTGTTGTGACTATGAAAGAGCATATGACTGAATGATATAGTTGGACATTATCTGAGTATTTAAGGTTTAATATAGTGCTGTTTCACATCTTTGTGGAATCACATTAGTCCTACACTCCCAAGCCCTAGTTTGTTGGCCAAATACTGACCCTTTCATTGCTCTATTTTCACCCTAAAAAGTATAGCTGAACTATTTTGAAACATTTCATTATCTAGCCAGAATGGGCAGTTTTGTTCTTAGCTTTATATCTGTTATGAGGACACTATAAAATATTTAAAATGTACAATTTCTAAAGTACAAAATTTTCCTCCAAAAAGTTATCCATAAGATCTAAATTATTCAATACTCAGATGTTTAGAGAGGATGAATTTAGCAAAGCTAGAACATTTCTTAATATCCTGTGTCAGAAAATATCTGACAAAATATTGTCTTCATGGCAAATGTTACAGCTACATGGCTAGCAGTTATAACGTCTCTTTCAGGGTGTTTTCTCTTTGCCTTTTCTAGTTTCTACCTCATTTAAAAAGCTTTTTGGGTGCTTTTCTCATTTCTAGCTCATTTTGGAAAGCAAACCAAGGAATTAAAGGGTGAATGGCTAGCATTCATATATAATAATTTACATCTACATTGATTGAATTCAGATTTTCTGGAAGTTTAAAGAGAAAATGAATGGCCTGGAGAGAGGAAAATCAACACATCTATTGTCATAGAAACCATAGTTGTACCCCAAATGGTGATTAACAGAAACTGTAGTTTTTCCTTATTCCTACCGCTAGTTATCCATTACTTAGAGACATTCCTTACTGTACAACATGTCAATTCTAAAAACACTCCTCCCCACCTTGGAAACACAGCAACTCTACAGGAAGCAGCACTATTGACACATGCAGTTTGCATTCCTACACAGAGTTCTTAGGTGAAAGGACAGGGAAGCAGAGTCACAAAATGTGAAGACACATTTCACAAATTTGCAGAAGTCAGATCGTCTAGTCATATGCATATAGGGCTCCTGTTATTATCAATGGAAATATATTTTTTTATTTTTACAAAGGACAGCCAATCCCTCAATAACAGAGACTGCACTTCCGTAGCCAGTGAATTTTATTGTACTACTATGTGGTTGCTGTTTTGACTTTTTGTTTCCTCTCAATAAGCCCCTTAGTTCTTTTTGGGCTTTGCATCTACTTTGTTTGACCAATGAGCTAGAAATGAGAAAAGCACCCAAAAAGCTTTTTAAATAAGGTAGAAACTAGAAAAGGCAAAGAGAAAACACTCTGAAAAAGATGTTATAGCTGCTAGCCATAAGCTGTAACATTTTCCATGAAGACAACATTTTGTCAGATATTTTCTTTAAAGTATCCCATGTGTTTGATAAATAGCCTACATTTCAAGAGGTTTGCCAGAGGTGTATTTAAAAACCTGAATGTGTAGGCCATTGTATTATTCATCTCTGCTCCCCTACCATATACCCACCAACTGAACTACCATATTTTTGCATGTAGATCAGGTAAGTACACATATAACTGTCCCTTTGAACCTGCAAATCTAGTGACAGCACTCATATCTATAAATTAATGAACCCAGGCACCAACTCACAGTTCCCTACTCCCATTTTGAATGTGAAACCCAGTCACTTGTCTACTTAACTAGCTATTAATAAAGATAGTCTTGGTAAAATAAGATTTTACTTTATGCAGCCAATTTATCCCTCTGGAAATATGGCCTTTTAATTCAAATAAAATGTGATTCTACTAAAAAACTAACTAAATGTTGAAATAATTTTGTTTTTCTCAATGTAAACTATAATTGTTTATCCCTTTTCTCTTTTTGAATGTTTCCCCATTCTGTGCTGTGTTGCTTTGCACTGACTGTGATTGCATGTTGCACCCTGGTGTATCCATGATGATGATGTCACATGGCTCGTTGCTGTGATACCTACCATGCTCCATTTCATCGTTTATGTCATGGTTGCATAAATGGTTCACCCTCCCGTGTGTTGCTTCCATGGTTTCCTACGGAAAGTGCCCATGATGCACGGTGCTACACCTACCACTGTGTCTGCAGCAACAACACCTGCCACCAGTGTTCCCTTTGCTGCAACAGCTACAGGCAATCAGGTTTGGCAATTTACTTCACCTAGATAACTACGGTGTATTGGTAAGACACGGTATATGCTTATGGAATTGGTGAGAGACTTTGTTCCATATTCTTGTGTTTCCCAAGTAGTCGTTACATTTAGAGTTTTTATTTTTGTGGCCCTTATAGAGCAGTGATTTTCATTCTGTGTGCTACAGCACAGTGGTGTGCTGTAAGAATTTTTAAAACATGCAATACCTGACTATTTAGTTAGGGGCACTGACCTCTTTTCCCTCAGATCATAAAATAAAAAAATGACAACAGCCAACACAACAATGTGTGAATGAGTTAAAATTATATATATTTTTTGTCATATTAGCAGAAAATATATTTTTGTTGTGCCACATATTTTCATAATTAGTTTATGTGTGCCATGAGATGAATAAGGTTGAAAATTTCTGTCCTAGAGGTGTGTATCTGCTTTGCTACTGATCCTGAGATGAATCAGCAGAGTTATCTCATTTTCAATAAGTTACAAGATGTCTCTCTTGATATGTTATATAGTATATATACAATTGTTGCTATTACACCAATCCTTAAATGTATATACTAAATATTTCTTAAACACTTTTTCATTGTTCGAGAGGTGAATTTGTTTTATTTTACTACCATTTTTGGTTACTGTGTTTAAATGTTCACTAAGTACAATCATCACCTTGACTTTCATATCTGCTGGAAAGAAAGCAAGTTAATACATTTATTTCTAAGGCACAGATATCCCTATACTTATCTAATAATTATGTCAGAAATTTCTTCTCATACTGACATTAAATGTGCTTCTGTTGTTTTGATTTTCATTTGCTTTAGGTATTTACAAGCCGAGTTACAAGGAAAATTATAAATTTGGGGGGAGTCTTGAAACTGTAAGGATATACAAGCAATAGTTATTGTGCAATGTTATGGCCGTTTTGCCTTGTTAAAGTGGTAATCATGCTTCATGACTGCAAGTTCCACTGCTGTTTCAATTATAAGTATGATAACCATATAGCACACAAATCATTAATTAATTAGAGAAATAAATCACATTCTAATCTGTGCTTTGCAAAATTAATTATTAGTAGATATCATTAATATTGTCTAAATTTTTCTGTGAAATGATTATGGTATTGATTACCATGTCCAAGCAGTGAACAAAATAAGTGGAATTCTCTCAAGAAACTATTTTAATCTAAAATCTCTTTTACTATAGATACCAGCATTATCAATAGATGAACTGAACAGTAGCATGTTTGTTTCACAGATGTAGAAGTTACCAATAGAACAGTAAGTTTCTTTGAGTAATTAATATAAATAATATTTATAGGTTATATTTTTATTTACACATTGCATTTGCTAAAGTTCTGGTAAATACTTTCACTAATAGACATTGCTTATAACTTATAGCTTGATTTAAAGCATTCAAAATTTTCAAAATTGAAATGTAGATAGCTATTAATAAAGATAATGTGCAATTTTTATATAAAAATGACAGCTGGTATTGTATTTTCCCAAATGAGCTTACAAATGCTGAAATATTTTTCTACTATTTTTTGTATAATTTGTTAGCCAAAGACAAAGCTCACCTTTCAATTTTAATTCTTTTCAATTTTTCTAGCTTCTTCTAAAATTTAAATTTAAGCAAAATAATTTTGTCACAAATTGACTGAGATAATTATCTTAAAGACAGTAAGTAAGAGGGGGCAAGAGATCAACCAAAGAACTTGTATGCATGCATATGAGCATAACCAATGGACACAGACAGTAGGGGGGTGAGGGCATGTGCTAGGGGGTGGGGGCGGCTGGGAAGAGGTCAATGGGGAAAAAAGGAGACTTATGTAATACTTTAAACAATAAAGATTTTTAAAAAACACTAAGTAATATGCCTCTCCTATGTCATTTTAGAAAATAGTGTTTTTACAGTCTGCTATTTTGCATTTCTTCCCATGTAAGCCTACCAGAATTTCCCCAGCTGTTTTGAATTTTGAGTGACATCATTCAGTAATTTAATCAGTATTTCCATTCAAATCATGGCTTTTTTTGTATGTAATTTTTGTTGCTGCTGTTGGATTTTTAACCCCTTAACATTTGATGCCCTCTGTCTGGTTCAGAGCTTATAATAGCACACACTTAATTTGAGCAATTGTTCACTTGGTACATGTGACTTTTGAAGCCACTTAAGACTCTTAGGTATCTTAATAAATTAATTATATGCACTTATTAAACAAGTATATCTATTCTGAATTGCATACATTAGTCGTTGAAAGCTTGAAGTTCTCAAAACCAAATGAGTGTGTCATTTGGTTGAAAAAGGCAACAGTCCTATTCTCTTGATGGGCTGGTTCCCCAGAACCGGGTTAGCATTTCTTTCCTGCTGAGAACACACATGCCCAGAGCCTGTAGCTGACTGTACATTAGATAAATAGGTCCCTTCAGTCATAAGAAATGTTTTTTAAAGATACCTTTGAGTATATAGAATAATTGAAGTAGCTGAGAATTGTAATAGTTTTCAGTGGTATCATTTGGGTTAGTGGCAACTTGGGAATAGCACCAAATATGAGACTGTGGATTTTGTGAACACTTCCCTGATTCTCATGGGCCGCATCATATAAAGGTAAACAAAAGTTGTCAAATTAACTTTATAACAGAACATGTTTGGGAATACTGATTCCTTTTTGTTTGATTCCATTATAAAATGTAGAGGGACTTGGCAGACCATAATCACATTAATATGTAACAGATGTTGAAAATTTCTTCAAAGTTTAAAAGATGTAATTTTGTAAAATACTATATAGTACTTAGATTTCACATTTATTCTCCAATACATTCAGATAAAATGTTTAAAGTTTATTTAATATTTGCATATTTTGAATGTTTGGAATCAAACTTTTTTTCCAAGTACAGTTGACATTCAATATTGCTTTATATTAGTTTCAGGTGTAAGCATGATTTTTCAATATGCTTGTTGAAGGAATTGGATGGATGGGTGGATGCTTGTCAAAAGGCTTGGCATTGTGTAGATAATGCATTAAACAATTGAGTGCATCTCTGTTAACTTAGGACAACTCTGCACATTAGCATCAATAAGAACTATACACTTTAGAGATGAGTCTTTAGAGACCATCTCCAACAGCTCCATTTTTACAGATGTTGAATATAAAATTCAGAGTGGGGAATATCTTGGTATAGTTCACATAAAGAACTGGAACAAGAACAAAGTATCCTGACTCCTGCTTCAATAACCTTAAATATTTCTCACTCTTTTTTTCCATTTCAGTTGAAATTCTGAACAACAGAGTTATGGATTATCAGAATCTCTCCTTGAGAACCTCCATATGGCCTTTCTATATGTAGTATTGTTTGTCCTCTTCTACCAACACAACAATAAGCATCATGCAGTCAATATATTAAACAAACAAAAATACCAACCAACAAATTCAAATTAAAAAGAAAGCATTAAACAATCAATGGAGATGTCAAAACAAAACATGAATAGAAAACTAACTACCATCTATCTTATTTGAATTATTAGGTGGAACACTACCATAAAATTTTGTAATTTGTCACACTGTTCTTTGTGATTTTCTAATAACTATTAGGCTGAGTAAATCTTCACAGTGGATTTTTGGCTTACTGTGTATTCTTGGTGGGTAATGTTCATCTGTTTTGAAGTGCTGTTACCTTACTGTTTTGTTTACACAGTAGCCTATTGGGTTGATTTAAAATGTAAAAATTATATCAAAATACCATTTTCCTCATTAATGTATCGTACTGTATTGTGATATATTGTGTTGTGTTAGATTTTTACATACTACAGAGTTTTGCTGTAATATGTGTGGTCTTTTGTTTCAACTAAAATGTTACTAATGGGAAACAGAAATACATGTGCTTAAAAAAATATGACAGGTTAATGTTAATATGCTTTCTCTGTTTAGAATATTTCTGTAGGTTTCTCGGGGCAGACATTTTAAAAGCCTTACTTTTGAGTGTTCACAAAACCTGTTCATAAACATGCTTGTGAATAATTTATATGTGTAGATCTGACCTTGTATAATATGATCACATTAGTACATTATTTGTGAGAGAGACATAATTACCTGCAAAAACAAACAAACAAACCACAAACAGGGAACTGCTTAAAAAATTAACTCCTAATTTCACTCTTTAAATAGCTTATAAAACTAGAATTTACCTTTAAATGAATCTTTCAACATTTATACTAAAAAATATGTAAAGTACCCATTACATGTTTTATGGATCAAGGAGCCTATCTCCTAGGTTGATTGTCTAAAACAGCCATTTGTCATCTTCAGTTGAAAAATTGGTACTTGGAGACTTAAAGATATGCTAATTATAGGTAATAAATTAAACAGGGATATGGGGACATGGAGATACTTTTTACACATTGGAGAAAACCCTATAAAAACCATTAGATTGCTACCTTTTACACAAGAGCCATTTCTGAATGCAAATGTCTTATGTTCTTTATAATAAGTAAGGTGCAATCTAGCAAAAGTCTGTCAGGGTGAAAGAGAATTAGTTCCAAGTAAGGCCTTTCCTCCCCAAATGGACAATCTTTTCTATTGATCACAGTTGGAACCTGAGTATAGGATTAGAGAAATGGCGGGGTGGGAAGGAGGGTTGGAAGACATTTAAAATTATTCTTTGATCTATTTAAAAGTTCTAGGAAGGATGTCCACAGTTGGCTTTAGCTCCAGTTCAGCTGAGTTTTCAGTTTTATTAAACACTTCAGTGAAGTAGCAAGCACCTGTGATATATTTTAGTGTTGCTTTCCCCAAACTTTATTAACAAGAGTCTCTCTCATCAAAACCAATGTTGATTTGGATTCGTTTGTTTTTATATGTATTTGAAAATTATAACAGAGAGGTTTCTAAGAGCCTTTGGTTGAGACAGAGTGGCTGCCCTCCACGGACCTGAGCTGAATTCACATTACTAACTTTTATGAAATAAATTTATAAGCAAGTAAAATAGTAATTAATTCCTGTATATCATATGCCTCATCCACCTTACTCACTTATTAAAGTTACTATTATTATACAGTAGTGGAACCATATGATATTTTACATCAACTTAGATTTAATGTTTTCTAGTTCATGAAAATGATGAAGAGAAAATCTGATTTAGGATACCTTAAACAGGCTAATAGTGTTTGAATCACAGATCAATGGAGTTGGTAAAACCTTTTAACAGAAGATGAAACTGAGGCCCAGGGCATGTGACTTGCCCAAGGTTACCTACCCAGTTGGGCACAGTCGGACACAAATATCTGCAGGCTCCCAGTTGTTCCTCTGTTTCACATTGTTTGTACTTCAGGACATTTGAGACTCCATCCCAAAGCTGATCAAATTGGCTCAGAATAAAAAAAGAGCAAAATTACCTCTTTAATAGTTGATATCCTGTTGATCTTAATTATCAATCCAAATCATGATCATCAGTGATATCTAAATGGTATTGCTTGTATGGAGCCATTGCCATTTATTTATAGTATTGCCTGGAGCTAAAGAATAAGAGGTGTCCTGACTTTTACCTATTGATTCTTTGAACCACTTAATTTCTATTTCCTCAAATCTTAACATTGATAGAGAAGAAAGTAGAGTACACCTTTGTGAACTTACATGTGTTTGGAACTGAGTTTTGTTAAATCTGTGTCAGTGCCACCCCAGATGGGTAGATCTGATCATAGGACTTCAGGAAGGATGCACCTAACCTAGTCTGGATGTATTCCTAAAGGGGATAGAGATGTTTCAGGGTAAAATGAACTTTTTTGTGTATTTATATATTTTTGATGTAACATGCTGTCTCATTTAACTTTTTAAACTTCTGATGAAGATGTGCATAGACAGCAAACCTAGAGTACAGCTGTTTTCATGTTGCTTTAAGCACTGGACAACATTAATAAAGACTTATTTTTTAGTAAGAGGTTTGGTGAGGAATATTCAGGGTAGTTGAATTTTGGGTGCCACAGTTTTTGATGTTGTTGGCATTTTAAAAATTGCTTTATAAATGAATTTAAAGAAAGAAAAGTCAAAGCACTAAAGTTTTGATGCAGATGCAAAAGAATTTTGACAAGATACTATTTTAAGATAACATGTTTTAAATTAGTTGTGCAATGAGTTGTGCAACTTATCTTTATTCAAGAAAAGAAGAAAGATTAGTCATTAGACTATAAATTTCAGATAAAAAGAGAAGTCACAAAACTAATCAGTGACTCTAAACAGTAATTTACTGAATGAATTGTATATATAAAATTCTAATCACTTGTGATTCTTAGGTAAGATTTTATAAGCTTTGTAATTTACAAGGGCCTCTATTTTTAATTATCCAAAATTGTTTGTTCATTTCTCTCAGCCTTTTGCAAAAATATGCAATAGTGCTGACACTTGAATAAAATAAGTCATGTATACAGATAAAATAATCTAAAAATTATCTTTTAAGAGGGTTTTAGTAGTGTCAACTTTTTATAAAAAGCACTGTGACCATAGGTATAATTTAAAGAGAGATTAAGATTAAATCAAAATTAAATGGATTCATAAAATTGCTATTTAAATACAGTATTTTCTTTTGCAATTGGAGCATGACTCTGTAACCAGCTATTACATTTCATTTCACTTGTCTAGATTAGTCTTTAATTTGTAATTTATTGTGATGTGAAAAGCCATCCTCTCCCTACTCCGTCAATCTTCTCCATCCATTTTTTTAACATGTTTAAAGTACTTTGATTTTGCCAGAAGTGTTGTCCTACATCACTGGGCTGTGTTCACTAGTTGGTAGCCTCACAAGCTCTCAAATTGGGAAAAAGCAAGTACCTTCTCACTACCATCAGTAGGAACCAAATAAAATTAACCTTTACAACTTGAATCAGTTTTTAATAGCATGTCCAGTAAACATAGTAATGCCTGAATAAGGAAAACATTGGCATTAAATTGTATTAAATAATATGTAAAGAAGGCCTGTTGCTACTTGGAATGTTATTGGGTTCCTTTCCCATTCCTTTGGAGAGAGTAGATGAGGATGCTCTTAGGTAAAATGCAGCCACAAGGTTTTCGAGTTATTTTAATCTGTAGGATAGGCTGTTTTGCACAGAACTATTAAAAACTGGAATCCTCTTTTATTTTTTAACACCTCTACATTTCACACACATTGAAATAGAAATAAGGAAATATGATTTCCCAATTCTGTTGAATAGATTTAGAAAGATAGTGGCCTAATTTTATTTTACCAGTGCCTGTTAAAAGCAATAGAATAAATAGTATGTAAAAGGGTATAACTTTTTTACAAATTTAGTTGATAACCTAATCAAACTGTAAATATAATGACAAGTTAAGGTTCTTAGCACCAGCTCACTAATTGGTGCCATGTTTTCATTTTTCTTGTTAGTTTTTAAGGTTTTGATTTTATTACTTTTTATATCACTAGTTGACTAATGAATTTACTTTTGAAGGAGAGTTAGAGAAAGTTTAAGATTTTACTACATGTATTCAACCTTCTTAGATAGGTTCTAAACTGACACTGAAGCATAACAAAATATAGATTATAATCCATAACTACTCTTTACAGTTCACAGTTTAAGAACAAACTTTATATACAAATAATAATTTTAACTAATTATATTTAGTTGCTTTAGCAACAAAACTACAACATGGCTACCTTTAGACACCTTTTTGGTGAAAATTTTACTTATAAACTATACATGGTTTTTGACAGTATGAGCATGTAGAAGATACATCTCAAATCTCAAAAAACATATATGGTTGATTTTCTTTTTATCCCAAATTCCCATTTGAAAGCTGAATTTGTGTCCTTGTATGACTTTTTTCATCAAAAAGTTTACAAGTTGTGGATTCTAAAATCAGGCTTTATAGTTTATAGAATTTGTTGTGTGGGTAGGGTTTTATTCCACAGTATTTGGACTTCAAAACAAAATTGTGGTATTTATATTACCAGACCTTTTCTCATAACTTCATTTATTTAAAATCATTCAAATGGCAAAGCTGTAGCTGCAGAACTTCTCTTTTCTAGAATTACATACTTACACAAATATATTCAAATGAGTATTAAAGAATGATAAAAGCATACTATGAAATTAATTCACTCACAAAAGCATGCATAAAGATACTGTGGAATGACCCCTTAACAATGTTTAAGAGACATATGCTGCAGTTAACTGACTGTCTCGGTTAGGGTGCGAATGTGTGAGACACACCTTTTTTGCACTTATGTACATAGTCCATGAAAGCAATCCTTGGAGGTTTTTTTTTTTATAATATAAGAAGTCTGTGAGAATAGTGGAAAAGTTAGTAAGAGAGTTATTTCTAAGGCTTTGAGAGGGAGGGATGTTGCTTTGCTATTGTGAAGGCTTTCTAGTTTGCTACAGCTGTCCAAAAGAGTAGACTGGTAACAGGTAGCAGCTCAACTTCAGCTAGCAGCACTGAACAAAAATAAAAGTACTTCACCTTTTAGCAAGATCACTAGCAGAAAGTGTTTGCTTTTTAAATTAATCCGCACTGTAAACACACACACACACACACACACACACACACACACACACACACACACACCAGGCAGGTTCCTAGCTGAGGTTTGTTCTTTTTCCCAGTGGTTGCAAGTAGTGAAATACCCTATAAATTCCAAAATGGATATTCCCATTATGATCAAATTAGATTACATCTTTCACATAAAATTATCAATATATATCATAAATTAATATCTATTTAAGTGACAATCAATAGTTAGCATCTACCACTAATTCCCCTTTAAGATCCAGGACCCAAAACCAAATTGGCAACCATTGAAAGATTTAATTTAACAGTTAAGTATGGCCAGTATGTGGCATTTCATTCCCTTCAACAAAGGAAAAAAATGCTCCTGGTACAACTTTATAAATTCCTTTATTTGCCTTATACCTGATCAGTGGAAGCTGTTTTCTGACTTAACTTTAACAAATTAGAAAGTACTACATTGTGCCACTTCAGCCTCCCACTGTTTTAACTAAACAGGAGAGAATCAGCAAAAAGCTTACATACATAGGAGCTGGAAAAGAATGTTTCAGTCAGACTATCTTTGCCAATTTTAGCTCCCATGTCATATCCAGATCACCATTTAATTTTTTGTTTCTTCTAAGCAATGAGGTCCAGAGAAGGTCGAGGTTAGAAAGGATTAAGGAGAAATCACCACAGGTACTTTGAGTCCTTCACATCTTGGGACTTGTTGCCCTTGCCCTAGAGAAGAAGCCCATCCTGGGGGTGAGGGAGTTATTAGTATTGCTACCCATTTTGATAGTTCTCACAGGGACAGGAAAATAAGCCAAAGCTAGAAAGCAATCCAAGCCTTACAGTTGTCCAATAACTCAGGGCCATTTGATTAGAAATTTATTTTTGTCCCTTCAGCTCATCCTTAGAGTCAACCTATAACTAACAGCCTGACTATCTGACCAGCATTTTCATGATATAAAATGTAAGCATTCACTTATTCTGCATTTAAGAACTTCAACTTCAACCTTATCACCAACATATTTTCTAACATTTCCCTGTGAGTGTATAGCCACAAGAATATATTTTCATGAAGTCAATAGAAATATAGTAAGATTTTCAGTCAGGAAAAATAATCTATAAAATAGTAAGAATGAACCTAGAATCATCACAAAAGATATCCAATTAACTTCTGGCATGTTGTGCCTGATGACAGCCACTGGGCCACACTCTTTGGCACTTAAACAGAGTAGCTGTGTTTAAAGAAGTAAAAGTAGAGGATGAAGTCTAACAGAATGTGAATAACTTGAGGCCAAAAGAGGACCTCTGTCATTAAGACTAGGAAAAGGTTTAGTTGACTAATTCATATACTTTCCAGCCTCTCCACTTGTGCTTGCCTGGAAGAGAACTACCCATTTAATAATCTGAAACAGGATTATTCCAGAGAAATGTTACCTTTAAGTAGAACCCATCCTCAATTATAGTGCTAAACCTAAAGAAAAATAATGTGTCACTTTGAAGTAAATCACAGCTATTTGCAGATATTGCAAAAATCCTCACTAGTCATATACTACATCATATTACTTTAATAACATAAATACCTCTGTAACAAGACATAAAAGTAACCAAGTTTTAAGCAGTGCTCTTTTCCCCCCAGAATACACAACCTAACTATTTGTCTGTCATAGAACTTCATGATTTCAAAGTTTTATTTCTGTATACTGATGCTATTTTTAGTGATAAAAACCCAATATTTTGTTGCTGTCTTTTGTGTCTAGCGGTTGAGAGAATGATATAACTATCATATCATTGGATTCTGGAGTTGCCCTTTTCAAAATAAACTTCCTTTTATTGCTTTTACTGCTGCTTTATTAGAAAATGAACTTTTATTATTATGACTAATTACAATAATTTAAATTAAGATATTTTAAGAAGTTCTTAAATGTATTTTTAAGGGCCAACTCTCCACATTTTTGTAACAACAATCCAGTATAATGTATAAAATGGAAACATGTATTTTGGGTAGAAAATGTCAATTTAAAAATACCTATAGATAAGAAAATTATTAGCCCTGTGCAACAATTATAGATTTTGACCACAATATTTCAAAAATATAAACTTCCCATAATATTTTAGGTCATAATATGAGCTAAAATACAATAGCTCATTCTCTCAACTGCTATCAATAGGGCATCTAGATGTTTTGATTTTTATGTTTTTTTTTCCAAGTTTTAGTGCTGAACTGCTTTTGCTTTTTGTGTTAAAAGTGTGCATTATACAACTCATTTTAGCATGCTATTTCTATGTTCATCTTTTGGTCCTTTAATAAAATGTTAAATTTCTTGGTTATGTCTTTTTTTTATGAATCCATATTCACACGTTAAGAGTTCACTTAAAAGCTATTCATGTTCTAGCATATTAATCCTCATATTTTATAATTCTAATGTAAAATTTAAGTTTGTAATTTGATTCAATATTTCTTTTTTTCAAATCTTCAAATATTTTTAAAATTTCTTTATTGATTAAGGTATTACATATGGGTCCTTATCCCCTCATTGCCCCCCATCAATGTTATATTTCATACATAGAATAAATTTATTTCCTAATATACCTTCAGTATTTTGAATGATATAGATAATCATCCATTGTATTAGATGTATTATTCCTATGATAGTGAAGTTACTAACCCCATAAAGATATACTTATATTTTAGTAAAAGAACATTTAAAATTTTGAGATAATGCTTATTGGTTTCTATTCCATTTCAAAAATTGAAGCATATTCTAAGATATATTATCAGAAGTTTGTAATTTCCAGTTATTCCGTTCTACCCTGCATCTTTAATGTAACATATGAAACCAGTGCTGTTCATTTTATTCTCTACAAGATGGACATCAATCGTTTCATAACAATGGGATGCATAGATTTTTTTCATTAAAGTGTTTTCTCTCACTTAAAATTGGTTTTGTCCAATAAATGGCACAGGAATGAAAGGATAATCATTTTAGGTTTTTAAGAAAGCAAAATGCAACTTGGTAATACTTTATTCTGTCAGATTTCTAAATACTTAAACACACTAATTGTGAACTTCTCATTGGTCACCATTTGGTAGTGGAACTGATGGAAAACTGTGGTGAAGAGCCTGTGGATGAGAGGTTGTGACAGAATAAAGTATTATTGTTCACACATCTATAACAGTAAAATGGGACAGGGAAGAGGTTGGGTCCCTGTCCAATATCAAATGAATCATACAGAGCTACTAGTTCCATTGCCCCCTTATGTTTTACTATTTCTAAGTGTGGCTCCCACTATGGCATTTTTCGATAAGCCAAATTTGAGCCTTTTGATATATTGTTGTGCATGTTTCTGTGACTCTGTGATAATCCCAGCACTAAAACCAATTCAGTATATAGACATTTATAAGAGGTATTTGGGCTCATCAGAATTCAGTTTATGTCTTTCTCTTTGAAGCTGCTGAATGATAGGTAAGAATTCAGGGCAGGCATTCCTGATCATCATGACAATTAAATTTCTATTGGCCAGAAGAAAGTTGACCTACAGGCAAAACCAGATGGACACTCATACTCTGATTTTTTTACTTGACTCTTTTCTGTACTAGAAATATCCATTTAATTTGGCCTTCCCAAGTTTTCCTTTTGGTGCCTGGATTTATACTTCTCCCTTAGGCAGGAGGACAGTGAGGCTGAGGAATAAAAGCCAAGAGCACCAGTGATAAAAAGGTAAGCCACCCAGACATAAGGGTGAAGTTTCGGAAAGGAACAGGTCTAATTTTTGTCCTTACAAATGGATGCCAAAAGCAAAAGCACAACATTCTGAAGTAGATGCAGAAATCAGTATAAGAAGCAAGTTCTGGTTAGAGTAGCCCAGCATTTTTTTAAAAATTATTATTTTTTAATATATTTTATTGATATTTTACAGAGAGGAAGGGAGAGGGATAGAGAGCTAGAAACATCGATGAGAGAGAAACATCGATCAGCTGCCTCCTGCACACCTCCCACTGGGGATGTGCCTGCAACCAAGGTACATACCCTTGACCGGAATCGAACCCGGGACCCTTCAGTCCTCAGGCCGATGCTCTATCCACTGAGCCAAACCAGTTTCGGCGCCCAGCATTTTTGTTGTGAATGAAAACAGAGTGCAGTGCAAAGGCAGCCAGGGAACCCAGGCATAGAACAACAGATGCATGAAAAATTATAGGTTTACCTAATAAGGAAGAGGGAGGTTTCTCCATAAGAGATTCAGTGCATTTCATGCATGTAAAAGTGCAAAAAAAGAGATTGGTAAAAAATCAGAGTAACAGTGGATGAGTAGCAACAACCAGTAGCAGCAGCACCTTTTAAAGCAGTAACAACTGTACTTGAGAGGATGCAGAAGGAATCTGAGGAGACTCTGCAGTCAGCATACTTCTAGAGATGTTCTGGTTACAGAAGATGATGGTCAACCCGTTGAGGATCAATGTAGGTCTTAAAAAGAGCGTGGGAAAGAATAGGATCAGGACTGAGACTTTGCTTTAGCCTTCATGACCTGAAGAGTTGAACAATTCTTTGTTGGGGAAATTGGCAGTTAAGAGAGATTCATATCTGTGTTAAATATATATATATATTTAATTATATATATATATATATATATATATATATATATATGTTATTGTTGTGCTTTTGTTAACTATTTAATAAATGTATGTGTAGTTCATTCAAAGTGTCTTGGTTTTTCTCAATTTCTATTTACAATGTCCCATGTTAAGAAAATCTATGGGTTGTTATACTTGGAAAACCTGAACCCACATGAATCCAGGCAATCAATGGTCACAATTTGGGGGTCCGGATAGAAGTTGCTAATAAATGAGGCATTTGTGTTAATAGTAACACTTGAATTTGGACTGTGTACAGGACCTCACTAAATATCAAGCAATTGTTTACCATAAACTGAGCACCAGCCAATGGTAGAAACCACTGTAATAAGCAACTCCTTTCTTCTGATAGACACCATCAGTGATATTCTAGATCCTGAATATGCTTGGGACCTTAAGAGTCATTGGGCTGAGTTCATAGGGCCAGAAGAGCACCCAAACCAGTCAGGAAAAATAGCATGCAGCCACATCCGCTATTGTTGTTCTCTGCTCCCAAAATATCCGTGAAAAATGTCCCTGAGATAAAAATAAAAATATTCGGATCCAAATATTGTTAGGTGACATAGAGAAAGGTTAGCACAGGAATTACTTTTGAGTAATTGGACTAAGAAAATCCTTAAATAGTATTTTAAATTATTATTGTGTCCACATTTAGTGCTTTGCCATTTGTTCCACTCTCTATATTACATCCTGAGTAATTTTTTCTAAGGTCAAAAATTGATTACTTCACTTTCCTGACTAAAAATCTTCCATAGCTCCTAATGGCCTATAGAATAAACCCTACACTGTAACATAGGATTCTTCCTTGCTTTTGCCTTACACTTCCCCTCTAGCTTTATCTCTCCCCCCCCGCCCGCCGCCTTTTATAACCTAAGCACTCCCAACAAACCAAAGCATTGTTGGGAAAATATAATTAAAAATGATATTTTCTGCTGGGCCAGCATGGATCAGTGGTTGAGCATTGACTTGTGAACCAGGAGGTCACGGTTTGATTTCCCAGTCAGGGCACATGCCTGGGCTGTGAGTTCCAGCTAATCAATGATTCTCTCTCATCATTGATGTTTCTCTCTCTCTCTCTCTCTCTCTCTCTCTCTCTCTCTCTCTCTCTCCCTTCCTCTCTAAAGTCAATTAAAAATATTTTTAAAAATTATAGTTTCTTCCAATTCAAAAGTCCTTTCCACAAAGGTGATAGTGGAAGAAAACACTTTTATTATTGAGTAAACATTAAACCAGAATGAGATGTGCATCACAGGCAATTCTATATAATAAAAGGCTAATATGCAAATAAACTGAACGGCGGAATAACTGAACAACCAAACAACTGGTCATTATGATGTGTGCTGACCACCAGGTGGTGCATGCAGGACATGATGGGCATTGGCAGCAGGTGGCAGAGTGCGGAACATGGTGGGCGTTGGCCGCAGCAGGATGGTGGAGCAGGTGAGCGGAGGTGCCAGACCAAGGTGGGGCACCAGTTGCTGTCATTGGGGCAAGCCTACTGGTTACTAAAAATTCTTTGCTCCCATTTGCCATGGTCCTGCCCTGTGCTCGCACCTGATGCCAGCGACGACCCAGCTCACACCTGCTGCTGGCACCGGAGCCACCGCTTGCACCCACTGCCGGTATTTGGCGCCAGCCCTGATCCCACCATCAGTGGGTGTGAGGGCAGCTGCTGGCCCTGATCGCCCCTGAGGGCTTCTCCACCTCCCCCTGCTCCTGAGGGGCGATCAGGATGGGCAGCCGCCTCTTGCACCCGCTTCTGGCGCCCAGTGCCAGTCCCAATCGCTCAGTGCCGTTAGTGGTGTGAGCAGCGGCTGCCAGCCCAAATCGCCCCTCAGGACTTCAGGACTTCTCCACCTCCCCCTGCTCCTGTGTGGCGATCAGGGCAGCAGCCAATGCTTGCACCCACTGCTGGCACTGGCCCCAATTGCTCTGTGCCATCAGCACATGGGAGTGGCAGTGACGGGAGAGGGGCTGCTGGCAGACAGGGGACCAGAGGCCATGGCAGGAGGGGCTGGACAGGGACGTGGAGGATGGGCCAAAACCCGCCCCTATGCCCACTGCAGCCTTGTGGCCCACAGTTCCTTTCAAGGTGCACAAATTCGTGCACTGGGCCCCTAGTCTACTAATAAATTGCAAAGATAGAAAGGAATCTCACCTCCTTATGCAGCCAAGCAGATACAACCCATTACGTACATGTTTTGAAAATAAACTATAACTAGTCTTCAGTAAGATGATTTGACAACACCTTTTGTCATTCATAGTGTTTTCTCAATTTATTATCATAATTAGGGAGACCAACTATGTTGACTTTATCCTTAGGAGAAGTCCACAGAATATTTTGCAAATTGGAACAAGGTGCTCAGGGAATTTAGGCTGCTCTATCATAGGAAGTAGAGTTCTACCTTCCTTGATATTTACATTTCAAAGAGAATGCTCCCAGGTCCTTGAAGGAACATTCCTGAGTTGTGAGACTAATGAGAGGCTCATTTAGCCATTATAAATATTTAAATACATTTGAAAAGGATGGGGAAGGGAATTTTGAAAGAAAAGAGAAGAGGTGGGGAGAGGTTTCTTTCCTTATTTTCCACAAAGAGAATTTAGCCTCTTATTTTAAATTTGTAATTGTCTTTACACCCAGATATATGCCATAGTCCATATATATTTGTGCTATTTTTCTCTCCACTTGGAGAAACAACTTCTTCTGTTTTTCCTCCTCTTCTTTCAAATCACTCATGAGGGCTATCTGTCTAACTATGAATCTATGTATATTAAACTTATCACTCAAGGTATATATGAGCTATCAGCTTCCTTCCTTCAGGTCTTCTCTGGCCTTACCAAATATCACTGAGATGCAGCTCATATTCATTTAATGCTTAGCAGACAATCTCAAACTTAGTAACCACCTCCCCTACAGTGTTTCTAACATTGTCTATATGACTTCTCCATTAAACTGGGCTTCACAAATGCAAGAACCAGGTCTAGTTGATCTTGGTATCCTTTATGGTGTCTCAAACAATAGCCACATAGTGAATGGATAATAATTTTTTGGGGAAATAATCAACTAAGAAATCAGGATAATTTATTGTAAAGAAAAAACCTTATTCAAATAAAAGGGATTTATGTGATGATAGAGGGAATTTGCACAAATTCCAATTGCAGGAAGAAGAACAATTAGACCTAGTGGAACTAGAAAATTATCAAGTAGTCTCTCTCTCTCTCTCTCTCTCTCTCTCTCTCTCTCTCTCTCTCTCTCTCTCTCTCCCCCCCCCCCCCTCACCCCAGACAAGCTTTCAACTTTCTCTACTTATCTGCACTTATTTGATATGGCCACTTCCAGAATGGTTGTCTTATCCTAAGAGTCTATATCAGTGATAGCTTGCACCACAAGTACCTGGAAGGCTTATAAAACAGATTGCTGGGACAACTGTCTCATTCAGTAGATACGGGATGAGGTATGAGAATTTATATTTCTAACAAGTCACCAAATGATTGTGATAATCTTGGGACACAATTTGAAAATGATTAATCCATTTGAGTGTCAAGCTTGGTTCCCCACAAATAATTGACTCAGTCACTGGGCCCCAATACCTGATTGTGAGGAAAGAGAATTTGATTAGTGAGTCAAATGTTTATTCCTGTTGTATTCAATTCTGTCCAAAAGGTTGTAGTTACATGTTATATAATGAAGGGTTGCTTCTTTGAAGCTGTGGACAGGGAAACTTTGAAGAAGGTGAATCTCTAGTATAGTCACTCAAATGGCTCCTTTTTATGCTATAAGAATTTCCACACTAATCTAGATCCTTAGTCTATGCAATTCAATCTTCATAGCCAATAGAGCCAATAAGCACATTACCATCTATTGGACATCTCCAGCCAATCATCTAAAAGTAAAACCACTCTTATCCATTCCTAAACTCACAATCTTTCCTCTCAAATATATTGTTTCTCCACCCAGTTGTACATGCAAGAAGCCTGGGAATCATGTTTGACTCCTCCTTCACCACCCTCTATATCCAATCTATCAAGGCCTTCAATTATATCTCCTAGTTATTTTTTCCACCCTTACTATACTTAGTTTAACTTGATACCCTGCCTCCAGTGCTTTCTTTCTATCAGTTCTTCACACGGCTGTCAGAATGATCTATCAAAAACAAGTTCCCAATCTTAGGTTTTGGGACAGCTATATTAGGCCTGAGGCAGGTAAAGCCTGGGCCTGTCCTTTCTAGTAGCATGCAGCTGCAAATTTAACTACCTCAGCATGTATATAAAAAAATATCATGGTATGTATACACAAGTTTGACTATGTAATTCCTCTCCTTAAAATAATTTAATCATTCCCCATAGCCCTCAGGATGAAGCCTAAACACATAGTATGATAGTCCCTGTCTACCTCACCAGCCTCATCTCTTGCCACTTCCTGTCTTGGACTTGCTACTTCAACAGCAGGTAAATGTGTGTAGTTTTCAGCAAATGCCCTGCTGGTTCATGCCTGTAAGCCATTGCTCATAATTTCTTTTTTTGCCTAAAATGTTCAACCTTCTCCCTTGTGGTCTGGTTAGCAATCTTTGCAATTCTGTTGAGGCACCATATCTCCCAGGAAAACTTCTATGCCTGCTTCCCACCTCTACTAGTGTACCCCTCTTTGAAACTCTCCTAATACCTTGGGTGTATATTTGTCATTGGATTTTCCACACTGCATTAAAATATTTTTTGCTGCTCCCACTAGCCTGTGAGTTTGTTGAGTATAGGGTCTGTGCCTTATCCATTACTATATTTCTAGCACCTAGCATAGTGATTTTTTTTAAAGTGGTATCATATCACTCAATAGCAAAAAAAAAAAACCTAAACAACCCACCTCAATTCAAAAACAGAAAAAGGAAGGCCTTAGTCAGTGGTGCTTAGTGGTTAGGCCCATGCACTGAAGGGTCTTAGATTCGATTACCAGTCAAGGGCACGTACTTGGGTTGCAGGTTCGATCTCTGGCCCTGTTTGGGGTGCATGTAGGAGCTAAACAATCTCTCTCCTTCCTTTGTCCCTCCCTCCTTCCCTTCCACTCTCTCTAAAAAACAAATCAATGGAAAAATATCCTCAGTTGAGGATTTAAAAAATGGACAAAGGAAGGACTTGACCAGATATTTTTAAAGAAGATATACAAATGGTCAATAAACACATGAAAATATGTTCAGCATCATTAGTCAATAGGGGAATGCAAATAAAAACTACAATATGATACCACTTTACACTCACTAAGATGGTTATAATAAAAATGGAAAATAGTGTTGGTAAGGATTTGAAGGGAGCAGAACCCTGTGCATTGTTTGTTAGACAGGAAAAAATGATACATTGTGGAAAACAGTTTGGCAGTCTCTCAAAAAGTAAAAAGTGGAATTACCATATAAATAAGCAATTCTACACCTGGGTATATACCCAAAGGAATTGAAAGCAGGAGTTCAAACAGATACATGTCCATCAATGGATAAATAGATTTAAAAATGTAGTATATAGCCTGGCTGGTGTTGCTCAGTTGATTAGCATTGTCCCATGTACCAAGAGGTGACCAGGTAAGATTCCTGGTCAGGACATATGCACAGGTCATGTGCTTGCTCCCCAGTGGGGGGCATGCAGGAGGCAGCCAATCAATGTTTCTCTTTCATCGATGTTTCTATCTCTCTCTCTCTCCCTCTGTTCCTTTCTCTAAAAAGCAATAAAAACATCTTTTAAATGTAATATATACATACAATGGAATATTATTCAACCTTAAAAATGAAGGAAACTCTGACACATGTTACAACATGGATGGGCTTTGAGCACATTATGCTATGTGAAATAAGCCAGTCACAAAAGACAATATTTTATTCTACTTATATCAGATGCCAAAAAGTAGTCAAATTCATAGAAACAGAAAGTAGAATGGTGGTTGCCAGGGAGTTGGAACAGGGGGGATGGGGAGTTATTTTTTAATGGGTACAGAATTTCAGTTCTGAAACATGAAAAGAGTTTTGGAGGTGAATGGTAGTGATTGTTGCTCAATAATATGAATGTACTTAATGCCTCCAAACTATACACTTAAAAATCGTTAAGAGGATACAATTTTCCAGCTATATTGAGCTATAAATGATATATAACATGTATCAGTTTAAGGTGTGCAATATGATGATTTGATACACATATATATTTCTAATTGTTTACCACAATAAGGTTAGTTAACACACCCTTCAACTCACATAATTAGCATCTTGTTGTTATTATTGTTATGGTGAGAACATTAAAGCTCTACTATCATAGCACTTTCAAGTATACAATACAGTATTGTTAAATACAGCCACCATGTTGTATGTTACATCTGCAGAACTTATAACTGAAAGTTTGTACCCTTTGACCAACATCTTTCTATTTACCTCAACCATCAGCTCCTGGCATTCAACATTCTACTCTTTGTTTCTATGAGCTTATGTTCCATATATGTGAGATCATACTCATACTGTATCTTTCTCTGACTTATCTCACTTAGCAGAATGCCTTCAAGGTCCATCCATGTTGTTGCAAATGACAGGACTTTAAGCAGATCAGACAAGGAAGAATAAATAATTTACCCTGTGATACTGGAGGAAAAATACCTATAGCACAGAGAAAACAAAGAAACACATAACTTCTATACTCTCAATAAGTGGTCCTTAGCATAAGTAAAATGGGGGCATGAGTGCATTATAAGGATATGGTTGTCTTTTTGTCAACATTCTTTTGGTTATAAGTAACAAGATTCAAAATAAAGCTAGGTTAAGAAAAGAGGACATGTATTGGGTCAAATAGTTGAAAGATCCATGGATAGTTTGACTTCAGACACAGTTGTATGCTGATTCTCAGATGTGAGGTTGGGAATCTGCAGCTCTCTTTTTTTTTTTTGCAGCTTTAACTTCCTCTGTATATACCATTGGAAGATCTGTGGGGAAGCACGGGACTTAGTTGCAATGTCTGTAAGGAGGATTCTCTGAAAGGTCGAGGGCTTCTGAGGGGACCTTGCCGAAGGCAGCAGCCCTTACCTTGACTTTTCCAAACAAGTCCAATCTCCTGGGTTTTTGCTAGAATCTCTATGTTTAGTCTTTAAAGACCTGACCTTGTAGAAGCATATACTTTCTCAAGGATACTTGCCCTGCTGATTGTATCTAAAGGTTAATTTAAATTCAAGCTGTTGTTACAAAAATAAGCCAATGAGGCAGGCAAACAGGACTGCTTTTACTACTAAAGTAAAAGAGTCCCTTAGCCCTCTCTTTCACAGAAACCTGTGTCAAAGTAATCTGTTCATCCATCGCTCAGGGTTTGCTGGTCAACCCTGGCAAAGGTCCATACTTACATCTAACTAGATTAGTATTCCAGAAGGAAAGAATGCATTGCTGCTAATAGCACTAGCATAATTCCAATGGATAATTTATTGGCCTAATTTGGGGCACATAATTATACCAGCTTATATTACACTAGTAGCCCTGCACAAGAATTCATGCACCAGTAGTTCTCTGTGGGGCCTAGCTGCTCTGCACCCGCTGCCCAGAGGCTCTCCGCAGTCCAGAGGCTTATCTGCAGCCGGGTTCAGAACCCTTGCCTCATCACCATGGCGATGAAACAAGCGTTCTGCCAGGCTGCTCACGCTGCCTGCTCTCAGCGGCTGCCCCTCAGGACTGGGGGACTCTGGCGGGGCTGAGAGGACTGGGTGCCGCCATCTGTTTCTATGGATGCTACCATATTTGTGATGGAGTGATTGTTAATTTGCATATTACCCTTTTATTAGATAGGATGCTCATTCCTGAAGCCAGGGGATAGCACATTCTAATTGGTGGAGTTAGAGGTTATATACCTACTCTTTGAACCAGGGAATAAGACAACTCTGTTCAAACCTTCTGGAGAGAGAGAGAGAGAGAGAGAGAGAGAGAGAGAGAGAGAGAGAGAGAGAGATTGTCTCTCAAAGGAAAACCTAAGTGCTATTCCCAAAACAATTGGGAATTTATGTTGGACAAAAAACAACAACAACATATGAACTTGATAGCCCACCCAGTTTACAAATGGTTTTCAACTAATATCTCACTATACCATCCATATGCAAATGGAAATGTATTCATGACTTCTATACTTAGAGACAGTCTAAAATCATGTGCCCCAAGTACACTGAACATCAAGCCCAAGACCTTTAAGTAATTCATAGTCATCTTGGGCAGGTCTTAATGTAGCTCCCAAAGATTTCATATCTTTAGATAAATAGTACATTTGATCCCATCTAAAACACCCAATGTCTAGTACTGGAGTGAAAACAGAATGAACTAAATTGGAAATGTGTTATTACAGAAAGAAAAAGTAGCTGATGGAGTAGGCAACTAGAATTCTACATTATACCACAAAAGATTTGATTAAAATTCTATTTCATGGTGTGATAGTAAAAGGAAGAAATGTACACTTGTGTCCTTAAATATTCACACTGGCCTATATAGTTCTGTCTTTTAGCAACAGACCTTACGACTGTGCTCGGGCCTCCTAGTCCCTCAATTAAATGATCTGCATCTTGGCTTTTGCAGTAGGCTCATTAAAAAGTTACTTTAGGGTGAAGGAGGCACAATTAATCTACCTTTCTTTTAAAATGTGTCCAATATATTGGCCCTCTTTGATAGGAGTATGTGTTTGAGGGATACCTGGGGGATCTGAATTTTCCCAGGCCCTATTCTTATGTTTCACTGTGCTTCCCTTTTTATCTGTTTTAAAGTGTCCCCTTTTTTATCTAATTGTCTCTATACCCATTCCCTTAGCACTAAAATATCCTTGGTTAATGAGACATCACTCATAATTAGGTCATTGTCAGTAGGTTTTACCCTTGGTCTGGCAGAGAATTTGTTTAGCAGAACTTACTTGAGAAAGGCCTAGACCACCAATTACATCTTCTGCTATGGCTACCATTTCTTTGCCACTGATTGAACCAGTTTTGAGACAGAAAAGCTGTTGTTGTTTTTTTTCAATCCTGTGAGGCTTCAAATTATGTAACAGTCAATTTAGTTCATAAGCAGAAAACATCCTTGAAATGCCGTATTTCTTCCTATGTCTACTTGTAGACTTCCTCAGTTCTAGTTTAAGTTAATTCCTCTCTTATAGAACCTTAGTGAAAGAAATACAAAGTAAGTAGTAAATTCCAAAGTCCTGATTTTTCCCTCTGTAATATCTCCTAACACTACAGCCATTTCTCTTTGTACATTCGCTTCATTCTTCTTTATTCAGAATAAATTTCTTTATTTCTTTGAGCTTTCTGCTGGCCCCAGAAATGCTTGAATTAATATGTCAGCAACTTAAGAGCACCAGGACTTACCAGAATCTCTGAGTCCAAAATTCAACTTCCTTATGGAAAGAATCTTACTGATTCAGTTTGGTTAGTTGTTCACCCATCATCAAATTAGCTATGGTTTTTCTCTGGCAATACACTTAGGGTAGGCAAGGATTTTGTACTGTGAATATGGAAGACGAAACTCTCCCCTGCTTTTTTGCAGTGTTGTTTCCAAAGTAGAGATTGAATTTTCTGGGAAGACAACTGGAAATGTATATACTACAGATGTAATTACAAATAACTATAATAGAAGATAAACACTACAGGATAACAATTGGATGTTATAGCAGTACAAAGGAAGAAAAGATTTCTTACAGTGAAGTTTCATAGAAGCGATAATAGAGGCAGAGATTGGATGTATATATGAGTCAAAGAATGCCAAGGAGTACCAGTAAACACAAGAAGCTAAAAGAGGCAAAGAAAATATCTACCCTATAGGTTTCAAAGGAAGCATAATCCTGGTACCTTTATTTTAGACTTCCAGCTCTTAGAACTGTAAGAAAAGATTTTTCTTTGTTTTAAGCTAACATTTGTAGTACATTTTTATAGCAGTCCTAAGAAATGAATATATACTCTACAGTGACAGATACCGTGTGCTCCAAAGCCTTACCTTACCTCTGAATGACATCTTAATTAATGATTTCACCATTATAAGCAATGACTTCAAGTGGAGCAATCCTTCCACTACCCACTCCACCACTATAGCCTCTCATTCTCTCTAAGTGTCTTTTCTATGAAACGTTCTTAGCATAAAATTGTATATAATTTATTCTTTCTAACACTATAAAGAAAAAGACCCCATAAAAAGTAAATTATTTGGATAATGATAATTTATTGTGTAACTGGTATGAATGCTACTCAACAAACTTGGGTTGGCAAGAACTATCACATTCCTTTATTTTCTTTAAATTTATTTCAACTCAACATGTATCTGCTGCCAGACTGACAAAAAAATTAAATTCCATTCACATTCTGGAGCTCTTCACCCTCCCTAGGATCACACAAACAGTGGGAACTTTCAAATAGGGAGAGTATCTATAATCCTTAGGCCATCATGCTTTCTAGTCCAAGCCTGCCTGGTACTGTAAAAGCAAGCAGTCACACTTCCTCCATACCTAGGTGAAAGCTCCAGCACCTAGAATCTAGCTAGATGTCTAAAGTTGACCACAGATATATTACCCTGAGGTGTTCTGCAGCAAGTGACCCCAGATCCTTACTACTCCAAAAATGTCAACTATCATTCCATCTTAAGGTTTTAAGAAATCTCACTCTTTCTTCTGCCTACTCCAAAGCCAACAACTTCCTTCCCCTCCTTTGAGCATAAATCTTACAATATGCTCAGGGTTCCAGGTAAAACAGAAGTGAGGAAGGGACAGACGTTGGGCTCTGGAACACAACTTACTATGTCCCCAGAAAAGGAAACAAAAGATATTGGCTTTCAATTTGGAATATAAGAAAGAAAAAAAAGAGAAATAATAAACACAATATCTCAATAAATTACCATGCCTCACTTGTTATAAAATAATACTAAGAGCTTGTATTTTTTGAGTGCTCACTATGTACCAGTCATTGTTCTAAGTGCTTGACATGTATTAATGTCAGCCTTACAATTTGATCAGGTAGGTACTATCATTCTCCCTGTTTTTCAGATGGAGAAACTAAGGCTCAGAGTGTTGATGTCACTGGCATAAGGTTGCATAGCTCCTAATTAGCAGAGCTAGTATTCAACCATAGGCATATTGGCTCCAGAAACTGCACCCAACCTTTATACTCTACTTTCAATGGAACATGTTATCTTCTTATCCAGATAGGTATCTTAGATCCCAGTAATTCTTAGACTTGGATGATTATCAAGTTTCATTCAGAACCTCAGAGACACCTCCTTTTTCCCAATCGCTTCTATATCTATAGGACCTCCAAGAGCTGGATTTCTCAATATGCCACTGCAGGGACAGATAGCCTCCTCCATGTTCATTCTATAGATGTGAACCTTTGGCAGCCGTATCTTTAAATATAGAGCACTGTTATAAGCCAGTGTTTTTCAATCAAACAACCTTGGGTACTAGTTGGCCTTGATCATGTACAAATCTTTGGTTCAACCTATTGTACCTGGAATTAACTATATTTCAAGAGTTAACTGCTCTCAATGCATATGGCACAGGATCTAGCAACTTTATACAGAAAGAACCCTGAAGTTGATTTCTTCAGACATGGGCTATGGGAGTGGTGGTCACTAAGATTGTCAAAGACAGTTGTAAAAGCCCATGGTCATGCTAAATAATAAAAACTGAATAGCTTTGGCTAGAGCTTGGCAAGTGTTCTAGTGTCATAGGTCAGGCTACACAGTAGTCCAGGCCCTCATTCCATATATCTTACTTACAATCATGAGCTGCTAATTTTTTTTCAAAAAGAAATACCAATTTAATAATAGACTCCAGTGATGATCAAATGGTTTAATGTCACTCCTCCCCCTTCAAGTGGTCACTATGGCTTCATGTAAGAGTTCCTTATAATCAATAAACCAATAATTAAAAAAAACACTAAAGCAAATATAAAAGATACCTCTGAATATATATGGATACCAACCAGAATGATTCTAGGTTAGAAAGGCAGAGCTTTTGCCTGAAGATATGAAGACATGAAGATATATGATCAGCACTTTCATAGCTTTCCCAGTGTGTATAATCCACCTAAATGGGTCCCTCAGAGCTGTTAAGTGAAGTAATTTAGCAAGAAATATAAGCTAAACCTTTTATTTTGCTTTCTTGAAAAGATAACTAGAGGCCCGGTGCATGAAATTCGTGCACGGGTGTGTGTGTATGTGTGTGTGTGTGTCCCTCAGCCCAGCCTGCACCCTCTCCAATCTGGGACATCCCTCTCACAATCCAGGACTGCTGGGTCCCAACCGCTGGCCTGCCTGCCTGCCTGATTACCCCTAACCACTTCTGCTTGCCAGCCTGATCACCCCCTAACCACTCTCCTGCCAGCCTGATCGACACCTAACTGCTCCCCTGCCTGCCCGATTGCCCCTACCTGCCCTCCCCTGCTGGCCTGGTTCCCCACAACTGCCCTCCCCTGCAGGCCTGGGTCCCCCCCAACTGTACTCCACCGCAGGCCGGGTTGCCCCCAACTGCCCTCCCTTTCAGGCCTGGGTCCTCCCAACTGCCCTCCCCTGCTGGCCATCTTGTGTCCACATGGGGTGGCCATCTTTGACCACATGGGGGCCATCTTGTGTGTTGGAGTGAGGGTCAATTTGCATATTACCTCTTTATTATATAGGATGATAATCATTGCCTAATAATAATCATTGTGTTAGTTATATGTGGAATCAGAATAAAAGATAGGACAAGGTCAGAGAAGTCAGATATAATCAATGTCAAACTCATGAAATGAAGTCTAAGGAAAAAAAGCTGCTATGTTCATTAAACACGGAGTCCAAGCAAAAATAGTAATCATAAGTGGTTTAATCAATTATCCCATCCTTTTTCTGTTCTTTAAGATTGCAATTATAGAAATTAAAAATATTTAGTGAGTTTTTTTTATCTTTCCGTTTGAAATCTTTATTAAGATCACAGCATAAAACTTCTTAGAGCAGGAGAGGCTTTTTCAAGACGTGCATCAGTGAAACTTCTACATGTAATTATGCCTAAATCCTCAACATCCTTTTATGTGCATAAACTTAAATGCTTGTCAAGGTGAGTCAGTCTGCAAATGCCTCTGGTATACATTCAGCCCTGTCTCTTTCTATTATTCGTATTTACCATGCTAACTTTTTCCTTGATGCTTTCATCCATGCTACCCTCTCCCCAACTCTTCTCTTCAAAAATCTGAATCATATTTTCTTCAAGACCTGGTTCATTACCCAATAATAATAATGACATATTAGATCTGAACGTGTCCTTAGAGCTCTCTCCAAAGCCCAATCACTTGTTTTATAAGTGAGAAAACTGAGTCCCAGAAAAGGGAAGTGACTTGCCTACTAGCTTGTCTTGAAACCAAGATTACCTGAGTCCCAGTTTGGTGCATATCTGCATACCATCTCAGAGGTATCAGTTATGGCCCTTTACCCATCAATACTTAGAAACATTCGAAAATTAGATATGGAGTCAGAGACAAAAATATTAGCTTTATTGCTAATAAAACTTTATTGGGGAATGTGACTGCTTTTCTGATGGTTTTCTGATCCCACAGTCTTTGCCTATCTCAAAATCCATTAACTTAGCATTGGGATGACATAAATGAGTCCTTTCTTTTTATTCTTGTTTTCTGATAATGTCCTAAGCATGCATTGCCTTTTCCCCAGTTATTCTATAAATATCTGAATGTCAAAAATGTTTTACTTTCTATGAGGGGATAAGGGCACATATGTAATACGTTAATCAATAAAGAAAAAAATAAAAATGTTTTACTTTCTTTTCTTTTTTTCTCCTTTTTTCCAGATTTATTGAGACATGTTGGACATATAACATTATGTAAATTTTAGGTGTATACTTGATGATTTGATATATCAATATATTGTGAAATGATTACCACAATAAGATTATTTAACACATTCCTCTCTTTTTCTCTGAGTTCAATTTCTTTTAGATTCCGCATATAAGTGAGTTCATACAGTATTCATCTAAACAAAAATGAAAAGGCAACATATAGAATGGAAGAAAACATTTTAAGTCAATTTTGGATTAATATCCTAAAAATATAAGGAACTCATACAACTCAATAGCAAAAAGTCAAACACAGTAATTCCCCATTATCTGTGGGAGATACATTTAAAGTCCCTCAATATATGTCCAAAACCACAAAGAAGTATGAAATCCTAAATATATTATATGTTTTCCTATATATTCATACCTATGATAAAGTTTAATTTGTAAATTAAGCACAGTAAGAGATTAACAAGAGCTAATAATAAAATAGAATAATTATAATAATATACTATAATAAAAGTTATGTGAATGTGGTCTATCTCTGCTGATAATTGATCTGATAACCAAGATGGCTACTAAAGTAACTAATTGCAGAGAGTATACACAGCCTGGAGATACTGAAAAAAGGGATTATTTATGTCTTAGAAACTCTCAATAGGCCCTTGTAGATGAGAAAAGTTGATAATTTTTCCTGGAAGATATGTGACCTGATAAGTACCCTTTGACTCTCAGAATTAAAGAGACAGATATCACTTAGGGGTGTTTGGCTGCAAGTAATGGGTTTCTCCTTTTCCTTTTACAAGGAGTTTGATAGTTGGTAGCCCAGGGTTGGTTTAGTTGCTCAAGATTATTCCTTGCTACAATCTTCCTTTTCTGTCATTCTTACAATTTATCTTTTTTTCATATGGTTTAAGATAGTTATTGTAGCACCAGGCACAGCATCCATGTTACACAGAAGGAAAAGAAGGGAAAAAGCAAAGGCAAAATGTGTATGATAACTGAGTCTCTATCTTCTAAGAAGGAAAACAGCTTTCCCAGTAGACGAAACTGTTCAACTTCTCTTTACATTTAACTGGCTAGAACTTTGAAATAAGACCACCCCTAAGCTTAAGAGGAGGCTGCCCTGAGTAAGAATTCTCTTAAGAAAAAAGGAAGGAGGAGAGACAAAACAGCAGTGGAATAGACAGAAGTGTCCTGAGCCTTGTCCCAGAGCAGATAAAATGAGCAGCTGAAACGAATAACATCCAACCCGAATTGGCGAAGGAGACTCAGCGGGTGATACAGTTGGCAACCAGGAAGGGCATAGGATCCATGGAAAAAGGTAAAAATCAAGGATCTAATAGGAGAGTCTGCCAGACCTCTGAGCCCAGAGGGTCAGAGGGAACCCGCACAGCACCAAGCCACATCCCTGGGGACAGGCACAGCATCTGACTGTGGAAAGAAGCTCCACAGGACTGCTGGACTGCAGGGGATTCTAGAACTGGGTCCAGAGTCACTAAAGGCTGAACCCAGAGGGTGCAGTCTGAAGGGCTGGCCAGACCGCGTAGCACTGGCAGGAAAGGAGTGCACAGAGGCGCAGTCTTTCACCTCTCTGTGGCCTGAGACTTTCTTCACTGAACCTAGTTCATAGGACCTTTCAGATACAGACACTTACCCGTGGTTGAGGTGAGGGAGAAGGGGCTGACTCTTGGAGTCTGGGGAGGGAAGGAGGTCCAGGAGAAGTGGCAGTGAGTCTGGTGCTGAGTCATACCTGAGCCCGGACCTGGGCAGCCATTTTGTCCTGAAGAGATAACCCCTCCCTCCAGTTTCCAGGCAACCAATACAACCACACCCAGATTCCACCCTGAATGGTACAAAGGATTTTAAAAAAATCTAAATAGCCCCTGAGAGTCCAAAGGGACTGGCCTAAAGACAGTACAGAAGACTGGGATCTTAAGCCAGCCAAAGGAACGAGACTTCACTTTTTCATTTTTATTTTTTTAATTATTATTATTTTATCTTTTTTTCTTCTTTCTTTATTTACCTGTTTTTATTTGTTGCTTTATTTTCCTTTTCTTTTTGCATTATTTTTCCACCACTCTATTTTATTTTTATTTGCTATTTTTTATTTTTTATACCATTTTTGAAATCAATTTTTTGTAAATTTATTATTATTATTTTCTTCTCATTCTCTTTCTTCTTATCCACCCATCCCCTTTCTACTCCCTCTACACTGAACTGAGGACTCCCCATATTCATCCAATTCTTAACCTTATTTTCTTTTTTTTAAAATATATTTTATTGATTTTTTTTTTTCAGAGAGGAAGGGAGAGGGATAGAGAGCCAGAAACATCGATGAGAGAGAAACATTGATCAGCTGCCTACTGCACACCCCCTACCGGGGATGTGCCCACAACCAAGGTAAATGCCCTTGACAGGAATCGAACCTGGGACCCTTGAGTCCACAGGCCGATGCTTTATCCACTGAGCCAAACCGGTCAGGGCTTAACCTTATTTTCTGTATATAAGCTCAGCCTCTACAGATTCTGCCCCCACCCTCTTTGCTCTGTGTTTGGTGTTTGTATTTTTTTGGTTTATCTGTTGGTTCTGTGGTGTTTTCCAAATATATATATATATATATATATATATATATATATATATATATATATTCTCATTTTTCTTCCTTTTTCTTTTTTTTTTTTTTTCTTTTCAAATTTTTATTAAGGTATTATATGTGTACATATCTTACCATTGCCCCCCACCCCCACCCCACTCCCATACATGCCCTCACCCCCCAATGTTTTGCATCCGTTGGTTACTCTTATATACATGCATATAAGTCCTTCGGTTGATCTCTTATTTCCCCCACCTCTCCCTAACCTTACCCCTGTAATTTGACAGTCTGTTTGATGCTTTACTGCCTCTGTAACTATCTTTTTGTTCATCAGTTTATAATGTTTTTCATTATCCCCAAATGAGTGGGATCATGTGGTATTTTTCTTTCATTGACTGGCTTATTTCACTTAGCATAATGTTCTCTAATTCCATCCAAGTGCCTACAAATGGTAGTAATTCCTTCTTTTTTACGGCAGCATAGTATTCCATTGTGTAGATGTACCATAGTTTTCTGATCCAGTCATCTGCTGACGGGCACCTAGGCTGTTTCCAAATCTTAGCTATTGTAAATTGTGCTGCTATGAACATAGGGGTGCATATATCCTTTCTGATTGGTGTTTCTGGTTTCTTAGGATATATTCCTAGGAGTGGGATTACTGGGTCAAATGGGAGTTCCATTTTCAGTTTTTTGAGGAAACTCCATACTGTTCTCCACAGTGGCTGCACCAGTCTGCATTCCCACCAGCAGTGCACGAGGGTTCCTTTTTCTCCGCATCCTCGCCAACACTTGTCGTTTGTTGATTTGTTGATGATAGCCATTCTGACAGGTGTGAGATGGTATCGCATTGTTGTTTTGATTTGCATCTCTCGGATAATTAGTGACTTTGAGCATGTTTTCATGTGTCTCTTGGCCTTCCTTCTGTCTTCTTTCGAAAAGATTCTATTTAGGTCCGTTGCCCATTTTTTTATTGGATCCTTTATCTTCCTTTTATTAAGTTGTATAAGCTGCCTGTAGATGTTGGAAATTAAACCTTTATCAGTGATACCATTTGCAAATATGTTCTCCCATACAGTGGGGTTTCTTGTTGTTTTGTTGATGGTTTCTTTTGCTGTGCAAAAGCTTTTTATTTTGATGTAGTCCCATTTGTTTATTTTCTGTTTGGCTTCCATTGCCCTAGGGGCAGTATCACTGAAAAAGTTCTTTTGGCATATGTCTGAGATTTTGCTGCCTGTGGATTCCTCTAGTATTTTTATGGTTTCCCGTCTTATATTTAAGTCCTGTACCCATTTTGAGTTTATTTTTGTGTATGGTGTAAGTTGGTGATCTAGTTTCATTTTTTTGCATGTATCTGTCCAATTTTCCCAACACCATTTATTAAAGAGACTGTCTTGACTCCATTGTATGCTCATGCCTCCTTTGTCAAATATTAAATGCGCATATTGGTTTGGGTTGATATCTGGATTCTCTATTCTGTTCCATTGATCTATATGTCTGTTCTTGTGCCAGTACCAGGCTGTTTTGAGGACAGTGGCTTTGTAATACAGCTTGAAATCTGGTATTGAGATCCCTCCTACTTTATTCTTCTTTCTCAGGATTGCTGTGGCTATTCGGGGTCTTTTTTTATTCCAGATGAATTTTTGGAGAGTTCTTTCTAGGTCTGTGAAATACGCTGTTGGTATTTTAATGGGGAGTGCATTGAATCTATAGATTGCTTTGGGTAGTATGGACATTTTAATGATGTTGATTCTACCAATCCATGAACATGGTATGTTCTTCCATCTGTTTACATCTTCCTCTATCTCTTTTTTCAGTGTCCTGTAGTTTTCCGCATATAGGTCTTTTACCTCCTTGGTTAGGTTTATTCCTAAGTATCTTAATTTTTTTGGTGCGATGGAAAATGGGATTGCTTTTTTAGTCTCTCTTTCTGTAAGTTCATTGTTGGTGTATAGAAATGCCATAGATTTCTTGGTGTTAATTTTGTATCCTGCTACATTGCCGAATTCATTTATTAAGTCTGTTAGTTTTTTGATGGAGTCTTTCGGGTTTTTTATGTACAATATCATGTCATCTGCAAATAAGGACAGCTTTACTTCTTCTTTTCCAATTTGGATACCTTTTATTTCTTCTTCTTGTCTAATTGCAGTGGCTAATACTTCCAGTACTATGTCAAACAGGAGTGGTGAGAGTGGGCATCCCTGTCTTGTTCCTGTTCTTAGGGGAAATGGTTTTAGTTTTTGCCCATTGAGTATGATGTTAGCTGTGGGTTTATCATATATAGCTTTTATTATGTTGAGGTATGATCCTTCTATTCCCACCTTGTTGAGAGTTTTTATCAAGAAAGGGTGTTGGATTTTGTCAAATGCTTTTTCTGCATCAATTGATATGTCTATGTGATTTTTATCTCTCAATTTGTTTATGTGATGTATCACATTTATTGATTTGCGGATATTGAACCATCCTTGCATTCCTGGGATAAATCCTACTTGGTCATGGTGTATGATCTTTCTGATGTACTGCTGGATCCTATTTGCTAGAATTTTATTGAGGATTTTGGCATCTACATTCATGAGGGATATTGGCCTGTAATTCTCCTTCATTGTGTTGTCTTTATCTGGTTTTGGTATTAGGGTGATGCTGGCTTCATAGAAGGAGCTTGGAAGTGTTCCTTCCTCTTGAATTTTTTGGAATAGTCTGAGGAGGATAGGTTTTAGTTCTTCCTTGAATGTTTGGTAGAACTCTCCTGTGAAGCCGTCTGGCCCCGGGCTTTTGTTTGCTGGAAGCTCTTTGATGACTGCTTCAATTTCTTCCATAGTTACTGGCATGTTGAGATGTTTAGATTCTTCCTGATTGAGTTTTGGAAGGTTATATTTTTCTAGGAATATGTCCATTTCCTCCAGGTTGTCCAGTTTGTTGGAATAGAGTTGTTCGTAGTATTTTTTAACAATCCTTTGTATTTCGGCGGGATCTGTTGTTATTTCACCTCTTTCATTTCTGATCTTGTTTATTTGGGTCCTCTCTCTTTGCTTCTTGGTGAGCCTGGCTAGAGGTTCATCAATCTTGTTTATCCTTTCAAAGAACCAGCTCTTGGTTTTGTTGATCTTTTGTATTGTTTCTTTGGTCTCTATGTCGTTTATCTGTGCTCTGATCTTTATTATTTCCTTCCTTCTGCTTACACTGGGCTTTTCTTGTTGCTCTTTTTCTAACTCTTTGAGTTGTTGGGTTAGGTAATTTATTACCCCTGTTTCTTGTTTTTTGCAGTAGGCTTGTAGAGCTATGAACTTCCCTCTCAGGACTGCTTTCGCTGTGTCCCATAGATTTTGGATTGTAGTGTTTTCATTGTCATTTGTTGTCATGATGCTTTTTATTTCTTCTTTGATCTCTCTGGTAACCCAGTCATGGTTTAATAGCATGCTGTTTAGTCTCCATGTGTTTGATTTCTTTGGGTTGTTTTTATTGTAGTTGATTTCCAGTTTTATGCCACTGTGGTCTGAGAAGATGCTTGATATGATTTCTATCTTCTTGAATTTGAAGAGACTTTGCCTATGTCCCAACATATGGTCTATCTTTGAAAATGACCCATGTGCACTAGAGAAGAATGTATATTCTGTGGCTTTGGGGTGAAATGTAATGAAGATGTCAATTAATTCCATCTGGTCTAGTGAGTCATTTAGGATTGATGTTTCTTTGCTGATGTTTTGTTTAGAGGATTTCTCCAGTGGTGATAGTGGGGTATTAAAGTCCCCTACTATGATTGTATTGCTGTCAATCTCTCCCTTGATATCCTCCAGGAGTTTTTTTATGTATTTGGGTGCTCCTGTATTGGGTGCATATATGTTTACCAGAGTTATTTCTTCTTGTTGGATTGCTCCCTTTAGTATTATGAAATGGCCTTCCTTATCTCTTGTTATGTCCTTCAGTTTGAGATCTAATTTGTCAGAAATAAGTATTGCTACCCCAGCTTTTTTTTCAGTTCCATTTGCCTGGAAAACCTTTTTCCATCCCTTCACCCTCAGTCTGTGTGCGTCTTTTTTTCTGAGGTGGGTTTCTTGTAGACAGCAGATATATGGGTCGTGTTTTCTTATCCAATCCGTTACCCTATGTCTTTTGATTGGGGCATTTAATCCATTTACATTTAAAGTTATTATTGATAGGTACTTATTTGTCGCCATTCCTATTCTTTACCCCTGTGTTACTTCTTCGCTTCCTGTTTCTTTCTTTCTTTCTTTTTTTTTTTTTTTTTACAGCAGACCCTTTAGCATTTCTTGCATTGCTGGTTTGGTGGTAATAAATTCCCTTAGTCCTTTTTTGTCTGTGAAGCTCCTGATTTCACCTTCAATTTTGATTGACAGCCTTGCTGGGTACAGTATTCTTGGATTCAGACCCTTCCTTTGCATGACTTTGTATATTTCATTCCATTCCCTTCTGGCCTGATGAGTTTCTGTTGAGAAATCAGTTGCTAGTCTGATGGGGGTTCCTTTGTATGTAACTTTCTGTCTCTCTCTTGCTGCTTTTAAGATTCTTACTTTGTCATTGGTGTTTGCCAATTTAATTATAATGTGCCTTGGTGTCGGTCTTTTGGGGTTCATTTTGCTTGGGACTCTGTGAGCTTCTTGGATTTGTGTGTGTTTTTTCTTCCCTATATCTGGGAAATTTTCTGTCATTATTTCTTCAAAGAGGTTTTCTATTCCTTGCTCAGCTTCCTTTCCTTCTAGGACCCCTATTATGCGGATGTTGTTTTGTTTCGTGTTGTCCCAAAGTTCCCTTAGACTCTCCTCCTGCCTTTTAATTTTTTTTTCTAGAAGTTGCTTTTCTTGGGTATTTTTTTCCATCTTGTCTTCTAGCTCACTGATGCTGTCCTCTGCTTCTTCTAGTCTACTCTTGATGCTTTCTATTGAGTTCTTTACGGCAGCGATGTCATTTTTCATTTCTTCTTGGTTCTTCTTCATTTCCTCTTGGTTCTTGCTCATATTGTCGAATTTGTCTTCCATTCTTTTCAGCCACCTTATGACCATTTCTCTGAATTCTTTTTCTGGAAGGTTGCTTGCCTCCATTTCGTTTACTTCCTTTTCTGGTGATGCCTGCTTTTCTTTCATATGCGGGCTGCTTCTTTGTCTCCCCATGGTCTCTCTTCTCTGGGTGTCTGGTTATGTAGTTCTCTCTCTCCTGGTTTGATTTAAAGGCACAAAATACAGCACTACCAGGTACAACTCACAAGGCACTGAACAGGAATGTATTCACGATATTAATAACCTCCAATAAAGGTGACCACCAGAGAAAGGCAAATTAGGTGATAGGAGAGAAAGAAAAAGAGGAAAAAGGAAAGAAAGAAAGAAAGAAAGAAAGAAAGAAAGAAAGAAAGAAAGAAAGAAAGAAAGAAAGAGTGTGAAAATGAAATTGGGAAAAGGGAAAGTAAAGAGAAAAAAAAAAGGTAAGAGAGACAAGAAAGTGAGTAAGAGAGAAAGGGGAACAGACTATATATATTGGGGATAAAACTCCAATAGAACAATCACTAATCCCAGAAAATGCCAGCAACAAGTGCCTGGGGATTAGTACAAACTACCACACCAACTAATATGGAGTGAGGCAAGGGAAAGCTGAAGCACAAAACAAACAAAAAAATAAACAAAAGAAGAATAAGCAAAACAATCTCACAAAAAAGCATAAAAATTGGATATAATCTACATTCAAGCAAACAACAACAAAAGGACAGAGAGAAGGACAAGTTTATGGATAGCTCAGACAGCGAAGGGAGAGGTGTATGTGGACTTGGAGCAGAGGATTGGAGATTAGATATGTAAGTAGGGTGAGATTTTAACAAGGGGTAAACAGAAAGAATAGGGAAAATCTAAAGCAGTAAAAGGGTAATATAAACAGGACACTGAAAAGGGGGAGGTTAGGAAGAGAGTGATGGCCTAAAGGTAGAGTTGAGATAGAGTAAAACGATGCTAAAGGAAAGATAAAAATAGAATGTAGAACCCTAATCCCAAAATAAAATGAAGAGAAAATAAAATGACACTTTAAAAAAAAAAAAAAAAAAAGATAAAATAGCAGTAGTAATAATACGGATTGAAAATAAAAATGTAATCATTAAAAAGGTAAAATCAAGTGATGAAAAAAGAAAAAAAAGTTTCTTGATTAAAAGATGCAAAAAATGAAAATAAAAAAAAATTTAAAAAATAAAAAAATAAAAGGTAAAAATAAAATGTGAAGTAGTGAAGGTCATTCACTTCCTCTGTTTTTCTGTTTGGCACGCCTGTTTCTCAGTCCAGACAGTATTGCAGTTCCCTGCGATCCACTGCTCTTCGGTGTTGTAAGCCAGTCCTGATTTTAAGCAGGCGGTGTGTCTTAATTTCTCGTATTCCTTTATTTTTGATTACACAAGAGTCAATTTGTGATTCAGCCCCTGGGTGGCAGTGTTTCTGGATTAACTTCCGGGTCTATCTATGGCCTCTCTAGGCAGTGTTAGAGCCTTCTTTCTCTGTGGCACTCGTCACCGGCCTGTGGGAGTGGTCTGCCTCAGAGCTGACTCTCTGATGGTCACTCCCCGCTCCGATCCCCAGGTTCCAGAAAAACAACCTTCCCCTGCAGTCTCCCAGGGTGTCCCCAACTGGGTGATCCTATGTATTGGGCTTAGTAATCAGAAGCAAGAATTTCAAGAGGAAAAAGCCCAGTTGTGCGTACTCCGGGACTCCGCGTAAGCCCAGGCACCCAGGGAACGCAGGGGCTGCGCGTAAGTCTGGACTGCCTGAAATTCTTAGGGTGTCCCTGCACTTCAGATCAAAATGGGTTGCTTTTTAGAGTGCCCTTCTCTTAGCAGCTCTGAGGACCCCTTTCCACAATCACAGATCACGCCAGCCCCTACAGCCACGGATTTTTCTAGGCACAGACTTCCCTGGTCCTCCAGCTCCCGCAAAATGTGCGTTCCTCTCTCCCGCCGGGACCAGAGACCTCACCTTATCCCAGGCGAAATCTGACCTTTCCGTGGTGGAGTGTAGAGCTCCTCTGAACCCGTGTGCTTGCGCCAGTTGGGGAGCGTTGTTCTGGGGCTCGCAGCTGTTCCTGGGGTGCCGCCGTTGTGGATTCTCAGGCTTCAGATAAGCTCCACTTTCCGGATCAAGATGGCGCAGACTCTGCGTCCAACCCCGCAGCTCCGGGAGGGGACCCAGCCGCAGTTGGTGCTGCCAGGTCAGGGGAACCCCGTTCAGCAGTCCCCCACCTCCTTCTGGAATTCAGCTGTCTCCCAAACAGCCAACAAACACTCCTTGTGCGACCCTCAGCTGTTCTTTCTTTCTGCTCCGGGACAAGGCTCGGAACACGTCTGTCTATTCCGCCGCCATTATTCCCTCCCTCCTTCCTTTTTCTTTTCTCTCTTATCTTTTTATCTTTCTTTGATATCATTTGTGCTATCTTTTCTCTCCCCGGACTGAGGAGCAGCAGCCACACGAGCAGACCGACCATGTCCGAGGAGCGGCAGTCCTGTGCATCCTGCACATGTCCAATGAGCAGTAGCTGGGTGAGCGGCCCACCCCCGTCTGAGGAGCAGCAGCCGCACATGCAGCTCACTCCCGCCTGAGAAGAAGCAGCCACACAAGCAGCCTGTCCCTCGTTTGAGGAGCAGCAGCTAAGCGAGGAACCTGCACCCATATGAGGAACACCAGCCCGGCAAGCAACCTTCCCCTGTCCAAGAAGTGGCAGCCTAATGAGCAGCCCGCCCCATCTGAGGAATAGCAGCAGTGTGCAGCCAGACACGATCCAAGGAGCAGCAGCCATGTGAGCAGCCACCCTCATCCAAGGAACAGCAGCTGTGCTAGTAGCCTCCCCCACCAGCCAGAGGAGATACCACTAATGCGAACAGCACCCACCAGAGGAGCAGCTGCCAACTGAGGAGCAGCCATTTCAGCGACCGCCTGAGGAGCAACTGCAGCCCAAGAAGCCACTGCCATCCAAGGAGCAGCCCCTACACGTCTCAACATCTAGATCAGTCAGTGAGACCAAAAATGGGTAGACAAAGAAACCCTCAAAGGAAAGAAAAGGAGTAATCGCCAGAAAGGCAGCTAAGTGAAACAGAGGCATGCAATATGTCAGAAAAAGAATTCAGAATAAGGGTCAGACAGTTCATAAACTGGATGGAGAAAAAAATCAACAACTTATGTAAGAATCAAGAAGAAATGGATGAAAAAATCAATAACTTATGTAAGAATCAAGAAGAAATGAAGAGTGATAAAGCTGCAATAAAAAACACCATGGAAAGTTTCAACAGTAGACTAGGAAAAGCGGAGGAACAAATTAGTGAATTAAAAGACAGGGAAGCAAAACACACACAAACTGAACTGCAATTGGAGAAAAAAATTAAAAGACAGGAGGAGAGCCTAAGGGAGCTATGAGACAACATGAAACGAAGCAACATACAAATAATAGGGGTGCCAGAACAACAGGAAGAGGAACAAAGGTTACAAAACCTATTTGAAGAAATAATGTCAGAAAACTTCCCTGAAGTGGGGAAGAAAAAAGTCACACAAGCACAGAGAGGCCCAAAAAAGGTGAACCCGAAAAGACCCACACCAAGACACATCATAATTAAGATGGCAAATGTTCAGGACAAAGAGAGAATCTTAAAGGCTGCAAGAGAGAGACAGAAAGTTACATACAAGGGGTCTACCATTAGATTATCAAATGATTTCTCAACAGAAACACATCAGGCCAGAAAAGAATGGAAGGAAATTTACAAAGTGATGGAAAGCAAGGGACTGAATCGAAGAATACTCTATCCAACAAGGCTATCATTCAAAATTGAAGGAGAAATAAGGAGCTTCACAGACCAAAAAAAAAAAAAAAAAAAAAAAAAAAAAAAAAAAAAAAAAAAAAAGTCTAAGGGAATTTATCACAACCAAGCCAGCAATGCAAGAAATGCTAAAGGGACTGGTGTGAAAAGAAGAAATAAAAAGGTAAGAAGGAACACAGGCACAAAAAATAAAAATGGCTACAAACAATTACCTTTCAATAATAACTTTAAACATAAATGGATTAAATGTTCCAATCAAAAGACATCGAGTGAGTGAATGGATAAAAAAACATAACCCATATATATGCAGTTTACAAGAGATCCACCTCAAAACAAGGGACTCACACAGAATGAAAGTGAAGGGATGGAAAAATATATTTCAGGCAAATGGAAATGAAAAAAAAGCTGGGGTAGCAATACTTATATCTGACAAAATAGACCTCAAAGTGAAGGCCATAACAAGAGATATGGAAGGTCATTTCATAATACTAAAGGGATTGGTACAACAAGAGGATATAACCCTGATAAACATAATGCACCCATTATAGCAGCACCCAAATACATAAAAAAAAAAAACCAACTCCAGGAAGATATTAAGGGAGAGATTGACAGCAACACAATCATAGTAGGGGACATTAATACACCACTGATATCACTGGATAAATCCTCTAAACAAAAAATTTGCAAAGAAACAGCAATCCTAAATGACTCACTAGATCGGATGGACTTAATTGACATCTTCAGAACATTTCACCTCAAAGCCACGAAATATATGTTCTCAAGTGCACATGGGACATTTTCAAAATAGACCATATATTAGGTCACAAGCAAAGTCTCCCTAAATTCAAGAAGATTGAAATCATATCAAGAATTTTCTCAGACCATAATGGCATAATATTAGAAATAAACTACAATAAGAACAGCCGAAAAAATTCAAACACTTGGAAGCTGAATAGCACGCTATTAAACAGTGATTGGGTTACCAAAGAGATCAAAGAAGAAATTAAAAACATCCTGGAAACTAATGACAATAAAAACAAAACAATCCAAAATCTATGGGACACAATGAAAGCAGTCCTGAGAAGGAAGTTTATAGCACTACAGCCCTACCTCAAAAGATAAGAACAAATGGTAATAAATCATCTAACTCTACAACTCAAAGAATTAGAAAGAGAGCAATGAGAAATGCCCAGAGTGAGCAGAAGGAAGGAGATAATAAAGATCAGAGCAGAAATGAATGACATAGAGACCAAAAAAACAAACAATATAAAGGATCAATGAAACCAAGAGCTGGTTCTTTAAAGGGACAAACAAGATGGATGAACCTCTAGCCAGGCTCACCAAGAAGCAAAGAGAGAGGACTCAAATAAACAAAATCAGCAATGAGAGAGGCGAAATAACAACAGACCCCACAGAAATACAAAGGATTGTTAAAAAATAACTATGTACGCTACTCCAACAAACTAGACAACCTGGAGGAAATGGACATATTCCTAGAAAAATATAACCTTCCAAAACTCAATCAGGAAGAATCTAAAAATCTCACTAGGCCTATAACTATGGATGAAATTGAAGCAGTCATCAAAAAGCTTCCAGCAAACAAAAGCCCGGGGCCAGATGGCTTCACAGGGGAGTTTTACCAAACATTCAAGGAAGAACTAAAACCTATCCTCCTCAGACTATTCCAAAAAATTTGAGAGGAAGAAAAACTTCCAAGCTCATTCGATGAAGCCAGCATCACCTTAATACCAAAACCAGATAAAGACAACACAATGAAAGTGAATTACAGGCCAATATCCCTCATGAACATAGATGCCAAAATCCTCAACAAAATTCTAGCCAATCAGATCCAGCAGTACATCAGAAAGATCATATACCATGACCAAGTAAGATTTATCCCGGGGATGCAAGGATGGTACAATATCCACAAATCAATAAATGTGATACTTCACATAAACAAAATGAGAGACAAAAACCACATAGTCATATCAATTGATGCAGAAAAAAACATTTGACAAAATACAACACACTTTCTTGATAAAAACTCTCAGCAAGGTGAGAACAGAAGGATCATACCTCAACATAATAAAAGCCATATACAACAAACCCCCAGCCAACATCATACTCAAAGGGCAAAAATTAAAACCATTTCCCCCAAGAACAGGAACAAGACAGGGATGCCCACTCTCACCATTCCTGTTCAGCATAGTACTAGAAGTACTAGCCATTGTGAGCAGACAAGAAGAAATAAAAGGCATCCAAATTGGAAAAGAAGAAGTAAAACTGTTCTTATTCGCAGATGACATGATACTGTACATAGAAAACCCTAAAGACTCCATCAAAAAATTATTAGACAATAAATGAATTTGGCAATGTAGCAGGATACAAAATTTATGCTAATAAATCTATGGCATTGCTATACACCAATAATGAACTTACAGAAAGAGAGACTAAAAAAGCAATCCCATTTATCATCGCACCAAAAAATTAAGATACTTAGGAATAAACTTAACTAAGGAGGTAAAAGACCTATACGCGGAAAACTGCAGGACACTGAATAAAGGGATAGAGGAATACATAAACAGATGGAAGAACATACTGTGTTCATGGATTGGTGGAATCAACATCATTAAAATGTCCATACTACCCAAAGCAATCTATAGATTCAATGCACTCCCCATTAAAATACCAATGGCATATTTCGCAGACCTAGAACGAACTTTCCAAAAATTCATCTGGAATAAAAAAAAAAAAGACCATGAATAGCAGCAGCAATCTTAAAAAAGGAGAACAAAGTAGGTGGGATCTCAATATCAGATATCAAGCTGTATTACAAAGCCACTATTCTCAAAACAGCCTGGTACTGGCACTAGAACAGACATATAGATCAATGGAATAGAATAGAGAATAGAGAACCCAGATATCGACCCAAACCACTATGCTCAATTAATATTTGACAAGGAGGCATGAACATACAATGGAGTCAAGACAGTCTCTTCAACAAATGGTGCTGGGAAAATTGGACAGATACATGCAAAAAAAATGAAACTAGACCACCAACTTACACCATACACAAAAACAAACTCAAAATGGATAAAGGACTTAAATATAATATGGAAAATCATAAAAATACTAGAGGAATCCACAGGCAGCAAAACCTCAGACATATGCCAAAGCAATTTCTTCACTGATACTGCTCCTAGGGCAATGGAAACTAAAGAGAAAATAAACAAATGGGACTACATCAAAATAAAAATCTGCACAGCAAAAGAAGCCATCAATAAAACAACAAGAAATCCCACTGCATGGGAGAACATATTTGCCAATGTTATCACCAATAAAGGTTTAATCTCCAACATCCACAGGGAACTCATACAACTTAACAAATGGAACATAAACAACCCAATCAAAAATTGGGCAACGGACCTAAATAGATACTTTTTGAAAGAAGACAGAAGGAATGCCAAGAGGCATATGAAAACATGCTCAAAGTCACTAATCATCCGAGAGATGCAAATCAAAACTACAATGCAGTACCATATCACACCTGTCAGAATGGCTATCATCAACAAATCAACAAACGCCAAGTGCTGGTGAGGATGTGGAGAAAAAGGAACCATTGTGCACTGCTGGTGGGAATGCAGACTGGTGCAGCTGCTGTGCAGAACAGTATGGAGTTTCCTCAAAAAACTAAAAATGGAACTCCCATTTGACCCAGTGATCCCACTTCTAGGAATCCTAAGAAGCTAGAAACATCAATCAGAAAGGATATATGCACCCCTATGTTCATAGCAGCACAATTTACCATAGCTAAGATTTGGAAACAGCCTAAGTGCCCATCAGCAGATGAGTGGATTAAAAAACCGTGGTACATCTACACAATGTAATACTATGCTGCTGTAAAAAGGAAGGAACTCCTACCATTTGCAACAGTATGGATGGAGCTGGAGAGCATTATGCTAAGCAAAATAAGTCAGTCAGAGAAAGATAAATATCACATTATCTCACTCATTTGTGGATTATAATGAACAACATAAACTGATGAACAAAAACAGATCTAGAGACAAAGAAGCATCGATCAGATGCTTAAACCTCAGAAGGAATGTAGGGGAGGGTGGGGGTAAGGGGCGAGATCAACCAAAAGACTTGTATGCATGCATATAAGCATAACCAATTGACAGAGACTGCAGGGGGGTGAGTGCATGAGTGGGGTGGATAGCGGGGGTAATGGGGGAATAAGGACACATATGTAACACCTTAATCAATAAAGAAATTAAAAAAAATAAATTAAATAAAAGAGAAAAAGAAGGAAATGGATATTGAAAAGACATTACCCAAATTTACAGGACAAGTAATTCTTGCACAACCCTTCGGTTATATTGTTCTTATGATAATCCTTGCTATTTATTGGCTGGATATATCAGCAGTCAGAATTTAGCCCTGGTGTTTCAGAAACAATGATGTAGTTGCAGAAAGTCAAAATAGCAGAAAAGCATTAGTTCCACATCTGGCTGGCCCTTAAGAAAGTAGGTTGAGACCATAAATATATCTTGGTTTCTCTTTGACCTGAACTCAATGGCTTTGATGAAGAGATGGTAAAATAATTAAGGTATGAGATCAGCACATAGAGTGAAGTTAATCCTATCATATTTTTTTGCCATATTTTTAATGTAGGATTTGATCCCTTAAGCTTGACACTGTATATCAGTGGTAGAGTATGTGAGTAAAAATCTGTGGTTATCTTGAAATCAGGGAGTGATTATGGGACCAAATTCAAGACTGATAGAGTGGCTCATAATTTGAATCTGGAAAACTTTTTACTGGATGAAAACACTGTCAATTTTGAAACAGTTACAGCCACCTAGTCAGAGTAGAGCATACCTTTAATATAGGAGTCTTGTCAGGGCTCCCTCTACTAAAGTTTTGAAAACACACAAAAAGAGAAAGATTGAGAAGAATGAACCCTAAAGTGAACCTTTGTCTTGGTTCACTACTGCCTGTTCAGTACTGTTTGACACTTGGAAATCTGTTTCAAGCATTCCTTCCTCTCATCATTTCACCACTGATTGTTTAATTCAGCAAATATTTAAGTAGCTACTTTATACAAAGGAACTACATTCCGAGTTGATATTGAGGTCAAAGGAATGCTCTCAACGTCATCATTTAAAAGGGGAGATCTTGGGCAAATGTGAAAGCTTTACAGAGACTGTAAAAGTTTCATGGGGTTGGAAGACTACAGAAAGGTCCTTGCCTTACTCCTAGTGTTAGGTGTGATGTGGCTGTGGCTCAGTGGTTGAGTGTTGACCTATGAACCAGGAGGCCATGGTTCAATTCCCCATAGGGACACTGGCCTGGGTTGCAGGCTTGATCCCCAATAGGGGGCATTCAGGAGGCAGCAATAGATGATTCTCTCTCATCATTGATGTTTCTCTCTTTCTTCTTCTCTGAAATCAATAAAAATATATATTAAAAGAAAAAGAAAGGTCCTATGTTGGTCTAGTTTGAAACTTCAGGATATCAGGTATAGCCAAATGGACTTCAATTTCTAAGAGGCCACTTGGTAAAAATAGGAAAGGATATTTAAACACTGAAAAAAAACTTACAAAAAGACTTTCAGTAAGACCTCTGGTAGGAGGATGGAATAGTTTCTTTAAAAGTCAGATCACTCAAAATAGGTTCGGAAAGTCAAAACATCCTGTACTGTGGTTCCAGGTCAGGAAGGAATAATCCCAGGACAGCATGGAGAGGTGCCACTAAAATGTCTCCACAATGGTTTATGGTCAACTTGTCCAATGTTCCTCAAAGAAGACTATAAAGTTGAAAGTTACTCTTGAGGGTGCGAGGGTGAACAGAAGGAACTTAAATGTTGTAATCTCTAGAATGCTAGACAATCTGTATTTGGCCAACAAGTCTGAGGTTGCTAAGATATATTAATTGTCTTCTAACTTTGAGAGTGGTGAAGTAGAACCTTGGAAGTGGAACCCCAGAGTTGAGGACCAGCAAAGCAAGAGCCAAACTCCAGAGAGTGATAGATTGTTCCAATAAAAAGCCCTATGGATTATAAGGAAAAATGAGAAACCTAGACTGAAGGAAAAGGTTGTAGTTTACTAAACTAAAATCTGTGGAACACAGAGCCAAATATTACCGAGCTTATTAACTGTTCTTGAGAGCTTATTAACTGTTCTTGAATCTGCCATGGAGAAGCATATCTTATACTAATTAACTTAACATGAGTCTGTATTTTCAGATTATATATTCATCTCCATACACAAAGTTGCATCATTCACACATCTATGATTTTTTGTATGCAACATTTGAAATATTTTTAATGGTCTAATCTATTTCCCCCTTTGGGTTTCAGTATTTGTGATCCAGGTTTAATGAAAACATCATCTAGAGTCAATTCTATAGAAGCCCTGTGTCAAGCTTTCTAAAATCAATTTTTCAGGGGCTTCTAACATGATAAAATGGAAATAGAGTTTTTAATTCTTCCTGGCTTTATAACTGATTAGCTCTTTTAGTTTCGCTTCTACCCTGAGAAAAAATATGAAGTACAAAGAAATATTTGATAAGCCCGTCTAGTTTAAATGTAATAGGTCCCTTCAAAAAATAAAGGGATATTTTACAAAAAGTTACTGTTTGGGGATATTTAAACAAATTTGGGGACGGGGAGAAAAATGGGGTAGTTGAAAATGATGGTATTGATTCATGGGTTTTACTCTTGGAAGGAAACAGTAAAAGAGAGTCTGTTTTAAATGAGCTTCTTTTTTTCCCTCCTGAAGGAGTCCTAGTGTTAGGTGTGGTGAGTAGACACTTGCTGGCAGTAGAAATATAGAGTTGAAGTAATAAATCTCTTAGATGCTTAGGGAAAATAGCCAAACCATTCAACTCACACCATGCATCTACCTCCCTACAAGGCTATTAGCCAAAACCCAACAAGACCCACCCACTTGTTTTCCATAGATTGTCTCCCACTGATATTAAATCTCAAAGAACTGAACTTCTGAACTTTTCCATTAACATTGATTAATTTTCCTGTCTAATGTTTCCTGTGTTGCTTCAGATAGAATATCCCATTTCTAGCTTGGATTATCCAAAAAGCAAATTCCCAAACTAATTCTATCTACACAGATAATCCCTGCTCCTTTGCAGGTATATAGGAAGGAGGATTGCAGGAGTTTCAGGATCCATAGGAACTAAGACTAGCAAGTAAATATAGCAAGCATAAAAAACTGTTGAGCCACTCCACTGTCCCATCAGCAAGGCCTGATCCCAGGGTTGCTCCATCCATCAGTAGCAAATTGTAGTCTGGGTTACTTGATCTTGGGAAGTTTAGAGGAGTCACACCACTATTCATATTCATGTGTCCACAGGGTGCTGGTGTAGAGTGCACAAAGGTAAACCTTTTCAGCCTTTTCTATCTTTTGTCATCAGTCATCCTATCAAAGGACCTGAGTTTCACCATGATGGAAACAAAAAGCCCACTTTTTCCGAGAAGGGTTTTTATGTGTTTTCAGGCAATCATTTGTTGTATGTATCACTGGTTGTGAGTTTCAAGAACAGAAAAAATTGCAGTAGTGATAATGGCATTAATCTTATTTACTTCTTTGCTTCCCTGTCTTTAAAACATGAACCTAAGTAAAAGAGAATTGTAATAATAGTGTTGAGTGCAAACTTTACTGCTATAGTAACTGTAAAAGCACACTGATAATTTTTTAAAATTATGGCATATTGGGGATGAATTTTAGTGTTATGAGTAAAACCCAGGAAAACAAATTTAATAAAAATGTAGTTGTCAGGATTTTTATATGTCATGATATAGGACCTAGTGAACAAGACAGATTCAAGGTTTCTGATTTTAACTGATGGTGGAACGCAAAGATTAAATGGCTGGAGGTTTGGGGAAGGGGCAAATACACAGTGGATAATCTTTTACAGGTACAACAGGAAGATGCACATCAATGAAATTCTGTCATGGTCATCAAGAGGAACTGGATTAGAAGAAGAGAAACCCTGAGTCCTCCAGGTTATTTCTTTAGTGCTGAGAGGTCTCAGACTGATAACCCTCTGTAGATAGAGCAGGTGGAGGTGAAGATTATAGGAAGGAGAATTCCTACTGTAAAAGGTGGGTCGAATAGCACTATCAAAGGAAAAAAGTGACAAAATGGTATATTTGATTAAACCTTCACCAACTAAAATTCAGTAATATTCAAATTAATAATAGTTATCACTTATTAAATTTTATATATATATATGCCAGACCTGTTTTCATGTGTCCTCTTTACTTACATTAGCTCTCATTCTCATATAATCTTTTGAAGTATTTTTACTCCCATTTTAGCATGTATGGTAAATATCACTTACAGCCTCCATTACTTTTGGCTCCAGGTAAAATTAACCACAAACCTCAAAATCCACTATCAGTGGAAATTGAAACTCCAATCCACATTTTCTGTGGCTTCCTTTGTCTCCTGGGCTTCTGCTTTCTCTCACATGATCTCTGTCCTCACAGTGACAACCTTCATGTGAAATTCAGTTTCCTGTTCATTTTCCACAAACATATGCAAATTCCTATGCATCCCTCTTGCACAAAATATTTGTGAATATAGTAACTTTATTGCAACTCTGGCAATCATAGGGATGGGGTTACATTGTACACTACATCTTACTGTCTTTCTTCTCCTCCTTCCTTCTCAGTTTCTTCTTCCTTCTCCTCCAGAGAGCTCTTGGGAACTTCAAATTCTTTTTTTAATCTTTATTGTTGAAAGTATTACATAGGTCCTCTTTTCCCCCCCATAAACCTCTTCCAGCCCTCTCCCATCCTCCTCCCCCTCCAGGCCCTCACCACCCCATTGTCTGTGTCCACAGGTTATGCATATATGCATATAAGTTCATTGGTTAATCTCTTCCTACTGACCCTCCCCTGCCTTCTCTCTGAGGTTCAACAGTCTGTTCATGCTTCTATGACTCTGGGTCTATTTTTGATCATCAGTTTATTTGGTTCATTAGATTCCACATATGAATGATACTTATCTTTCGTTGATTGGCTTATTTCGCTCAGCATAATATTCTCCAGGTACATCCATGCTGTTGCAAATGGTGAGAGTTCTTTTTTTTTTTTATTGTTGCTTAGTATTCCATTGTGTAAATGTACCATAGTTGTTTTATTTTTTTAGCCACTCATCTGCTGGTGGGCACTTAAGCTGTTTCCAAGTCTTAGCTATTGTAAATTTCACTGCTATGAACACAGGGGTGTATATATTCTTTCTGATGAGTGTTTCAGGATTCTTAGGAAATATTCCTAGAAGTGGGATCACTGGGTCAAATGGGAGTTCCATTTTTAATTTTTTGAGGAAACTCCATACTGTTTTCCACAGAGGCTGCACCAGTCTGCATTCCCACCAGCAGTGTATGAGGATTCCTTTTTCTCCACATCCTCACCAGCACTTGTTTGTTGATGATAGCCATTCTGACAAGTTAAATTCTTCTTACCCATTTTATTTTCATTCTCACTGGCTACAACATCCACACTTACTTAGTTAACTTTATCAATGTGCTCAGCAGATAAAAGAGCATGGCAATTAAAAGATATACACTTGTTAGTCCCAGCTGGGTGGCTCAGTTGGTTGGAGCATCATTCCATACACCTGAAAGGTTGAGGGTTTGGTTCCCAGTTGGGGCACATACAGGAGGTAACAGAATGATGTTTCTCTCTCACATAGATGCTCTCTCTCTAAAACAAACAAAAAAAATTGGGTGAATATTTAAAAATAATAATAAAAATAAATAAAAGTTATTCACTTGTTAGGAAAAAGTTGTAATTATAAATATGAAAATTAAAATCAAAGTGTATATATATATATATATATATATATATATATATATATATATATAAAGATTATACATATAAAGATTATATATATATAAAGATTATATATATACTGGGATTCAGAGAAGTAATGTCAGTTGGCCAGGACTGAACAACCAAACAGTGTTAGAGATATAATTAAAAAAAGGTCTATCTGAATCTAAAGCCTGTATTAGTTATATTATACAATAGAAATCTCTTCTGGATTTCAGGGAGAGGAGAAACCTCCAATACCTAGAATAACTTACTATTTCCTTTTCCATTTTGCACATGTCTATTGACTTTCAGATTACTCAGCTCTTTTCTCAACTGCTCCTAACACATCTAGGTGAAAGGTGCAAAAGCAGGTGCCATAAGGAATTTATGGGTCAATCTGATGCCCTGAGATTCAACCCACCCTCAGCGTTCTGTCATTCTCTAGAGCACTGATTCTCAATTGAGGATTTTGCCTTCCAGGGGACACGTGGTCATGCCTGGAGATATTTTTAGTTGGAACAAATAGAGGAGTGCTACTGGCATCTATTGGGTGGAGTTTAGGCACTTCTAAGCATCCTACAATGCACGGACAACTCCCCATAACAAATAATGAAATTTTAATAATGCCAAGGTTGAGAAGAAGTGTACTCATTGTTCTAGGCATAGGAATGTGATCCATGAGAAACTAGAACAATCAACCTGAACCCTACTTTCTTGTCCATAGTGCAAGGAGAGGGAACTCAAGCAGAGCATATGAGACACGCTGTGTTCAGGAGACAGAGACTGGATTTTAGGAAAGTTGAAGTGAGTCAAATTTGTGGGACAAAGCATAGAAGAGGAGGGAGACTTTCAGGAAGAGACCTTCCGAAATTTGCATAGGGGTACCCTGGAGTCTGTTTTTGAATACTAAGCCACATACACATATAGTGAAATTCTATGGGGCAAAGAAAAATTACCAGGGTGATGTAAGCTGAAAAATTCACATAGCTCACACAAGGATAGGAGACATTTGAGTTCCAACCAGATAATGGAAAATGAACTTGTTGAATACCTTCTGCATAATGACAATAGAGGCTCAAGAAGAGGTATATCTTGTATTAAAGCCTAATAAACCCTGAATAAAGTCTATAATAGAGTTTCTTTAACAGAATTTCAAAACAAGACTGAAAAGTATCATCCTATCTAATAAAGAGTGAATATGCTAATTAACCATCACTCTGTCACAAAGATGGCTACACCCACACCTGAGGCCAAGTTCCCATAAGGAGCCTTAACGAGCAATCAGCAGGGACCTGAGGCTATGCCCTCCCCCGCCCCTATGGGGCTTGACAGGGGACCTCAGGCCGTGCCCCCCACCTGGCAGGGCTTGACAGGGGACCGCAAGGTGCGCTTCCTGTCCTGATGCTGGGCTAGGGGACCTCAGACTGTACCCCTCGCCCGCAGGACTTGATAGGGGACCTCAGGCCACGCCTCCTGCCTTGGCACCAGGCTGGGGGACCTCAGGCTGGGACCCCCACCCGGTGGGGCTTGATGGGGACCTCAGGCTGCGACCCCCGCCCCAGCGCCAGGCCAGGGGACCTGAGGCCACACCCCCTGCCCGGCGGTGGGGCTTGACAGGGGACCTCAAGGTGCACTTCCTGTCCTGGTGCTGGACTAGGGGACCTCAGGCTGCTCCCCCTGCCCCAGTGCCAGGCCGGGGGACCTCAGGCCACACTCCCCACCAGGTGGGGCTTGACAGGGGACTTCAGGCCACACCCCAACCCAGCACCAGGCAGAGGGACCTCAGGCCACACCCCCCGCCCCAGCACCAGGCCAGGGGATCTGAGGCTGCACCCTCCTGCCTGGCGGGGCTTGACAGGGTACCTCAGGCCATGCTCCCCACCCAGCGGGGCTTGACAGGGGACCTAAGGCTGCACCCCCCTGCCAGTGGGGCTTGACAGGGGACCTGAGGCTGTGCCCCCCTCCCGGTGCCAGGCCGGGGGATCTGAGGCTGCGCACCCCTGCCTGGCGGGGCTTGACAGGGGATCTCAGGCCATGTCCCCCACCTGGCAGGGCTTGACGGGAGACCTCAAGGCACATCCCCCCCCCCGCCCTGGTATGGGCTGGGGGACCTCAGGCCATGCCCACCGTCCTGGGGCCAGGCCAGGAAACCTGAGGGTACGTCCCCTGCCCGGCGGGGCTTGACAAGGGTGGGAATGGCTGGGACTGGATCTAGCCCAATGGGGCGGTGGGCGGCAGGTCTGGATCTCAAGTGATTTTGAGGCACATGTGGGTGGGCGGGGACTTGACTCTGGGTCCCATGGTGTGCCCCAGACTCTGACAGGAGGAAGGTTTTTATATACATTTTACTAACTTTCTTTCATCTCTGACACTTCTATTATAGAGAAAGGGCAAATAGCGATATTAAATTATTTCCTCTGATTAATCCCCTTTTAATGTGCATGAATTTCGTGCACCGGGCCACTAGTAATGAGCTGTTGGTGACATAACTGCCTACCAGGCAAATCTCAACATTCTTTTAAGGAAGACAACAAATCCAGATACTTAAAAACTATTCTCAATTCAAAATTTGGACTAGCAAAAAACAGAAACCCACAATTAAGAGAAAAGTCAATCAATTAGTTAAAAATAACTTTCAAATAGCTATTTTAAACATGGTCAAGAAAATAAAGTAAAATATATGAACATAATGAGGGGATAATGGCAAATTATTAAAAAAAGTCAAGTGCAACTTCTAAATCTGAAAAATACAATAACAAATATGAAAATAGCAATATTTGAAATAGAAGTATACTGTTGAAAGTTTTGTACCTGAATGGTAAATGAAACATTGCAGTAGAAAAGATCCGTTTCTTTGATGATATAGCAATAGAATCTAACTAAAATGAAGCACAGAGAGAGAAAAGCCAAAAACAAATGAACAAACAAACAAACACAAAAACACCAAACACCAAAGATCACTCAACAGCTAAGAACAGAAACCTGAAGGACAATACCAAGCAATCTAATATACATGTTTAATTGGAGTCTTAGAAAGAAGCAAAAGGGAAAGTTGGAAAATATATTTGAAGAAATATTGGCCAAAATTTTTTCCAAATTTGATGAAAATTATAAACTCAAAGATCCAAGAATTCCAATGAATCAATTGGAATAAATACAAAAACAACAACACAAAGACACATCATAATAAAATTTCTGAAAAGCCACAATAAAGAGAAAAATTCAAAAGTAACAAGAGATTAAAAAGAAATACCATAAAAGAGAACCAAAAGAATGACTGTAGACTTCTGGGGAAAAAACAATACAAGTCAGAGGGGAAACCAAGATCGCTGCATAGGTAAACACCTAAACTGCTGCCCCCCACAACAATTTCAAAACTACAACTAAAAGACAAATGGACATCATCCAGAACCACAGGAAGGCTGGCTGAGTGAAAATTCTACAACTAGAAGGAAAGAGCAAAGCACACTGGGACTCACAGGAACTGCAGAAGGCAGATGTATAGAGACACGCACGCGGAGAGGACTGGCAACTGAGTATGCGGCTGGCTTTCTCAAGCAGGAGGGAGACAAAAGCTCCCGACTGCGCTGAACTCCAGTTCCGGGTGAGACTCTGGGGACCCAGACTCATTCGTGGAGAAAATGGACTGTCTGGCAGTGGGCGAAACTCAAGGGTGGCTTTCTCTCAGAGGTGCTTGCAGTGATTACCACAGGACACTGAGACCCAGGGGCCTGTTGGGGAAGGGCTGATGGGAAGCCAATGCTGTCTGCTCCGCCCTGAGACTCTGCCCCATCCAAGCTGAGCACAGAGGATTTTGCAAATCTTCTCATAAGGGTGTGTCTGGCACAGAAGTTCTCCCAGTGTAGACACAGCTGATGCTCACAGCCAATTGGCCTGGAGGTCAATTCCTCCCAGTGATACCAACAACAATCAAGTCTTAACTACAACAAGACTGTGCACACAGCCCACAAAGGGGTGCACCAAGAGTATCCACCTCAGGTAACTGGTAAGGCTGAGCCACTAGGCCCTATAAGACACCTAGCACACAAAGCTACTCTACCAGCTCAGGGAAGCAGCCAAAATGCGGAGACAAAGAAACAGGTCACAAATGAAAGAAATGGAGGAAAGCAAACGACTGGATATAGAGTTCAAAACAACGGTTATAAGGTTTTTCAAGAATTTTCTAGAAAAGGCTGATAAATTTAGTGAGACCCTTGAGGATATGAAAAAGGACCAACTAGAAATTAAACATACACTGACTGAAATAAAAAATATTATACAGAGACCCAACAACAGACTAAAGGAACAGAAGAAACAAGTGAAAGATTTGAAATACAAAGAAGAAAAAAACACTCAAGTGGAAGAGCAAAAAGAAAAAGGAATCCAAAAATATGGAGATAGTGTAAGGAGCCTCTGGGACAACTTCAAGTGTACCAACATCCGAATTATGGGGGTACCAGAAGAAAAGAGAGAGCAAGATACTGGAAACCTATTTGAAGAAATAATGACCGAAAACTTCCCCCACCTGGTGAAAGAAATAGACTTACAAGTCCAGGAAGCACAGAGAACCCCAAACAAAAGGCATCCAAAGAGGACCACACCAAGACACATCATAATTAAAATGCCAAGAGCAAAAGACAAAGAGAGAATATTAAAAGCAACAAGAGAAAAACAGTTAGTTACCTACAAGGGAGTACCCATACAATTGTCAGCTGATTTCTCAACAGAAACTATGCAGGCCAGATGGGAGTGGCAATAAATATTCAAAGTGATGAATAGAAAGAACCTACAACCAAGATTACTCTACCCAGCAAAGCTATCATTCAGAATTGAAGGGCAGATAAAGAGCTTCACAGATAAGAAAAAGCTAAAGGAGTTCATCACCGCCAAACCTGTATTATATGAAATGCTGAAAGGTATTCTTTAAGAAGAGGAAGAAGAAGAAAAAAGGTAAAGATAAAAATTATGAACAACAAATACATATCTATCAACAAGTGAATCTAAAAATCAAGTGAATAAAAAATCTGATGAACAGAATAAACTGGTGAATATAACAGAATCAGGGGCATAGAAAGGGAGTAGACTGACAATTCTCAAGGGGAATGGGGGGTGGGGATTGTGGGAAGAGTCTGGACAAAAATCGTACACCTATGGATGAGGACAGTGGGGCAGGGGAGGTAAGGGCAGAGGGTGTGGTGGGAACCGGGTGGAGGGGAGCTATGGGGGGAAAAAGAGGAACAATTGTAATAATCTGAACAATAAAGATTTATTAAATAAAAAAATAAATTAAAAAAAAATTAAAACAATACAAGTCAGAAATAAACTTGTTTTAAAAAAATTCCAAACATCATTAAGAATAAATCCTTCAAGAATAAAGGCAAAATTAAGAATCACAACAGCCGAAACCGGTTTGGCTCAGTGGATAGAGCGTCGGCCTGCGGGCTGAAGGGTCCCGGGTTCGATTCCGGTCAAGGGCAAGTACCTTGGTTGCGGGCACATCCCCAGTGGGGGGTGTGCAGGAGGCAGCTGATCGATGTTTCTCTCTCATCGATGTTTCTAACTCTCTATCCCTCTCCCTTCCTCTCTGTAAAATATCAATAAAATATATTTAAAAAAAAAAAAAGACTCACAACAAAAACTAACAGATTTCATAGCTAATAGATCTGTGATACAAAAAGTGTTAAAGGAAGTTCTTCATCCTAAAGGAGAATTATACCTGATAGAAATTTTGATCTAAACAAGAAAATGAAGATCTCCAGTATGGTAAATATGTCTTATAATTCATGACTTCTTAGAGTCATAAAGATGGTATTTGTGGTACAAAGGGTGACAAGAAAAGGTGGCCAGAGGTAGAACCTTCGTGAACATATATTCAGGGATTAGGTGAAAAGTTACCTGGGGAGTTGAGCCATGCTCTTTAGGACCCCAAATGTTTCTTTTTTATTGAAAAACAGCCTGAGAACCTATTAAATGAATTATGCAGGTGTCTGCGTTCTTTGAACATCATTGACATTTTTTTCTGATGAGTGAGGGAACTGAAGTTGGAAATTGGAGAGAGGGCAGCAGGGCTAGGAGGTAGAGGTGAGTGCCAATCACTGTGGATAAACTTTCTAAACTTTCAGGGATTTCTGTAGGCCTGCTCTGCTGGGGAATAGCATTGTTTTCATCAGCCTTATTCAGAAAAGAAAGATAAAATGCTAATAAAATGGGGTGAGCAGAGACTGCATAGGTGGTAGTAAAAATGGAAATTCTGATACTAAGATGGTCTCATTTTGTTCTTAGAACTCTTCTGCCATTAACAACTTCCCTACAGCTAGCTGCAGCCTCACTTTCTGGTTCCTGTTCTCTCTGGAGCAGGAGGTAAGCTACAGGTTTACTTGGGAAACAGGACAAGCCTGAAAAATACACTGTCTCCTGTCAAGTGTCTCCAGGCTGACTTTGAAGGAACTTTGAGGTGGAAAGCTGGAAAAACAAGTTCAGCATTTAAATGATTGGTAATCTGAAAAAAAAACTAACAAAAAAACCTTTTGCACGTGACCTGGATGAATTCTCACTCCAAGAAAAAAAAATGTTACTATTTGTTTCTTTTTTATTGAGTTTATTGGGGTGATATTGGTTAATAAAATCATATAGGTTTCAGGTATAAAATTCTATAATACATTATTTGTCAGTTGTATTGTGTGTTCAACACCCCAAGTCAAATCTCCTTCCATCACCATTTATCCTACCTATATCCTTATGTCCAAAAGGCATTTTCAGAGGCTTCTTTACAAACTCTGAGACATTTAATAGAAGTTGAAATGATACAGAACATGGAACAACTCTTTAATGTTCTTTTCAATTTTCCTCTCTTGAGCTAAGGGCCAGGCCTGGGAAATGCCTCTGTGACCAGGTGCCATTGCTAGTTGTCTTTCTCTTCCCCAGCCATGACTGGGCTTAGGGAATCTGCTTGAGTCTCTGTGCCAGAGCCAGCTATCATCCACACTGGGGAACTTTACATTTAGGCCCCAAAGGGTCAGGATTAAAACCCTCTAAATGGACTGAGGCAATGTAAGTAGGTTATCTAGGATATAAAATTCTCCTTGGAATTCAGAAAAATATTAGAACATATTAGATATCTTTAAATCTTTAAGGTACTACCAAGAACTTTCTTCCTAGGCTGGAAGATCAACTTCCCAAGTACCTAACACCCGGTTGAGGAGGAGCTACATAGTGAGGAGTAGAAAACAAATAAGTCACCATCATTAAGTATTCTGGGGCAGTGTTAAACAGCCAGATGTAATACAAAAGGGAATGATGAAGATTATGGCTCACAGTTAAGACATTTTTCTGCCTAAAGGTATTTAAATTCCAATCTTCTTTAAAATTGTCCTGGCCAAGTAAGCTCTTTAGGTAGGCTGCTCTCAGCCTCTGGGCCACCATCCTTTTTGCAATCTCAATGAAATCTTCAAATAATGAATGAAAACATTTTATTTTTAATATATATATATTTATTGTCTAAAGTATTACATACGTCTCCCTTTTCCCTGATTGACACCCCCCCCCCCAGCCATGGGGTTACATTGGTTAATAAAATTATATAAATTTCAAGTGTATAATTCTATAATACATCATCTGTATATTGTATTCTTTCTTCACCATGCCAAATCAAATTTCCTTCCATTCCAATTTATTCCCCCTTCCACCGCCTTCTACCTACCCCCACCCCCCTTTCTCTCTGGTGATCACCATATTATTGTCTGTGTCTATAACTGTATTTTTTTTCGTTTCTTTTTTCTTAATCCCTTCACCTATTTCATCCAACCCCCCAGCTCCCCTCTCCTGTGACAGCTGCATTAGAAGCATAATGACAATCACTGAAGGAGACAACATTGTGCAGTGGGAGCTCCACCCCTCATTACTCCTCATTGCCACACCATGTGGTGGTCACCTCCTCACAGGACTGAATTCTCACGCTCCTAGGAAGCATCTCTTGGAACCTAGTTTCCAATGTAAATGTATTTCCTCTTTCAGGGAGAACTAGAATCTCTAGCTGCTTGTTTAATTACATTCACAGAATGGATTGCAGACTTGTCTGAATAAGAACTCAAACAAGCAAAAACGCAACTCTTGGAAAATTAGACCTACCCAATGATTTATGCCAGACATGTGAGCACATGCAATTGGATGTAAGAAACAACTTTCTGCTCGCAAAATGCCTAGTGAAGATTTTCCTTGTCATAGATAGTCAGCATCTGTTCTGGCCCCAGGAAATGTTGCATAGAGTGTCAGGATTGGCAGAGCTCTTCGTGACAACATAGTTCAGTCTCTCATATTATAGATGGAGAAACTAGGTACAATGAGGTCAGATTCAAGGTCAGATTCAAGTGGTAGAACAAAGGTGTGTGCTTTATTTTGATTTTTGAAATGTCAGAGCTTTCAAGGTTCTTAGAGATGTAGCCTATCCTTCCCTTCATTTTACAGAAATACATATTTAGGCCCAGGAATTGAAAGAGGTTTGTTCAAGGTCACAATATTCAACTAGGCATTAGAACCCAGTCTCCTAAACTATAAACAAATGTTCTTTCCATATCACGCTACTTCTTGGGGTCTGTTTGAGAACATAGAGGAATGGCAAAGCAAGAAAATGAAGTTACTGGGATTTTTGATGCCCAGTCTCTTAAACTGTTCCTGAGTTTGTCCTAAAGTCCCTAACCCAAAAGAAACTCTAAGACAGATGACCTGGGGTCAGCAGGGCTGCAATAATGGACCTCTGAAGTCATTTATTTACCTGTAACTTGTCTCTATGGTTCCACTGCTTTGCTGTTGGCTACTTTCTGCATGGTTACCAAGTGATAATGCTGTGTTTCTTGTGTCCATGGATAGGGCAGAGGGCAATTTAGACATAGAACACACCAGAGAAACCACCCAACATATGCACCTCAAGAGAAGGAACGAGAGTGGATTGAAATATGGAGACTAGAAGGAAGGTAGGGAGGGAGAGAGTGTGAGAGAGTGAGGGAACCATAGATGAGAGTGTAGACGTGTGTGGTGTGTGTGTGTATGAGCTAGGGACAGTTAGATTCTGCAGGTCCTCCAAGGGGCTGCCAAATCAGGCAGTCTTAGATGGCAGAGCCCCGAATACAAAGCAGACACTTCTGGGCGACCAGTGCCAGCACAGAGACCACACCACCTTGAAAAACAAAGCTGTTTGAGACTAGGATCTTGGCCTCAGCACCACCCTACAGCCACTGGGGACAGAGAACTGCGACCACAGCTTCAAACCAATAGACAACCAGAATCCAGATTTCCCGGCCGCAGATTTCTGTGAGTCAAAGAGCCTATCCCCCTACCCGCAGGATCGCGGACAGTGCCATAGTAACTGATAGACCTGCCCCTCACTAGGGCCCCAGCTCCCCTACAGGAATTCGACCTTGGGAGCACTCGCAGGGACCGCAGCGCTGCTAAGGGAATTTAAGCACAGAGACTGTAATCTACTCCCTGCAACACAATTGGGAGACCAAACCCGAAGCCCACGCAGGGCGGCAGTGCCACCTGACTTTGATTCTGGGCAAGTGCACATAGAAGTCTGTTTTCTGCAGCACAAACAAAAGTCTGTTTTCCACAGCGCAGGCACGCCACAGTGTTACTGTGCAACCCAGTCCCCCATGGTGACTGGGACCCAGATTATCCCGGTAAGAGGCAGCACTGAGCACCACTTGACTCTGTTTCTTACCGTGTGCACCTGGGATCCCTGACTCACAGCGCATTCACACTAAGAGCCAGTGACTCCAATTCTTGGTGCATGCACACACAGGGACCCTGATTCTCAGCGAGAAGCCGCACAAGGCAACAGAGACTCTGATACTCAATTCTTGGTGCAGACACATGGAAACTCTGACTCCTGGCACGCGCTAGGGGACTCATTTTCGGCACACACCAATAGCGCAGTGCAAGTGGGGTCCATAATTCTAGGTGTGCACACAAGACCACACTGAATGCTGGTAACACTGACCCTGGGCGAGCCTGTTTCCCACCAACCCACAGCAGCCACACGTCTTAGTGTCAGAGCACTTCAGTGACACTCGGGTGGTGTGAATCTGCAATGGCACATGGCCCAGGTCCATGCAACTCGAAGTTTGAACCTTCTGGTGATAGTCAGAATGGGGAGACGACACAATCCCAAGAGGAAAGAAAATGAGGAGTCGTCAAGAAAGGAAATTAGTGAAATTGAAGCATGCAACTGAAAAAGAATTCAGAGTAATGGTCGTGGAATTCATACATCGGATGGATGAGAAAATCAACAACCTATGCAAGAGTCAGGGATAAATGAAAAGTGATACAGCTACAATCAAAAACACCATGGAAAGTTTCAACAGTAGACTAGAAGAAGCAGAGGACCGAATTAGTGAGTTAGAAGAGCAGGTACAGAAACAAACCCAATCTGAACGGCAACTGGAGAAAAAAAAATTTAAAAAAGCAGGAGGAAAACCTAAGGGAGCTTTGGGACAACATGAAACCAAGCGACATACGTATAATAGGGCAGCCAGAAGGACAAGAAGAGCAGCAAGGATTAGAAAATCTATTTGAAGAAATAATGACAGAAAACTTCCTGGATATGGGGAAGAAAAAAAGTTACACAAGTACAGAGAGTCCCAAGCAGGATCAATCCCCCAAAAAACCCACACCAAGACACGTCATAATTTCAATGGCACATATTAACGACAAAGAGAGAATCTTAAAGGCGGCAAGAGAGAGACAGAGGGTTACATACAAAGGATCCCCCATCAGATGATCAAATGATTTCTCAACAGAAACACATCAAGCTAGAAGGGAATGGAAGGAGGTATACAAAGTGTTGCAAAGCAAAGGACTGAATCCAAGAATACTCTATCCAGCAAGACTATCAATCAAAATTGAAGGGGAAATCAGGAGCTTCGCAGACAAAAAAAGGCTAAGGGAGTTTATCATCACCAAACCAGCAATGCAAGAAATGCTAAGGGGTTTGCTGTAAAAAGAAGAAATAAAAAGTTAAGAAGGAACACAGACACAAAAATAGATATGACTACAAACAAGTACCTTTCAGTAATAACTTTAAATGTAAACGGACTGAATGCTCCAATCAAAAGACATCGAGTGGCTGAATGGATAAAAAAACATGACCAATATATAAGCTGTCTACAAGAGACCCACTTCAGAACAAGAGACTCACACAGACTGAAAGTGAAGGGATAGAAAAATATCTTTCAGGCAAATGGAAATGAAAAAAGAGCTGGGGTAGCAATACTTATATCTGAAAAAATAAACCTCAAAGTGAAGGTCATAACAAGAGATAAGGAAGGCCACTTCATAATACTAAAGGGATCAATACAACAACAGGATATTACCCTGATAAACATATATGTACCCAACGCAGGAGCACCCAAATACATAACAAAACTCCTGGAAGATTACAAGGGAGAGTTCGACAACAATACAATCATAGCAGGGGACTTTAATACACTACTAACATCAGTGGATAAATCCTCTAGACAAAAATCCAGCAAAGACACAGCAATCCTAAATGACTCACTAGATCAGATGGACTTAACTGACATCTTCAGAACATTGCATCCCAAAGCCAAGGAATATACTTTCTTCTCAAGTGCACATGGGACATTTTCAAAAATAGACCACATAATGGGTCACAAGCGAAGTCTCCCCAAATTCAAGAAGATTGAAATCATATCAAGCATCTTCTCAGACCACATGCAATAAAATTAGAAATAAACTACAATAAAAACAATCCAAAAATCTCAAACACTTGGAAGCTGAATAGCATGCTATTAAATAATGACTGGGTTACCAATGACATCAAAGACAAAATTAAAAACATCCTGGAAACTAATGACAACAAAAATACAACAATCCAAAATCTATGGGACATAATGAAAGAAGTCCTGAGAGGGAAGTTCATAGCTCTACAGGTCTACCTCAAAAAGCAAGAAAAAAATGGTAGTACATCATCTAACTCTACAACTCAAAGAATTGAAAGAGAGCAACAAGAAAAGGCCAGAGTGAACAGAAGGAAGGAGATAATAAAGATCAGAGCAGAAATAAATGACATAGAGACCAAAAAAACAAACAATATAAAAGATCAATGAAACCAAGAGCTGGTTCTTTGAAAGGATAAACAGGATTGATGAACCTCTAGCCAGGCTCACCAAGAAGCAACGAGAGAGGACTCAAATAAACAAAATCAGAAATGAGAGAGGAGAAATAACAACAAACCCCACAGAAATACAAAGGATTGTTAAAAAATATTATGAACAACTCTAATCCAACAAACTAGACAACCTGGAGGAAATGGACATATTCCTAGAAAAATACAACCTTCCAAACTCAATCAGGAAGATTCTAAAAATCTCAATAGGCTAATAACTATGCATGAAAATTGAAGCATTCATCAAAAAGCTTCTGGCAAACAAAAGCCCAGGGCCATATGGATTCACAGAGGAGTTTTACCAAACATTCAAGGAAGAACTAAAACCTATCCTCCTCAGACTATTCCAAAAAATTGGAGAGGAAAGAAAACTTCCAAGCTCATTCGATGAAGCCAGTGTTACCCTAATACCAAACCAGATAAAGACAACACAATGAAAGAGAATTATAGGCCAATATCCCTCATGAACATAGATGCCAAAATCCTCAACAAAATTCTAGCAAATCGGATCCAGCACTACATCAGAAAGATCATACACCATGACCAAGTAGGATTTATCCCGGGGATGCAAGGATGGTACAATATCCAAAAATCAATAAAGGTGACACATCACATAAACAAAGTGAGAGATAAAAATCACATAATCATTTCAATTGACGCAGAAAAAAGCATTTGACAAAATCCAACACCCTTTCTTGATAAAAACTCTCAGCAAGGTGGGAATAGAAGGATCATATCTCAACATAATAAAAGTCATATATGACAAACCCACAGCCAACATCATACTCAATGGGCAAAAACTAAAACCATTTCCCCTAAGAACAGGAACAAGACAGGGATGCCCACTCTCACCACTCCTTTTACACATAGTGTTGGAAGTACTAGCCATTGCGATTAGACAAGAAGAAAAAATAAAAGGCATCCAAATTGGAAAAGAAGAAGTAAAACTGTCCTTATTCGCAGATGACATGATATTGTACATAGAAAACCCCCAAGACTCCATCAAAAAACTAGTAGACTTAGTAAATGAATTTGGCAATGTATCAGTATACAAAATTAACACCCAGAAGTCCATGGCTTTTCTATACACCAATAATGAACTCACAGAAAGAGAAATTAAAAAAGCAATCCCATTTACCATCGCACCAAAAATATTAAGATACCTAGGAATAAACTTAACTACAGAGGTAAAAGACCTATATGCGAAAAACTACAGGACATTGAAAAAAGAGATAGAGGAAGATATAAACAGATGGAAGAACATACCATGTTCATGGATTGGTAGAATCAACATGATCAAAATGTCCATACTACCCAAAGCAATCTACAGATTCAATGCAATCCCCATTAAAATACAAAAGGCACATCCCCAGTGGAGAGTGTGCAGGAGGCAGCTGATCAATGTTTCTCTCTCATCGATGTTTCTAACTCTCTATCCCTCTCCCTTCCTCTCTGTAAAAAATCAATAAAATATATTTTAAAAAAATAAAATAAAATAAAATACAAAAGGCATATTTCACAGACCTACAACAAACTTTCCAAAAATTCATCTGGAATAAAAAAAAGACCCTGAATAGCTGCAGCAATCCTAAGAAAGGAGAACAAAGTAGGTGGGATCTCAATACCAGATTTCAAGCTGTATTACAAAGCCACTGTTCTCAAAACTGCCTAGTACTGGCACAAGAACAGGTATATATACCAATGGAATAGAATGGAGAACCTAGATATTGACCCAAACCACTATGCTCAATTAATATTTGACAAAGAAAGCATGAACATACAATGGAGTCAAGACAGTCTCTTCAACAAATGATGTTGGGAAAATTGGACAGATACATGCAAAAAAAAAATGAAACTAGACCACCAACTTACACCATACACAAAAATAAACTCAAAATTGATAAAGGACTTAAAGATAGACAGGAAACCATAAAAATACTAGAGGAATCCACAGGCAGCAAAATCTCAGATATATGCTGAAGGAACTTCTTCACTGATACCACTCCTAGGGCAATGGAAACTAAAGAGAAAATAAACAAATGGGACTACATCAAAATAAAAAGCTTTTGCACATCAAAAACCATCAACAAAACAACAAGAAAGCCCACTACATGGGAGAACATATTTGCCAATGTCATCACCGATAAGGGTTTAATCTCCAACATTTACAGGGAACACATACAAAAGGAAGATAAACAATCCAATCAAAAAATGGGCAAAGAACCTAAATAGAAACTTTTTGAAGGACAGAAGGAAGGCCATGAGACATATGAAAACATGCTCAAAGTCAGTAATTATCCAAAAGAAACCATCAACAAAACAGCAAGAAAGCCCACTGTATGGGAGAACATATTTGCAAATGTTATCACTGATGAAGATTTAATCTCCAACATCTACAGGGAACTTATACAACTTAATGAAAGGAAGATAAATGATCCAATAAAATAATGGGCAATGGACATAAATAGAATATTTTTGAAAGAAGACAGAAGGAAGGCCAAGAGACATATGAAAACATACTCAAAGTCACTAATTATCCGAGAGATGACAATGTGGTACCATCTCACACATGTCAGAATGACTATCATCAACAAATCAACAATTACAAGTGCTGGTGAGGATGCGGAGAAAAAGGAACCCTCATGCACTGCTGGTGGGATTGCAGACTGGTGCAGCCACTGTGGAGAACACTATGGAGTTTCCTCAAAAAACTGAAAATGGAACTCCCATTTGACCCAGTAATCCCACTTCTAGGAATATATCCCAAGAAACTAGAAACACCAATCAGAAAGGATATATGCACCCCTATGTTCATAGCAGCACAATCCACCATAGCTAAGATTTGGAAACAGCCTAAATGCCCATCAGCATATGAGTGGATTATAAAACTATGGTACATCTACACAATGGAATACTACGCTGCTGTAAAAAAGAAGGAATTCTTACCATTTGCAGCAGCATGGATGGACCTGGAGAGCATTATGTTAAGTGAAATAAGCCAGGCAATGGAAGAAAAATACCACATAATCTCACTCATATATGGAAAACAAAGAACATTATAACCTGATGAATTAAAAGATAGATACAGAAGCAGTAAAGCACCGAACAGACTGTCAAATTACAGCAGGAAAGCAGGGGAGTGTTGGGGAGGGGGGGAAAGAGATCAACCAAAGGACTTGTATGCATGAATATAAGCACAACCAATGGACACAAGACACTGGGCGGGTGGGATGAGGGCATGCAACAGGAGTTAGGGGAGGCTGGAGGAAGGTCAATGGGGGAAAAAAAGGAAATATATGTACTACTATATGCAATACTTTAAACAATAAAAAATAAATAAATTAAAAAAAATAAAAGAGAAAGTGTGAAGCTTAAAGTATAGTGTCAATAATGAGATGCTTGTAAGGTACTGCTTAAAATTTCCACATGGCAAGATAAGTGTATATTTTAAGAAAACAAATGTAAATGAATGTGAATTAGTTTCTTCATAAAAATCTCTTTAAAGGAGACATATGTAATACTTTAAACACTAAAGAATTTAAATTAAAAAAAGGAGATGCAAATCAAAACCACAATGAGGTATCATCTCACACCTGTCAGAATGGCTATCATCAACAAATGAACAAACAACAAGTGTTGGCGAGGATGTGGAGAAAAAGGAACTCTTGTGCACTGCTGGTGGGAATGCAGACTGGTGCAGCCACTGTGGAGAACAGTATGGAGTTTCCTCAAAAAACTAAAAATTGAACTCCCATTTGACCCAGTGATCCCACTTCTAGGAATATATCCCAAAAACCTAGAAACACCAATCAGAAAGGATATATGCACCCCTATGTTCATAGCAGCACAATTTACCATAGTTAAGATTTGGATACAGCCTAAGTGCCCATCAGCAGATGAGTGGATTAAAAAACTGTGGTACATCTACACAATGGAATACTACGCTGCCATAAAAAGAAGTTCTTACCATTTGCAACAGCATGGATGGAACTGGAGAACATTATACTAAGTGAAATAAGCCAGTCAGAGAAAGATAAATACCACATGATCTCACTCATTTGTGGAATATAATGAACAACATAAACTGATGAACAGGGACAGATCCAGAGACAGAGAAGCATCTATCAGACCGTCAAACCTCAGAGGGAAGGTCGGGAAGGGTGGGAGAAAGGAAGAGAGGTCAACCAAAGGACTTGTATGCATGAATATAAGCCTAACCAATGGACACGAACACCAGGGGAGAGAGGGTATGAGTGGGGGGGGGGGGGTTAGGGGGTTAATGGAGGGATGAGGACACATATGTAATACCTTAATAAATAAAGAAATTTAAAAAATAGAGAAGGAACGAAAGAGAAACTTGCATGCGGGACTAGATGAGCATTAATGTTCTAAGAAAGTCTGATGGCAAAATCTGAATATAGCTCATTCTAGAAGCACCAAAAGCATCCCTCACTGAAAGTATGTAGCCAAATATTCCCGGTAGACACCTAAATCTGCTCTGGCTGTGTACTATTTTGTGCTAATCATGGCCACACTTTTTCTTAGTAGCTAGCTTTATTCAGGGACCTGCTTCTTTAAGCACACAAAATGAAAATCTTGCACCCTTCAAAATAGTAGGGTCTATCACCCAAGGAATTAGATTTATTTTCAACTGAGCAAAAGCTTGAGTAACAATCTCTTCTTTGTCCAGAATTAAGTACAAAACATTACATTTTCATGTGCATTCTGCTTCAGGGAATTCTGAAGAGCAAAGACCACATCATCCGCAGTAAAGACTGGAATCTTTATAACTGATGAATAGCAAAGACTTTGTAAATGAGAACAAAGTGCTGCATCTTTCACCTTACTACCAATCTCATCTGTCATCCCACCAACTTTTTAAGACTAAGGAGACTTGCTCTCTCTAAATACATTAGGCATCAATGGCAGAATTTCAGGTTCTGAGCTCTTATTAGTAGTGAACAGAGATTTGGAGGGTTGGAAATCATGCTTGGTACTTCTCTGATCACATCAAGGTAGAACCCTATGTCACTCTTATAATACTTCGCACAATTTACTTTATGTAACATCTTGGGGTGATTTGCAAGGAGAGCTCATTTCTGACTAGTAGCCCATCATAAGCACACTCAGATTCAAGAAGATGGTATCCATGGATGTTGCTTTCAGTCCAATCAAAGTCCATTTCTGATGGGAATCTCTGATCTCCCTCTTTTCCTCCCAAATTGGCCCAATTCCATCCTGCAGGCTTGTCAATAGTCTGAAGATTTTAACCAGGGCCAGGGATTGTTCATAATGGGGGAGGGGTGATGGTGGATCCTTCCATCCAATGTTCCTTATAGTCTCATTCAGAAGCAGCCTTGGGTCTTTCAAAGCATTTAGCATATGGCAGTCATGTTAACATTGAACTGTCTTTTCTTCTTGCTAATATTAAACTGTCCTTGATGGCAAGAATTTGATGCATCATTATGCTAAAAGCCCTCTCTCCAATAGAAGTAAAGAGGAAAAGAAACGAAGAGCGTTAAAGAGACAAAGAATCCTGCCCCACTATACTTATATTAAAGTTATCTGTCTTTTGTAGTAGACATAATTTCCTAGAGGGCAGGGACCATGTCTGCAGTAGTGAAAGCATTAGTAGCTCAACAATATTTGGGCAGAGCATTAATAAATACATGAATGAATACTCCATGAGCCCACTTCTTTGTGAAGGATGGCTACAAGAAAAATCATCTTTGTAAATGAACTCAAAACACCCCCAAGTAGAGAATGAAGTAAAGTATTTATTCTTGCCCTCTGTGAAATCTCTAGATGTGGAAATGCTGGTCTGTGTGCCTGCATTTTAAGTCTGTCAAAGCCAATATATGACTTCTTCATGAATTTGAGGGATTAGTTTATGTTTTCATTTCTAGGTGTCCAGAAACATTCCATTTCAGTTGCCAGTCTTTGCTATGATAATCTCATGAATCTCTATCATGTGTTTCAATTCTTGCATCAGCCCAGATTCCTTCATAGACCTAGACAAATTCAGCCAACCCCTCTATGTCCAACACTATAAGTTTGCTATTGCCATTATAACAACAAACTTGGTGGCTTAAAACTACACAAATTTTCTATCTTACAGTTCTGAATGTCAGAAGTCCAAAATGGGTCTTACTGGTCTAAAATAAAGGTGTGGGCAGGATTGTGTTTCTTTTGGACACACTAGGTAGAGAGTTCATTTTCTTGCTTTTTCCAGATTCTAGAGCAGGGGTGGGCAAACTTTTTGACTCGAGGGCCACAATGGGTTCTTAAACTGGACCAGAGGGCCGGAACAAAAGCATGGATGGAGTGTTTGTGTGAACTAATATAAATTCAAAGTAAAGGAGCGGAGGGGAGAGCAAGAGAACCGGATAGAACAGCCGGATCTGGCCCGCGGGCCGTAGTTTGCCCACGGCTGTTCTAGAGGCTTCCCCTGGCGATTGCATTGGCCCTACCCTGACAATCCAGAATAACTCATCATCATCTCAAGGTCCTTAGCTTCAGCATATCTTCAAAGTCTTTTTTGCCATGTAAGGCAGTATATTCACAGATTCAAAGGATTAAGATATTGGACATCAGGAAATAAATAATAGTAATGTCTGAGGTATGGAAATTAAATAAAGTGAGCCCTATGATTGCCCCAGTTTACTACCTTGAAAGATCTTCCAGGTCATGGCACAGTAATGGGAGGACCCAGGCAGAGTCTGACAGACTCCTTGAGTTGAGGAGTTGGAGCTAATACTATGGAAATAGTTAAGGAGGTTAGAGTTCTCAGAAAAAAGTAGCAGAGAATATAGAGTTGCTGAGAGAGGGAACTCTAGATGTCTACAGAGAGTTCCTCAATACTACTTGGCTGAATACTAAACAGCACCTGTAAGGAAACTAGCTGATGTTGGAGAAAGTATGACTCTAAAGGATCAGAAGCAAGAGTGTTTTGGCATTCACACAGAGTCAGGATAGTGCCTGTTCCCAATCAGCTTGCTTGAAAAACCTCAGAATTCCAGGACATTGGGCAGAGTACTCATAAAGACCATCCTTCAGTTGTGGGAAATAGACTGAACACTGTTTCAGACCTTCCTAACAAATGATAAAAGCTAGACCTTGAAATGGTAAAACTGTTTCGATGTAAATTAACTGCATCCCAGAACAAAGTTCTATATTATAGGAACACAAAAAATATCTCAAATGCAATGATATAAAAGTCACAATGGCTAGTATCCAATAAAAGAATGCTAGACACGTAAAAAGACAGGAAAACATGACCCATAATGAGGAGGACAATTGTGTTAGAATTAGCCAAAAAAAGCCATAAAACAGTTATTAGAACTGTGTTTCATATGTTTTAAAAGTTGAATAGAGACATTGAAAATATAAAAAGAGTCAAATTGAACTTCTAGAGATGAAAACTACAATGTCTAAAGTGAAGTGTGTACTGGATTAGACCTAATGGCAGAGTAAACAATGCAGAAGAGAAGATTAGTAAATGTAAAGACATATCTATAGAAACTGTCCAAAATGAAACAGAAAATTAAAAATTAATGAGCAGAACATCACTGAGATTGGGGCTACAACAAGTAGCCTAATACATATGTAATCAGAGCTTCAAGGCTAGGGGCAAAAAAAATATTTGAAGAACTAGTGGCTGAAATTTTTCCAAATTTGAAGAAAACTAAAAACCGCAGATCTAAGAAGCTCAATGAAATTTAAGTACATGAAATATGAAAAAAACTAGAGCAGGATACATTATAATCAAATTGCTCAAAAGCAGTAATAAAGAGAAGATCTTTAGAAACATAGAAAATAAGACATGTTATGTTCAGGGAAAGAAAGATTGAGATTACAGCAGCTTAGAAATTCTGTAAATGGCAAGATGGTGGAGCAACATCTTATTAGAGAGCGGAAAATAAAAATTCAGGGATGTTCTATCTCAGTGAAATTTCTAGGATTTCCTTTCTAAGGGGAAGGATAAGATGTTGCTTCTGGCCCCTCCCACAACCCAAAAAGAGGCACAACATCTGGTGGGCCTCTTTAGATATTAGTGGCAGCATAGTCCTCATTTGGGTGTATAACTCCAGTTCATTTACCAAGTGGCCTGAAAATTTGCTGGTTTTGAGTGAAGTCCAGAAAAATACCAGTAAAAGGATCTGCAACAGGTTCAGGCTCTGTGCAAGCTGCTGTGCCACTTGGGCCACATGATCCAGCAGATCCAATGGTACTTGAAGTATCAGTAGAGATAGGGATGCTCTTTGGAGACTTTGGCAGGTTTCAATTGGTGAATTACAGAAGGTTCTTATTATTTTGGAGTAAAGCCCTGCAGATAACGACTCTCCTTTTGATAAAGACATCCTGGACTACTACTTGGCCTTAGTAAAGACTGAATGTTTAACCATGTCCTGCTGAGTTACCATGTCACCTGAGCTGTCCATCAGGCCATAAAATTGAGAATACACAGAAGCACTCTTTCACCAAATTGAGGTGATATATACATGATTGGGCCCAAGCAAACCTTGAAGGCACAAGTAAGTTAGATAAAAAAAGTGGCCCAAATGCCCATGGTCCCCACTCCTTCTGCACTACCTTCACTCTCCCAGTCTTCACTCATGGCCCTTTGAGGAGTTTCCTATGACCATTTGATAAAGGAAGAGAAGACTAAGGCCTTTTACAAATGCTTCTGCATGATACGCAGGCACTACCCAAAAGTGGACAGCTGCAGCACTACAGCCACTTTGGGTAGTTCGTACCTCTGAGTCAAGAAGCAAAGAAGAGAGTTTTATACTGGTTGGGGTGATTGATTCTGACTTCCAAGGGAAAGTTGGACTACTACTCCATAATGGAGGTAAGGAAGGTTATGTCTAGAATACAGGAGATCGTTTAGGGTGTCTCAGTATTACCATGCCCTGTGATTAAGGTCAGTGGAAAAATACAACAACCTGATCCAGGCATAACTAATAGTGTCCCAGACCATTCAGGAATGAAGATTTGGGTCACCCTGCTGGTAAAGAACCATGACAAAATGAGGTTCTTGCTGAAGGAGATAAATAGTGATGGAAAAGTACTTTTACATTTCAGGTTTTATCTTTAAACCTTTAATGCATTCTGAGATGATTTTTGTTCATGGTGAGAGATGAGGGTCCAATTTCATTCCTTTGTATGTGGATATCCACTTTTACCTACACCATTTAATGAAGAGACTATACTTTCCTCATTGTGTCTTGGCACCCTTGTCAAAGATCAGTTGACCATAAATATTCAGATTTATTTCTGATCTCTCTATTCTGATCTCTTAATCTATATGTCTGCTTTTTCATGTCAGTAGCATATTGTTGTTGTTTTTTAATTTTATTTTATTGTTTAAAGTATTATATATAGTAGTAAATATATCTCCTTTTTTCCCCATTGACCTTCCCCCAGCCTCCCCTACCCTCTGTCACATGCCCTCATCCCACCCACCCCAGTGTCTTGTGTCCATTGGTTGTGCTTATACGCATGCATACAAGTCCTTCAGTTGATCTCTTTACCCCTCTCCCCAACAAACCCCAGCCTTCCCACTGTAATTTGACAGTCTGATCGATGCTTTACTACCTCTGTATCTATCTTTTTGTTCATCAGGTTTTAATGTTCTTTATTTTCCATAAATTAATGAGATCATGTGGTATTTTTCTTTCATTGCCTGGCTTATTTCACTTAGTATAATGCTCTCCAGTTCCATCCATGCTGCTGCAAATTGTAGGAATTCCTTCTTTTTTATAGCAGCATAGTATTCCATTGTGTAGATGTACCATAGTTTTATAATCCACTCATCTGCTGATGGGCATTTAGGCTGTTTCCAAATCTTAGCTATGGTGGATTGTGCTGCTATGAACATAGGGATGCATATATCCTTTCTGATTGATGTTTCTAGTTTCTTGGGATATATTCCTAGAACTGGGATTACTGGGTCAAATGGGAGTTCCATTTTTAGTTTTTTGAGGAAACTCCATACTGTTCTCCACAGTGGCTGCACCAGTCTACATTCCCACTAGCAGTGCACAAAGGTTCCTTTTTCTCCTCATCCTCGCCAGCACTTGTAATTGTTGATTTGTTGATGATAGCCATTCTGACAGGTGTGAGATGGTACTGCACTATCGTTTTGATTTGCATCTCTTGGATGATTAGTGACTTTGAGCATGTTTTCATACTTCTCTTGGCCTTCAATCTGTCTTCTTTCGAAAAGTTTCTATTTAGGTCCATTGCCCATTTTTTTTATTGGATTATTTATCTTCCTTTTATTAAGTTGTATGAGTTCCCTGTAAATGTTGGAGATTAAAACTTTATCAGTGATAACATTTGCAAATATGTTCTCCCATACAGTGGGCTTTCTTGTTGTTTTGTTGATGGTTTCTTTTGCTGTGCAAAAGCTTTTTATTTTGATGTAGTCCCATTTGTTTATTTTCTCTTTAGTTTACATTGCCCTAGGAGCGGTATCGGTGAAGAAATTGCTTTGACATATGTCTGAGATTTCGCCGCCTATGGATTCCTCTAGTATTTTTATGGTTTCCTGTCTATCTTTAAGTCCTTTATCCATTTTTAGTTTATTTTTGTGTATGGTGTAAGTTAGTGGTCTAGTTTCATTTTTTGCATGTATCTGTCCAATTTTCCCAACATCATTTGTTGAAGAGACTGTCTTGACTCCATTGTATGTTCATGCCTCCTTTGTCAAATATTAAATTGAGCATAGTGGTTTGGGTCGATATTTGGATTCTCTATTCTATTCCATTGGTCTATATGCCTGTTCTTGTGCCAGTACCAGGCTGTTTTGAGAACAGTGGCTTTGTAATACAGCTTGAAATCTGGTATTGAGATCCCACCTACTTTGTTCTTCTTTCTTAAGATTGCTGTGGCTATTCGGGGTCTTATTTTTATTCCAGATGAATTTTTGGAGAGTTCTTTCTAGGTCTGTGAAATATGCCTTTGGTATTTTAATGGGGATTGCATTGAATCTATAGATTGCTTTGGGTAGTATGGACATTTTGATGATGTTGATTCTACCAATCCATGAACATGGTATGTTCTTCCATATGTTTATGTCTTCCTCTATCTCTTTTTTCAGTGTCCTATAGAGTAGCATATTATTTTGATTACTGTAGTTTTGTAATGCATTTTGAAATCAAGAAGTGTGATGCCACCGGCTTTGTGTGTTTTGTGTTTTGTTTTGTTTTTCTCAGAATGCTTTGGCTTTTTGAGTCTTTTGTGATTTCATATTAATTTTATGATTTTTTTCCCATTTGTGTTTAAAAATGCCATTGGGATTTTGATAGGGATTGCATTAAGTCTGTAGCTCCCTTAGGGTAGTATGGAAATTGAACAATATTAAGTATCCTAATCCACAAACATAGATGTCTTTCCATTTATCTTTTTTAATTTCTTTCCTCAATGTTTTATAATTTTCATTGTACATGTCTTTTCACTTCTTTGGTTAAATTCATTTCTAAGTATTTTATTATTTTTATTGCTATTATAAATGGGATTGTTTTCCCGACTCTATTTAAAGTGGCTCTGCACTTCATTGACCTCATTTAGAAAATGAAAATATTAGATAATGAGAACATTCCCTTCTCTCTCCAAAACAAAATTTCATCCACAGTCCAAGCTGTAAATCAACATGAAAATAGTTTCTTTTTTTGAATCAGGCATGGGGTCCTGCAGTCTGCCTGCATCCCAATAACCTGTACCCTCAGTGGCCCATAAAGTGACTCCATGGAATACAATGCTTTAAAAAAATCTCTAAAGCCCTTCTGAAGGAAGAAAATAAAATGCCATTTATTAAGCACCTACTATATGCTAGATGCTGGAACCAGCAGAAGCCAAGATGTAAGTCCTAACATTCTAATGGGAAGGGAGGAGTAAATGGCAAATGGCAGAAGTAAAACTAGATGGAAGATTCTAAGATAGGGGTGTCCACTGTATCCTGGTAGAAAAACAGACCTCAAATCATTTGGGGATATAAGGGGAGAATTCATAAGGGGAGAGAGCAACCTTCTTTAGCTTTGAAGTGTGGCATGTCAGGCTGCTTGGGAACTGATGTGCTCTTGACAATCTGAAACGGCTCCTGAATTGCTTTCATGTTCAGGCTGCTTTTGAAGACAGCATAGGGGGGATGAATGGTGATAGAAAAAATAAATTTTTTAAAAAAAGAAGTAATAAAAAAGAGCCTTTCTGTTTGGAGTCCTTTTGCATAGTTTTTATGAAACCATGCTCACCTCATATAGGTGTTGCTCAGCTGTCAAGAACTCTCCAACTCTCCGGAAGCCCACTTGAGGCAAAAGGAGCTGAGGGATACAGAGGACTGGTGCTCAGAATCCTTTGAGGGGGTAGGGGATGGAAATGAGTAAATGGGGTTTAAAGCTGGAGAATGTCCAGGTTACTCTTGCTTATGTCATTAAGAAACAGATGTAGAGGAAACAAGCACCAACCTATCTTTTGGGTTCAACTTCATCTCAGAGGGGCTGAGACTAATGCGGGAAAGTAGGGCAAAGTGAAGAGGCCACTTGGGGAAATAAACTTAGAGGAAAGTTACCTATAAACATGGAAAATATGAAAATTAAAAACACTTAAAATTTCCTCCTCAGTATTAGTAGGAAATTAGTCTGACATTTAAGAGCCTGAACAGCCTGGCCCCAGCCCACTACTCTAACTTTATATTTTACTTCTCTTTGACCATCACTTTCTGCTTAAGTCAGCCTAGGAATTGGCCCCTAAATAATTATAATTATTGAATTTTCCATTTGCAAGTTTCATGTAATTTTCCACCCCTGCACTTCCACCCACATCCCTGTTTCCTTTTACAGCTCTTTCTCCTCTGAATCCCTGAGCCACTCACCCACTGTAGCATATTTCTTACACAGTCTTTTCACAAAATGCATTACCTCTTTTTAATTGTGTATTAGTCTGTCTTCCTAACTAGATTCTAAGTGCCTGGAGGACAGGTATCATGTCTTACATTTCTTGCCTCCTTCCCCTTCTTCAGACATCTAGTTGTACTAATGCAATTAGTGGGCCTAAACGATCTCCTGACTGTATTATTGGTTATTATAAGTATGTCATGAGACTCTGAATCATAGATTCTGCCTTGAATTCTTCATATGATGTTGAACAAGTTTCTTCTTTTTTATGTGCCTCAGTTGCACCATCTGAAAATGATGGGGTTAGACCAGAGGTGGGCAAACTTTTTGACTCAAGGGCCACAATGGGTTCTTAAACTGGACCGGAGGGCCGGAACAAAAGCATGGATGGAGTGTTTGTGTGAACTAATATAAATTCAAAGTAAACATCATTACATAAAAGGGTACGGTCTTTTTTTTAATTTCAATAGTTTTATTCATTTCAAACATTTTAACAAGAAGAATGTAAACACTAATTATTAAAATTTGAAACTTCAAAAAATGGAGGAATCATAGCACAATAACATACCTTATATTGAAGATGGCAAAGGAAAAATAAAATTGCCTAACAAAGGAAAGGTACAAAAGCCTTTCAAATTAAACTTAAATATAATAAAATAATTTAAAACTAAAACAAATAGAAAAGAACAAAATGTGTAAACAGTAAATTAAACATTTTCTTTAGTGCAACTTCCAAATTATGCCCGGGACATAGATGTAGATGGCAATGTAGACTGGGTTGAAAGGTTTTTGGTCTTTAAAACATCAACTTCAGTGGGAACAGTGTTGTTGGTCTCCTTTTTAGCTAATGCTCTGATACTGTGCTCTCCAGGGGCGTGTCTCCCTACATCACCACGATAACGTGTCTACGCATTCCCAGGGTGATGTCGGGAGACGCGTCCACGGGCATTACAAGGAGCCTCTGGAAGATTGAGAAGTTGTTCCTTCTACTGAATGGGCGGATATAAATCCGCCCACTCAGAAGAAGGAGCTGCAGCCGTGTTTCCCGACGTTGCCATGTTAACACTGCTGCTGGTGAAGGAGCGGAGGGGAGAGCAAGAGAACCCTCCGCTCTTTCGGCTCTGCGGGCCGGATAGAACAGCCGAACGGGCCGGATCCGGCCCGCGGGCCGTAGTTTGCCTACGGCTGGGTTAGACCAACAAAGTCTAGACCAACAAGAGCCTTTCAGGCTTTGATTGCACATGATTCTGCAAGTCCATGCACAAAATGAGGAAAATGGATCAGCCCAACTTGCTAAGCAGGCTGGAGAGGGAATATAACTTAAAAACAAACAAACAAACAAACAGCTAATGAGGGGATAAAAGGGAATCTAAAGGAAGGTTTATAATAATAAGGAGCATGTGTGAGAATTAATGTAGAGGAAACACCAGCTTAGAGAATAAGCTTTTCCAGCTCTGAATATTTTACAAACATGAATTTTTTTCCATAATGGGCAAAGGGATTCTGCTAGGTCTAGTGCCTTTTGTTAGCAACTGGTTGCAGCAGAGTAAAAGGAGAATAACCAAGTAACACTTCCTACCAGTCAATAGTCAGGCACGCATCAATGTCTAGGCCTGATTAGCAAAGTTCCCAGACACTGCCATCTAGTGGTAGTTCAGAGATATACTAGTATTGGCAATTGGCCTTTGTATTCTCAGAGGACTCTGCCAGCCTTTTGCAGAATCATGGGCCAGTCCAAGTATGAAATTGAGCTGATAAACAATAAAAACAACTCCTGAAGGAAAGTTGGTAGAGAAACTAAGATAGATGAAGACAAACAGAAATGAAAAGGCAAGATCAACGCAAATAAGGCACAGATACAGATATTCATGAAGATAGGTGAAACTTTCATTGAAAATTGGAGAGTAAGGGGAATATGGAAAACACAATCATTCATTCTGACCCTGCACCCTCATCGCATTTTTAGGAGGCTAGTGATAGAGGAAGCTTCTGGTATGCATAATGTGCTTTTTCCCCTTCTCCTGACCTCAATTTCTTCCCTTTTTTCACCTGGTCTTATATGTCCACTCTCTGCCCAACTTTCCCAAAATAAAACAAAAATATCAAACAACAACAAAAACCCTTCCTAGGGTTGTAGATAAGTATAAGAGACTATGGAAGACCAAACGTTGTGTTGGAAAACAGTAACACCTTGAGATGTCTTCAGATTTCTAGACACATCTGTACCTGGATATTAATATAAAAAGTCATTTTTCATGTTACATTTGCAGGCTTTCTTTGATTCTGAGCTTCAGATCTAAATCTCCAGCTACCTATTGTGCATTTCCAATTGGATATCATCATAGCTTTTCAAAACTATTTTTTTTTCCAAAATTGTCTTCTTTTTCTTTTCCCACCACAACCTGTCCCCATCTTTTGTTCTTTATTTCTGTGCCTGGTGCTTTCATACTCCCAGTTATCTAGACCCAGACTCTCTCATTCTTTCACTTTTGACATGCTCTAATTTTGCCATAAAGTCCTTGCAACTCTTCCAAAGTATTATCTCTTTAAAATATTACTTACTTTTCAGTTCTATTTATAATATCCTATACTACATATGATCTTTTTTTTATTTTTTAAATTACAGGTTACACTCAATATTATTTTGTACTAGTTTCAAGTGTACAGCATAGTGGTTAGACAATAATATACATTACAAAGTATTTCCCCTGATATTTCCAGTACCCAACTGGCACCATACCTCTCAACTGGCCTACTTAAATGGTTTGTGATTTCAAATTTGATATAGATGCCCAATTCATCTACTTTATTCATCTTCACTGGCAACAACCCTTTCATATCCCCCATCATTTTTTTTTACCTGTGATACTTTAATAGTCTTTTAACTGTTCTCTGCTTTCAAATTTGTCCTACAAAGGCCTTCCACCATATATTGGCTAGGTTGATTTTTCTCCCCTTCTAAACATTGCATGTCACTTTCCTGTTTTAAACTCTTCTACATTATTATGGGCAAATGAAGAGATGTTCCAATCTTCTCCCTCAAAAGCCACTATACAGCCCTGGCCAGTTTTGCTCAGTGGATAGAGCATCCGCCTGCGAACTGAAGGATCCCAGGTTCGATTCCAGTCAAGGGCACATGCCCAGGTTGTGGGCTTGATCCCCAGTGGGGGACTTGTGGGAGGCGGCCAATCCATGATTCTCTCTCATCATGGATGTTTTTATCTCTCTCCCTCTTCCTTCCTCTCTGAAATCAATAAAAATATATTTTCTTAAAAAGCCACTACAGAGGTGGACAAAATTCACACACACACAAAAGGTAAGTTTAGGACTCTGGAGATCAACAAAAGGCACACAACAATATGAGAAGTGTTTATAGTTGAGAAAATGTTGAACTTCAGGTAAGAACAGTGGAAATCTATGTCATTCTGGCCTGGAGCTGCTCCCATTTCTCATCTAGTTCAGTCAGCATCAAGGTTCTGCAAGATAGAGTAGATCATGAGAATTAGCAGCTTCTTAGCTGAGGTCAAAAGGGTGGTGGACAGACCAGCCAGTGTGGTTCAGTGGTTGAACATCAACCAATGAACCAGGAGATCACAGTTCAATTTCTGTTCAGGGCACATGCCCGGGTTGTGGGCTCAATCCCCAGTGTGGGGTGTGCATGAGGCAGCTGATGAATGATTCTCTCTCATCATCAATGTTTCTATCTCTCTCTCTCCCTCTTCCTTCCTCTCTGAAATCAATAAAAATATATTTTTATAAAGAGTGGTGGACAATGTTTATGCTTAACTATTTTGTTGGTACAAGTAATAGTTATAGAGAACACAAGCAGCCAGTGTATAGGGAAGGCCAACATCTCTACTAGTCAGATGTTGTATATTTGGGACAAGCCTATACCTGGCTGCAGTGGCATACATGTGCATATGATACTTGAGTAGGTCCATGTCAGCCACACACTTCTGGCTGAACATGAAGCTGCACACATGTGTAGAGAAGATATGAAAAGGCCCAACCAAAAGAAAAAATAGAGGCATACTTGAAAGCAGCCTAAAGATTTACTGTGTTCCCTTACCCGCACACAGATTCATCAGCTGCAGTAGAGTACAATCTCTATCCAAATGTTGACTGACCACTAAACTATGCAGATACAAGGGAGACCCTAAGGAAGCCAGGTTTAATAACAAAAACAAGGACGTTTGAAAAACTAAAGAGGCATTAGCAATCACAAACAGGTGGAGGACACAAATTTCATAAATTAAGCTCAGGCAAATTACTAAGCAAAGAAACAATCAAAATTCAGTAACAATAATTCTCTTCAGATTATTATAATAAACTGATTATTATAAAACATCAGAATTTAGAGTTGATATAATATGTTAATTAAGATTTCCAGTTACCAAGAAACAACTTTGAGACAAAGAAAGTCAGTCTCATAGGGGCAAAAGCACTCAACGGAAATTTTTTAGTGTCCTAAGATGTTGAATTCATCAGACAAAAATGATAAAACTGTTATTATAAATATGTTCAAAGAACTAAAGTAAAGTAGATTTAAAGATTTAAGAAAGTATGACAACAATGAAACAACAAATATATATTCTCAATTCTCAATAGAAGACATAAAATCTAAAAAAAAAATAAAATAAACACTAAATGAAAATGCTGGATTTTCAAGGAAATTCTGAAAATTTGAGGTGGCAGAAGAAAGAAACAATCAACTAGAAAATATAACAACAGAAATTATATGCTCCAAAGGAAAAAGAGAAAAAAAAATGAAAAAAATTAATAGAAGGTTAGAAAACTTGAAGTATAAGAAAAAAATAAAGAGAGAAAGTATTTAAGCAAATAATGGCTGAAAACTTACCAAAATTTAAAAAAAAATCATTATGCTACACATCCAAGAAGCTTAGTGAATTACAAGTAGGGTAAACTCAGAGACTCACATCTAGACACATCATAGTCACATTGGTGAAAGACAAAGCTAATATCTTAAAGGCAGCAAAAGAAAAATGATTATTCACATATAGAAACAATCAGTACATTTAATGGCTGACTTTTCATCTTAAACAACTGAGACAAAAAGGCAGTGAAATGACATATTTAAAGTGCTCAAAGAGAAAAACAACTGTCAATCAAGAATTCCAAAACAGCAAAACTGTCCCTCAAAAATTAAAGTACAATAAAGACACTCCAACATAAAAAAAGGCTGAGAATATCTGTTGCAATCAGTCTTGCCTTATATGAAACTAGAGGCCTGGTAAACGAAAATCCGTGCACTCAGTAGGGGGGCGTCCCTCAGCCTGGCCTGTGCTCTCTCACAGACCAGGAGCCCTCAGGGGATGTCCAACTGATGGCCCAATCGGGGGACAGCCCCGGCTGCAAGCAGATGGCCCCACCCCCCACTGCCCCTCCGCCACCACTGGTCGCCACCCCATTGCCATCCCCTCCCTCTGCCCACTGGCACCTACTTAGGCTGGCTTGGCGCTGCCTGCTCGCTGACCCCACCCCCTGTCGACCGGTTGATCCACCATTTGGTCAATTTGCATATTAGGCTTTTATTATGTAGGATTATATAGGATAGTAAAGGATGTTCTTTAGGCTGAGAGGAGATGACTTCAGTGACTTAAATCCAGAGGGAGAAATAATGAGTACCAGAAATAGCAGGTTAAATATAAAATACCTTTAGACATCTTTTTATATCTTCTCTTAACTTTTTTAAAATACAATATTTTATAAAGCACTTTATAAATAATATTAACAATTAAAAGACTATGCTAGGTTTATAACATATTTAGAAGTCTAATACTTATGACAATAAAACCATAAAAACAGGAGAGAAGAAATGGAGCTATATTGGAACAAAGTATCTATATTTAGCTGGAATTAGATTAATATTAATCTGAAGTTAACTGTGATAAATTAAAATCTTATAATTATAATACTGAGAGAAGCCATAAATAAACTCACTAAAAATATAGGATTTAAAAAACTGGAGGAATTACAATGGTATATTAAATATTTTGTATTTAACATAACAGAATGCAAATAGGGAAAACAGAGAGGTAAATACAGGAGACATAAAACACAAATAGCAAAATGTTAAAATCCAACTATGTAGACAGTGCCTGGGAAGGCATATGGGCAGTCTTTAAGTTATTGTCAGCTGAATTCAAGGCAACAGGCAGAGCCGCGTCTTGGATACACATTTACCAAAAAGGCGGATGTGTTATCAGCACTGACTCTTACCTTTGCCCAGGTGTCGGGGAGCGGGCTTTGATATCTAAATCCAGCCTAGCACCAGAAATGCTCAGGGCCTACTCAAGAATGCAAATAATCTCATTTTGTCTTGACCTTTTTGTGAAACTTCCTGGTATTTGGGATATAAACTAAACTCACTGGAGTGGCTCTGGGTCCCTGTTCCTCCATCAGAGAGGATGGTGGTCCCACCTGGTCCCAGCTTTTCTCTTCTATCTTTGTGTCTTTTTTTTATTTATTTCTTTTATTTCTCAATCCCCAGCTCCTCTACTCAGGAACTGGACCCACTCTCTTTCCATGCTGGTCATAAAAGAGAGAAACACCTACATTTGGCGCCCTAGAACAGGGACTGAGTATAGAGGCAAGAAGCGAGGAGGTCGTTCCAGAAGTGTGCGCACCACAGATTAAAGAGTAAGGTAAGGAGTGGATTGTTGTGAATTGAATTAGCTGGTTGTAAAACATGGGTAATTCTCAAATGCTTAAAACTATGCTCAAAGCTCAAGGATGCTCTGTTAAGCATAGTCAGATTCTTGATTTCTTAAGTTTTGTTGATGAAACGTGGGAAAAGGTCAGAAAGCAGTTGCATGACCGATATTCAGCAGAAGGTCCAGAGAAGATTCCTATTTCTACTTTAATTCGTGATCCAGCACAGGAGAGTTTAAGAATGTCTAAGCAGGATGTGGCCAAGGCCTTGCAGCCTGCAGTGGAGGGGTGCGAATCTTTAAGAATAACACCTCCCTACTCCACGCCTCCTCCGCCGCTTCCACCTGCTGTTCCTGCGACTGTAGTTAAGAGCCCGCCTGACAAAGATTTACCTCCTAAATATAAGCGGGAGCTAGAGTTTGAGGCAGAGCGGGACAAGCATCATTGTGAGCAGGATAAGAAAGGTTTTGCTCGCAGCTGCCCAGCCTTTATGGCTGGATGCAGGCTCTTGGCTGAAAGTGACTTCATATTTCATCTTGTTGGAGGCTCAAATTACTTGTATTAGACTGAACAAGTAGAAAGGATTAAAGGAATTTCTCAGCAACTGCCTATGCTTCTTTATCTTAAAAAATCTTTTTCTATCCTTAAAAAATATAAAAATAAAAATAAATAAAAATTGAGAAAAATAAATAAAATAAAAACAGTAGATGCCAGACCATCACTGAATTTTCCCCCAAAGCAAGAAGGAGGTGGGGGAAGGGAGACACGTGGTGATACAATATGGATGCCACTCCCCAAGAAAGCCATTTTAAAAGGCCTCATCTTCGCCATGCCTTTTTCCGGCTAGTGACTTAAAACTATTACAGAATTATAAATGCATCGGGGATTTCTGTGCATGTGTAAAGGGAAAGGCCAGTTTAAAAACAAAAGCGTGCAACTGTCCAATATTTGGACATTTTAGTTAGAGTTTTTGAGCTGAGCTTAACTCCTTGCTATGTACAGAATAAAAACCCAAGACTGTTTTAGCCTAAGGAAAATGGCAGATGTGACCCGGAAAAAAAATACAGGCTGGCTTCCCAAGGCATTCTCTAAAAAAAAAAAAAAAAAAAGTGGCTCTTTTAAAATTTCCTGCTCAGAGGCAAGTAACTAGCAGGAAGTAGATAGCAATTTTGCATGGAATAGCTACAGTTTTGCTTCTTGAGTTCCCCAGGAGAAAAATTATGGTTGTTTTAAAGGTGAAGCTTCTAGAAACCAAGATGGCAGCATAGGTAAGCACCTAAACTTCTGCCTTGCACAACAATTTCAAAACTACAATTAAAAGACAGAACAGACACCATCCAGAACCACAGGAAAGCTGGCTGAGTGAAAATTCTACAACTAGAAGGAAAGAGAAAAGCTCACAGAGAATTGGAGGTATGGCAAAGGGTCTTTGTGCACGCAGAGGGAAGGGCGGCTGAGAGCCTGGCTGACTTTCTCTGGCGGAAGGGGAAAGGAAGCCCCCGACCGCACTGAACCCCAGTTCTGACTGCACTGAACCCCAGTCCCGGGCGAAACCCCTTGGACCCAGGCTCATACAGGGGGCGTCTGGACTGTCAGGTAGAGAGAAAGGCACCCGGAGACTCACTCGGAGACCCGGGGGAGACCCGGGGAAGCCCCAGCGGGCAGTGGTCTGGAGATGTGTGCGCCAGTGTGCACAAAGGCTGCGGAGGTTGCCACAGGCTTTCCCTATCAGTAGGGAGTTGGAAGCACCTGACTGTACTGAACCCCAGTTCTGACTGCACTGAACCCCAGTTCCAGGCGAGCCCCTGGGGACCCATGCTCTTATGGGGGGAATCTGGACTCTCGGGTGGAGACTTGGGAGCCGGGGAAGGCGGAGGTCTGGAGGTGCGCGCTTGCCAGTGTGCACAAAGGCTGTGGAGGTTGCCACAGGCTTTCCCTAGTGGAAGGGAGTCGGAAGCACCTGACTGCACTGAACCCCAGTTCCTGGTGAGCCCCTGGGGACCCACACGCTTATGGGGGGGAATCTGGACTCTCAGGTGGAGACTCTGGAGCTGGGGAAGGCAGAGGTCTGGAGGCGTGCGTGTGCCAGTGCACACAAAGACTGTGGAGGTTGCCACACGCTTTCCCTAGTGGAAGGGAGTCAGAAGCTCCTGATTGCACTGAGCCCCAGTTCTGACTGCACTGAACCCCAGTTCCAGGCGAGCCCCTGGGGACCCACACTCTTGTGAGGGGAAACTGGACTCTCGGGCGGAGACTCGGGAGCCGGGGAAGGCAGAGGTCTGGAGGCACACACACGCAAGGGCAAGGCTGACAGGAAGTCAAGACTGTCTGCTCTGCCCTGAGACTCCACCCCATCCAAGCTGAGCACAGAGGCTTTTGCAATTTGGCAAGTCTAATCCTATAAGGCTGTCTCCAGCACCGAACTTCTCCCAGCGTAGACACAGCTGATCTTCACAGCCAACTGGCCTGGAGGTCAATTCCTCCCAGTGATACCAACAACAATCAAGGCTTAACTACAACAAGGCTGTACACACAGTCCACAAAGGGGTGCACCAAGAGTGTCCACCTCAGGTTAACTGGGGAGGACGACCCACTGGGCCATATAGGAAACCTAGCACACAAACCTACCCTACCAACTCAGAGTAGCAGTGAAAATGCGGCGACAAAGAAACAGATCACAAACGAAAGAAATGGAGGAAAACAAACGACTGGATATAGAATTCAAAACCACGGTTATAAGGCTTTTCAAGAATATTCTAGAAAAGGCCGATAAATATAACGAGACCCTCGAAGATATGAAAAAGGACCAACTAGAAATTAAACATATACTGACTGAAATAAAAAATATTATACAGAGACCCAACAACAGACTAGAGGAACACAAGAATCAAGTCAAAGAATTGAAATACAAAGAAGCAAAAAACACTCAACCGAAAAAGCAAAAAGAAAAAAAAATCCAAAAAGTTGAAGATAGTGTAAGAAGCCTCAGGGACAACTTCAAGCGTACCAACATCAGAATTATGGGGGTGCCAGAAAAAGAGAGAGAGCAAGATACTGAAAACCTATTTGAAGAAATAATGACTGAAAACTTCCCCCACCTGGTGAAAGAAATAGACTTACAAGTCCAGGAAGCGCACAGAACCCCAAACAAAAGGAATCCAAAGAGGACCACACCAAGACACATCATAATTAAAATGCCAAGGGCAAAAGACAAAGAGAGAATCTTAAAAGCAGCAAGAGAAAAACAGTTAGTTACCTACAAGGGAGCACCCATACGACTGTCAGCTGATTTCTCAACAGAAACTATGCAGGCCAGATGGGAGTGGCAAGAAATTTTCAAAGTGATGAATAGAAAGAACATACAACCAAGATTACTCTACCCAGCAAAGCTATCATTCAGAATTGAAGGGCAGATAAAGAGCTTCACAGATAAGAAAAAGCTAAAGGAGTTCATCACCACCAAACCAGTATTATATGAAATGCTGAAAGGTATTCTTAAAGAAGAGGAAGAAGAAAAAAGTAAAGATAAAAATTATGAACAACAAATACATATCTATCAACAAGTGAACCTAAAAATCAAGTGAATTAAAAACCTGAGGAACAGAATAATCTGGTGAATATAATAGAATCAGGGGCATAGAAAGGGAGTGGACTGACAATTCTCAGGGGGAAAGGGGAATGGGGGCGTTCAGGAAGGGACTGGACAAAAATCATACACCTATGGATGAGGACAGTGGGGGGAGGTAAGGGCAGAAGGTGGGGTGGGAACCAGGTGGAGGGGAGCTATGGGGGGAAAAAGGAGAAACAATTGCAATAATCTGAATAAAGATTTATTAAAAAAAAAAAAAAGGTGAAGCTTCTGAGACAGGCCTGTCGGCTGGAAACTTAAAAACTTTGAAGTTTACTAAATCAAATGATAAAAACTTATATCTAAATGTATTGAAATGATATAATACTGAAATGTTGATCTGAGTATGCCTCTTATGAAGTTTAGAGGATAGAATTTGATCTATTAATTGAATATGCCTTGTATTTTATTTGAAATGTATCCTTAAAATGTAAAAGTATTATTGATTTGAGAAATCCTAAGTATTTTAACTTGCTACCTAAAATTTGAAGCTCTGAAAGTTTAAGGTTCAAATTAAATTGGGAGAAATTATGTGGTTATAACTGGATGCCTGGAGTATGGAAATTTATTCTTGAGAAAATAATTTTTTGTGTTTTCTCTGAAATAATTAAGAATTCAAAATATGTTACTTATTGGGCTAATTAAAAAAGAGGATTAATCTGTGAACCAGTTTAAATGTAATTGATATTCTTTAAGATAATTAAAGTATTTAATCTTTAAATCATATATATAAATGTTTGATCTTTCCAAGTTATTTCAAGACTTTGAGAATAACTTTCGGACATTTCATGGGCCCTGAAATATTTTCAAAAGTCTGTTCTCTCTTAAAAAAAATTTAATTAAACCGATTGATACTTGAAATCGCATGGAAAGCTTTATCAAATAAAAATTAATCAATATATTTTACTTATATACATATATTGAATGTTATGAAGGTTTTGGCCTCTAAGAAGGGCAAAATAAAGTAACAATATATTTCTTAAATACAGCCAAATTTTTCAACAGCAGTAGAATTTTAAGAAAGACAAAAGCCCCAAGCAGCCTGCATTCTTAATTAAGTTAGAGGTGGGGCAACATTTGCAGCTTGTGAATCAGACGTAAACATTTACTAAATTTGCTTTGCTTTTTAAATGAAGATACCTACTTTAATTACTTAAATAAATTATCTTATTAAATTATAATCAAGGTTTTCAGCTAAATGAAAAGCCAATATTTTAATAAACAATTCTAATAAAGACCAGAAACAGCTAGTGAGATTTTTTGTTTGCCTGCAATATAAATTTGACTGTCTTTTAAAAGAATGGATTAGACAGCCGCCATGTTGTCTGCATGGCTTGCTGCTCCCATGGGGGCCGCCATCTTGAAATAACAAAGGCCAACCCCCTTCCTTTGAATAAGCCAATGTCTTTGTAAGCAATTTAAATAAGTCTTCTAAGAAAGTTACTGAAGGCTTCCCATAATCCCTCTGTATATGCAAATAAGCCTAAGAGGATACCTTTTAAGAATATAATTATAATTTTAACAAAAAAGAGAAATTTGAAAATTTCTTTCACTAATATTTACAGTGTTAACTAAGATTGTTGTTAAAATGTTGAATCTGACAGTAAATTAGTAGTCACCCTTACTGTAAAAGTGCTTGTAATATAGCTAGCTACTTGGCTGTAGGCTTGAGCTTCAAGCTGCAGCCCTGTAGACTGTTTGGTGTAAAGTAAGACAAAGTTTTTTAAGTAAAACACTCTGTAGCCTGAAAATTATTCTGGAAGGAAATAAAAAGATTTCCTTCAAATGTTGTAAGGATCATAATTGAAAGTCAATATATTTGGCCTCATAAACTGAAGTAAATAATTTGTGTTTTTGCCTCCCTGATAAATTTTATGTAAAGTTAAAGATTAATAGCAGAAACTTAATGTCATTTACTGTCCATAACTTAGGACAAATAAAATTAAAATAATAAATAAATTAACCTTATTTCAGACTAACTTAAATTGGCTAATTGAAATAAGTGAATATTCATAAAAAACTTAATTATACTGGACAAAAACTGTTCCTGAAGTATTAACAAAAATTTTTATTTATGGTTCATCTCGTAGTAAAATTGTTAAACATGCTATGAATCCAAAGCAGTCATATTTCTGTGCAAAAATTAAAAATAAAAGGTTATCAAGACTGCATTAAAAAATTTACAAAAGCATCATAATAATAAAAAAGGGTGATAGTAGAATAATATCCTGTAAGAAATATCCTATAAGTAAATTACATCAAGAAAATTTTTTACTTTAAAAATGATTTTTCATTTATAATGCTGATAACAAGACACCTATAAAATCTCATGGTGCAAAATAAGCTAACGGAAAATCGTTTGGACAAAAATCAAAAGGATCCCAAGTCTAATTTATAGAAAAGATTTCTTTATTAACCTTTGGTTGAGAATATGTTTACATTTCCAGAAAACTCCAAGACCATGTGGATTCCTGCAACAACAGATCCCAGAGAGGAATTGATAGGACTGCTCCAGCCACAGAAAAAGCAGTGGCCCCTGAGAACAGAGGCGAAATAGTCCAGAAATAAAGACGGTGAAGACGCCTTGCCATGCTAGCAGGCAGCAGCTGTGCGTTGCTGCAGGTTGCCCAGGACCAAGGGCAAAGAAGGTCGGTGTGCGCGTGCTTCCAGACCATGTGTGCACACCCTTCTGTATAGAAGTCAAAATGTTTGATGTTTTGCGTTCTACCAGGACCCCTAACTTGGGGGGGGGGGGGCTTGCCTTATTTCTAACACAGGGAATGGTATTAGCTCCACATTAAAAGAAATGTTATACCTCAGGCATTAACCATTTTTAAAATGTTATACCTCAGGCATTAACCATTTTTATAGATGGATCCAGTTCTGAAAAGGCTGGATCTGCTGCATCAGGGGAGCAAAGGTCCTTCAAACCCCTTATATTTCAGTAGAAACACAAGCTCTTATTTATGCCTTAACAGATTTTGCTACGGAGCCCATCAACCTATAGTGATGGTGCTTATGTGGTAAGTATGGCCAAAATTATTGAAACAGCTACTATAGGGCACACTAATTCAGAGGAACTTTTTCATATATTTTTTCAGCCTTCAAAATGTTATTTGAGAATGACAATTTCCATGTTTTATTGGAAGCAATGTCCTCAGTGTGTTATCCACCTCCCCGTGCCAACTTTAGGGGTAAATCCCCGAGGACTTAAACCTAATCAAATCTGGCAAAATGGATGTCACTCAATAGTGGAAAGAGCCAATCGTACTCTTAAAATGTAATTACTAAAACAAAAAGGGGGAGAAGGATGTTATGTGTCATCTCAAAAACAAACTCAGTCATGGTCTTTATACTTTAAAATTTTGAATTGTGATGCAGAGGATCGTACAGCAGCTGAAAGGCATCAGGCCTCCTGTACAATAGCCTCCACCGAGTTAGCTAGGTGGAAGGAAGCATAAACCAGACAAGAGTTTTACCAGATTCAGTAATAATGTGGGGAAGAGTTTGTGTTTTATATCTTTTCAGAAGGAGCAACGCAGTCAATTCGGGTGCCAGAGCATTAGTGCCTCACCGCAATGGACCCAGAGAAGCTCCTTGTCCCTTCACTCAAAAGGACTGAGAGTTACCCCCTGACAGAAAAGCGGAAGAAGAAAAAAACTGAAAGCTACGCAAGGGACTGAGGTGCCAAAATGGGGTCAACTGAAGAAGTTAACGACTGAAGCACAGCAGATTGTGGAAAAGCAAAAAGTGGAAGCTACTTCTTCAACCATGTTCCTGCTCATGCTAGCATCTGTTACTGCCAGTCTTCTGCAAAGTCTTGCGCAGTCAAGTCCGAGGACTCTGAGTAAATATAAACCAGCAGCAAAAGAAACTTTTTTCATTTAGTAGCTAAAAATGTTAACATGTCTTGTAGTTTTGATTTCACTCTTATTGCTGTTTTTCATTGGCATTGTTTTGTTATTATTTAATAGCCAGAGTTTTGCTCTTGATGTTCAAGTTTTAAAATGATAACATGTATGTAGTTTGGTTTTTGCATTGGCATTGTTTGCAATTGTTTTAATATTAGAGCTTTATTCTTGATGCTTAAATTTTACTTTTATTAAAAACAAAAAAAAGGGTGAGATGTAGACAGCGCCTGGGAAGGCATGTGGGCAGTCTTTAAATTATTGTCAGCTGAATTCAAGGCAACAGGCAGAGCCGCGTCTTGGATACACATTTACCAAAAAGGCGGATGTGTTATCAGCACTGACGCTTACCTTTGCCCAGGTGTCGGGGAGCGGGCTTTGATATCTAAATCCAGCCTAGCACCAGAAATGCTCAGGGCCTACTCAAGAATGCAAATAATCTCCTTTTGTCTTGACCTTTTGGTGAAACTTCCTGGTATTTGGGATATAAACTAAACTCACTGGAGTGGCTCTGGGTCCCTGTTCCTCCATCAGAGAGGATGGTGGTCCCACCCGGTCCCAGCTTTTTTTTTCTATCTTTGTGTCTTGTTTTTTTTTTTCTTTCTTTTATTTCTCAATCCCCAGCTCCTCTACTCAGGAACTGGACCCGCTCTTTTTCCGTGCTGGACACAAAAGAGAGAAACACCTACACAACTATATCACTAATTACATTAAATTTAAAAGAGCTAAGCATCCCACTCAAAAGACAGATATTGTCAGGCAGGATACAAGAGCAAGACCCAACTGTGTGCTTTCTTTAATAAAGACACCTTAAATTCAAATGTGCAAATAATTTTAAAGAAAAATGATGAGAAAAGATCTACCATACAAACAGCAATCTTAATAGAGCTGAAGTGACTACAAAATAGACATTAAAACAGGAAATATTACTACTGATTAATGAGTTTTTATATTACAAAAGAATAAATTAAGTCAGGAAATTATAATGATTATAAATGTATACACTGCTCATAACAAGACATTAAAATACATGAAGCAAAGCTGACAGAACTGAAAAGAGAAATCGGCAATCCACCAATAATAGTTGTAGATTTATTCCCCTAATCTTAATAATTGGTAGAACAACTAGGCAGCAGATCAGCAAAGTTATGGAAGACTTGAATAACACTGTCAAATAATTCAACCTAACTGACATATATAAAACCTTCTACCCAACAACTGAAGGACAAATTTTTTCAAGTGTATAAAAAAATTCTCCAGCATAGACCATATTCTAGGCAATAACATAGGCTTTAGTAAATTTAAAAGGATGGAAATTATATAAAATATGTTCAATAATAAAATGGAATGACAGCAGAGAGAAATCTGGCAAACCTCCAAATACTAGAAAATTGAACAACACACTTCTAAACGCTCATAGGTCAAAGAATGAAGCATGAAAAAAATGAGAAAAAATGAATATTTTTAATGAAAATATAATATAAAATTTTATGGGATGCAGATAAAGCAGAGCTTAAAAAGAAATTTAGTTTTCAATGCCTATATCAGAGAAGAAGAAATATCTCAAATCAATACCTTAGCTTCCACCTTACAAATAAAAAAACAGAAGAGTAAACTAAGTTCAAAATAAACTGGAAAAGGAAATGATTAAAATTAGAGTAGAAATTAATGAAATATGGGAAAATTGATATAAAACATCAATTAACCCAAAAGCTGATTCCTTTAAAAAAGATCAGCAGAATTGAAAAGTCATAAGCCAGACTGACCAAGTCTAAAAGAAAAAAACAAAAATTATCAAAATTACAATTGAAAGAGAGGATATCACTATTGACAGTATAGAAATTTAAAATATTATATGAGACTGTTCTGGAAAACTTTATAACAAATATTTAACAACATAGGTGAAATGGAAAAGCTTCTAAAAAGACATACATTACCAAAAGTGACCAAAGGAGAAATAGAAAATCTGACTAAATGTATGCCAAGCAAATAAATTGATATAGTAATTGAATATCTTTTTTTTTTTTTTTTAGAAATTTTTTTAAATATATTTTATTGATATTTTACAGAGAGGAAGGGAGAGGGATAGAGAGCTAGAAACATCGATGAGAGAGAAACATCGATCAGCTGCCTCCTGCACACCCCCCACTGGAGATGTGCCCGCAACCAAGGTACATGCCCTTGACCGGAATCGAACCCGGGACCCTTCAGTCTGCAGGCCGACGCTCTATCCACTGAGCCAAACCGGTTTTGGCGTAATTGAATATCTTACCACAAAGAAAACCCCAGGCTCAGATAGCTTCACTTCTGAATTCTAGCAAATATTTAGAGAATACCAATTCTTTACAATCTATTCCAAGAAGTAGTAGAGGGAACACTTACCAACTCAATCTATAAGGCTAATATTTTAGCCTGATTCCAAGCTAGATGAACATATCATAAGAAAACAAAAGTACAGACCAGTATTGCCCATGGTTATAAACACAGGCACAACTTTTTAAAAAATTTATTTATTTTTAATCTTTATTGTTCAGATTATTACAATTGTTCCTCTTTTTTCCTCCATAGCCCCCTCCACCCGGTTCCCACCCCACCTTCTGCCCTTACCTCCCTGCACTGTCCTCAACCATAGGTGTACGATTTTTGTCCAGTCTCTTCCCGCTCCCCCCAAACCCTTTTCCCCCTGAGAATTTTCAGTCCACTCCCTTTCTATACCCATGACCCTATTATATTCACCAGTTTATTCTGTGCATCAGATTTTTTTATTCACTTGATTTTTAGATTCACTTGTTGATACATATGTATTTGTTGTTCCTAATTTTTATCTTTACCTTTTTCTTCTTCCTCTTCTTTAAGAATACCTTTCAGCATTTCATATAATACTGGTTTGGCGGTGATGAACTCCTTTAGCTTTTTCTTATCTGTGAAGCTCTTTATCTGACCTTCAATTCTGAATGATAGCTTTGCTGGGTAGAGTAATCTTGGTTGTAGGTTCTTGCTAGTCATCACTTTGATTATTTCTTGCCACTCCCATCTGGCCTGCATAGTTTCTGTTGAGAAATCAGCTGACAGTCGTATGGGTGCTCCCTTGTAGGTAACTAACTGTTTTTCTCTTGCTGCTTTTAAGATTCTCTCTTTGTCTTTTGCCCTTGGCATTTTAATTATGATGTGTCTTGGTGTGGTCCTCTTTGGATTCCTTTTGTTTGGGGTTCTCTGTGCTTCCTGGACTTGTAAGTCTATTTCTTTCACCAGGTGGGGGAAGTTTTCTGTCATTATTTCTTCAAATAGGTTTTCAGTATCTTGCTCACTCTCTTCTTCTGGTACCCCCATAATTTGGATGTTGGTACGCTTGAAGTTGTCCCAGAGGCTCCTTACACTATCTTCATATTTTTGGATTCTTTTTTTCTTTTTGCTTCTCCGCTTGTGTGTTTTTGCTTCTTTGTATTTCAAATCTTTGACTTGATTCTTGCGATCCTCTAGTCTGCTGTTGGATCTCTGTATATTATTTTTTATTTCAGTCAGTGTATGCTTAATTTCTAGTTGGTCCTTTTTCATATCCTCGAGGGTCTCACTAAATTTATTTTCCTTTTCTAGAAAATTCCTGAAAAACCTTATAACCATGGTTTTGAACTCTATATCCAGTCATTTGCTTTCCTCCATTTCTTTCATTTGTCACCTGTTTCTTTGTCTCCACATTTTGGCTGCTTCCCTGAGTTGATAGAGTGGCTTTGTGTGGTAGGTGTCCTATAGGGCCCAGTGGCTCAGCCTCCCCAGTTACCTGAGGTGGACACTCTTGGTGCACACCTTTGTAGTCTGTGTGCACAGTCTTGTTGTAGTTAAGCCTTGATTGTTGTTGGTATCACTGGGAGGAATTGACCTCCAGGCCAATTCACTGTGAGGATCAGCTATGCCTATGATGGGAGAACTTTGGTGCTGGAGACACCCTTATGGGACAAGACTTGCTTCAGTGGGGCTTTGGTGCTCACTGAGTCTGCCCCCTGAGTGTGTCCCTTATGGATCTGAAGAGTTGTAATCTTGATTGTTCTACTCTGACCCCTGGGTACACTGGCTCTTGGATATCTAAGGAGGTTCAAATTTAGCCTCTGCCTGAGGCCACCCAGCTGGAGCTATGGAGAGATCTGCAGATTCCGCTTCTTTGTTTGGGTTTTGGAGGTGCCCAGATGAGGCCCAGCTGTGAAGCAATGCAAACTGCTGCAGGGCCTTGGGCTTTCTTTTGGATGCTCTGGGTCTCATTGACTCAGCTGCAGTTTATTAGGTAAGGTTAGAATTCAAAGGACCAGGCCATTCATATGCAAAAGCCTCTGCACTCAGCTTGGATAGGGTGGAGTCTCAGGGCGGAGCAAACAGCAATGGCTTCATGGGGCGGGATCTCAGGGCAGAGCAAACAGCAGTGGCTTCCCATCAGCCCTGCCCTAAGAGGCCCCTGGGTCTCAGTGTCCCGTGGTAATCGTTGCAAGCACCTCTGATTGAAAGCTGCCCTCGAGTTTCACCCACGCCAGACAGTCCAGTTTCTTCCCGTATGAGTCTGGGTCCCCAGAGTCTCACCCAGAACTGGAGTTCAGAGCAGTCGGGAGCTTTTGTCTCCCTCCTGCTTGAGAAAGCCAGCCACGTACTCAGTTGCCAGCCCTCCGTACCTCTGCACTTCCACAGCTCCTGTGAATCTCAGTGTGCTTTTCTCTTTCCTTCTAGTTGTAGAATTTCCACTCAGCCAGCCTTCCTGTGGTTCTGGATGATGTACGTTTTGTCTTTTAGTTGTAGTTTTGAAATTGTTGTGCGAGGCAGCAGTTCTGGTATTTACCTATGCTGCCATCTTGGTTTCTCGAGCCCACAGGCACAACCTTTAAGAAAATATTAGCGGCAGTTTTCCCCAGCTTTGGTTGGTGGCCGCTGCTGGGCTTTGGCTTCCTGTTGGAGGAGGGTGAGGTGGCATGGACAGAAGCCCTGGTAACCCACGCCCCGCCGCCTGCAGACACACGCCCACCACGCTGAGCCCACCGCTTCCCTTCTCATTGCCTGGCCGCCACTGCCGCAGCCTCCCGAGTGGCCCAGATGCAGGCCATCAAGTGTGTGGTGGTGGGAGACAGAGCTGTAGGTAAAACTTGCCTACTGATCAGTTATGCTGCCAATGCATTTCCTGGAGAATATATCCCCACTGTCTTTGACAACTATTCTGCCAATGTTATGGTAGATGGAAAACCAGTGAATCTGCGCTTATGGGATACTGCTGGACAAGAAGATTATGACAGATTATGTCCCCTCTCCTATCCGCAGACAGACATATTCTTAATTTGCTTCTCTCTTGTGAGACCTACATCATTTGCGAATTTTCGTGCGAAGTGGTCCCCTGAAGTTCGACACCATTGTCCCAACACGCCAATCTTCCTGGTGGGGACCAAGCTTGATCTTAGGGATGATAAAGACATGATTGAGAAACTGAAGGAGAAGAAGCTGACACCCATCTCCTACCTGCAGGGCTTAGCCATGGCCAAGGAGATCCGTGCTGTAAAATACCTGGAGTGCTCAGCGCTCACCCAGCAAGGCCTCAAGACAGTGTTCGACGAAGCTATCTGAGCGGTTCTCTGTCCGCCACCCCGTCAAGAAGAGGAAGAGAAAATTCCTTCTGTTTTAAACGTCTGGGCCTCTCCCCACAGCCCTGGCCCCTGTGAACCTTTGTATGCTTTGCTCAAAAACGATGAAGCCTTTGCACTCAATGTTAAGTTTTTGTTACAAATTAGCTTTTCCATAAAACCATTTTTAACCAATCAGTAATTTTTAGGTTTTATTTAAATAAATAAGTGTAAGGATTGAAACTTTCACATTCTATTAAAATTTAGCCCTAAAATGACAAGCTTTCTTAAAGCCTTATTTTTCAAAGGCTCCTATTCTTGCTCAGATAAAGAGTTGCCAAAATTCCTTGTGAACTAAGTTGCATTGTTGTGCTAAGAACACTAAGCACTAAATTGTTTAAAGGCCTTTGTCTTGCAGAAGACTAGCCTCTGAAGTTAGGGAAGGCAGACACTTACTAATGAGTTTCACATGCGGCCTTCTTTATAAAATGTTGCCATTCATAATTTATCAACCCATGTTCCCTACCTAATATTATACTGTACTTCAACTCATCTCTTTGGATTGGTCTTTATTTAGTAGTGAGATTTTATTTTATTTTTTATTAAGGTATTATATGTGTACATATCTTACCATTGCCCCCCCACCCCACTCCCATACATGCCCTCACCTCCCAATGTTTTGCATCTGTTGGTTATTCTTATATGCATGCATATAAGTCCTTCAGTTGATCTCTTATCTCCCCCACCTCTCCATAACCTTCCCACTGTAATTTGACAGTCTGTTTGATGCTTTACTGCCTCTGTATCTATCTTTTTGTTCATCAGTTTATAATGTTTTTCATTATCCCCAAATGAGTGAGATCATGTGGTATTTTTCTTTCATTGACTGGCTTATTTCACTTAGCATAATGTTCTCTAATTCCATCCAGATGCCTACAAATGGTAATAATTCCTTCTTTTTTATGGCAGCATAGTATTCCATTGTGTAGATGTACCATAGTTTTCTGATCCAGTCATCTGCTGACGGGCACCTAGGCTGTTTCCAAATCTTAGCTATTGTAAATTGTGCTGTTATGAACATAGGGGTGCATATATCCTTTCTGATTGGTGTTTCTAGTTTCTTAGGATATATTCCTAGGAGTGGGATTACTGGGTCAAATGGGAGTTCCATTTTCAGTTTTTTGAGGAAACTCCATACTGTTCTCCACAGTGGCTGCACCAGTCTGCATTCCCACCAGCAGTGCACGAGGGTTCCTTTTTCTCCGCATCCTCGCCAACACTTGTCGTTTGTTGATTTGTTGATGATAGCCATTCTGACAGGTGTGAGATGGTATCGCATTGTCGTTTTGATTTGCATCTCTCGGATAATTAGTGACTTTGAGCATGTTTTCATGTGTCTCTTAGCCTTCCTTCTGTCTCCTTTAAAAAAGATTCTATTTGGGTACATTGCCCATTTTTTTATTGGATCATTTATCTTCCTTTTATTAAGTTGTATAAGATGCCTGTAGATGTTGGAGATTAACCCTTTGTCAGTGACAACATCTGAAAATATGTTCTCCCATACAGTGGGGTTTCTTGTTGTTTTGTTGATGGTTTCTTTTGCTGTGCAAAAGCTTTCTATTTTGATGTAGTCCCATTTGTTTATGTTCTCTTTGGCTTCCATTGCCCTAGGGGCAGTATCAGTGAAGAAGTTCTTTCGGCATATGTCTGAGATTTTGCTGCCTGTGGATTCCTCTAGTATTTTTATAGTTTCCCATCTTATATTTAACTTCTGTATCCATTTTGAGTTTATTTTTGTGTACGGTGTAAGTTGGTGACCTAGTTTCATTTTTTTTTTTCATGTATCTGTCCAATTTTCCCAACACCATTTATTGAACAGACTGTCTTGACTCCATTGTATATTCATGCCTCCTTTGTCAAATATTAATTGCGCATAATGGTTTGGGTCGATATCTGGATTCTCTATTCTATTCCATTGATCTATATGTCTGTTCTTGTGCCAGTACCAGGCTGTTTTGAGGACAGTGGCTTTGTAATACAGCTTGAAATCTGGTATTGAGATCCTTCCTACTTTATTCTTCTTTCTCAGGATTTCTGTGGCTATTCGGGGTGTTTTTTTATCCCAGATGAATTTTTGGAGAGTTCTTTCTAAGTCTGTGAAATATGCCGTTGGTATTTTAATGGGGATTGCATTCAATCTATAGATTGCTTTGGGTAGTATGGACATTTTAATGATGTTGATTCTACCAATCCATGAACATGGTATGTTCTTCCATCTGTTTACATATTCCTCTATCTCTTTTTTCAGTGTCCTGTAGTTTTCCGCATATAGGTCTTTTACCTCCTTGGTTAGGTTTATTCCTAAGTATCTTAATTTTTTTGGTGCGATGGTAAATGGGATTGCTTTTTTAGTCTCTCTTTCTGTAAGTTCACTATTGGTGTAGAGAAATGCCATAGATTTCTTGGAGTTAATTTTGTATCCTGCTACATTGCCGAATTCATTTATTAAGTCTGTTAGTTTTTTGATGGAATCTTTCAGGTTTTTTATGTACAATATCATGTCATCTGCAAATAAGGACAGCTTTACTTCTACTTTTCCAATTTGGATGCCTTTTATTTCTTCTTCTTGTCTAATTGCAATGGCTAATACTTCCAGTACTATGTCAAACAGGAGTGGTGAGAGTGGGCATCCCTGTCCTGTTCCTGTTCTTAGGGGAAATGATTTTAGTTTTTGCACATTGAGTATGACATAGCTGTGGCTTTATCATATATAGCTTTTATTATGTTGAGGTATGATCCTTCTATTCCCACCTTGTTGAGAGTTTTTATCAAGAAAGGGTGTTGGATTTTTTCAAATGCTTTTTCTGCATCAATTGATATGACTATGTGATTTCCATCTCTCACTTTGCTTATGTGATGTATCACATTTATTGATTTGCGGATATAGTAGCATCCTTGCATTCCTAGGATAAACCCTACTTGGTCATGGTGTATGATCTTTCTGATGTACTGCTGGATCCGATTTGCTAGAATTTTGTTGAGGATTTTGGCATTTACGTTCATGAGGGATATTGGCCTGTAATTCTCCTTCATTGTGTTGTCTTTATCTGGTTTTGGTATTAGGGTGATGCTGGCATCATAGAAGGAGCTTGGAAGTGTTCCTTCCTCTTGAATTTTTTGGAATAGTCTGAGGAGGATAGGTTTTATTTCTTCCTTGAATGTTTGGTAAAACTCTCCTGTGAAGCCGTCTGGCCCCGGGCTTTTGTTTGCCAGAAGCTTTTTGATGACTGCTTCAATTTCTTCCATAGTTACTGGCATATTGAGCTGTTTAGATTCTCCCTGATTGAGTTTTGGAAGGTTATATTTTTCTAGGAATATGTCCATTTCCTCCAGGTTGTCCAGTTTGTTGGAATAGAGTTGCTCGTAGTATTTTTTAACAATCCTTTGTATTTTGGCGGGATCTTTTGTTATTTCACCTCTTCCATTTCTGATTTTCTTTATTTGGGTCCTCTCTCTTTGCTTCTTGGTGAGCCTGGCTAGAGGTTCATCAATCTTGTTTATCCTTTCAAAGAACCAGATCTTGGTTTTGTTGATCTTTTGTATTGTTTCTTTGGTCTCTATGTTGTTTATTTATGCTATGATCTTTATTATTTCCTTCCTTCTGCTTACACTGGGCTTTTCTTGTTGCTCTTTTTCTAACTCTTTGAGTTGTAGGGTTAGGTAATTTATTACCATTGTTTCTTGTTTTTTGCAGTAGGCTTGTGGAGCTATGAACTTACCTCTCAAGACTGCTTTTGCTGTGTCTCATAGATTTTGGATTGTAGTGTTTTCATTGTCATTTGTTGCCATGATGTTTTTTATTTCTTCCTTGATCTCTCTGGTGACCCAGTCATTGTTTAATAGCATGCTGTTTAGTCTCCATGTGTTTGATTTCTTTGGGTTGTTTTTATTGTAGTTGATTTCCAGTTTTATGCCACTCTGGTCTGAGAAGATGCTTGATATGATTTCTATCTTCTTGAATTTGAAGAGAGTTTGTCTATGTCCCAACATATGGTCTATCTTTGAAAATGACCCATGTGCACTTGAGAAGAATGTATATTCTGTGGGTTTGGGGTGAAATGTTCTGAAGATGTCAATTAATTCCATCTGGTCTAGTGAGTCATTTAGGATTGATGTTTCTTTGCTGATTTTTTGTTTAGAGGAGATGTCCAATGGTGATAGTGGGGTATTAAAGTCTCCTACTATGATTGTATTGCTGTCAATCTCTCCCTTGATATCCTCCAGGAGTTTTTTTTTATGTATTTGGGTGCTCCTGTATTGGGTGCATATATGTTTACCAGAGTTATTTCTTCTTGTTGGATTGCTCCCTCTTTATTATGAAGTGGTTTTCCTTATCTCTTGTTATGTCCTTCACTTTGAGATCTAATTTGTCAGATATAAGTATTGCTACACCTGCTTCTTTTTCAGTTCCATTTGTCTGGAAAACCTTTTTCCATCCCTTTACCCTAAGTCTGTGTGCAACTTTTTTTCTGAGGTGGGTTTCTTGTAGACAGCAGATATATGGGTCTTGTTTTTTTATCCAATCCATTACCCTATGTCTTTTGATTGGGGCATTTAATCCATTTACATTTAAAGTTATTATTGATAGGTACTTATTTGATGCCATTTTTATTCTTTACCCCTGTGTTTCTTCTTTGCTTCCTATTTCTTTTTTTTACAGCAGACCCGTTAACATTTCTTGCATTGCTGGTTGGGTGGTAATAAATTCCCTTAGTCCTTTTTTCTCTGTGAAGCTCCTAATTTCACCCTCAATTTTCATTGATAGCCTTGCTGGGTAAGGTATTCTTGGATTCAGACCCTTCCTTTGCATGACTTTGTATATTTCATTCCATTCCCTTCTGGCCTGATGAGTTTCTGTTGAGAAATCAGTTGCTAGTCTGATGGGGGTTCCTTTGTATGTAACTTTCTGTCTCTCTCTTGCCGCTTTTAAGATTCTTACTTTGTTGTTGGTGTTTGCCAATTTAATTATAATGTGCCTTGGCGTCGGTCTTTTGGGGTTCATGTTGCTTGGGTCTCTGTGAACTTCTTGGATTTGTGTGGGTTTTTTCTTCCCTATATCAAAGAAATTTTCTGTCATTATTTCTTCAAACAGGTTTTCTATTCCTTGCTCAGCTTCCTTTCCTTCTGGAACCCCTATTATGCGGATGTTGTTTTGTTTCATGCTGTCCCAAAGTTCCCTTAGGCTCTCCTCCTGCCTTTTAATTTTTTTTTTCTAGAAGTTGCTCTACTTGCGTATTTTTTCCCATCTTGTCTTCTAGCTCACTGATGAGGTCCTCTGTTTCTTCTAGTCTACTCTTGATGCTTTCTATTGAGTTCTTATAGCAGCGATGTCATTTTTCATTTGTTCTTGGTTCTTCTTCATTTCCTCTTGGTTCTTGCTCATATTGTCAAATTTGTCTTCCATTCTTTTCAGCCACCTTTTGACCATTTCTCTGAATTCTTTCTCTGGAAGGTTGCTTGCCTCCATTTCGTTTACTTCCTTTTCTGGTGATGCCTGCTTTTCTTTCATATGCAGGCAGTTTCTTTGTCTCCCCATGGTCTCTCTTCTCTGGATATCTGGTTATGCAGTTCTCTCTCTCCTGCATTGATTTAAAGGCACAAAATACAGCACTACCACGTACAACACACAAGGCACTGAACAGAAATGTATTCACAATATTAATAACCTCCAATAAAGGTGACCACCAGAGAAAGGCAAATTGGGGGATAGGAGGGAAAGAAGAAGAGGAAAAAGAAAGAAAGGGAAAAAAAGGAGTGTCAAAATGAAATTGGGAAAAGGAAAAAAAAAGTAAGAGAGACAAGAAAGATACTAAGAGAGAAAGGGGAACAAACTCTATATATGGGGATGAAACTCCAATAGAACAATCACTAATCCCCGCAAATGCCAGCAATAAGTACCTGGAGATTAATACAAACTACAACACCAACTAATATTGAGTGAGGCAAGGGAAAACAGAAGCACAAAAGAAACAAAAAAATAAACAAACAAAAGTAGAATACGCAAAACAATCTCACGAAAAAGCATAAAAATTCGATATAATCAACATTCAAGCAAACAAGAACAAAAGGACAGAGAGAAAAACAATTTTTTGGATAGTTAAGACAGCGAAGAGAGAGGTGTGTATGCACTTGGAGCAGGGGATTGGAGATTAGATATGTAAGTAGGGTGAAATTTTAACAGGCAGTAAACAGAAAGAAAAGGGAAAATCTAAAGCAGGAAAGGGGTAAGATAAACAGGACACCAAAAAGGGGAAGGTTAGGAAGAGAGTGATGTCATAAAGGTAGAGTTGAGATAGAGTTAAATGATGCTAAAGGAAAGATGAAAATAGAATGTAGAACACTAATCCCAAAGTAAAATGAAGAGAAAATAAAATGACACTTAAAAAAATATATAATAGCAGTAGTAATAATACTGATTGAAAATAAAAATGTAATAATTAAAAAGGTAAAATCAAGTGAGGAAAAAAGAAAAAGAAATAGTTTCTTGAGTAAAAGATGCAAAAAATGAAAATAAAAAAATAAATAAAAATAAAATGTGGAGTAGTGAAGTTCATTCACTTCCACTGTTGTTCTGTTTGGCATGCCTGTTTCTCAGTCTGGACAGTATTGCAGATCCCTGCGTTCCACTGATCCTCAGTGTTGTAAGCCAGTCCTGATTTTAAGCAGGTGGTGTGTCTTAATTTTTCGTATTCCTTTATTTTTGATTACACAAGAGTCAATTTGTGATTCAGCCCCTGGGTGGCAGTGTTTCTGGATTGACTTCTGGGTTTATCTATGGCCTCTCTAGGCAGTGTTAGAGCCTTCTTTCCCTGTGGCACTCACTACCGGTTTGTGGGAGTGGGCTGCCTCAGAGCTGGCTCTCCGATGGTCACTCCCCACTCCGATCCCCAGGTTCCAGAAAAACAACTTTCCCCTGCAGTCTCCCAGGGTGTCCCCAACTGGATGATCCTATGTATTGGGCTTAGTAATCAGAAGCAAGGATTTGAAGAGGAAAAAGCCCAAGTGTGCGAACAATGGGTCTGCACGCAAGTCTAAGCAGCCGGCACACCTTTGAAATTCTTAGGGTGTCCCTGCACGTCAGATCAAAATGGGTTGCTTTTTAGAGATCCCTTCTGTTAGCAGCTCTGAGGACCCCTTTCCACATTCACAGATCACGCCAGCCCCAACAGCCATGGATTTTTCTAGGCACAGACTTCCCTGGTCCTCCAGCTCCCGCAAAAAGCGCGTTCCTCTCTTGCGCTGGGACCAGAGACTTCACCTTATCCCAGGCGAAATCTGACCTTTCCGTGGTGGAGTGTAGAGCTCCTCTGAATCCGCGTGTTTTTGCCAATTGGGAACCGGTGTTCTGGGGCTCGCAGCTGTTCGGTGGGTGCCGTAGTTGTGGATTCTCAGGCTCCCGCTAAGCTCCACTTTCCCGTTCAAGATGGTGCAGTCTCCTCGTCAGAGCCCGTAGCTCCGGGAGGGGACTCAGCCACAGTGGGGGCTGCCAGGTCAGGGGAACCTTGTCTAGCAGTCCCCCACCTTCTTCTGGAGTTTAGCTGTCTCTTAACTTGCCAACAAACACTCCTCGTGCGACCCTCAGCTGTTCTTTCTTTCTGCTCCGGGACAAGGCTTGGAACACGTCTGTCTATTCTGCCGCCATTTTTCCTCCTCATAGTGAGATTTTAAACAATTCGAATGTTAGCTTTCGCTGAGATCGTGAACAGAACCCTTCCTCGCGTGTTCCTCTCATGAAGTATTCTGCTCTCGTGGGCACACTGGGGTGGAGTGTGAGAAACACTTGATGTGATCAAAGGATGAAGACAGTATTTGACAAAATATGAAGTGGAGATTAATTTACACTACATTGTACGTGTAACAAAGTGAATAAAAGTGTCACGGGTAAGATTTGAAAAGCTAGTTTCTGTCAAATGCAATCAATGGTGAAAGTTGGTATTAATCAGTAAGTGTTTTCTTAAGATTTTCCTTTTTCTTAAATCTGTAATCCCTCCCACAATTGGGCCTTTAATTCATCTTGGAACTGGTCATTCCCATAGTTGTTAACTTAGTGCTTTTCTTATAGACCCCCTTCTCAATGAGCAATATGCCTCCTTGTATAAAATCTTTCTTGATAATGCATTAGTTTTTTTGCAGATTAGTAAAGTGCATTCCTGTTTTCACATTCTTTCATTCAAAGCTAATAAGTGCTTTCCTTAGTTTTCTAGTAACTAGATGTAAAAATCACGTGTTGCATTTCTACAGTTTTTTAAGTATTTTAGATATTCTTAAACTACAAGCCTTCTTACCACCACTGTCTTGCCAGATCCTAGCACTGTACCTTGGCCCCTGCTGGCCCCTCTGCCTCCTTGTTTGGTCACACTTCCTGTTGCTCTGCCTAACCATGTTCTTTTGGGTGGGAGGTTGTGTCCTTGTGTTTGTGCTAACGACGTTCTGTACAGCTTACCCACTGGCAAGAACACATAATTGGACCTTTTAACCACTAGAACAACATTTTTTAAATTGACATTTGCAGACTTGTGGAGTGTTTTTACATTGATCTTTTGCTAATGCAGTTAGCAGTATGTTTTGCATGTATGACTTAATATATCCTAGAATCATAAAAAAAAGAAAATATTAGCAACCCAAATTCAGCAATATATAAAATGAATTATAGCCATGTCCAAGTGAGATTCATTCCAGTGATGTTAGGTTGATTTAACATTTGAAAATTAATGAATATAATTTATCATATTAATTATATTAACCAAAAGGAAAAAAAAGCATTTTCCAAAATCCAGCACCCATTCATGATAAAAGGTCTCAACAATCTAGGAATGGAATACATACTAAAATTGATAAGGTGCAGCTACAAAAATAAAACAAAATAAACCCACAGCTTAACATCATACTTAATGGTGAAATGCTGAATGTTTTTTCTTTTCAATGAGGAAAGAGGCAAGAATCTCTTGTTTCATCATTTCTATTCAACATTGAATTGGATGTTGTAGCCAGTGTAGTGAGAAATAAATAAATAAATAAATAAATAAATAAATAAATAAATAAGCAAATAAATAAAATTGAAGACATCCTGATTGAAAATGAAGTAAACTGTCTTTATTTGCAGATAACATGATCTTATATATGAAAATCCCCAAAGAATCCATAAAAGTATAGAAGAATTAATAGTTTACAAACATCAATTATACATAATAAATATACAAAATTCAATTTTATTTCTATACTAGTGGCCTGGTGCACAAAATTTGTGCACATTAAAAGGGAATTAATTAGAGGAAGTATTTTAATATTGTTATTTGCCCTTTCTCTATAATAGAAGTGTCAGAGATGAAAGAAAATTAGTACAATCCAGGACTTGAACCGGACCCCAGCGCAAGCATGCAGAGAGGCATCTGCCACAGCCCCGCCCCTGCTGCGGACCCCCTGCACTTGAACCAGGCCTCCCTGGCCTTGATTTCTTACCTGTAAAGAGAATGGGAATTGAGTGGCTGTGAAGGTACCTTCCAGCTCCAATGTCCTCTGGGGAGCAGCATTGGGACTGGAACTCAGACCACCGCCACTCTTATTGGCAGTGCCTCCTACCTGGTCTTCTGCCTCTGGGCAAGTTCCAACCAAGCTGTCCTCCACCCTATTCTTTCTACGATGCCAAAGTCCCATGTCATTTCCAGGACAAATCCCTTCTATGGCTGCCTTACCCATACCATGGGCCTCCTGGCCAGGACTCTGGCCAGGGCTCTGCCCTCTGCTCAGGCTCACCTCCCTGCTCATCCAAGATTGACTCCACCCCCATTAACCTCCTGCTGGTCCCTTAGCCTATGTCATTCTCACTCACCCACTCACAATCTGGGACTTGAACCAGACCCCCGGATCAGACATGTGGAGAGGCGTCCTCTGTGACCCCTCCCCCATCCCCGCTACAGACCCTCTGCTGTTCAGTCTTCCATTTGGTCAGTTAGGTCATGTTGGCCCTTAGCTTTTTATATATTAGGATACTAGTAATAAACAATAAGGAAATGAATATTTTAAAACATATACAATAGCAACAAAAATATTAAATACTCAGAAATAAATCTAACCAAAGATGTGAAACATTTCTCTGCACTGAAATCTATACATCATTGATGAGAGAATATAAAGATCTTAATAAACAGAGATAGAATCCATGTTCATGGATTGAATTCTCAATATTGTCAGGATGGCAAGTTTCCCAAAATTGATGTATAGTCTCAATGTAAACCCTATTAAAATCACAACAGGATTTTGTGTAGAAATTGACAAGTTGATCCCAAAATTTGCATAGAAATACAGAAAATCTAAAATAGCCAAAACAAGTTTAAAAAGAAAGAACTCCCTGGTTTCAAAACTTAGAATAATTCAACAATAATCAAGTCAGTTTAGTGTTAGCCCAAGGATAAGCAAAAATATTGTGGGACAGAACTGAGAGTCCATATTTGTTTAATTAATTTTTGACAAATATGGCAACACAAGATAGTCTTTTTGACAAATGGACTAGAACAATTGGATATACACATGCAAAAAGAGAAATTTAGAGTCTCATACAAATGATATACAAAAATTAAGTCAACATAATTACAGACCTAAATGTATGAGCCCAAACTGTAAAAGTTTTAGAAGAAAACAGGAGAAAATCTTTGTGACATCAGGTTGTGTAGAGTTCTTAGATACAATACCCAAAGCATTATCCATAAAATTAAAAATCAATAAATTGATCTTCATCCAAATATGTAGAAGGCTGCCTGGGAAGGCACATGGGCATTTCTTTAAATTGTTGTCAGCTGAGTCCGAGGCGACTGGCAGAGCCGCATCTCAGATACACCCTCCCGAAGAAGGCAGAGAGTGTTATCAGCTTGGCCTTCATATCAGCCCAGGTGTCGGCCTAGTGGACTTTGATATGTAAATCCAGGCAAGCACCAGGAATGCTAGGGCCTACTCAAGAATGCAAATAAGCTGCGGAAACCGGTTTGGCTCAGTGGATAGGGCATCAGCATGCGGACTGAAATGTCCCGAGTTCGATTCCGGTCAAGGGCATGTACCTTGGTTGCGGGCACAACCCCAGTAGGAGGTGTGCAGGAGGCAGCTGATCGATGTTTCTCTCTCATCGATGTTTCTAACTCTCTATCCCTCTCCTTTCCTCTCTGTAAAAAATCAATAAAATATATTAAAAAAATAAATAAAAACACAAATTCTTCAAAAAAAAAAAAGAATGCAAATAAGCTCCTTTGATCCTAAGTTTTGGTGATACTTCCTGGTATTTAGGGGTCTAAAATAAATGCGCTGCATGGGCTCTGGTGGTCCCTGCCTCTCCATCAGAGAGGATGGCGTCCCACCTGGCTCCCAGCTTTGTTTCTATCTTTCTATCTGGTCTCTTTCTTTTATTTCTTAATCCCTAGCTCCAACACTCAGGAACTGGACCCATTCCTTTTCCGTGCTGACAAGGAAAAGAGAGAACACCTCTACATAAATAAAAATGTTTACACTTCAAAGGATGCCATCATGAAAGTGAAAAAACAACATATAGTGTGGGAGATATTTTTTGTAAATTATATATTTAATAAGGGTTTATATCCAGAATAAATATTATAATTCAATAATAAAAAGACAAATAACCCAATAAAATTTGGGTAATGGATATGGGTAGATAATTCTCAAACAATATATATACAAATGGCTAGTAGTATATGAAAAGATGCTCAACATCATTATTCATTGGGAAATGCAAGTCAAAATGACAACAAAAGTACTATGTCACACTGGCTAAGCAATAATCACAAGTAAATATAATACAGGATGGTAAGGATGCAGAGAAATTGGAAGCCTCCTACACTGCTGATGGGAATATAAAATGGTGTAGTCACTTTGGAAAATAGTGTGGCAGTTCCTCAAACGTTAAACATAGAGTTAGCATATCATAGGCATATACAAAAAACAAATGAAAACATATCCATAAAAAAACTTAGACACAAATGTTTGCAATAACATCAATCATAAGAGCCCAAAAGTATAAACAATCTGTCTATCAATTGATAAATATATAGCTAAATATGTTACATCCATATAATGGAATGTTATTTGGCCATGAATAGAAATGGAGTATTGATACATGCTACAACATGCACAAACCTTGAAAAAACTATGCTAAATGAAAGATGCTTCTCACCAAAGATCACATCCTATATAATAAAAAAGTAATATGCAAATTAACCATCACTCTGCTACATCCACAAGCCACGCCCACCAGCCAATCAGGAGTGAATATGCAAATAAACCCAACCAAGATGGCTACGGCCACAGAGAGCAGGAGGGAGGCTTGGGTTTCCCTGGCAATGGAGGAAGCCAAGCTTTCCGCCTGCCCTTGCTGGCCCAGGCCTCCACTCAAGGCTACAAAGTTTCAATGATAGAAGATACATAAAACCAAACAGAAATGGCGGCAGCCACGGAGCTGGAAAGAGCAGGAGGATAGGGTTGCCCCTGGTGTTGGAGGAAGCCAAGCTTTCTGCAGCCCTGGCTGGCCCAGGCCTCTGCTTAAGGCTACAAAGTTTCAATTATAGAAGATACATAAATCCCCCCAAAAATGGCTGCTACCACGGAGCAAGCAGAAGGCTTGGCTTCGCTCCAGGCTACAAAGTTTCAATTGTAGAAGATAAATAAACCCCAGATACCAGGGCCTCTGCTTGGGTCACCGGGGGTTGTGGCTGGCCTGCAAACGACCAAGGACCCCTTGCCCAGGCCGCCTCATGCCCCAAGGGAACCCCCACCCTGACCCGGGACACCCTTCAGGGCAAACCAGCTGGCCCCCACCTGTGCACCAGGCTTCTATCCTATCTAATAAAAGAGTAATATGCAGATTGACCATCACTCCAACACACAAGATGGCTGCCCCCATGTGGCCAAAGATCCTGCCCCCATGTGGACACAAGATGGCCACCACAAGATAGCCAGCAGGGGAGGGCAGTTGGGAGGGAGCAGGCCAGCAGGGGAAGGCAGTTGGGAGGGACCAGGCCTGCAAGGGAGAGCAGTTGGGGGCGATCAAGCCTGCTGGGGAGGGCAGTTAGGGGTGACCCGGCCAGCAGAGGAGGGAAGTTGGGGGTGACTGGGTCTGCAGGGAAGGGCAGTTGGGGGGGACCCAGGCCTGCAGGGGAGAACAGTTGTGGGGAACCAGGCCTGCAGGGGAGGGCAGTTAGGGGTGACCAGGCCTGCAGGGGAGGGCAGTTAGGAGCAAACAGGCTGGCAGGGGAGCAGTTAGGCATCAATCAGGCTGGCAGGGGAGTGGTTAGGGGGTGATCAGGCTGGCAGGCAGAAGCAGTTAGGGGCAATCAGGAAGGCAAGCAGGGGAGCAGTTGGGAGCCAGTAGTCCTGGATTGTGAGAGGGATGTCCGACTGCCCATTTAGGCCCGATCCCACTGGGCAGTCGGACATCCCTCGAAGGGTCCCAGATTGGAGAGGGTGCAGGCTGGGCTGAGGGATACCCCCCACCCCTGTGCACGAATTTTGTGCACTGGGCTTCTAATATTGTATAGTGTCATATGCATGAAATATCAAGAATAGGCAAATACAGAGATGCAAAAAATAGATTAATGGTTGCCAGTCGGGGGTAGATATGGGGAGTGGCTCCTAATTAGTATGATGTTTATTTGGAGGGTGATGAAAATGTTCTAGAATTAAGTAGTCATTATGGTTGCACAACTTTGTGAATATACTGAGAACCACACGTTGTATACTTAAAGTAAGTGAATTGTATGGTATGTAAATTATACTTTAATAAAGCTATTACAAAAATCCAAAAACATGCATAGCTCTCTGTTGCTCTTAACATTAAGTCCAAGGCTTGTTGCCTGGAAGACCAGAGCCTTCACTTCAACATACATGTCCAATCCCTGGAAGGCACTGTGTCACATCTAGTCACACTAGATTGATTTGTCTTCATCCTCCCAAAAGGCTGTGCATGACTACACAACTGTGCTTTTGCTCCTGCTGTTCCCTTTCCTTGGAATGTCTATTTTGCCTTATTTACTTGGTGAACTATTAATTATATATCAGGAAGCAGCTCAAGCTTCTCCTCTCCCTAATCTCCACTCCCCAAGGTCAAAAAGAGTTACTCCACAGCACACACCTCTATCATTGCACTTCTTTGTTGTAGGGGCAATTGTCTGTGTTTGCCAGTTTGTCTTGTCTTCTTCACAAAATGATGAGTTCATTGTGGGCAGCAACCATGTCATATTTACCTCTCTATACCCAGCACCTAGCACAGGGCCTGATACATAGTAGATCCTAGGTACATACTTGTTGGTAGAATGAATGAATTTAAATAGACTATCAGTTACTCATACCATGTTGTCACTCCACTTTATCAGAGTGATATCCAGTGACCCATGTACTGGCAACAAATTCTGAACACATGGACAGACCTGTTTTGGAAGCACAGAGAGGGCAAGCTTGGCCAGAACACTGCAATGCAAAAGCCTGGGCAACCAGAAGGCCAACAAAGGTATGTGGTGAGGAGAGAGAATGGAGAGGGTGTAAGGGTCACCAGGTTTGGGAGAAGTGGATAAATAGAGGAGTAAGCATCAGTGCCCATGGAGAGAGGTGGGCCTCCTATTAATCCCAGTTGCCTGAGATCATTGACTCCTTGGGTGGGAGCACATCAAGAGCTGGGATCATGTCTGATTCCTTTCTAAAGCCCTCTGCCTACCAAAGAATAGCTGTTCAATGAATGGAGGATCTTTGGTTGCCTCTCAGGCTCATAGCAAGGAAAGGGGCAGCCAGGCACAATCAAACCTTCTCTTGGGCTCCCTAGAGCAGTGAGAGCCAGGCATCTGGGAAGAAACCAGTAAGTACTCTTTCAATTTAGAGGAAATGGCCAAACTATTGTGGTTTAAAAGGTAAAGGAAGACCTTAGAATAGCTCTGGAGTCACTGCCTGAGTGATTTGACAACCTGGGAGTTTGACTCTCTTGACATTGCTTCAGAGACTGTTGCTAAGCATGTCAGAAGTATCAGACAAATGTCCCTGTCCACCTTCTGTGCTTTCCTAATTCTACAGGAATCCCACTGTATTCGCTTGTGTTCTAGATCAACAACCTTAAATAACCAGAAAGGCCAGATGGCACTAGCCCAGTCTAGCAGTTTGTTTGTTTGGATGAAACCTGGACCAAAAGGTGGTTTATACTAAATGAAGCTATAATGGTAGAACTGTTTAGTATACTCTAGAAGGAAATCTGTCTCAAGTCTGAAACATGGAAATCTGCCTGAGTTTCCAGCCAGATGGCCTGCTGGAATTTGGATTTTGAATGTGCCAGCCCCACAAACACCAAACATGTGAGCCAAATCCTTAAATCCTCCTCTCATTCTATCTCTCTCTCTCTCTCCTTGACTGCTTAATGTACCCAGCAAAAGGAGAAATAGTTGGAGAGAAAGTGTGCAATGCGTCTATTTCACAATTTTGTCCAGGAGCAACATTCTCATGAGAAGGAGAGCCTCCATCAGTGGCCTGTATGTCATCTTCCAGTTTCTGATCCCACACAGTCGTTTACTTGTCTGGCATAGCCTTATTTGACAATATACACGTTTGATTAAATGCACACAGTAAGGAGCCTGTGATAGCAGGATTGCTAGCAACCCCTGTTTTGTTTTGTTTTTCATGTACTTTTTGTGCCCAGTGTCAGACAGAAGCTAGTCTGAATCCTCGCCTGCCTGTATCTGGGTGTGGTGCTGAATAGAAGCCAAGCAGCTCAAATGATAGTGAGGAGGTTTTAGAAATAGTAATTTATCAGCAAATACATGCCTGAGAATGAATAAATAAATAAATAAATAGATAGATAGATAGATAGATAGATAGATAAATAAATAAATAAATAAATAAATAAATAAATAAATAAATAATAAAAGCTGGCTTTGCCACTTCTCACTTTGAGGTGTCCTGCCTGAACTTGAGAGCCTTTCCAATTCCAAATTTCTCTGCAGCGCACTGAAAAGAAGTGTGTGAGTGTGGGGAGGGGGAGAGAACCAAGATGGCGACATAGGTAAACACTTGTACTTGCTGCCTCTCACAACCACATCAAAATTACAACCAAAAGGAATAATGGCGGCGGAATAGACAGACGTGTTCCGAGCCTTATCCCGGAGCAGAAAGAAAGAACAGCTGAGGGTCGCACAAGGAGTGTTTGTTGGCTGGTTGGGAGACAGCTGAATTCCAGAAGGAGGTGGGGGACTGCTGAACGGGGTTCCGCTGACCTGGCAGCACCAACTGTGGCTGGGTCCCCTCCCGGAGCTGCGGGCTTGGACGCAGAGTCTGCGCCATCTTGATCCGGAAAGTGGAGCTTATCTGAAGCCTGAGAATCCACAACGGCGGCACCCCAGGAACAGCTGCGAGCCCCAGAACAACGCTCCCCAACTGGCGCAAGCGCACGGGTTCAGAGGAGCTCTACACTCCACCACGGAAAGGTCAGATTTCGCCTGGGATAAGGTGAGGTCTCTGGTCCCGGCGGGAGAGAGGAATGCGCGTTTTGCAGGAGCTGGAGGACCAGGGAAGTCTGTGCCTAGAAAAATCCGTGGCTGTAGGGGCTGGCGTGATCTGTGATTGTGGAAAGGGGTCCTCAGAGCTGCTAAGAGAAGGGCACTCTAAAAAGCAACCCATTTTGATCTGAAGTGCAGGGACACCCTAAGAATTTCAGGCAGTCCAGACTTACGCGCAGCCCCTGCGTTCCCTGGGTGCCTGGGCTTACGCGGAGTCCCGGAGTACGCACAACTGGGCTTTTTCCTCTTGAAATTCTTGCTTCTGATTACTAAGCCCAATACATAGGATCACCCAGTTGGGGACACCCTGGGAGACTGCAGGGGAAGGTTGTTTTTCTGGAACCTGGGGATCGGAGCGGGGAGTGACCATCAAAGAGTCAGCTCTGAGGCAGACAACTCCCACAGGCTGGTGACGAGTGCCACAGAGAAAGAAGGCTCTAACACTGCCTAGAGAGGCCATAGATAGACCCGGAAGTTAATCCAGAAACACTGCCACCCAGGGGCTGAATCACAAATCGACTCTTGTGTAATCAAAAATAAAGGAATACGAGAAATTAAGACACACCGCCTGCTTAAAATCAGGACTGGCTTACAACACCGAAGAGCAGTGGATCGCAGGGAACTGCAATACTGTCTGGACTGAGAAACAGGCGTGCCAAACAGAAAAACAGAGGAAGTGAATGACCTTCACTACTTCACATTTTATTTTTACCTTTTATTTTTTTATTTTTTTTATTTTTTTTTATTTTCATTTTTTGCATCTTTTAATCAAGAAACTTTTTTTTCTTTTTTCATCACTTGATTTTACCTTTTTAATGATTACATTTTTATTTTCAATCCGTATTATTACTACTGCTATTTTATCTTTTTTTTTTTTAAAGTGTCATTTTATTTTCTCTTCATTTTATTTTGGGATTAGGGTTCTACATTCTATTTTTATCTTTCCTTTAGCATCGTTTTACTCTATCTCAACTCTACCTTTAGGCCATCACTCTCTTCCTAACCTCCCCCTTTTCAGTGTCCTGTTTATATTACCCTTTTACTGCTTTAGATTTTCCCTATTCTTTCTGTTTACCCCTTGTTAAAATTTCACCCTACTTACATATCTAATCTCCAATCCTCTGCTCCAAGTCCACATACACCTCTCCCTTCGCTGTCTGAGCTATCCATAAACTTGTCCTTCTCTCTGTCCTTTTGTTGTTGTTTGCTTGAATGTAGATTATATCCAATTTTTATGCTTTTTTGTGAGATTGTTTTGCTTATTCTTCTTTTGTTTATTTTTTTGTTTGTTTTGTGCTTCAGCTTTCCCTTGCCTCACTCCATATTAGTTGGTGTGGTAGTTTGTACTAATCCCCAGGCACTTGTTGCTGGCATTTTCTGGGATTAGTGATTGTTCTATTGGAGTTTTATCCCCAATATATATAGTCTGTTCCCCTTTCTCTCTTAGTCACTTTCTTGTCTCTCTTACTTTTTTTTTCTCTTTACTTTCCCTTTTCCCAATTTCATTTTCACACTCCTTTTTTCTTTTTTTCTTTCTTTCTTTCTTTCTTTCTTTCTTTCTTTCTTTCTTTCTTTCTTTCTTTCTTTCCTTTTTCCTCTTCTTCTTTCTCTCCTATCACCTAATTTGCCTTTCTCTGGTGGTCACCTTTATTGGAGGTTATTAATATCGTGAATACATTCCTGTTCAGTGCCTTGTGAGTTGTACCTGGTAGTGCTGTATTTTGTGCCTTTAAATCAACCCAGGAAAGAGAGAACTACATAACCAGACACCCAGAGAAGAGAGACCATGGGGAGACAAAGAAGCAGCCCGCATATGAAAGAAAAGCAGGCATCACCAGAAAAGGAAGTAAACGAAATGGAGGCAAGCAACCTTCCAGAAAAAGAATTCAGAGAAATGGTCATAAGGTGGCTGAAAAGAATGGAAGACAAATTCGACAATATGAGCAAGAACCAAGAGGAAATGAAGAAGAACCAAGAAGAAATGAAAAATGACATCGCTGCCGTAAAGAACTCAATAGAAAGCATCAAGAGTAGACTAGAAGAAGCAGAGGACCGCATCAGTGAGCTAGAAGACAAGATGGAAAAAAATACCCAAGAAAAGCAACTTCTAGAAAAAAAAATTAAAAGGCAGGAGGAGAGTCTAAGGGAACTTTGGGACAACACGAAACAAAACAACATCCGCATAATAGGGGTTCCAGAAGGAAAGGAAGCTGAGCAAGGAATAGAAAACCTCTTTGAAGAAATAATGACAGAAAATTTCCCAGATATAGGGAAGAAAAAACACACACAAATCCAAGAAGCTCACAGAGTCCCAAGCAAAATGAACCCCAAAAGACCGACACCAAGGCACATTATAATTAAATTGGCAAACACCAATGACAAGGTAAGAATCTTAAAAGCAGCAAGAGAGAGACAGAAAGTTACATACAAAGGAACCCCCATCAGACTAGCAACTGATTTCTCAACAGAAACTCATCAGGCCAGAAGGGAATGGAATGAAATATACAAAGTCATGCAACGGAAGGGTCTGAATCCAAGAATACTGTACCCAGCAAGGCTGTCAATCAAAATTGAAGGTGAAATCAGGAGCTTCACAGACAAAAAAGGACTAAGGGAATTTATTACCACCAAACCAGCAATGCAAGAAATGCTAAAGGGTCTGCTGTAAAAAAAAAAAAAAAAAGAAAGAAAGAAAGAAAGAAACAGGAAGCGAAGAAGTAACAGTAACACAGGGGTAAAGAATAGGAATGGCGACAAATAAGTACCTATCAATAATAACTTTAAATGTGAATGGATTAAATGCCCCAATCAAAAGACATAGGGTAACGGATTAGATAAGAAAACACGACCCATATATCTGCTGTCTACAAGAAACCCACCTCAGAAAAAAAGACGCACACAGACTGAGGGTGAAGGGATGGAAAAAGGTTTTCCAGGCAAATGGAACTGAAAAAAAAGCTGGGGTAGCAATACTTATTTCTGACAAATTAGATCTCAAACTGAAGGACATAACAAGAGATAAGGAAGGCCATTTCATAATACTAAAGGGAGCAATCCAACAAGAAGAAATAACTCTGGTAAACATATATGCACCCAATACAGGAGCACCCAAATACATAAAAAAACTCCTGGAGGATATCAAGGGAGAGATTGACAGCAATACAATCATAGTAGGGGACTTTAATACCCCACTATCACCACTGGACAAATCCTCTAAACAAAACATCAGCAAAGAAACATCAATCCTAAATGACTCACTAGCCCAGATGGAATTAATTGACATCTTCAGAACATTTCACCCCAAAGCCACAGAATATACATTCTTCTCAAGTGCACATGGGTCATTTTCAAAGATAGACCATATGTTGGGACATAGGCAAAGTCTCTTCAAATTCAAGAAGATAGAAATCATATCAAGCATCTTCTCAGACCACAGTGGCATAAAACTGGAAATCAACTACAATAAAAACAACCCAAAGAAATCAAACACATGGAGACTAAACAGCATGCTATTAAACCATGACTGGGTTACCAGAGAGATCAAAGAAGAAATAAAAAGCATCATGACAACAAATGACAATGAAAACACTACAATCCAAAATCTATGGGACACAGCGAAAGCAGTCCTGAGAGGGAAGTTCATAGCTCTACAAGCCTACTGCAAAAAACAAGAAACAGGGGTAATAAATTACCTAACCCAACAACTCAAAGAGTTAGAAAAAGAGCAACAAGAAAAGCCCAGTGTAAGCAGAAGGAAGGAAATAATAAAGATCAGAGCACAGATAAACGACATAGAGACCAAAGAAACAATACAAAAGATCAACAAAACCAAGAGCTGGTTCTTTGAAAGGATAAACAAGATTGATGAACCTCTAGCCAGGCTCACCAAGAAGCAAAGAGAGAGGACCCAAATAAACAAGATCAGAAATGAAAGAGGTGAAATAACAACAGATCCCGCCGAAATACAAAGGATTGTTAAAAAATACTACGAGCAACTCTATTCCAACAAACTGGACAACCTGGAGGAAATGGACATATTCCTAGAAAAATATAACCTTCCAAAACTCAATCAGGAAGAATCTAAACATCTCAACATGCCAGTAACTATGGAAGAAATTGAAGCAGTCATCAAAGAGCTTCCAGCAAACAAAAGCCCGGGGCCAGACGGCTTCACAGGAGAGTTCTACCAAACATTCAAGGAAGAACTAAAACCTATCCTCCTCAGACTATTCCAAAAAATTCAAGAGGAAGGAACACTTCCAAGCTCCTTCTATGAAGCCAGCATCACCCTAATACCAAAACCAGATAAAGACAACACAATGAAGGAGAATTACAGGCCAATATCCCTCATGAATGTAGATGCCAAAATCCTCAATAAAATTCTAGCAAATAGGATCCAGCAGTACATTAGAAAGATCATACACCATGACCAAGTAGGATTTATCCCAGGAATGCAAGGATGGTTCAATATCCGCAAATCAATAAATGTGATACATCACATAAACAAATTGAGAGATAAAAATCACATAGTCATATCAATTGATGCAGAAAAAGCATTTGAAAAAATCCAACACCCTTTCTTGATAAAAACTCTCAACAAGGTGGGAATAGAAGGATCATACCTCAACATAATAAAAGCTATATATGATAAACCCACAGCTAACATCATACTCAATGGGCAAAAACTAAAATCATTTCCCCTAAGAACAGGAACAAGACAGGGATGCTCACTCTCACCACTCCTGTTTGACATAGTACTGGAAGTATTAGCCACTGCAATTAGACAAGAAGAAGAAATAAAAGGCATCCAAATTGGAAAAGAAGAAGTAAAGCTGTCCTTATTTGCAGATGACATGATATTGTACATAAAAAACCCGAAAGACTCCATCAAAAAACTAACAGACTTAATAAATGAATTCGGCAATGTAGCAGGATACAAAATTAACACCAAGAAATCTATGGCATTTCTATACACCAACAATGAACTTACAGAAAGAGAGACTAAAAAAGCAATCCCATTTTCCATCGCACCAAAAAAATTAAGATACTTAGGAATAAACCTAACCAAGGAGGTAAAAGACCTATATGCGGAAAACTACAGGACACTGAAAAAAGAGATAGAGGAAGATGTAAACAGATGGAAGAACATACCATGTTCATGGATTGGTAGAATCAACATCATTAAAATGTCCATACTACCCAAAGCAATCTATAGATTCAATGCACTCCCCATTAAAATACCAACGGCGTATTTCACAGACCTAGAAAGAACTCTCCAAAAATTCATCTGGAATAAAAAAAGACCCCGAATAGCCACAGCAATCCTGAGAAAGAAGAATAAAGTAGGAGGGATCTCAATACCAGATTTCAAGCTGTATTACAAAGCCACTGTCCTCAAAACAGCCTAGTACTGGCACAAGAACAGACATATAGATCAATGGAACAGAATAGAGAATCCAGATATCGACCCAAACCAATATGCGCATTTAATATTTGACAAAGGAGGCATGAGCATACAATGGAGTCAAGACAGTCTCTTTAATAAATGGTGTTGGGAAAATTGGACAGATACATGCAAAAAAATGAAACTAGATCACCAACTTACACCATACACAAAAATAAACTCAAAATGGGTACAGGACTTAAATATAAGACGGGAAACCATAAAAATACTAGAGGAATCCACAGGCAGCAAAATCTCAGACATATGCCAAAAGAACTTTTTCAGTGATACTGCCCCTAGGGCAATGGAAGCCAAACAGAAAATAAACAAATGGGACTACATCAAAATAAAAAGCTTTTGCACAGCAAAAGAAACCATCAACAAAACAACAGGAAACCCCACTGTATGGGAGAACATATTTGCAAATGGTATCACTGATAAAGGTTTAATTTCCAACATCTACAGGCAGCTTATACAACTTAATAAAAGGAAGATAAAGGATCCAATAAAAAAATGGGCAACGGACCTAAATAGAATCTTTTCGAAAGAAGACAGAAGGAAGGCCAAGAGACACATGAAAACATGCTCAAAGTCACTAATTATCCGAGAGATGCAAATCAAAACAACAATGCGATACCATCTCACACCTGTCAGAATGGCTATCATCAACAAATCAACAAACGACAAGTGTTGGCGAGGATGCGGAGAAAAAGGAACCCTCGTGCACTGCTGGTGGGAATGCAGACTGGTGCAGCCACTGTGGAGAACAGTATGGAGTTTCCTCAAAAAACTGAAAATGGAACTCCCATTTGACCCAGTAATCCCACTCCTAGGAATATATCCTAAGAAACCAGAAACACCAATCAGAAAGGATATATGCACCCCTATGTTCATAGCAGCACAATTTACAATAGCTAAGATTTGGAAACAGCCTAGGTGCCCATCAGCAGATGACTGGATCAGAAAACTATGGTACATCTACACAATGGAATACTATGCTGCCTTAAAAAAGAAGGAATTACTACCATTTGTAGGCACTTGGATGGAATTAGAGAACATTATGCTAAGTGAAATAAGCCAGTCAATGAAAGAAAAATACCACATGATCCCACTCATTTGGGGATAATGAAAAACATTATAAACTGATGAACAAAAAGATAGTTACAGAGGCAGTAAAGCATCAAACAGACTGTCAAATTACAGGGGTAAGGTTAGGGAGAGGTGGGGGAAATAAGAGATCAACTGAAGGACTTATATGCATGTATATAAGAGTAACCAATGGATGCAAAACATTGGGGGGTGAGGGCATGTATGGGAGTGGGGTGGGGGTGGGGGGCAATGGTAAGATATGTACACATATAATACCTTAATAAAAATTTGAAAAGAAAAAAAAATTACAACCAAAAGACAGAACAACTATTATCCAGAACCACAGGAAAGATGGCTGAGTGGAAGTTCTACAACTAGAGGTAAAGAAGAAAGCACATTGAGACTAGTAGGAGGTGTGGAGGCATGCGCGGAACAGGCTGGCAACCAGTGCACTGCTTTTTTTAATTGGGAGGAAGATACAAGCTCCCAATTGCTCTGAACTCCAGTTCTGGGGGAGACTCTGGGGACCCAGACACATACGGGGAGAAACTGGACTGTCTGGCATCAGGTCGGAACGCAAGGGCAGCTTTCTTTCAGACAGAGGTGCTGGCAGTGGTCATTGTTCCTATGTGGGGAACTCCCCAGTGCAGGGCTGACTTGCAGCCATTGCTGTTTGCTCCAACCTGGTGATTCCCTGAGATGCTGCCACACCCAATTTACAACCCCACCTAAGCTGTGCACAGAGGCTTTTGCATATGAATGGACTGGCCTTTCTCAGCCTAAAACCTGTCAAACAGGCAGCAACTGGGTCAGAGAGCCCCAAAGCTTCCAAAAGAAGGCCCAAGGCCCAGCAGCAGCAGCCAGCCTTGCTTCACAGCTAGGCCTCATCTGGGCACTTCCAAACCTGATACAAAGAGGAGGAATCTGCAGATCTCTCTGTAGCTCCTGCTGGGTGGCCCCAGGCAGTGGCTGACTTTGAACCACCTTGGAGATCCAAGAGTCAATGTACCCAGTGGTCAGTGTGAGACCATACCAGATTACAACTATTCACATCCATAAGTGACAACTCAAGGGGCAGACTCAGTGAGCACCAAAGCCCCACTGAAGCAAGTCCTGACTCATAAGGGTCTCTCCTGCACAGCAGTTCTTCCATTATAGACACAGCTTGTCCTCACAGCCAATTGGCCTGGAGGTCAATTCCTCCCACTGAAACCAACAGCAATCAAGCCTTAAGTACAACAAGACTGTGCACGCAGCCCACAAATGGGTGCACCAAGAGTGTCCACCTCAGGTAACTGGGGAGGCTGAGCCACTGGGCCCTATAGGACACCTACCACACAAGGCCACTCTATCAACACAGGGAAGCAGCCAAAATGCAGAGACAAAGAAACATGTCACAAATGAAATGGAAGAAAGCAAAATACTGGATATAGAGTTCAAAACCACGGTTATAAGGTTACTCAAGAATCTTTTAGAAACCTCCAAGGAATTTAGTGAGACCTTCAAGGATCTGAGTGAGAATGCCAAAAAATTGGAAAAGGACCAGTCAGAAATTAAGCATACACTGACTGAAATAAAGAATAGTATACAGAGATTCAACAGTAGACTAGAGCAGTGGTCGGCAAACTGCGGCTCGCGAGCTGCGGTTTGCCGCTCTGTTGACTAATGAGTTTGCCAACCACTGAGATAGGGGCTTAATCACAAGGAACAACAATAGCCTGTAATTATTGGAATCGAGAGTCTAGGTCAGTGGTCAGCAAACTCATTAGTCAACAGAGCGGCAAACCGCAGCTCGCGAGCCTCATGTGGCTCGTGAGCCGCAGTTTGCCAACCACTGGACTAGAGGATCCCAAGAATCAAGTCAAAGATTTGAAATAGGATGAAGCACAAAACACCCAACTGGAAGAACAAAAAGAAAAAATAATCCAAAAATATGAAGATAGTGTAAGGAGCCTCTGGGACAAGTTCAAGTGTACCAACATCTGAATTATGGGAGTTCCAGAAGAAGAGAGGGAGCAAGATATTGAAAACCTATTTGAAGAAATAATGACAGAAAACTTCCCCCACCTGGTGAAAGAAATAGACTTACAAGTCTAGGAAGTGCAGAGAACCCCAAACAAAAGGAATCCAAAGAGGACCACACCAAGACATAACTAAAATGCCAAGAGCAAAAAACAAAGAGAGAATATTAAAAGCAGCAAGAGAAAAACAGTTAGTTACCTACAAGGGAGCACCCATACGATTGACAGCTGATTTCTCAACAGAAACTATGCAGGCCAGAAGGGAGTGGCAAGAAATATTCAAAGTGATGAATAGCAAGAACCTACAACCAAGATTACTCTACCCAGCAAAGCTATCATTTAGAATTGAAGGTCAGATAAAGAGCATCACTGACAAGAAAAAGCAAAAGGAGTTCATCACTGCCAAACCAGTATTATATGAAATGCTGAAGGGTATTCTTTAACAAGAGGAAGAAGAAAAAGGTAAAGACAAAAAATTATGAACAACAAAGTGACAACAAATACATATCAACAAGTGAATCTAAAAATCAAATGAATAAAAAATCTGATGAACAGAATAAACTGGTGAATGTAATAGAATCAGGGGCATGGAAAGGGAGGTGACTGACAATTCTTGGGGGAAATGGGGTATTGGGGGTGCGGGAAGACATTGGACAAAAATCGTACACCTATGGATGAGGACAGTGAGGGGTGAAGGCATGGGGTGGGGTGGGAACCAGGTGGAGTGGAGCTATGGGGGATGAAGGGAACATCTGTAATAATCTGAACAATAAAGATTTTAAAAAAAGAAAAGAAGTGAGACAATATGCTCCACAGGAACCATCAGAATCTACAGACAAGGTGGGCACTAACTATTAACACTTGAGCTATGTTGATAATTAAATAAGGCCTAAAGAAAAAGAGAAGGCTATTCTTGTTTAAATACACAGAGTGGCCAGATTATTATGATCTCTGAACACATAATAATCTGGCCACTCAGTGTATATCCTATGTAATAAAAGGCTAATATGCAAACTGTCCCCTCGACCAGGAGTTCGACCAGCAGGCAGGCCGGCCAACCGCCCATGTCCCCTACCCCTGGCCAGGCTGGCCGGACCCCACCCATGCACACACTGAGTGGCCAGATTATTATGTGTTCAGAGATCATAATAATCTGGCCACTCAGTGTAGTCTGGGGAGAAATTTCAGGAATGTCCTTTTAATTGAGTATTAACCTCTCTTCTAAAACCTAGGAAGCTCAAGCATTGCTTAGTTGTTTGCCTTGTTTAATCAAAACACAAATATATTTTGTACAAAACACATAAACTATGATTAACTTAAATTGTTCAATTGTTCGCGTCCGTATTCATAGTCACGATCCTCTGCCAGCTCCAGATGTTTCTAGGCGTGTTTAGCTCAAAAGCTCACTTGACATCACTCCATGGCATTCCTTTCACTGATGATTAACAGAGGACACAGGCCTGGCTCACAGCTTGGCAAGAGACTGCACTGATTAAGTCAAGCTTAAAGAATCAGCTTCCCTCCCTGATTGGGGCCATTGTTGTCCCATACTGTTTAAAATGGAAGAGCCCCAAACTAAAAGCCAGATGATATTAGGCTGAGAATACAGAAATAGAGAAACACATACTGTACAGTTCATCTGTAAATTAGTACCAGGTCTGAGAGCACTGAATGACAAAATGTGGTTTGTCTTTTTCAGAGAATGCATGTTCCCTGGCATAATAAAACAGTGCACTACCTTTTAAATTTAATGTGCATACAAATCACCTGGGGATCTCATTAAAATGCAGATTCTGATTTGGTAAGTCTGATAGGCCTGAGATTGTTTATTACTAATAAGTCCCTACATGATATATAAGCAGTTCATCCTTGCACCACACTTTGAGCACAATGTTATGAAACAAGTGGTAGGTCTGCAAATAAACCCCACACCTCTAGTGTTGCCTGAGTCCTGTCATCCATAAAGAAATAGCCATGTCTTTTCTCCTGCAGTTTGCAGTCTAGGAGAAAATGAGCCATGTTTGTACATAATGGGATCAGTCAAAATAAGGTAAAAATGTAGGGCATATCAGGAAAAACAGTGGCCGTTTCCTTCTTGGAGGGGGAACTACAAAAGCTTCGGAGAAGACAAGGCAATATGGGAGTTAGGAAGGAACACAGCAAGGGCTTTCCAGATTGACGGATCACCAAAAGCAAAGGTATGGAGGCTAGAAAACCTGAGGCATGGGCAGGTAACAGTGTACAATTCCATTTGAGTGGAATATAGACTATTCTTGTAAGCAGAAACTAAGACACAAGTCAAGTTGTTCAGGTAGTTTAGGGAACAGATCACAGAAGATCTTGATGTCATATAGAAAAGCATTTGGACTTCATTCTGTATGTGAGGGAGAGAATTTATTTTCTTCATTCAAAAGTGACTTGAATGGAGCCGGGCCTCAGATTTTAGGATTAGGTGATCACTCTAGTGGCAGTGGAAAGAATAGGTTGGAAGGGGAAGAACCTAGAGAACAGGGAGACAGTTATGAGGCTACTGCTTAATCAGCCACCCAGAAAACATTTATTGAGCTCCTGTTTTGTTCCAACCACTGTGCTAATGACTTCAGCATGGAACAAAAATATACATGTCTTGTGCTTGCTTTGGCAGCATATATACTAAAATTGAAACAATATTGGATGATTAGCATGAGCCCTGCACAAGGATGACACAAATTCATGAAGCATTCCATAGTAAAAAAAAAAAAAAGGTATTTAAAAAATACATGTTCTATGCCCCTGTGCTTTCATAGTCTGAAGAGAGCTACAAAGGAGAAGTCCAGGGAGCTAGAAAAGCATAAAACAGGGAGCTAGAAGAGCATAAAACAGGAAAGTCTGGAGTGTCAGAGGAATTGTCCTGGGTCGGTGGCATTTTGATCCAGATATGAATAATGGGGAGGATGTAACCAGATAAAGAGGAAAATGAAACAGTACTCTAGGCAGGGGGAGGGCCCTAATAAAAGCTCAGAGACTAGAGAGCCTGGAATGCCCTGAGGTTGAGAATAGAGCATGGCTGAAGTTGAGAGACAAAAGAGGAAAGAGACATGGCATAAAGCTAGAAAGGTTGGCAGGTGTCACATTTGCACTGGGCCTTTGCAAAAGAGGAAAGATTTTAAAAATTTGTCTTAAGGGCAATGGTGGCCATTAAGCAAAGGAGTAACTTAAAATGTGTGTATTAGAACACTTTTCTGTGTTTCTTCTGTGAAGGATAAATGGGAGCAGGGAGCAAGATTCCATGCAAGGAAGCCAATTAGGAAAATATTTGCATAGACCACACAGGAGGTGATAGAAACTTTATCTCAGTGGAAAAGAGGGTACAGAGAGGTAGGTGAACAGAAGCGACAATCTGAGGGTAAATTCAGCAAGAACTGGAGAAGTTGGGGAAGGACTGTGGAGAAGAGAAAGAAAGAACAATTCCTAAGTTCTTAGTTTGGGGGCTGGATGGCAGTTGTACCAGCCACTGGTGTAAAAAATATACAAGAAGTGGATTTGGAATGCAGTGAGCAAGAGAAGTTCAGGTGAAGTTCCTGTTGGATATTAAGGGGAAGATAAATAGGCAGATCTACATGCCATTAGATTTGGGGGGAAGGGTTTGGGCCAGGGAAAGGAAGCAATTTAGAAGCAATCAGGATAAAGACCATAGCTGAAGCCATGCATTCTCATGGCTGACCCAAAGGATTCTTCCCTGCCTATCAAGCCTCCTAACTTGCCCCAAAATCTGCAATGGATGGTTTGATACAGAAGCCCAGATTCCACCATGACTGGGGAAAAAGAGGGCAGATTTTAGAAGTAAACTGCAAAGAGATTTTAGAATTTCACAAGTGATGGCATCTTTAGAGTTGGCATGCAGCCTGTCAAAGTGAGAAACAGTTCTCATTTTATGTGGGAAGTCTGATAGATCAGTTACAAAGAGAGGGCTCAAGACTTTGCAGGTAAATTGTATATCAAACAGCTTCTTAAGAGTCTTGGATTAGGGCTCCCTGCTCAGTTACCCAACATGTTCTTGACACACTAGAGGCCTGGTGCACGAAATTCGTGCATGGGTAGGGGCCCTAGGCCTGGCCAGCAACCAGGGCTGATTGGGGCCTGGCCAGGGTCTCCCTTCCTTGACTGCCAGCTGCCGTCCAGGGCTTTCCTTCATTCCGCGCCACCCACTGGTGGTCAGCACATGTCATAGTGAGCAACCAAACTCCCAGTCTCGGGGTCAAACTCCCGAGGGGACACTTTGCATATTAGCCTTTTATATATATAGATATATGCTCAGTGTGCAAGTTAATTCCAGTATTAGCCTAAGCAAAGTCATAATTAGGAATACCTGCTGCTCCCAGAAAAAAAATCTATAATATATTCCCAAAACAGATATCAATGATCTTTTCTCCAAAGTTTTAGATTATACACAATTTTGCCTTTTCAGTAGCCTACATAATCAAGTTAGCTACAGTTATAAAGTAAAGATGTGCATTCTAAATAAAAAATCCAAAGACGTTTGCTTTATACAAATTGTCTTCTTGGATGGTATCCCTATCAGCTACCTCCAAATATACTTTAAAATTACTATAGCAGCAAATTAATATCTTCACAAGACCGGTTGAAGTGGATCTTTTAAGGAAATAAAAATAAGTAAATTAAGTCAGCAGTAATATGTCTTCTAAATTTGCAGCAGAATAATGCCTGTGATGGTGAGGGAAGAGGGGAGGGAATGAACTCGGAACTCAATTTAATGCAAACCTCAGGATGATATCATGCATTCATATGGGAGAATTTTTTAGTGAAACCAGAACTTGTAAGCGTATGTGGTGGTGGTAGATGGATATGGTAACTCTAGAAAGGCAATAAAATTGAGTTATTATCAGCCTCTGGACAGGAAAGCATGTAGAGTCATTCACAGAGTTTTACTACCTGCCTATTGATGCTAGAAATGTCAAGATCTGTGACTGAAGTCTTTCTTGCACAACTCAAAGGGAGACTTTGAATAGTACCTTCTAGGAAGATAGTGTACTGAGCCTTAGCTCACACACGAGTGTGAATGACCCAAAAGCAAAACCTTTTGCATAGGTAGTTGAACAGGTTTCCAACAAGGAAAGCTGGCCTTGTGTGCACAGAAAAGGTTGGATATTAGATATCCATTACCCTACCTCATAGTGTGGGATATGGAGGACATTATGAAAGAGAGTGTTTCTATTATTTGTTACCTAACAAACTACCCTGAAATGTAATGGCTAAAACATAATCTATTTTCTCTCACTGTTCTGTGGATTGAATGTGTTCTACTGGGGAATTCTTCTGCTGGTTTTACTAGGGGTCTATCAGCAGTTGTAGTCAGATGACAGCTAGAGTCATCCAGAGGTTCAACTGGGTTTCTAAGATGGCTGGTCCCCTCTTCCTATACACAAAAATGTCAAGGCCTCAGTGTTCTAGTCATGATGGCAGTGTAGATAAATGCAGTACTCAAACCCTCCCACAAAACATCAAATTTACAACTAAATTATAGAACCATCATTCATATATGCCTGAAATCTAGCTGATCAGAGGTCCTACAGCTAGGGATATAAAGAAGAAGCCACATCAAGACTAGTAGGAGGGGCAGAGGTGTGGAATGTGCCAGGCCCACACCCACATGTGGTGGATCAAAATCAGGAGGGATATCTCAGCTGCAGAGGTTCCCCTTGAGAATCAAGGAGTCCAGCTTCAGGTCAGTACCCCCCGCCCCCGCCAGCCCAGGGTTCCACTGCTGGGAGGAGAAATCCCCCATAACTTCTGGCTGTAAAAACCAGCAGGGATTATGGCTGAGTGAGACAGGGGGCTGCTGGAATCCCAGGCATTCCTCTTAAAGGGTTCACACATGGACTTACTCAGACTCATTGTCTCTGAGCTCCAACACTGGAACAACAGCTCAAAAGGCACCAGAGATATATAGGAGAGAACTAAATTGTCTGGCATCAGGTTGAGAGCTGCAGGGGCAGCTTTCTCCCAGACAGAAGTGTTGGCAGTGGTCATTGTTCCTTTCATGAGCCCTCCCCCCACAGAGTGGCAGGAAGACACCATGTCTGAGTCTCCATCAACCTGGCTACCACTATTGCCCCACCCTCGTGATTCCCTGAGATGCCATACCACCCAACCTGTGAATCCATTTAAGCCTTTTCCAGTGGTTTTTCCATACAAATGGCCTGCCTTGGCTCATGCTTCAGACTTTCCTAAAACCTCTCAATCAAGCAGCATCTGGCCATGGCATGCCCTGGACCACTCATCACGTGGGCCCAGGCCTATAACTAACAGTAGACCACTTTTGTTCGCAGCTTGGCTTCTGCCTGGGCACCTATAGGCCCAGCACAAGTAGAAATCATCTTTAGATTGTTTTGTAGCCCATTCTGGGTGGCCCTGGGCAGGGCACAAGTGGCAGCAAGCCTTGATCTGCACTTTGCAGGAGGCCCCAGATCCAGTGCACACAGTGGACAGCTTTGGATTACATCAAAGCACCACCCAACTGCATCCACAATTGGCACACCCAAGGTGCAGATTTAGTGAGCACCAGAGCCCCATTGAAGGGAATCCTGCTCCATGGGGTTAGTCCCTGTACAGCTGATCTTACACAGTGGTCATAGCCAGTCCTCACAGCCCATTGGCCTGGGGCAAACCCCTCTCATTGACGTGCCAGCAGCAATCAAGTCTCTACTACAACAGGAGAGTGAACACAGCCCACATGGGGGTCTCATCTGGAATGCCCAGCTCAGGTGATTGGGAAGGCTGTGCCACTGGATCCTATAAGACACCTACTACATAGGGCCACTCTACCAAACCTTGGAGACTTAGAAGCTCTACCTAATACATAGATTTAAAAAAAAAACACAGGGAGTAGCCTAAATGAGGAGATGGAGAAACATGTCCCAAATGTAAAAACAGGACAAAATTCCAGAAAAATAACTAAACAAAATGGAGACAAGAAATGTACTAGATGCAGAATTCAAAACACTCGTTATAGGGATGCTCAATGAACTTAGGGGAAGAGTAGATGAACTTAGTGAGAACTTCAACAAAAAGATAAGAAACATAAAAATGGTGACAGAAAACATAATAAAGATCCAGTCAAAATGATGGATACATTAACTGAAATGAAGAATACATTATAGGTAATGAACAGTAGAGTAGATGAAGCAGAGGATCAAATGAGAGATTTTGAAGATAAAGAAGCAGAAAATACCCAATCAGAATAGCAAAAGGAAAAAAGAATTTTTTAAAAGTGAGGATAGTATAAGGAGTCTCTGGGACAACTTCAACCATGACAACATCCACATCATAGGAGGACCAGAGAAAGAAGAGAGAGACAGCAAGGGATTGAGAACATATTTGAAGGAATAATAACTGGAAACTTTCTTAATCTGGTAAATGGAATAGATATCCAAGTCTAAGAAGTACAGAGAGTCCCAAACAAGATAAACTCAAGGAGGCTCACACCAAGACACATCATAATTAAAATGCCAAAAGTTAAAGACAAAGAGAGAATCTTAAAAGTAGCAAGAGAAAGACAATTAGTTACCTACAAGGGAGCTCCCATGAGATTGTTAGCTAATTTCTCAATATAAACATTTCAGGCCAGAGGGATTGGCTCAAAATACTCAAAATTATGAAAAGCAAGGACCTACAACCAAGACTATTCTACCCAGCAAGGATATCATTTAAAATTTAAGGATATATAGCTTCCCAGACAATAGGGTTGTGAATGCCTGGGGGAGGGGGAGGCAGCAGGCTAGAAGAGGTCAGTTGGGGAAAAAGAGGGCCATATGTAATAACTTTCAACAGTAAAGACTTTTTAAAAAATACTAAACACACACACACACACACACACACAGTATGATACTGGCATAAAGACTGACATATAGACCAATAGAACAGAACAGACAACCAAGAAGTAGACCCACACATATACAGTCAATTTATCTTCAACAAATGTAAAAAAGAATATACAACAGAAAAATGATACTGTCTTCAATAAATGGTGTTGGGAAAACTAAATATCCATATGCAAAAGAATGAAATTAGGCTCTTACATAGCAAACAGCAATCAACTAAAAATCATTTAAAGATTTAAGCATAAGACCTCAAAATGTAAAACTACTAGAAGAAAACATAAGAGGAAAGCTTCTTAACATTATATTTGGCAATGATTTCTTAACTATGAGACCAAAAGCACAAGAAATAAAAGCAAAAATAGACAAATGACACTACATCAAACAAAAAAAAAAAAACAAAAAACACCGCTGCACAGCAAAGGAAACTATCTACAGAGTGAAAAGAGAACCTACAAAATAGGATGAAATATTTGCAAGCCATGTATCTGATAAGGGCTTAATATTCCAAATATATAAGAAAAACAGATTAAGCTGGAGGAAATTATGCTAAGTGACATGTACAGTTTCAAAATTAATCAAATTTCTGAAGGAAAACACAAAATATGTTTCAGGTTTATTTCCTTTCCCTTCCCTTTTCACTGGGATCTTGGCCCCTCAAATCACCCCCTAAAAACTACCCAAAGCTTTGTTTCTCCAGCAGTGGCCCTCTGTCTAGCCAAAGCCCAGGTTATCATTCTCTTACTATAAAACCATAATTTGCAAATGATCCTATGAAAAAAAGTCACTGTCCCCTGGTGTTTCAACAATTTTTAAAATCTTGGCCTATCCTATACTGATTACTTCAGCAGCTTCCTATACATTTACACCTCTGTATATTTTTAAATAATACCTATATGTTTTAGTTGTTCTTGGTGAGAGCCCAATAAGGAATCTAAACAGAGAATTAACATGACTAACTTTACACATAATAAAAGTTACTGTGGAGGCAGTGTGGAAGATGGTATACTTGCTTGCCAGGACTGCCATAAAGAAGTATCACTGACTGGGTGGCTTAAACAATAGAAATTAATTTTCTCACAGTTCTGGAAGCTAGAAATTCAAGATCAAGGTGTCAGCACGAATGGTTTCTTCTGAGGTCTCTCTCAATTTCCATATAGCTATCTTCTCTCTGTGCCTTCACATCATCTTCCCTCTGTATCTGTGTTCAAAATTCCTCTTCTTATCATTTCCTCTTCTTATATCAGTCACATTGGATTAGTGCCCTTGCTAATAACATTATTTTAACTTAATTATCTCTACCTTATCTCCAAATATAGTCATTCTGAGTTAATGGGAGTTAGGAATTCAACATACATAATTAAGAGTGGGGTACAATTCAGCACATAACAGATAGATTGTAGGGCAGCAAAAGTGGAGTCATGGAGGCCAATGAGAAAGTTATTGCAATAATCCAGAAGAGAGATATTTTGTTAGGTTAAGTAATGGCAGAGAGGCTGGGGATAATTAGATTGCTTCAAGAGAACATCAGAAGATAGAATACATAGGATTTGGTAATTATGAATAGGATTTGTTAAGATGGTGAGGGAAGAGTCAAGGATGATTCCCAATTTCCTAATTTGAGCATAGAGTAGAAGATAATAGATGTAACATGGAGTAGGATGCTTTGTTTTCTGAGATGTAGGCATAACCTCCTTTTTCTCTGGACTCCATGATAAAGATTAATTTCTCCTTCAGTTACTTTCCATTCTTCCTTACGTGAACACCATGGCTCATAATACTCTGTGTCTGCTCTGGTCCCTACTCTGATTCTTTATTTCCACTACTTCTGGAATAACATAAACGAACAAAACAAAAACAGACTCATAGATACAGAGAACAGACTGATGGTCATCAGAGGGGAGGGTTGGGAGATTGGGTGAAAAAGATGAAGGGATCGAGAAGTACAGATTGGTAATTACAAAATAGTCATGGGGTTGTAAAGTACAGCATAGGGAATATAGTCGATAATCCTATATAATAAAAGCCCAGCGGCTGAAACAGTGGGATGGCCAGAACGAGCAAAGACCAGAATGACCACAGCTAGGCCAGCCCCGCCCCTGAGTAGGGACCCCCACTCTGATCAGGGGCATGGCCATCCTGCAAACCACCTGCGGCCCCTCACCCCAGGTGGCCCCACCCCCGAGTGGGGACCTCCACTCCGATCAGGGACATGGCTAGCTGGCAAACCGCTTGTGGCCCCTAACCCGGGTGGTCCTGCCCCCCAGCAGTGACTCCAACCCAAATCAGGGGTGTGGCCAGCTGGCAAACTGCTCTTGCCACCTCTCCCTGGCCAACCATGCCCCCCAGTAGGGACCCCCACCCTGATCAGGGGCATGGCTAACCGGCAAACCACCTGCGGCCCCACGCCCCAGCTGGCCCCAACCCCCAGCAGGGACCCACACCCCAATCCAAGGCCCCCATTAGGGCAGGCCAGCTCCCACCCATGCACCAGGCCTCTATCCTATATAATAAAGGGGTAATATGCAAATTGACCCTAACAGTGGAACGACCGCTCAACCAGTCACTATGAGGCACACTGACCACCTCTAGGTCTCTTTCCCTGGCCATCAGTCTCTGATCACCTGATGGCGAACGGGGAACTGGGGGTGGGTGGGGGAGGCGGGCCAGCTGCAGGCAGTTGGTAAAGATAGCCCTGATTGCAAACCAGGACTATGGACCGTACCCACACATGAATTTTGTGCACCAGGCCTCTAGTATTCTAATAAATACGTATGGTGCCAGGTGGGTACTGGAAATATCAGGGGGAAGACTTTATAAAGTATACTTAGAAGCCCGATGCATGAAACTTGTGAAAGAGTTAGCCTTCCTTCCCCCAGCTGCTGGCACCAGCTTCCCTCTAGCACCCAGGACCCAAACTTCCCATGCACCAAGAGGTCACTGGTTCAATTCCTGGTCAGGACACATGTCCAAGTTGCAGGCTCAATCTCCAGTAGTGGGTGTGCAGGAAGCAGCCAATCAATGTTTCTCTCTCATCAATGTTTCTATCTCTCTCCCTGTCCTTTCCGCTCTCTCTAAAATATCAATAAAACATGTTTTAAAGATATAAAATTAAAATACAACATAAAAATTAAGTGTATATGTTTTAGACAGCATGCAGTTAAATTCTGTTTTTTAATCTAGCCTGATAATCTTTTATTTTTTTATTGTGGTGGTTATTTCATTTACACTTAATATAGTTATTGGTTATAATATAAATGTACTTACTTATAACTATTTTCTATATGTATGTCTCATGTATATTTTCTCCTCTATTTCTTCTTTACTGCTTACTTTTGCATTTAATAGACATTTTCTAGTGTGCCATTTAAATTCTGTAGTGAGCGGCTATAGTGTTAAGCCTCAGACTGACCTGTTGGCAAAGCCACAAACAAGTCCCAGCTTAGAGGGCACAGACCTTTTAGCATAATTAAGCTTGACCTTATGACACTCCCTAGATCTTTCCTGGGTAGCTAATGGGCTGTGGGAGGTGCAGCAAGTGCTGCCAAAACAAGTGAAACTTACAAAAACATTGTAAATTACCTTTTTTACCTCTGACTATAAAATAAAGGCTCAGCTTGCAGTCTGGATCTTTTCTGTGGTCTCAGCCAGGCACAGAAGATCCACCTCCTAGACCCAGCTTATTCTCTTTGTCTGTCTTTTCTTCATCCTTCACCGCCCCCCCTCGGGCTTGCCGAACCCTTGGCTTTTCTGGTGCAGCACAAAATTCTCTTTATTTACTCTATTTGTTGAATTATTTTCTTAGTGGTTGTTCTGGATATTAACTATACATCTTAAAACAACATACTTCGCATTAATGCTAATTTATTTCTGGTAGTATACAGAAACTGCTCCAGGATAGCTCCCTTTCCTCTCCCCTCCTTTGTGCTATTATCATAGACAGTGTATTTTATATATCCTATAGCTAACAATATTTAACAATTATTGTTTTATGCAGATGTCTTTTAAAGCAGTTGTGAGAAGGAAAGCAAAATGTATTTATATTGTACTTTGTTTTCCTATGTAATTACCTTTACTGGTGTTTGGGTTACAATTTCTATTCAACCTGACAAATTTCTTTTATTTCTTAGAAGGCAAGTATGATAGCAATTAGTTCTCTAAGGCTTTTTTCTCTTTCTGGGTATACCTTTTTGTGGGGCCTTTATTTTTTTAAGGGTTATTTTGGTAGTTATAGATTTTTTAAAAACAAAATAAAAGCATTATTGATATAAATCATTCAACATATGATTAACCCATTTAAAATGTACTCTTCAATGGTTTTTAATATATTTACAGAGTTGTGCAACCATCACTACAATACATTTTAGAACATTTTCATCATCCCAAAAAGAAACCCTGCATCCTTTGCATTCACTCCCCATCACCTACCCTCCCTCTGGCCCTGCGAGCTCCAGGCAATTACTAATCTACTCTCTGTTGCTGTAGATTTGCCTGTTCAGGACCTTTTATATAAATGGAATTATGCAATACGTGATATTTTCTGACTGGCTTCTTTTACTCAAGATATTATTTTCATGGTTCATCCATGCTGTAGCATATATCAGTGTTTAATTTCTTTTTATTGCTGAATAATATTCCATTGATTGAATATACTACAATTTGTTCATTCATCAGTTGATGGGAATTTGTGTGGTTTCCACTTTTGGGCTATTATGAGTAAACTAGTGGCCTGGTGCATGAAATTCGTGCACATTAAAAGGGGATTAATTAGAGGAAATAATTTAATATTGCTATTTGCCTTTTTTCTATAATAGAAGTGTCAGAGATGAAAGAAAATTAGTAAAATGTATATGAAAATCTTCCTCCTGTCACAGTCTGGGGAGCACCACAGGACCCAGAGTCAAGTCCCCGCCCACCCACATGTGCCTCAAAACTGCATGAGACCCAGACCCAGCCGGCCCCTGCCCACATTGGGCTAGATCCAGACTTGGCCAGTCGCACCCATGTCAAGCCCTGCCGGACAGGGGATGTAGCCTCAGGTCCCCTGGCCTGGTGCCAGGATGGGGGGCGTGGCCTGAGGTCTCCAGCCCCGACCGGGGCGGGGGGCGTGCCTTGAGGTCCCCCGTCAAGCCCTGCCAGGTGGGGGACATGGCCTGAGATCCCCTGTCAAGCCCCGCTAGGTGGGGAGCACGGCCTGAGGTCCCCTGTCAATCCCCGCCAGGCAGGGGGTGCAGCCTCAGGTCCCCTGGCCCGGTGCTGGGGTGAGGGGTGCAGCCTGAGGTCCCCCCGTCTGGTGTCAGGGTGGGGGGCATGGCCTGAAGTCCCTGTCAAGCCCCACTTGGTGGGGGGCGCAGCCTGAGTTCCCCTAGCCCAGCACCAGGATGGGAAGCGTGCCTTGAGGTCCCCAATCAAGCCCCGCCAGGCGGGGGTGCGCAGCCTCAGGTCCCCCGTCAAGCCTCACTGGCAGGGGGGTGCAGCCTCAGGTCCCCCATCAAGCCTCACTGGCAGGGGGGTGCAGCCTCAGGTCCCCCGTCAAGCCTCACTGGCAGGGGGGTGCAGTCTCAGGTCCCCCGTCAAGCCCCGCTGGGTGGGGGACATGGCCTGAGTTCCCCCGACCCAGCACTGGGGGTGCACCTTGAGGTCCCCCGTCAATCCCCGCTTGGTGGGGAGCATGGCCTGAGGTCCCCTGCCAAGTCCTGCCAGGCAGGGAGGTGCGGCCTGAGGTCCCCAGGCCTGGTGCCGGGGCAGGGGGCAAGGCCTGAGGACCTGTCAAGCCCTGCCAGGTGGGGGGGGCGTGGCCTGAGGTAATCCAGCCTGGTGCCAAGGCAGGAGGAGTGGCCTGAGGTCCCCTGTCAAGCCCTGCCGGGTGTGGGGGGGGTGTGGTCTGTGAGGTCCCCTGTCAAGCCCAGCCAGGCAGGGGGGGGTGCAGCCTCAGGTCCCCTGGCCTGGTGCTGGGGCGGGGGGTGCAGCCTGAGTTCCCCTGACCCAGCACTGGGGGTGCACCTTGAGGTCCTCTGTCAAGCCCTGCTGGGTGGGCGGCATGACCTGAGGTCCCCTGTCAAGCCCAACCAGGCAGGGGGGCACAGCCTCGGGTCCCCTGGCCCAAAGCTGGGGCAGGGGGCATGGCCTGAGGTCCCCTGTCAAGCCCTGTTGGGCAGGGGGTGGGGTCTGAGGTCCCCAGCCTGGTGCCAGGGTGGGGGTTGTGGTGAAGTCCCTTGTCAAGCCTCACCTGGTGGGGGACACGGCCTGAGGTCCCCCAGCCTGGCACTGTGGTAGGGGGAGCAGCTTGAGGTCCCCTAGCCCAGCATCAGGACGGGAAGCACACCTTGATGTCCCCCGTCAAGCCCCACTGGGCGGGGGGCATGGCCTGAGGTCCCCTGGCCTGGCGCTGGGGCGGGGGCATGGCCTGAGGTCCCCCAGCCTGACGCCAGGACAGGGGGCATGGCCTGAGGTCCTCTGTCAAGCCCTTAGGGGGCAGGGGAGGGTGTAGCCTCAAGACCCTGCTGATTGCTCATTAAGGCTCCTTATGGGAACTTGGCTTCAGCTGTGGGTGAAGCCATCTTTGTGACAGAGTGATGGTCAATTAGCATATTCCCTCTTTATTAGATAGGATAATGGTGCTATAAACATTTGTGTGCAACTTAAATTTTTTAAAAATATTTTTATTGATTTCAGAGAGGAAAGGAGAGGGAGAGAGAGATAGAAACATCAATGATGAGAATCATTGATTAGATGCCACCTACATGCCCCCTACTGGGGATTGAGCCCGCAACCTGGGCATGTGCCCTTGACCAGAATTGAACCCGGGACCCTTCCGTCCACAGGCTGACACTCTATCCACTAAGCCAAACCAGTTAGTGTGCAACTTTTTATGTTGATGTAGGTTTTCATTTCTCTTGTCCATATGTATGAGTGGAATTTCTGGTTCATATGATGACTCTATGTTTAATTTTTGAGGAACTGATTGACTGTTTTCCAAAGTAGCTGCACCATTTTACATACCCACCAGCAATGTATGAGGGTCCCAATTTCTCCATATCCTTGCTAGCACTCTTTTTTTATGTCTTTTTTATTATAGCAACATTTGTTTTTATAAATGGTATTTCTTGATATTTGCTAAAATATTTAGACATTTTAAAATTTCAAACATATTAAAGGCCTGGCTAGTGTGGCTCAGTTGGTTGGAGTGTCATTCCATTATCAAAAGATGGAGGGTTCTATTGCAGTTGGCGCACATACCACGTTTCAGGTTTGATCCCCAGTAGGTCACGTATGGGAGGCAACTGATCAACGTTTCCTTCTCACATTGATATTTCTCTCTCATTTTCTCTTTTCTTTTCTTTCTTGTTTCATTCGCTCTTTTCCTTCCTCTCTCTAAATCAATAAAAAATCTATATAATAAAAGCCTGATATGCTAATGTCAGTCGACCAGTGGACCATTCAACCAATTAAAGCTTAATATGCTAATGATATGCTAAGGCTGCTCAACCGCTCGCTATGATGTGCACTGACCACCAGGGGGCAGATGTTCAGATCGGTAGCTTGCTGCTGGGGTCTGGCTGATCAAGACTGAGTGAGATGGACCAGACATGCCCTGGAGCCCTCCTGTGGTCCCTCCCCAGCTGACCAACCTCCCATGTCCCTCCCTGGCAGACCCTATTGGCCCTGATCAGGACTGGGCAAGACAGGGCCGGACACGCCCTGGACCCCTCCTGTGGTCCCTCCCTGGCCTCTGTTGTGCACCAGTGGTGTCCCTCGGCCTGGCCTGTGCCCTCTCACAATCCAGGACCCCTCATGGGATGTCATAGAGCTGGGTTTGGCCCCATCTGGCAGGCCAGGCCGAGGGACCTCACTGGTGCACGAATTTGTGCACCGAGCCTCTATTATTAAATATTGTTATACTAATTTTTGCTCTATGAATTTTGAACTTAAAAATACTGATATTAATATATATTTTAGTATTAACCCAAAAGGATACCAAACTACCATTTTTATTTTTATTATTGCAATAAATAATTTTATTTTCTTATAAAACCTCACATGACAAATTATCTTCAGAGCTTAGAACTAGATAAAACTTTATCTCTAGTATAACAAAGTAAATAAATAAATATTTAGTAAGTATCCTTGATCTGCACAGCAATCTCAAGGAACTAGTTAGGTAAATATTTCCAAATGTACAAATGATGAAAATGATGCAAAGCAAATTATTTACTTAAAGTCAGAAGCTTAGAAGTGGCAAAACTGATAACAGAACAGAGATCTTAGAGTGTCTCCCATTTCAGTTCTTTATAGTACCCCACCAACATGCATGCCATCACTCTAACACAGACATTTTCCAACATCTGGAAAGCATTCCAAAGTAGCTCCTGTAGAGCAAACACTTAAACATGATGGAGTCTCCATGATAAAATGTGCAACTAATACACTATTGCAATGATTGGGATAATTTTAAATGTCCCTCACTCAGGTTTCTTAGGATATTTTAAGAATTACAAACACTGCTATTATAATTTTAGGGTCACCAAAATTACTTTCTAAAATAATTTTTGAAACTAAACCAAATTACAAAGAAAATTACTTTCACACAGACAAAGGAACAAACTTCTGAAAGAGGAGCAAAAGAGGTTTAATAGCTCTTTCTTATCTATTTCATTCCCTGAAAAAATGTATTGAGTATTAACTTCACTTGGTGAATATAACAAATGAAAAAGAGGAAGAAATAGAAACCCATCCAATTCTTGAATCATGGCTTGATTTTTGGAAGGAAGTTTGATCTTCTACTCTTTTTTTCTGGTTCTTTCTTGGCATTTCCTGTCTTCTGATTAGCTGTATTGTATCTTCCCATTTCCACTGGAATCTCTTTCATTCTATGAAATTCATCCATATATTGTCTTCTAGAAATTTGGTATAAGTGAAAGGCCTGAAATAGGTCATCGAGGTGTTTTTGGCGTTCATCCTTGATCTTTTTGCAAGCCCTTGATTCTCGTTCCACTTTAAGTGTATAGTATTTCACTTGATTTTCAAGACACCTTTTCTCTTGGAGTAGCTTTCTAAGTAATGTCATTAAATATTTCATTGACAATTGCTTGTAGACCTGAATAGTCCCTTGTATATCTGAAGGATCTGCACTGAGTTTTCCCAATTTCTCTTTCAGAGTAACTATTTGGTCCTTCAGTTGATCATTCACTTCAAGTTGTATCTCATAACGGATTTTCCATTCATTGTTTTTAATGAAGTTGGCTTTCTGTTCCGCTATCTTGTATGTTAGTTCATCTATTGAGAGTTTTACCAAGTCTTTCTTATGGATTTCTTCCAATAACTCCAGTTTTAGTTGTTCAATGCTCATACCTTCAAAGTTGTCACCCATAGTGTCAAGTCAGAGACCTCTCCACGCCCTTCTCATCAGCACATCTTAGAGCAGAAGACCTGAAGGGTCACCCACAGCTGAGGAGAAGAAAGTGTTGACATGAGCTGTTACCATGGTGAACTGAATTCTAGAATTCTTGGCTTCAGTCCCCCCACTCAGCACCTTGCACATGTCATAACACTGCCTTCTTGTCTCCATTGTTTCTTTCTTTCTTTAAAAATGTTTTAAAATATATTTTTATTGATTTCAGAGAGTTAGAGTGAAAGAGAATCATTGATTGGCTGCTTCCTGCACACCCCCACTGGGGATCGAGCCTGTAACCTGGGCATGTGCCCAGTACATAGCTATTACAATATTATTGACTATATTCCCTATGCTATGCATTACATTCCTGTGATTATTTTGAAACTATCAATTTGTACTTCTTAATCCCTTCACCTTTTTTGCCCAGTCCCCAATCTCCCACCCCTCTGGCAACCATCAGTCTGTTTTCTGTATCTATGAGTCTGTTTCTGTTTTTTGTTTGTTTGTTTATATTGTTATTTAGTTTCCGAATATAAGTGAAATCATATGGTATTTGTCTTTCTCTGACTAGCTTATTTTATTTATCAGAATGTCCTCTAGGTCTAACCATGCTGTTGCAAATGGTAAGATTCTATTCTTTTTTATGGCCAAGTAATATTCCACTGTACATATGTACCACAAGTTGTTGTTGTTGTTGTTTTTTATCCACTCATCTATTGATGGGCACCTGGCTGCTTCCATTTGTCTCCATTGTTTCTGATGACTGGGCAGCTGTTAATATTATTGTGGTTCCTTTGCATATGATATGTAATTTTTCTCCTGCTGTTTTCAAGTTTTCCTCTTTGGCTTTGTCTTTGAACAGTTTGATTACTATCTATCTAGCTGTGAATATCTTTGTGTTTGTTCTACTTAGAATTCCTTGAGCTTCTTGGATGTGTAGATTAAAGTTTTTCATCAAATTTGAGAAATTTTACCCATTATTTCTTCAAATACTTATGTCATTCCCCCTCTCCTCTTCTGGAACTCCCATTATGCATATCTGGTGTATCTGATGGTGTCTCACAGGCCTTTGAGGTTATTCAGTTTTTTTCATTATTTTTTACTGTTAAGCCTGTTGAGTAAATTTTTTGTTTGTTATACCTTTTAACTACAGAATTTCCATTTATTTCTATAATTTGTATCTCTTTATTAATATTCTCTATGTGATGAATCATTGTCATCATACATTCCTTTAATTCTTTTTTTAATTCTTTATTGTTGAAAGTTTTACATATGCTTCCTTTTTCACCCATTGACCTTTCCCTGCTCACTCCCACCCTCCCTTTAATTCTTTAAACCTGGTGTCCTTTAGTTATTCAAACATATTTATAATAGCTTATTTAAAATCTTTATGTACTACATCTATATCAAGGCCCTCTCAGAAACAATGTATATAAGTTGGTTTTTCCTCTGTATGGGCTATGTCTTGTTTCTTTGTTTTTAAATATTTATTAATTACTAGTGGCCCAGTGCACAAAATTCATGCACATTAAAAGAGGATTATTTAGAGGAAATATTTTAATATTGCTATTTGCCCTTTCTCTATAATAGAAGTGTCAGAGATGAAAGAAAATTAATAAAATGTAAATGAAAAATTTCCTCCTGTCAGAGTCTGGGGCACGCCGCAGGACCTGGAGTCAAGTCCCCGCCCACCTGCGGCTCCTCAAAATTGCGCAAGTTGCAGACCCAGCCAGCCCCACCCCCATTGGGTGAGATCAAAACCCAGCTGGCCCCACCCCCATCAAGCCCCACTGGGCGGGGGGCACAGCCTCAGGTCCCCTGGCCTGGTGTCGGGCAGGGGGAGCAGCCTCAGGTCCCCATCAAGCCCCACTGGGTGGGGGGGCGCAGCCTCAGGGCCCCTGACAAGCCCCGCAGGGTCAGGAGGAGCAGCCTCAGGTCCCCCGTCCAGCCCTGCTGGGCGGGGGGTGCAGCCTCAGATCCCCTGGCCTGGCGCCAAGCAGGGGGCACAACCTCAGGTCCCCCAGTGCACCCTCAGGTCCCTCGGCCTGATGCCAGGGTGGGAGATGTGGCCTGAGGTCCCCCAGCCTGGCACCAGGGCAGGGGGCACGCCTTGAGGTCCCCTGTCAAGCCCTGCTGGGTTGGGGGCGTGGCCTGAGGTCCCCTGTCAAGCCCCACAGGGTGGGGGACACAGGCTCAGGTCCCTGCCCCAGCCCAGTGCCACTCAGCCTCAGGTCCCTGCTGATTGCTCCTTAAGGCTCGTTACAGAAACCCCACCTCTGCTATGGGCACTGCCTCCTTTGTGATGGTGTGATGGTCAATTTGCATATTCCTTCTTTATTAGATAGGATTTTAGTGATGTGCTTGGACTAATTATGTAGTGTCTATTTACCCTGCAGTGTGTATCAACTGGAATCTCTGCTCAGGTTTTGTGGGTTTTTTTTTAAATTCTTGTGGTAATACTTAAGCCTAGTTACCTAGGATTCACCCTTGGATCATCATAGCTGGCACCATATATAGTTATTACAATATTATTGACTATATTCCTTATGCTGTACATTTATTTCTCCTTTGAACTCAGGGTTATTTGGGGTGTATTATATAATTTTCAAATAGCAGTTTCCTGTTATATTTTTGTTATTGGTTTCTAGCTTAATTCTACTGTGGTCAGATAATATACTCTGTATGATTTTAGTCCTTTGAAATTTAAGACTTGCTTTAGAGTCCATAGTATGATAAATGTTGGTGAATGTTTCATTTGCATTTGAATAGAGTATGTATTCTTTGATTGTTATTTATAGTGTTCTATATCTATCAGGCCAACTTTGTTGATCATGTCCTTCAACTCTTCTATATGCTTAATGGTTTTTTAATCTGCTTTTTCTACCAATGGAGTCTTTAGGGTTTTCTAAGTACAGTATCATGTAATCTGTGAATAATGAGAGTTTTACTTCCTCCTTTACAATTTGAATGTCTTTTATTTCTTCTCCTTGTCTGATCTCTGTGGCTAGGACTTCCTATACTATCTTGAATAAGAGTGGTGAATGCATTATTTTCTTTTGATTCAATGTAATTAAATTATTGGCATCTTATTATAGTACTAGAGGGCCGATGCATGAAATTCGTGTAAGAGTAGGCCTTCCTTCCCCTGGCTGCCAGCTTCCTTCCGGGACCTGGGACCTGGGCTTCCCTCTGGCCACCGGAAGGCACCTGGGACCCGGGCTTCCCTTGCAGCCTTGGCTTTGTCTGGAAGGTTGTCCAGAAGGACATCCAGAAAGACATCTGGTCTAATTAGCATATTACACTTTTATTATTATAGATATGAGGATAGACTTTTCTTACAAATCCCCTCTCCTCCTTTATTCTCCCAATATAGTTTATATCACAATTTAATGTTGGCATCACTATGATTACACAAATATTTCACTGATGGGTCAAGAATTTTATTATGATTACATTTCCATTTTGTATAATTTCTGTTTTTCAGAAGTTAATGATGACCTAATTTATTTTTCCCCATTACATAGTTTATTTGAAACTATCGCCAAGTCTTCCTATACCTTCCAACAGTCTTGTAAAATACCTATTGGTACAATTGTTCACACGGTCACATGAGCAAAGCTTTCAGATGATCTCTGAGTTTTTTTTGTTGTTTGGCTTTATTTGGATTTTGAGACTTTTTCTCCCTAGAAATGTCCCTCCTGGGGCTCTCTGGTCTTCTCCAATCTGAACCATTTGCTTTCTGAACTTACTGCACAGCTGTCATCCTCTAAATTCCTTTCACCTCTCCACTGGATAAGCTTTATGTTTTGTGATTCTCTTTCTTGGTTTATATCCTTGTTTTGATTGTGCATTCCCTTCTGAGTAAGGGTTATTCTACCCTCTGATTTGATTAATAACTTAGGTGAAGATAAAATTCTTGGTTGAAAATAATGTTATTCTACCCTCTGATTTGATTAATCACTTAGGTAAAGATAAAATTCTTGGTTGAAAATAATCAGTTACTCAGAATTTTGAAGGCATCACCCCATTGTCCTCTAGCCTTTAATTTTGCTATGGTGAAGTCAAATACTTTGTATGTGACATATTTTTCTCTCATTAACTTTTCAGGTTCTTCTCTTTATCCCCAGTGTTCTGAAAACTCATAATGCTCTTTAGCTGGGCTCTAAGTGGGCCCTTTAAATCTGAAAACTCAAGTCCTTCAGAGCTGGGAAAGTATTTTGGATTGATAATTTGCTACACCATTTTCTGTTTTCTTTCTGGACATTCCTATTGGTTTGATAATGTATGGCTTGGATTGTTCTATTTTTCTTCATTATCATATTGTCCACCAAAGTATAAGCTACACAGGCACAGGGAATTTTTGTCAGTTTGTTGTTGACATAATATATTCCAAGAGCCTAGAACAGTACCTGACACATAGTAAGCATTCAAGCAATTTTGATGAATGAAAGCTCTCTTTTTGCTCTTCTTACTAGAGGCCCAGGGCACGACATCCCTCAGGGGATGCCTGCCTGCTGGCTTAGGCCCGATCTCCCCAGACATCCCTCTCTCAGTCTGGGGCTCTCACTGTCTGGGACCCCTCACTCCTTACCACCCACCTGCAGTGGAGGTGGGAGAGGCTCCTGCCACCGCCTCTGGGCTTGCCAGCTGTGAGCCTGGCTTCTGGCTGAGCAGCACTCCCCCTGTGGGAGCGCACTGACCACCAGGGGGCAGCTCTTGCATTGAGCGTCTGCCCCCTGGTGGTCAGTGCGCATCATAGCAACTGGTCATTCCACTGTTTGGTCAATTTGCATATTAGGGTTTTATTATATAGGATGTGTGATTTCCTCAACTTTATCTTCATACCTGGTTACGGAAATTTTGGTATTATATTTTAATTTTTCAGGAGCTTTTTGTTCTTTGATTATTCTTTCTTTTATATAATCATGATCTTGTTTTAGTGAGGCAATATCTTCTCTTATTTCTTTAAGAATATTATTGTTTTATAGACATTTTCTTTTGTTCTCTACACTGTCTGTTTTGTTTGTTTCAATCTGTCTTTTCTCTTTGTGTTGGCCTCTCTCAAGTGGAAGTTTTCTTTAAAATGAATAGTGACTTTTGGATATCCATTTCTATTTAGAGGTGAAGAACTAAAAAGTATATTGGAAGTTGTGCTGCATAAAAGTGGAGCTTAGTAACTGGTGGACAGACTTATTACCTGAAATTTTTAAGCCTTTCCAGTGTCTTCTAAACTTGTTTATTGTTAGTATTCCTTTCTAACCCTTAAGTTTCCTTTTAGCATTTATTTATTTATTTAGCCTTTATCTCTATCCACCATCACCACCAAACTATTCCTAAGCCCTACAGACTCAGCAATTATTGGCTGCCATTCCATTTTCTTTCATCCTTTATTTCTCTCTCAGCCAGCTTTTCCTCTTCCTATTTTCCTTCTTTTTCTACCTCAATATTTACTCAGCATCTGCTACAAGGCACTGTGCTAAGTGCTATCGATACAGAAATTAATAAGACATGGTTCCTTCCTTCAAGGCACTCACTACTTAGGGAGGGAGATAGTTATACAGCCAATGGCATCAATATACTGTCATTCTTGCCATTATACAGGGATGTATTGGGTGCTATGGGAGACCAGAAGAGGAGTAAAGGGAAACCTTCCTGGAAATATGATGTTTGAGGTGAAAAGTGTGCTGTATTAGTTTTCTATGGCTGCCATAACAAATTGCCACAAATTGATTACCATAAAACAACATCCATGTATTATTTCCTAGTTCTATAGACGAGAAATCTGGCTACTGGGTGGCTTGGCTGGTTCCTATGCTTTGAGTCTTATAAGGTCAAACAAGTTATCAGCAGTTGTATTCCTTTCTGGGGCTCTGGAAATAAACTCACTTCCAAGCTTATTCAGGTTCATTGCCAAATTTAGTTGCCTGCCAGAGGCTAGTCTTTGCTCCCAGAGGCCATCATTCCTTCCACTGATATCCATATGGCTTCCTTCTAGCAACAGTTGGTTTGTTATAGGCACCTCTCACCGACACCAGAGAGGTGTTACTGGACAGCCCCTTGAGTCTTTGGGGGTGGACTGTTCCCAACCTCAGTCCTTGTCTTCTCATATAAATGAATTTATAGGAGAGAACTTGACTGTGTTGTGAAAAACCAATTTACTAAAACAATTAAAGCATGTACCTTTATTGAAAAAGCAAAGCAAGCAAACCTATACATATGGCTTATAAAGCACAGACAGGTTGGGTGGGGGTCTGAGGTATTATATACCCTCCTGTCTATAGGTCTCAAAATTATTCTGCTGACTATTTTAGTGCATATTAATTCTCAAGGTCTTTTTTTCTTTTTTTAACTTTGTGTGGCCTTCCCAGAATTCGTGAGAAGCACCTGGCAACTTGATCTTGCCAAGCCTTGAGACTACTGGCTTTTCTGCTTAGGGAGTAAAACTGCTCCCTTTTCCTTTCACCTTTCCCCCTCCCTTTCTGTATTCTCTCATTAGGAAGGTTGTTAACCATTTGCTCTCATGTCCTTGGCTGGGGAAGATAATGGTTTGTTAGTTACAAGCTGGCTGCAAATTGCCCACACTATTTGGCCTTGTTTTAACTTTCCTGTCTCAGTTTCCCTATTCCTCCTGCCCTGGAATCCTGTAACAGGCTGAATTTCTCTCACACTTCAAATATCTCTTATCTCCCCTTCTGCCACACCTCTCTGACTCCAGCTGGAGAAAGTCCTCAGATTTTAAGGGCTCCTGTGATTAGATCAGTCAGAGATAATCCAGGATTATCTTCCCTATCTTGAAGTCCTTAACTTTAATTACACCTGCAAAGATGCTTTTGTTATATAATGTAGCATACTCATAGGTTCCAGGAATTAAGACCTGGATAACTTTAGGAGCCATTCTATCTACAATAAATTGCATGCAGGAAAAATGGGAGAAAGAGTATTCTGAACAAAAGCCTGAAAAGGTGAGAAAACATTTATTTCAGGAAATCACAAGCAGCTCAATATGACTGCCACATGCATCAATTAGGTTGGACAAAGAAGCAAGAAACAGATAACAATGGGTCCTCACTCTTCCATCTTTCTTGTTCTCCTTAGTTTCGTTTGGGTACATGATATCATAATGATTAGAATGTTTCATCTCAAATCTCCCATATTGCTAATTGAAACTATATGTCCTCCCCATGTGAATTTATTCTGGTTGATCCTATTCTTCATCATGGCCTGATGTCATGCCAGCCTCAGCTATCACAGTCATCTCACTGCTTGATGTACCTTTTCAGCTGATGCATTTGCCATCTGGATGGCCATATGAAATCCTGCAAATGCTGGTTTAATTTTCCCACCACATTACTTTCATCAAGTCACTACATTGCTCAATGGATCCTGATATCTCTTCTTTGCCTGTGGAAACCAAACCAAATTCTTAAGCCTGCATTGCCAAGTCTGAGTTTACCCTACCATGCCAACATTTTCACATACTCTATCCTAGTCAGCTTGACCTCTTCTTTACCTTCTGTCCACCATATTCACTCTCTCAGGTCTTTGCTCTTGTTTCCTTCTTTTAAAATCAGAATATCTTATTCCCTCTCCCTTCTTGAATGCAAATTGTGCCTAGCATTTCAGACATCATATATTGTACACATCCTTCATAAACTTTCCCCAAAACTCCAGCTCCCCATTAATCCTTTATTCCTCTTCCTAACTTCCTACAACTCCTGATGCTTGTCTGTACTGTGCAGAGTTTTACTAAATTATGTGCATTTTGATCCTCACTACAAACTTTGACTTTAATAATGCCATGCGTTGAAGTCTCATTTTTCCAATTGTACTATAAGCTACTTGAGCACAGGTCCCATGTCCCAGTAGATTTTGGATGGGATTTTTTTTTTTTTTAGCTCTTATCCAAATACTAGATATTTTGTATACAATTTAGAGAAATGTGAAAATGCATATGTACTTGTGCTCCATGTGTAAATTAGACACCTAAACTGAAACTCAAGGGGATAAGCTTTCCCATAATATTTTTGACAGAATTATTAAATATTTATCTCTGGCATCAGAAATATTTTACCAAGTTTCTCTTTATATTTAAACATTTCCATGCCAATGATTGTGTGTAGTTGTACTTGTTTTCTCTAGCTTTCCCAACAGGCCAGTATTCTTTCACTTGATGAAACATGTGGATGATTTATTGATGGTGGTGTTATTTAATCTAATTCTTGCATGGTTTTCACCAGGAAATGATGAGAGGAGAGAACTAACCTTTGGAGAAGCTGCCAAACTTTGCCCTAAGACATTTTGCAAATAAGATACTGGATTTATTGTAAAACATATTCTAACATACAAAAGTGTATAGTAAATTCCATTCCAAATCACAAAGTCCATAAGGTTCTAACTAGGGGGCTTTAGGAACTCAAAAACCCAAATCTTTCTTTGATTCTAAGCAGAAAACTATTACTGAAAGTGCCAACAGTTGGTAAGTTTGAGACATATGGTCCTATTCTCTTTGTCCAAAATAAGAATGGTGGGTTTAGCAGTAAATTGATAGTGTAAGTAAATCTAGCGCTTGAAAGAATTTAATTAAATTTCCCCCATCTTCAGTGTAAACACCAGACAGAATATATCCTTGTGGTAAGGAAAAGAAATGGAATTCCCCCATGGCAAATGGCTATTGCACTAGGCTAGCTCCTGTAGAAAAGGCAGAAATGATGCTCATATAAGATAGCCTGTAGTTAACAGCAGATAAGGACTCTCCAATTTTGAGAGAGAAATATATCACAACTAGCATGTCTGCTTCTGAGGTACACCAACTGTTCCTTCCTGTGAGCTGTAACATAATAGCTGATAGGTTCCACAGCAAATGGGGAAGAACCCATCTTCACCAGCCTAGTAAACAATGTTGCAAGTGCAGCCACTGAATGGGAGGGAAAGGAGTGGAAACATGTAAGGTGCAGACTTTAGTTGAGAAATATTCCAGGATACTACTAACAGCTAGGGAACTAACACCTACTTGGGGGAGGGGGTGTTAGAAATCTGAATGACTAATTGAATTTTTGTGACTCTTATTTTTTTCAACAAGAAAAGGAGTTCTTGCAGAAAGCTTTTAAACCAACTCAGATAAATATGCAATAGATGGTAATGCACCACCCCAAATCCAGTTGTGCCATTCAACATCATGTTTACATGGAAAATATCTGTAAACAAAACTTTTTGCAAACATAGATGTTTCTAACTTTGTGTAGGTAGGACTTGAAACTATTTCTAAAACAATGGCAATATAGATTGAAGAGTGGTTATAGGCCTGAATCTGAGCAAAGTTGTGAAGAAGACAAAAGTGGTTTCATCTTTTTTTCTGTGCCTCTTCCCTTCCCACAGCCCATTTCAGTAGTCTCACTCAGAACCACTTATAGTTGCCCTTATTCCCCATGTTCTTTGCACTTCTGCCTTTATGTTCATGTACTTCCTTCTGCCAGAGGTGTCCTTGTCTCCTTGCCTCTTGTCAGCTTGAGGGAGTCCTCCTTCAAGAATCAAAGGGCACCTCCTCCATGAAATTTCCCAGATTCTCCTCTACCCCCACAAGAGGTAACCTCTGCTTCCTTTGTGCTGCTTCCTACATAGAACCTAACCAAAGTATTCATCATTACATCTGCAACATTTTCTCATGTCTTTACATGTTCGTTTCTCCCCTCTAAATGGTAAGTTTCACTGAAAACAGGAACATGCATCTTTTTTAACTCCCAGTATATCTGTAGCTTTTATTGAAGGAAAAAGCACATAGTAGTTGATTAATAAATGTTTTCCAAATGAAAATTAATTTAATTAATTAAGTATAAGGAATAAAGCAAATGTAATGCTAAAGCAGTGTGTCTCAAAAAGATTATTTTCTCATTTTAATCATTTTATTGATCAATCCCAGTCACCACCTAGTCCTAGTTGATTTATTTGCAGGAATGTAAGAATAATATTTATCTCTACTCTGACACTTAGATTGCCTGCCTCACATTTCTTATTATTATACATTTTATTCTTTCTATAATAGACTGCCAGTTTCTTGAGGACAGATAAATGTTTCCTTTGTTCCTTGTACACAATAAGCACTCAATAAACATTTGCTGAATTAATGAATTCCTTATGTGTATATAGCTCTTCACAGCAACCCAATGAGAAAAGTAAAGCATCATTCTCTCTGTCCCTTCTCTTCTCTTAGTCAAATAAACTGATGATCAGAATATACCAGAGCCCATATGGCACAGCTCAGTGGTTGAGCATTGACCTGTGAACCAGGAAGTCAAGGTTCGATTCTCGGTCAGGGCACATGCCTGGGTAACGAGCTCCATCCCCGGTGGGGGATGTGCAGGAGGCAGCTGATCAATGGTTCTCTCTAATCATTGATGTTTCTATCTCTCTCTCCCTCTCCTTTCCTCTCTGAAATTGATAAAAATATATTTAAAAAAATAATATACCAGAGACTTGACCACCTTCAAACAGTGGGCAAGAATCAGGGCTGAAAATCCTGGGAGACTCCCTGCTTCTCACACTATCTTTTGCTCCTTCCCTGTTTAGACCAATCAGTTTCTCTCTGCAGGGTCGCCTATTTGGAGAATTGTCCTCATTTGGTTCATTAATGTAAACAACCTAATCAAATGGTGTGGTTTTGTTCTTTTTTTTTTTTTTTTTTTTGCTAATTTCAACTTTTACTAGCTTGCAATATAGCATAAAGCAAGTCTTTTTGTTTTTTAAACAACAGATTTATTTTGTCACACTTCTAGAGACTGGAAATCCAAAGATTAAAGTGTCAGAAGCAGGGTTGGTGTCTAGTGAGAGCTCTCCCCTTGGGTGACCCACCATGTGCTCTGATGGCCTTTCCTCTTTGCTCATGCAGAGAAAGAAAATGAGCAAGCTCTCTCTTGTCTCTTCCAATAAGGATACTAATCTTATCAAAGCCCCATCTTTAGGACCTCACTTAATCTTAATTGCTCCCTTAAAGGTCCCCTGTCTAAATACAGCCACACTGGGGGATTAGGACTTAATATGAATTTTGGGGAACACAAGCATTCTAGCAAAAAGCGTCTTATACTCTGTATCTTTTTGGTGAAACAGCTACAATCTAGATTTTTTAAAGCTTCTCAACTCAAAATTATATTTTGTATTTTTAAAACGTTTTAAAAATTGAGATATAATCTATATATCTGAAAGGCTAAGCAACTATCTGACCGTCTGACTGGTAGCTATGACAAGCAATGACCACCAGGGGGCAGACACTCAATGCAGGAGCTGCCGAACTGCAGTGAAGTGGCAGTGGTGGTTCTCAGGTGACACACCCCGGGACCAGAGAGGAGAAAACTCGATTCTGGGATGTGTCACCTGAGAACTGCCCTCTCACAATGTGGGACCCCTTGGGGGATGTTGGAGAGCTGGTTTTGGCCTGATCCCTGCAGGCCAGACCGAGGGACCCTACCTGCTGGAGGAACCCTCCTTACTCCCCCGACACCCTTCGAGCCATGGCCCCAGGTGTGGCTGGCCGGGGAGGGACCGAGTGAGGTTGGCTCTAGGGCGTGTCCAGCCCATCTTGCCCAGTTCTGCCCCACCAGCCACCTTCTAATAAATTTCCTTTCAATGTGCATGGACCCGTGCACCAGGGCACTAGTTAACATATAATATTATTTTAGTTCCAGTTGCACAACATAATGATTCGACATTTGTATATGTTGCAAATAATAATGGCATGTTTTTGAGCATGCCATGCTTAATTGTCCAAAGGAGATCTTTCAGGGCCTGGCCTTTAGTAATGTATGACTACTGTCTGTTTTCTGGAGCTATGACAAAGAAAGAAATCTGTCTCTGGAGCCAACCCAGAACCTAATCAAGTTACATGCAAATCCACATTGCTTTAGTGGTTAGTCAATCACACAATGATGTGAAAAAACAATGTTATGCATTTTATATCATGTATTATACTTCTTCAACGTCCATTCAAATACATGACTGCATTTGGATTGTCCCTTAATCCTGATAGAGAAGGTAAGGCAAGCATTTTTATCCCCATGTGAAAGATAAGAATACAGATTCAGCATAATTAGCTACATTGCCAAGGTTTGGAGGGTACTGTGTTTCCTGGCTGTAAAAAGAAATTTAGAAACTTAGAAACTACACTGAGTGGCCAGATTATTATGATCTCTGAACGCATAATAATCTGGCCACTCAGTGTTATCCTATATAATAAAAGGCTAATATGCAAATTGTCCCCTCGACCAGGAGTTCGACCAGCAGGCAGGCCGGCCAACTGCCCATGTCCCCACCCCCTGGCCAGGCTGGCCGGATCCCACCCATACACAAATTCATGCACTGGGCCTCTAATATATATATACACACACTGAGTGGCCAGATTATTATGTGTTCAGAGATCATAATAATCTGGCCACTCAGTGTATTTAAAAGAACTTTTATCAGGAGCCAACGTGAATATACACTATGGGTAAAAAGACTTGAGCTCAATAAAACAAACCAGCCAAACAACAAAAGAGGGGAAACCATTTCGTAGACAACTGATAAATTTGATAGGGTTATTGTTGAAAAACAAGTATCAAATCAATAAAATTTTATTTTCATTACATCAGTGTCTGGCAGGAAATATGAAAGCAATGGTGTACTCTGGTTGGTTAAAATAGCATTGCAACATCAAAAAAGAGAAAGTAAATTGTACTAATGCTAATACATTGCTAACTACCATGCAAAAGCTTCTAAAATACACTATGGAGGAGGTTTCCTTTATGATTCTTGGCAAAATTGAAGGAAGATCCTGATTTCTATTGATGTGCCTCTTAACTTTCCTGAACCTCAGTTTTGCATCTATAAAATGGGGGAAATGATGCCTACTTCATATGGGATTGCTATAGGAGTGATCTAGTTCAGCATCTAGCATTTACTGGATGGCTGAGTGGAGGGAAGATTCAGTAAGTGTTACCTTAAATTTTTTCCTTTAGACTTGAAAGATGTTATTTCTCCCAAAAATATAACAAAGATCGGTTAATTGTAACAGTTAATTTTTAACTGTTAATAACATAGCTGGTATTTCTAACTAAACAAACCTTGAAATCCTAAGTATGGCAAATAACTACGTACTGTTGCCTTCCGAAGTACTTCCCCTTGGAGAACATCTATTTATTCTTGTGATGCTAAAAACATCTCTGGAAATAAGAATTACTTTCTAAGCCAAATACAAGACTATCAAGAAACCTAATCTCATTTCTTAATGGTCATACTTAATTTTTTAATTCAAAATGTAGGGCCCAGCTCTATCACTTACTTGTCTTATCCATTTGATTTGCCTCTTAAATGACATTTGGCTATTCCCAACCAGTTTAATTTCACTTCATTTATTCCCCAGTGACCAAGATCTATTCCAACTGAGTAAATCTGAACACGTACCACAGGCTATGAAGGCAGTTACCAAGTATATTTGAATAATCTTATAAGGATATTACTCAAAGACTACACACATGCCTAAATTCTGGTATTTTTGTTTTTAAATCAATGTTATCACTTTATATTAGCAGTGTATAGGTAGATATTTAGAAGAGCATAAATGGAGTTGAAGCTAAGACAAATGTCATAGCCTTGTTTCATTGTTGGGATTGTGTCACCATACTTACATGCTCTATTTCTACCTTAGTATTTGTGACCTTCTTCAGTCCTGTTGGTAAATGTTTATGGAGCCATTCATCTTCTTACTTTGATTTTTAAGAACATGAGCAGTGTCTTATACAACTTTGGCTACCACAAAGTACCCAGCATAGTGCCTCACACTGAGTAGAATAATAGATTTATCAATGTAAGAAACACCTAAACTTGTAGAGAATTTTTATAAGAATTAATGTGAGTCAAACTGACAACAATTGCCAGGAAGCAAGATATCTAATGCTCTGTAGAAAGGCAGTTTTTCAATTTCTTTTATGCATCTGAAATTAAGGAGGAAAGTTAAGGAAGATCAAATGAAGATGGGGGAAGGGCAGGTGGGAATTGGATTACAGGCTAGTTAATAAGATTATGTGCTCCTGAGAGGGGGTTTAGGACTTCCAAGAGGTCTGAAAAAAAGGGATTACTTTGTCATTTCAAATATATGTTAACAGAGATGCACAATGGACTATGTTCTTGTCTTATCTTTTTGATTTGCCTCTTAAATGACATTTGTCTAAGATAAGAACAATGGACAGGGCTTGCTTAATACAAAAAGAAACCTTTTACTAAAAGTTATATGCCAGCAGCATGACTACTCACCACCTGCTCAGTTAGGAATTTTTGATCGGATCACACTGTGAGGTTACTGTCACCAGACTTTTCAGTTTTATTACAGAACCCTTTTTTGTTCACCAATTCATAGAGTGTTTATTAGAGCTAGAAAGAGCCTTAGGAGATTGAAACTCATGAAGGGAAAGTGATGAGTCTGGGCTACATAGGGAGTTGATGTACTAGTTTAGGAGCAGGTTTTCAAACTGAGACCTTCATACTTCTAAGTCAGCTGCAGTCACATTTGAATGAATAAACTACTGGTAAGATCTCCTGAACTTTGGACATCATGTATAGGTTGATAGTCTTATTTCAGCAACTCCTTTGATTTCTGATTTACTGCTGCAAATAAATCATACTTTGGTATAATGGTCCCAATACAAGCCCCTGTGCTACTCATTTCCTAGCATGTTACTACATATGTACTTTTGTTGATGTATAGGCAAAAGTCAGTTGACGCTCTATTATAACCTCCCCAGTCAGTCTCAAATACTGAACAATATAAACAAAATTATTCATAAAAATACACACTTTGCCCAGGCTGTGTGGCTCAGTGGTTGAGTGTCTACCTATGAACCAGGAAGCCACGGTTCAATTCCTGATCCAGGCACATGCCTGGGTTGCAGGCTTTATCCCCAGTTGGGGTTGTGCTGGAGGCAGCCAATCAATGATTCTTTCTCATCATTGATGTTTCTATCTCTCCCTCTCCCTTCGTCTCTGAAATAAATTTAAAAATATAAAAAATACACACTTAACAGATCAACCAAAGGACCTGTGTACATGCATATAAGCATAACCAATGGACACAGACAATAGGGGGATCAGGGCCTGTGCTGGGGAGTGGGGGTGGGCTGGGAGAGGTCAATGGGGGAAAAATGAGACATATGTAATACTTTCAAGAATAAAGAATTTTTAAAAATACACACTTCATTTCATTTAAATAATAATGTTAACAGACATTAATGACATATTTGTTTGGATCAATATAAGCCGATCTAAATGTAAACAAACAATGCAGTTAGTTTACTTCAGCCCATATGGAATAGTAAGTAAATATCATCCAATTGGCAGTAACACCCAAAATATGAGATTGTGTTCAACCACAAAGTTAGTTTCAATGATATCATTATACTATGATTATGTTAGGCAAACGTCCAACTAGAACAAAATTTCAATATTTAATGAAATGTTACTCCAAAGCCCAAATTAGCTAATTGTTTGGGGTCATTTTCCAATTCATGAAAAGTTTATTTTTTTAGATACAAGAAAAATTAATTTTAATCACAGATTTAACTTCAATTCTGATACCACCCCAGGTAGTGACTTTGAATTGGATTCTCCCCCTGCTTTTCTTAATTCCCTACCTAGTCCAACCTCTATATTTTTCTTTTACCTGATCATATCTCACTGACTCTAAGAAAACTTCAGAGTGCATGAAAATAGCTCACAAAGTCCAATCCAACCAAGAGCCCTTGATGTGCAATACCAGAATAGAGGAAGCAAATTCTTCAATTAAAACCCATGTATAATGTAAACAAATTTCACTATCTTCCATGTAATAGATATTGGATCCAAGGGATTCATCTTTTTTAAGTATGTTTTTATTGATTTTACAGAGAGAGGAATGGAGAAGGAGAGAGAGATAGAAACATCAATGAGAGAGAAACATCAATGAGAGAGAAACATCAATATTTATCAGCTGCCTCCTGTATGCCCCCCACTGGGGATTGAGCCCACAACCCGGGCATGTGCCCTGATCAGGAATTGAACCAAGGACCTCCTGGTGCATAGGTGGATGCTCAACCACTGAGCCACACTGGCCGGGCCAGGAAATCTATCTTTTGAAGAAAACCATGGGACAAAATGTTCCTTTGAAGTCATTAAAATTTAAAAATGAATTTATAGATATTCATATACTGCTCTTAATGACATGGAAGGGTTTCATAGTTGACATTCATATGAAAAAAGCATGATATAAAACAGTATGTACAATATAATTAGATGTTTAGATCTAGATTTAGATATATCTTAAATGTAGTACCCTTGATATAGTGTGATGAAAATGGCACTTTACTTCTGTGGTTTTCCTCCCCCAAAAATAAAATCATCAGGTAAATCCCACTAAGGGACATTCTACAAATACCAGTACTCCTTAAAACTCTTAATGTCATAAAAAACAAAGAAAGTCATGAACGGTCACAGCTAAAAGGACCATAAAGTCTACTCAGCCATAAGAAAAGATGAAATATCACCATTTGCAACAACATGGATGGACCTTGAGAACATTATGCTAACTGAAATGTCAGTCAGAAAAAGCTAAGAAGTATATGATTTCACTCATATGTGGGATATAAAACTGAAAGTCAGGAACACAAATAGTAGTGTGGTGATTGCCAGAGGGAAGGAGGTGAAGAGAGAAGGTTATCCTAATATAAGGTGTCACAAGATTTGACTTTGGATGGTAAGCACATGGTGCAGTATACAGATTGTATAACATAGAAACCCACACCTGAAACATATATGTTCATGTTGACCAATGTCACCCCAATCAACTTAATAAGTATTTTTAAAAAATAAATGTAATGTAATAACTAAATATAATGGATGGGATCTTGGAACAGAAAAAAGGACATTAGGCAGGCGGGCTAGTGTAGCTCAATGATTGAGCATCGACCCATAAACCAAGAGCTCCCTGGTTTGATTCCTGGTCAGGGCACATGCTCGGGTTGTGGGCTCATTCCCCAGTGGGGTGTGTGCAGGAGGCAGGCAATTGAGGTCTCTCTCATTGATGTTTTTATCTCTCTATCTCTCTCCCTTCCTCTCTTTCTAAAAAAAATCAATAAAAACATTTTTTTAAAGATAAAGGACATTAGGCAAAAACTAAGAAAACTTGAATAAATTTGCACTTCTATTAATAATAATGAATCAATACTGATTAATTAATTATAACAATGTACCATACTGATGTAAGATGTTAATAATAGAGAAATGGGTATGTGTTGTAAGGAAACTGTACAATCTTCACAGTTTTTCTGTAATCTAAATGTATTTTAAACAAAAGTTTATTTAAAATATATCTAACTGTGGTTACCTCTGGGTAGTAGAATTTTAAGTGAACTTTGTGTTCTTTCTTTTGAAGTATATAGTTTTCTACAATTAACATGTATTACTTTAGTAATAAGAAAAAATAAAATTTATTTGTAAAAGCACATGAATTTCCATTTTATTCATCAAAATAGCATGGAAGAGATTAACCAAAAAACATATATGCATGTATGCATAGCCCATGGACACAGACAATAATGTCGCGAAGGCCTGGGTGGCAGTGAGGGCTGGTTATAGGGTAGCAAAGGGGTGGGAAAGGGGACAGCTCTAATAGTGTCAACAATAAAACATTAAAATTATATGTATATATTAGGTTTACTTATTGTGCACAGACAAGGTTTCTTTTTTATGTGGATTTGCAAGTCCTTAAGGATCCACAGTCCCTTGTTTAGAAACTTTTACCTTAACCATAGATGAATCTAGAATCCTGTTCATAGTACAGTCTTTCCTGATCACTCTGAAGAATGCTGAACTTTCCAGGCTATTTGAAAACATTTGGAATCCCCACTTTAACTTATTGATACCTTTTCCTATGTCAGATGCTTTCCCAATTAATGTAATTAGGGTTAGATAGAGGGAAGAGTAGGGTAAGAGGTGAGGGGAAAGACTTATAATCTACCTATAAATTATGAATAGTGGAACCAAGTTCACACCAAAAAGATCTTTTCCCAATCTTAATATGAAACACTTATCTTTTCTGACACACAAATATGTGCCAAAAAAGATATACTTTTTCAAGCTAAATTCTCTTTTTTTGCACATATTTAATTTTAGTTTGCAAATTAACATAATAGATAGAAAGGGAGAAAATAAAGGGCTTCTTTCCAATAAGGTACCTGGCACACTGTATGAGATGAGTACAAGTTTCCTTCCTTTTGTTATTACATCCATGGCTCTTGCATCTTTTACACCACTTACTTGCCCTTGGATGTCATCTTAAATGTCCAAAAATGCATTCCCATCCTACCTCATGGTTTATAGAGCAAGGCTGGAGGGGCAAGGATGAACCTCATTTTAATCCATTAAAAATTTTTAGTGCCTCCTAGGTGCTGGGGATACAGGCCTGGCACAGAGCAATGTTCAATAAATATTTGTTGAGTTAATGAACAAGGTTGCTGCCATTGGGGACTTTACACATTAGTGGAGGAGACGGACAAACACACAATTAAAATACAGTGTGGAAGTACAGTGTTGTATGGGATCACAGAGGTGGGACACCTAACCTTTTCTAAAGCACCCGGGAAGACATTTTGAAAGAGAAAATGCTGGAGGCAAAGACCAACAGCAGTTAACATTTAAATGCAAGAAGTCAGTTAGAAGGCTGATGGACTTTGATATTCAGCAGGGCTGAAAATCAGCATTATATTACCCTGCTGCTGGCCAAATGGCTGAAGGCAATCCCCTAACCTGATAATCCTTTTACTGTTTACCAAACTTTACCTTTGACATGCCTGTTTGCATTCCTAAAAGGCAAATGTGTATTCAAGTAAATAAAAGATGATGGGTCTGGGGTTTCAGAGAGCTTCTCCATGAGAGGGAAGTTATCCGCCTGGCTCCCCCATGCCTTCTAAATTTATATTTCTTGTCTAGTGTATCCATTTGTGTGCAGCCCCTTCTCCAGACCTTGAACCCTAGCCACAAATGGATGCAGCATTCACAAGAAGACATCTAAGCTAAACCCCAGGGGATAAAGAGGGTTTAAGTGGGAGAGGTGGTGAGTACAGGATAAGAGGAGTTGGAAAAGTGAAGAGTACAGAAGCAAAACTTCTCATGGTATATGTAAGTAATAATTTAGATATATGGGGTGTTCCTGTAGAGGATTTATAAATGAAAAAAGTTTTAAAGTCAGTTTTGAACCAAATTAAGGAGATCTTCAAATGCCCAATTGAAGAATGTGTGTTTCATCTTGGAAGCATGAAGCCATTATCACTTATTTTTTCAGTAGGATACTGACTGACATGTACAAAAGAGTTTTTCAGAACAATATTCCAGGAATCTTGGGTTGACCTGGAAGAGACAATGCTAGAGGTGGGGAGGAGAATAAGGAGGCTCTTGCAGTGTGAGGTGATGAGAACCTTAACTAAGATAGTGAGAATCAGAAGAGGTAAAGGCAAATGGATGCAGAAAATGTTCAAGAAGTTGAATCATTAGGACTTCATGGCCTGACCAGTGTAAGGGAAAAATGGAGATGAGCCATAAAATAGATACTCATTAAGTACATGTGCTTCATCAGTTGATTTGACTTGCTATGTTTCTCAAACTTGATCTTGCATCAGAATCCCCTGGTGAGCTTATTACCACATAGATTGCTGCACCCACCCATTGAGTTTCTGATTCAGTAAATCTGCCTTGGGATCTGAGACTTTGCATTTATAAGAAATAATGCTACTGCTATGGTGATGACACTTTGAGAAACATTGGATTATCTTAGCATATATTTTTCAGCAAACCAGCCATTATGATCATGTTAGTCTTTTCAACAAATCGTGCTGGAACAACTCGTTTGCCACATGCAGAAGAATGAAATTGAACCTTTGACTCACACTATATAAAAATTTACTCAAAAAGGGTCAAAGACCTAATTGGAAGAGATAAAACTATAAAACTCTTAGAGGAAAACATAGGTTAAATCTTCATGACCTTGGATTTGGCAAAGCATTCTTAGGTATGATACCAGAAGCACAAGCAAACAAAGAAAATATAGATAAATAAAAAACTTTTGCACTTCAAAAGAAACTTTCAAGAGAGTAGATAATTTTGTTCATTAGATCCACATTTCAGTGAAATTATATGATACTTGTCTTTCTCTGATTGGCTCATTTCACTTGGCATAATGCTTTCCAGGTCCATCCATCCAGTCACAAAGGGTAAGATTTCCTTATTTTTATGGCTGAGTAGTATCCCATTGTGTAAATGTACCACGACTTTTTTATCCATTCATTTACTGATGGACACTTAGGTTGTTTCCAAATCTTGGTGAACAAGCAAAATAGAGACAGACTCATAGATAGAAATAAGGCTGAAAGATGTGTAGGTTGGGGGGGCTGTGTTGTGGGGGTAGAGGGATTGAGCAAAAAAGAGAAAAAAAGAAAAAAAAACTCATGGACATGGAAAACAGTGTGATTTCCAGGGGGAGGAGGAGGGGCAGGGGAAGGTGAAGGAGGGTATAGGGGGGATGAATGGTGACGGAAGGAGACTTCACTTGGGGTGGTGAACACACAACACAGTGTGTATATGATGTGTTTTGAAATTCCGCACCTGAAACCTGTATAATTTTGTTAGCCCATGTCACCCCAATAAATTCAATAAAAAGGAAAAATAAAGAAAGTAGAAAGATAACCTATAGAATAAGAGATCATATTTGCAAATCATATGTTGTGAAGAAACTTGTATCCGGAATATATAAGGAACTATTAACAACTCAATAATAAAAATACCAATAATGAAATTTGAAAATGAAAAAAGTATCTCAATAAACTTTTCTCCAAACAAGGTATACAAATGACTGATAAGCACATGGAAACATCATTAGCCACCAGGGAAATACAAATCAAAATGACAAGATACCATACCATGCCTACTAGGATGGCTAGAATAAAAATGTCAGACAGTGACAAATGTTGGAGGGGATGAGGAGAAACTAGAACACTTATACACTGCTCATGTGAATGTAAAATGGCACAGACACTTGGAAAAGAGTCTAGTAGTTTTTTAAATAGTTACATCTAGAGTGATCATATGACACAACAATTCTACTCCTATATATACTCAAGATAAATGAAAATACAGTATATGTCCACACAAAAACATGAACACAGATGTTTATAACAGCATTATTTATAATACCAAAAAGGTGGAAATAATCCAAATGTCCATTAATTTATGAATAGATAAACAAAATGTAGTATATCAATACAAGAATATTATTTGGCCATGAAAAGGAAAGAAGTACTGATATAAATGTTACCACATGGATGAGCCTTGAAAAGATTATGTTAAGTGAAAAAAGCCAGCCACAAAAGACCACTTATTATATAATTCTATTTATAATTTATGCCCAGAATAGGTAAATCTATAGAGACATAAAGCAGATTGGTGATTGCTTAGGGATGGGGAAAATAGGAGGAGAGTACGGCAGCAGCTAAAGGGTTTCTTTTTGAGGTGATAAAAATGTTCTAAATTTGACTGTGGTGATAGCTGTACAACTCTGTGAATATAGTAAATAACATTAAATTGTACATTTTATATGGGTGAACTATGTGATGTGAATTATATCTTACTAAATATTTTCTAAAAATAATGCTGACAAGAAATCCATAGGAAAAAATAGGGAGTGAAAAGCCTTCTGGGCAGAAGTAATAACATAAAAAGAGACACATGGGAAAGAAATATCATATGTATAGAATAGCGTAAGCAGTTTAATCAATTCATCACTTTTTAACAGTATATTGCTGGCACTGTTCTAGGTACTAGGATATGCAGTGAACAAAATTAACAATAATCTCTGTCCTCATAGGGAAATATATTAAATAAAATTCCTAGTTAAAGCATATAGTATATTAGAAGAGGATAAGTGCTATTGAGAACAACAAAAAAATGAAACAAGTAAGAGGGATCGAAGGCACTGTATTAAGGGGATGCAATTTTATATTGAGTAGTCTCACTACAGAAGCAGCTTATGAGTACAAGACCTAAGGAAAGGAAGGAAGCAATGTGCATGTGGGGAAAGAACTTTCCAGACAGATGGCACAGTAACCGCAAAGGCTGGTATCATCTTGGAGGAGCCAGATCATGTAGGGCCTTCTAGACAATTTTTTTTACAAGTTGAAATGGAAGTGTTATAGCCTTTAATAATTTTTTAAATGCATATAAAACTTTTTTTAAAGGTTCCTAGCCTAGACTCCGGATTTCCAATGTATACCTCCCTCTCAGCAGCCAGAGCCCCTGCCCCACCATTTTTAAAAAATGCATATAAAACTTGATCTTTCAGCAAACTCTTGTTTTGTTTGTATAAGTAGATGGGACAACTATAGACCCAGACAAGATGGAGCTCTGCTCAGCTTTGGGACAGAAGGATCACAATTGTCAGTAACAGAGATTACTTCCAGTTAAAGATATTTTATATCATATCATTTTATGTCTATTTACACAGCAAGGTCCAGACCTAAAACCACAAGGACAGAGGATAATATTTCTCATATATTTGGAGTTAATTCTGACAAGCTATTGGTTATAATTTAAATGTATGCACAGGTTTGTTTTTTTAAAATAGCATTTTATACGCAGGGGTTCCCTATTTGATATTCTAGCTTCTCTAGTATTTAACCATATCCTTCTAGACAACTGTAAGGACTTTGACTTTACTTTGAGCAAATCACTGGAGGGTTTTGTGGCTATAAAAGGATTACTCTGGCTACTGTGTTGAAAAGACACTAAATAGGGAGTAGTGTAGCAGTAAGCAAGAGCAGTTAGGATATTACAGCTATAGTCCAAGCAAGTGAAAATGGTTTCTTGAACCAGATTCATTGCAGTGGAGGTGCTAAGAAGTGATCAAATTTTGGATATACAGTTGACCCTTTAGCCACATGGAAGTTAGGGGAAGCCAACACCCGGACAGTTGAAAAGCAAGTATAAGCTTTGCCTCCCCCCAAATTTAAGTTGTCCCTCAGTAACTGTTGGGGATTGGTTTCAGGACCACTCCTCAGATTCCCAAATCCACATATGTTCAAGTCCCACATGTAAATTGGCATAGATCATTGCATACAGCTGGCCTTTAGCATCCACAGGTTCCAGACCAAAGATTGAGAACAGCACACATATTTATTGAAAAAAGGGAAAAAAACACTGCATAAAAGTGAACCCATACAGTTCAACTGTATTATGAAGGTAGACCTTCTGTTTCTCCACATGGATCAGATGGGGCATGAGAGAAACAGAAGACTCAGGGATAACTGCAAGGGTTTGGCCTGAGCCGCTGGAATTGCCATTTACTGAGATTTTTTAAGACTGCAGCAGAAGCAGGCATAGGATGAGACAGATGTAAGAAATATTACAGAGGTAAATTTGGCAGGACTTGGTAGTTGTTTGGTTATGGGAAGCTAGGATGAAGGAAGAGTTGAGGATAACATCCAAAGTTCTGTTTTCCATAAATGGTGGATGGTGGTAAAGTTCTGGAGATTAAAAGAAAAAGCAATGATACGCTAAATATAGAAAATAGTACATTAGGACCAGCCAACTCCTTAGACTCTCAAAGTGATCCTTTACGGTAATTTTGTTTATCTTGTCCCCATGGGAAGAGCATTCACTGAGTTGATTAACACAAGTGCTGTGATCAGCTTCAAAATTAGATTTCTCTGTGTAAAATAATTTTGCATGTAGACTTTGAGGAACTGGTTCACTGCAGTGGACTCACTCCTCCACCCTCACCTGCAAACTTCTAATCCCTCACCTTTCTGGGTGACACAAAATTGAATTCTAGACCATTCAAAGCTGAAGGTCAAACCAAGACAATTCCTTGAGCCATGGTGATCTCCTTAAGGAGTCCACTTCGAGCAGCAACAATAGTCTTTCTCCCACTGACGTTGTCACAGCAACAAGGAAGTGCGTTGTCTTCTTTACCTTAAAATCCAGGAAATACACTTTTATTGTTATAAAAACTTTGAAAATAAAGAAAAAGCAGAGGTGGATGATTCTAATTTAATATTTTGCTGACACCTAGTGCTAGAACTCTGCATATTCAGCTAGCTGATCCAAATTAAAAACAAAAGGATTTATACATTGCAATGAATTTGAAACAGATAACAATTTATTATAGCAAACAGCAATATCAATCTTTACATTAATTTTCACACCATTTCTCACATTTCTATATCAGCCTTTTTAAAGCAGTCAGACAATAGTCCTTTTAAAGTACTAAGAATTCGAGAAAGAAGAACAAAGTAGGTGGGATCTCAATATCAGATTTTAAGCTGTATCACAAAGCCACTGTTCTCAAAACAGCCTGGTACTGGCACAAAAACAGACATATAGACCAATGAAATAGAATAGAGAACCCAGATATCGACCCAAACCACTATGCTCAATTAATATTTGACAAAGGACCACTCCTCAGATTCCCAAATCCACATACAATGGAGTCAAGACAGTGGCTTCAATAAATGGTGTGGGGAAAATTGGACAGATACATGCAAAACAATGAAACTAAACCACCAACTTACACCATACAAAAAATAAACTCAAAATGGATCAAGGACTTAAACATAAGACAAGAAACCATAAAAATACTAGAGGAATCCACAGGCAGCGAAATCTCAGACATATGCCAAAGCAATTTCTTCACCGATACCACTCCTAGGGCAATGGAAACTAAAGAGAAAATAAACAAATGGGACTACATCAAAATAAAAAGCTTTTGCACAGCAAAAGAAACATCAACAAAACAACAAGAAAGTCCACTGCATGGCAGAGCATATTTGCAAATGTTATCACTGATAAAGGTTTAATCTCCAACATTTACAGGGAACTCATACAACTTAATAAAAGGAAGATAAACGATCCAATAAAAAAATGGGCAATGGACCTAAATAGATACTTTTCGAAAGAAGACAGAAGGAAGGCCAAGAGACATATGAAAACATGCTCAAAATCACTAATTATCCAAGAGATGCAAATCAAAACAGCAATATGGTACCATTTCACACCTGTCAGAATGGCAATCATCAACAAATCAACAAATGACAAGTGCTGGTGAGGATGCGGAGAAAAAGGAACCCTTGTGCACTGCTGGTGGGAATGCAGACTGGTACAGCCACTGTGGAGAACAGTATGGAGTTTCCTCAAAAAAACTGAAAATGGAGCTCCCATTTGACCCAGTAATCCCAATTCTAGGAATATATCCCAAGAAACTAGAAAGACCAATCAGAAAAGATATATGTACCCCTATGTTCATAGCAGCACAGTTCACCATAGCTAAGATTTGGAAACAGCATAAATGCCCATCAGCAGATGAGTGGATTGGAAAACTGTGGTACATCTACACAATGGAATACTATGCTGCTATAAAAAAGAAGGAATTCCTACCATTTGCAGCAGCATGGATAGATCTGGAAAGCATTATGCTAAGTGAAATAAGCCAGTCAGAGAAAGAAAAATACCACATGATCTCACTCATTTATGGAAGATAAAGAACATTATAACCTGATGAATAAAGAGATAGATACAGAAGCAGTAAAGCATCGAACAGACTGTCAAATTACAGTGGGAAGGCTGGGGAGTGTTGGGGAGGGGGGGGGGAAAGAGATCAAATGAAGGACTTGTATGCATGCATATAAGCACAACTAATGGACACAAGACGCTGGGGTGGTGGGATGACAGCATGTGCCAGGGGGTAAGGGAGGCCGGGGGAAGGCCAATGGGGAAAAATGGAGATATATATACTACTATTTGTAATACTATAAACAATAAAATAAAATTTAAAAAATAAAATAAAGTACTAAGAATTCAATTTTAATGCAATTTCTTTATAGAGCATATGGAGGTCCCAGTAGATCAGAATTTTACTTTCCTTCTCATAAATCAATAATATTCTTACATTTTATATATACACTAGAGGCCTGGTGCATGAAAATTCATGCACTGGAGGGGGGTCCCTCAGCCTGACCTGCCCCCTCTCACAGTCTGGGAGCCCTCAGGGGCGGGAGGAGGGGAAGGCGACACCCCAGCACACCTCTGCTGCTGCCACTCTCGACAGTGCAAGCCTCGGCCGGCCCTGGTTACC